>NC_086286.1:94019662-94619662 GCF_963924245.1 Chroicocephalus ridibundus
CTAATAAGGTCACCACAAAGTGCAGTCTTGTGAAGTACGAAGTCTTGTAAAAATGGGGCTTAACTACACAGGCTGATCTTGCACTGGAATGCTGAAACAGGCTTTTAATCAGTTTCTGAAGATACTCTAAGTGCTATCTGCTTCAGCTGAAGCAAGTAATCTGAAACACCATGTAAGTATTGACAGATAAGTTGACAGGTCATGAATGCATCATTCCAAGTAGAAATGTGGGTCCTTTCCATTAGTTTATTAACATGCACAGGACCAACAGATAAAGTCCCTCTACCCTTAAAGGAATTTAGTTATTTACTATCTAAACTATTAACCAAGGATCTGCAGTTTAGTTACAAAACCAAGTGATGAAAACTTAGGAAAAGACCACAAGCTCAAGAGCAGATCATGAGCTTAAATTCTGCAGGAAGGAACTGCAAGAATTTGTTTCTTTATGTCCTCATTCAGAAAGATGAGGAGGCACATACTTAATCCATTGACAAAGGTTCTCAACTTGGACACAACGGACAGCCACATAGCCATCCTTAGTTATGGAACGTGTGTATACATACGCTATCAAAGCAGAACTACACCCAAACAAAGTAAGTTTTTTGTAAGCTACACAGTGAATAGTACTTCTGACAAAAAACAATTCCATGACTTCTTCACATACATAATACTAATGTGAGGTCCCAAAATTTCATACAAATACATAAAAATATCAATCATTATTTAAAGTATTAAAGCATTAAGCTACATTTAAATCTGTTTATATCTAATATGCAACTCTTACTTATTCGTGCGTAAATACGTAACACCAAGTAAGTTATTCTTTAGATATGCCTTTTGGCAACAAAGGGAACAATATGTATTCTTTTGTGGATGGAGGCAATTTTCCTGCTGACTTGACCCACTGTTTTCCAGCAGTGACACAGTACTGTGAGGCTTTGGTTTTCCTTTCAAGGTGATAGAATACAAATCAGATCTGTAAAGTAGGACAGTAGCTATTTCGTGCAAGATTAATAAGTATATTCAGCCTACTTCCAGTCTAGCATTTACATTTTACAGCAAAAAAATCATCACTGGTTACATGTAACAAAATTCCAGTACCTTTTCATTGAAGTGAATTTCAACAAATTTCCCAAAACGACTGCTGTTGTTGTTGCGAACAGTCTTTGCATTTCCAAAGGCTTCTAATAAGGGATTTGCTGTTTAAAAAGTTAAAATTTTTTTAAAGTGTTAGAATTTGATTAATAAGCTATGAAAAAAGAAAGAGAAAACAAATACGTACTAACTATTCAGTGAAATTATTTGGAACAAGGAAAAAATATTATCTATTAGGAATAATCAGTTTTGCAAACTGTACTGGATATACTTCAGTGGAACTTACAATGAAGTACTTAAATATCACATAACACTGCAAATTATTTGCATCAATACTGTAAGAAATTCAGACAAACACTGAAAATTATTCAGTCATGTTCTTCTACAGCAAGTAGGTAAATCATAAACTATACGAGACAACACACAATTTGACACTTCCCAATGAGTTGTTATTCATAAAATCTAAACTACCCATTTATCCCACAGACAAAAGTGCCGCTTAAATGTCATGCATGAAACATGTTAGATTGATTAGCGAATAAAAAAAAACGCATTAGAAGAGTGTGTTGATTCCAAAAACAATTTTAAAATGCCCTTTCAAATTAGGTCAATTAAGTGATTGAGTGATTTCATTTTTCACTGGCTGCAGTTTTCAAGTGCCTTAAAGCCCATACAGAAAGAGTGGCAGCAATCTCAAGCATATATCTCTCTCTCTCTACACATCAGGCGCAGTTTAAGCAGTTTGAAAATGGTCAGTAGTTATGAAACACAAGGCCTCTGAAAGACTGCATTTACTAGCTCTGAAGATCAAAGAAAACCGATTTACGGAATTGGGCTAACAATAAACCACCAAAAAGATCTGCAAGATTTTTTAAGGCTTTTAGCTAAAAAAATATGCATTGGAAACTAAGCGAGCAGAAACTCAGATTTAAAACTCCATCCATCTACAAATCTGCTCCTACAAAAATTAAAGAATGAAGAAATAACTACAGTAGTTGGATAAATTATGGATGATAATGCATCATTCAGTAGGACAACATCAGCACTAACATTTTTGTTTTATCTAGGTTTTCATTTTTTAAATACTTAAAGCTTATGAAATGGCAAATCTGACTTTCAAAACTGACTTCTTAAGAGATCTTTGATAACTGTTCAGGTATGTTATGTAATATTAAGAGTTCTGAAGAAAAGATTATGAGCAAAACCAAATTGCAAGATGTCTTTCAGATAGGTTAAAAGTTCCTCTAGTAATACAAATGTTAATTTTTATTACTAGATTGTATTGTAATGCTAATAAGCATGCTCATTAAAATTGTGCCTAAAAAACTCCAAAATTCATGCATCAGATGCTGTTTTAGATTAAAAACCCCACACTTTTCTAAGAATACCTACAAGGACCAATTGATTTTATGGCATACTGCGTCAGACATTATCCAACTCTTGGCCACTTCCTGATTTCCTTTAGCACACAGTGGATTTCACTAAGGAAATGGTTTAAGCAAACCTACAGCAACAAGAGATTAAAGCCTGAAGTACTTCTCTTGAATAATCCAGTGTCTTGAATTTGAAAACAGAAAATATAAAGCAAAAGGAAAGCTAAACATTTTTGGCTTAAGAAAAAGACAGAGAGTAACAAAATTCTGAATTCTACTATATGCTGTAGAAGACTAAAACTGACATATGAGGCATTATTAGATTGGCTGAGGGTTGTTTGTTTTTGAGATATTTATGTTTTCTCAAAAAGTTAGTTTCTGTTCAATTAGGGAGTGCACGCAACATTAAAGAGGCTCAACTGGATGATCAACACAGTCTCTTCTGACCTGTTTTGGGAGCCTATTATGAAGATAGACACAATGAAAGAGTTAATCCTAATTACATGCTTTCTGACAAAAAAAAAAAAAAAAGACATGCAGGAAAATGATGCAGAACCATAATTTAAAAGAACTTCCCTCCTTTATCTGACTTTGAGAACTTTATGGTGAGGAGGAGAAAGTACTCTTTCCTGGTACTAACAACTAGCAATGAGGACATAATCTTGCCCTTGCAGATTTCATACAGAATAAAATCCAGTCTTTGGTACACATGTGTGTGAAGTTCAACTCAAACATACACCTAAAGATTTTATATACCAAGGATTATATGACACTATACTAAATAAAAATAAAGTGAATCGCAAATAAAAGATATGTTTTCAGAATTTAAGATCAAAGTAAACTACTGGTAAATGATGCCCTAAGTAGCCTGATAGTATTTCCATCCTAGCTTTTATATAGTTACTGATGACTGGCATTTCCAATTTGACCAAAAAAACCCCAAAACACACAAAAAAAAAATCCCATCAAACAAACCATTGGAACCTTTAATTCAATTAAAGAAAATTCAATACCTTCTACAATTCTATCATCAATATCTTGGCCAGAACCATAGGATTCTGTTAAATACCTGTAAAGTAAGATAGAAATATCAGTATCTTTCATGGATCAGGTTGCCCCAATTCAATAGGATTTAGCATTTACTAAATACTTACTATTTACTAAAGGGAAAGCATATTGATTACAAGTTCCAAATACCTACATTTTTTAAAATAAATGCATTTTGACTTTTCTTTTCTGTTAAAACAAAAATATTCTTGCAGACTGCAGATTTTTTTCAATACTTCACGACATGTTAGAAACTTCTTCTAGACTTGCATATGGAAATCAAACTTTTACACAAACATAATGAAACTATTACTTTACTATCTGTATTTACCAATAACTTTAGTAAACGCATAAGGTTTCATATGTATTTCCAGAATTAAAGACTGTTTCCATGCATACAGCTTCTGTGGTCAGAACTATTAGTGTTGTTAAAAATCCCAGATGGAGATGGTGAGATGGGAAACTGCAGGTGTATAATCAAGGTAAGATTCAATTTAGCAACTGAAGAAAGCATTTGAAAATAATTCCACAACGTAATTGCTCCAAAGCTGTAGCTTGCTTCCCCCCACCCTGCGCACAGGGCATGCTTTCTGGAAATTCACAAATAAATCTGGGTCGAGTTAAAAACAGTTCTCAAAAATGAGGCCTTCCAAAAAAAATTTAGGAGTACTAACAGAGCTGTATTAGTACCTTTTGCTTTCTGATCACACAAGGGAAAAACCGTCCTGCTTTTAAAACTCAATGATGTTTTGTACACGGACTCCACGGGAGCGGGTGGTGGGGAGAAGCAGCAGCAATATTTGCCTGCTGTGTAATCAGAACTTCTTTTGCTGGGAAGCAGAATAATAACCTCCTTTGCAAGCATTCCTCAGGAGATGTTCTCCCAGTTCCTGCCGTCTCTTTTTTACTCTTAGTAGGATCTAAGTGAGGATGTTCCCTGTAAAAATCGTTACCAGCACCTTGCAGTAATTCTTAAAGCTCTGTTAAAGGTTGCACAAGGGCAGAGAAGAGCAGTACGAAGGACAGAGAGCCGTGACAATTATTCATGGGATGTGGAAGATAACACCGCTACTGTACATACATACTAGAGAATACATGATGTCAGGGAAGAGGGAATTACAGATTTATACTGGGGAAACAAGGACAAGGTGGGGAAGGGAGTGTATCACACTGCCTGCACTGTGCTTCCCTGGATCATCAGGACAACTACGATATAGGTGAATTTAATGGAGCAGTGCTTTCCAGCTACAGTGTTCCAGAGTGACATAAAGCAGTTAAAGTATAAAGCAAATATGGTCAAAAACATTAAAATCACGTAAGAGAAAGCAAGGCTGATATACGTCAGCAACACAGCCACCACGTAGTTTAATATGCTTGATTTACTATTCGTCATACATGAACATCAATAAATAAATAAATCCCATTATTCAATCTTATTCAGTAAATTAGGGTAAAGTATAATAAGGAATCTCTCCAGTAATCTCAAAATCAAGAGTTAAAAACCCTGGATGCTTAAGCAAACTAAAGAAGCAAAGACAGGGAAAACACAGAAATGCACATTTATGGCAAAACCAACAGTCTTGCAAGATACAGTTAAAATGCAGAGTTATGTTTTTATCTACCACAATACCAGATGTGCAATACCAAAATGACTGCATCATAAACCATAACTACTACATGATGTCACTACAACAAAGTTAAGGTTTCTGTGAATATATAGCCATTTCCATATTTTATTGTGTCAGCATTTAAGTTTAACCCTATGAATTTCTTGTATTAGAGTGTACGTAGAAGTATCTTATTGAACGGTGGCTTAAACCGACTGATTACAATTTCCCTCTGTCTGTATGTCAACCAAATGCATCAACAAAGGAAATTCAATGAATAACTTTGATCCAAAAGCACAAACCTCAAAACAAATTTAGTGTTTTCTGTCTTGCCAGCTCCTGATTCTCCAGAGACTATGATGGACTGACTCATTTTGAGCACTTTCATGTCACGGAATGCTTTATCAGCTTAAAAAGAAGAACACGTTAAACATGACAAAAATTAATATTCAGGAGAGTTACGAGCATAAAGTTAAGCTACAATACAAAAACTAAAATGTAACATTTTCAGGAATAAAAGAAGTAAATCTTTACAATTGAGTGCATCACAACTTACTGAAGTCTGTTTCCCTTTCAATTATATTATAGTTGCTCACCCTCAAACACTGACATTTAAGAGCTTAAAGTCTTTGAAAACAAAGACCTACTCAACTCTATCCAGGACAAAATAAAACCCACCACCTAGAACTAAATCTCTTGAATTAAATGCAGTTACAAAATTGTAACCAATCTTACTTTAAACGTGCCCTTTTTTACAGGCAAACTTTCCGTTGCACTTTGTAACAAGTAACATCTGAGACAAGGAAACTTGGAAAAAGGTGAGTAGTTTTCTTGTTATGCAACAGGTACTAAAACCTCAGCTTTTTGTACTTTTGATTACAAAATGAAATGCAACACAACGAGAAGGTTTTTAACAAGTCAAATGTTGATTTGTAGCTTCCAAATTATTTTTTCTTAAAGTGACTGAAACCAGGTTTATCCTGTTAATAACCTTTAAATGCATTTTCTGCCTATAATACAAGCATATAAAAAGAAACAGTGCATGTGCTCTGGCAACATAATAAAAGGCAAAGGAAATCACTACACTGAAGGACAGTGCCAATCATAATTATGTCATTCTTCACTTCTAAAATCTGAATATTTTTTTTAATGGTTGTGAATTATATTTAAATTGCTTAGACATAAAACACTGGAGGTAGAGAATAACAACAAGGCTGCCAGCGTTGCTAATTTACAAGTTCTTCAAACTCCATATTAAGGGTGAGAAGATTTGCAATCTTAGCAATCAGTGTTCTTATTTTGTAACAGGTTAAAGTAAATTAATTGCTGTTACAGGTGGCAATCTAGGGGATAACTGCAAAGTATTTAATGTTTGTTTTGTAAAAGACAAATACATGCTCAATACATACCAATAGCAAAAACATGTGGTGGCAACGTTCCAAGTGATCTACCCTGGTACTTTTTAATAGTATCTGAAGAATAAAACTTAGGTATATCAAAATACGGATTCACTGCAATAAGAATGTTGGCTACATACGTCTGTGAAGAAAACAATTAACAGCAAACTATTAGCTAGCATCTAACCAAACGGTTAACAGCAATTTTCTATTATTATTGAAGACTATAGCCTAAGCATAACAATTACATTTACAATTCTCTCCAGCTAACGCAGATAAAAAAAGGGATATATTTTCAGAGTTCCTCTAATTATCTTCTCTGGACTTCTCTGAAAAATCACGTCTCAGGAGAATTTCCTAACCATTGAGCTGTGGAACATGTCCTGAATTTGACCTTTCTCCCAATCTCCTTTTAAATTATTTCCTATTGTCCGAGTGATTGGATCAAGGATAAGACACCACAACCTCCTCCGCAAAACTGAATAAACTAAGCTTCTGGCTAGCATAACACACTCTGCTCCACTGAGGAGGATAATTTTTCAATATCTAATGGAAGCAACTCAGCAGGAAGGACTGACGGGATCCTGTCTGGGAACACGCTCAAGGCAGGCAATAAAAGCATTCAGCCGAAAGAAATTAGCTACGGCTGCTTCCACGGTGAGAAATACAGAATGCAAATGTTCTCTCACAGAGAAGGAATTTGAGAATAACCTCAAACCAAGACTGCTTTTTACCTTTCCACAGGAAAAGGAAGACTGAAGATAAGGGTTTTTTTAGGGTTTCTGAAAAAAACTTTCATAGCTTGGTTATAATGGCTGGATTCCATGCAAGAAGAAAAGACGTCTGAATCACAGAAAAAAGCAGATTTGCAGGAAAAGGTCTGAAGAAAGTCAGATAAAACTTCAGCTTGAATAACTTATTTGGTTTGTTGCTACTGAGGATATCCCCTAAGATAACTGAAATTTAGACACTATCGTTATATGTTGATATAAGGCTGGATCACACAGAATATATGAATTTTCTTAGATGCTTCTATTTTCAGCAGTTATTTCACTGAAGGAAAACATTTCTTCAAAAGCTGCAAGTACTAACACTAGTTTTCCCTTTAGTAACAAGGGCTTGTTACTAAATTACATTTGTTAATTACAAATCAACATTGTAAAAAAATTGCAAATGTTAATGAGCATTAAACAAAAAGCAAAAAAAAAATATTGATTCAAACTGTATCTTAAAATTACAAAGGAAAAGTAGTTAAAAATATAAATTGAACCTTTTTTTTTTTCCTCCAGAAAATACATCCGCTCAGGACAATCTACTAGTAGTATTTGTTTACAATGAAGAAAGGCTTTATGAATCTAAATACTATCCTACCTCATAACCAGTTCAGTTTTAGAACTTTACTTCCTTGGGGGTTTTATTGTTTGTTTTTATAATTCTTATTTTTCCAGAACAGTGTTCAAATGGCCATTTTTTATTTATTTATTTTAAAGCTGGTGCTTGATCTTGAGCCATAAAGAATTTATAGCTATGCAAAGTTAACTGCAACAAAGGAAAACAACTATACTTTCTTTTTGTATTTATATACAGTGGTTTTAACTCCAATTCACTTTAGAACAGTATGGTAACACAAAAGTTGATTATTTTAACACAGACACTTAGAAAATATGTAGAAGTACTTTGTATCATCACCAGCTTTCTATTAGAAGAAAAAATGAGAAAGAAAGAAAACTCTTATCTTTCTTCTATTTCACAGCTGTCAGTGTCCGGGCAGATGGCAAGGACAAAATGTAATTTAGTCAGAATTCATTAAGTACAATTAGGCAATTTGATAGCAATATAAAAGATTAAGATGGACATCTGAGCTAGGAGGTGTCAAAGACGGCACCTGTTTGCTTCGTTCAAAAATAATGAAGAAAGAAAACTATCTTTGTTAACAGCCACTCTACTGCCGAAGTAAGTTACCTGTTGGAACAGACCTTTATGATACAACGCTGTGCTATGGTTGCACACGAACAGTCATGTAGAGAAAAATCTATTGCTCTGCCTGATAAAAATTAGCTAACATTAATGTGATTAATGTGATTCAGATCTCAAACAAGGTATAATGTAAAAAAAAAAAAAAAAAAAAAAAAAAAAGAAAGGCCTAAACCTCCTAAACTTCCAGCGTTACCATTTCTGTTTACTTTCTGTTAAACCTCCTAAACTTCCAGCGTTACCATTTCTGTTTACTTTCTGTTATAGGAAAAAACAGAATTGTAAACACTTGTTTTGTTTATTTTTTTAAAGGACATCATTAGACCGGTGGTCATGACATAATACTTACGTAAATTCTGTCCTTACTGTACCGAACTTTGATATTGTGAAGGAGAGTGGCTTCATTTAGATACATAAGGGAACCTGCAAGTAAAAGACAATCATATACCATTAAGGGCTCAGGACTAGCTTCACGTACAGCCAAACCACAAAATTTTAGGATTACTGGGAATTTTACTTCCCCTCTCTTTGGTTATATTTTAGTCCTATCATTTCTTTACACTGTCTTGAGGCAGAACTGCTGATTCAATATATGTTTTAAAAACCGTAGACCTGCTCTTTACTCTACAACTGGAGCTACAGAGAGTTGCTGAACAAGGAACTGGACTGCAGGAGACTTGACACAGGCCCTGCTCAGCGTAGGCTCCCTTTTACCAGCCTTTCAGACAAATATGGTGCGTCTCTCTCCACGCCGTCCCATAAACACAGAAACTGGTGCCTACCAAAATCCCTAATACCAACCTTTTCCTTCCTTCCTTCCAGCTCCCCACTCCAATCTCTGCCACAGTGTCCACAGGGTAATATCATCTAATGGACCTTTAGAATAACTACTGTCTCCTGGTGATTTTTAGATATTAATATTCACTGATTCAATGGGGACATACTGTCCTAGAGGCAGCAGCAAGCATCACTCCAACACCAGGCACCAGTGCAACCTCTTGTGTTTCAATCTGAATTTCATTGCTACTAGGCCTCCTCAAAGAAAATGGTAGGGGGAGGAAAAAAAAATGTTAACAAAACAAAACCTATCTATTTTTTTTTCTTAGCTTGTTAATATAAAATAACCAAACCAACTCTACTGAAACGTTACAAGGCAGCGGCTCAAGGCAGCGAGCGGGTACGCACATAAAGCTTCAGACCATACAGGTTCGCATTCTGGCAAAGCTGGTTCTTGTTTTCAGCTACAAAGCATTGGAAAATTTTGGTAGCATTAATTACAGAGGTCATTACCAGTTCCCATTGTAACAATATTAAAAACATTATCCCTAAACCAACTAAGGGCACTACTCATTACACAGCTTCTGTTTTCAAAATATGCTCAATCCTCTTTTTTTCACTGCTTAATATTCAAGTGCACAACACTGTTTTGTCTAGTTACAACTGACTGACTACCATACTGGTAAACCTTACAGTATTAGCGTCACGTAAGAAGTTGTATACATCTGACTACTGTTGATGGAGTAAGCACCGTGCCTGTAATTGTAACCGCTATCCTGCTCTTCATGCAAGGGCCACAGACACACGTCTCGTCTGTAATGACCAACAAAGTTATTTCTCAAGTTGGACCGAGTTGGACCAATGCCCTTTCTCGAGGTCTCCAGCAGGGGAAAATGTATTCCAACTTATTTACACAAATGTGCAGGATGGGCTGCCAGTTCTTATGACCTGAAGTCAACCTGCCCGGCCACCTCGCCCTGCAAGGATGCCTGAAGCTCAGTAAGCAGCTCTTAACATCTCCTTCAAGGCTCTTCCTGATGAACCAAAAGATACTGACAAAGGATAATGGGAGCATCTCAAGAGCCTCTGTGTTTTCATCTTCAATCTTTCCCCCTTCCTTCCGCAGAGGGCCGAGGAGTGGCCCTGCCTCACACCCCTGACGCCAGATCGGCCTGAAGCAGAGGCAGGTTCAGCAGCCATTTGCAGCCTCCCTCTGGCTTGCGTAGCTCCACTGAGTAACAGCCCCTTCTTCCCTTACGTGACCAAGTACAGCTTTGCTTCAAACTGTCAGAATCGTTCATGCTTCTCAAAGGACCCTGCAACTTCTGGGTTGTTTAGAAAAAACCCTCTTCCTCCACAAAATCCCTTGCATGCACATCCCTGTGTTGGCAGAGGCACACAAGGCACGCTTTAGCTTTAGGCTAAGCAAAATCTCCCTTTGTATCACAACAGCCTTGGAATGGGGAGTGTGCACGGTACCTTCATGAAGCAGCAGGCTGGTCCCCATCACCGTGGCCTTTCCCTGCCAGCCCAGCAGACCCACACCACCCACGCACCGCGCAGTTGCTGGTAGAGAGGCACCCAAGTGCAGGACTTCTCCTCCTCCTCTCTCCATAGAATCACAGAATCGTCTAGGTTGGAAGGGACCTTTAAGATGATCAAGTCCAACCATTGACCTAACACTGACAAAAACCATCACTAAACCATGTCCCTAAGCATGACTTCTACACATCTTTTAAATACCTCCAGGGATAGCGATTCCACCACTTCCCCAGGCAGCCTGCTCCAATGCTTGATAACCCCTTCGCTGTAGAAATACCCAGTCTAAACCTCCCCTTCTGCAACTTGAGGCCATTTCCTCTTGTCCTATCACTTGTTACTTGGGAGAAGAGACCGACCCCCACCCTGAAAGGAGGTTATACAGAGTGATAAGGTCTCCCCCCTTAGCCTCCTTTTCTCCAGACTAAAAAAACGCAGCTCCCTCAGCTGCTCCTCATAAGACTTGTTTTCCACACCCCTCACCAGCTTTGTTACCCTTCTCTGGACTCGCTCCAGCACCTCAGTGTCTTTCTTGTGGCGAGGGGCCCAAAACTGGACACAGTATTTGAGGCAGGGCCTCATCAGTGCCGAGTACAGGTGGACGATCACTTCCCTAGTCCTGCTGGCCACACTGTTCCTGATACAGGCCAGGATGCTGTTGGCCACCTTGGCTACCTGGGCACACTACTGGCACACTCAGTCCACGTGGCTGAGAACATGGTGTTGGGACCACAAACCTCTTTCCACCTTCACCTTTTTTAACAAAGTCATCCCAAGAGAAAGTCACATTACAAGGAGACAGGCCAGAAACAGAAATTTCTGCTTGCTCTAATGAAAGTTAAAATCTCCTTCTCCCCTTGTGTATGCTTTGGTGGGGGGGCAGGGTGTTAACTTTTGACGTTTGCTAATTTTTTAAGTCATTTGGACACTCAGTATTGAGCTGGGGAACTACTATACAGTAATTGTCTACATACACTTAAAGAACGAATCCTCTCCCTTGACTGTATCTTCATAAGAACGTCACAGGGTTTGCAGTATGTTTTAAAGGAAACAGTCATCAGTTAAGCATCCTAATAAAAACTTGATAATTATCTAAACAACAAAGGACCCCAGATCTCAGTGCATCCCCAGTACTCTCCTAGCAAGTCCCTGTTAAAGCAGTTAAACCTGCAGACTTGGTGCGTAATGGGAGCTTGCATCCCAAGGGAACATTGCTGCCTTCACTCAAGACATGCAAACTAAGGCTTATGTCAGCAACTTCGAAACGCATCTTGTTTAGAATAAATCCTTTAGAAGAGGCATCCATATCCACAGGCAAAGGAAGTCACCGGAGAGAGAGTTCTGAATATTCATGTGGCTCATGCCTAAATATAACCAGTGTATGTATGTACATTTAGTAGTCCATACATTTACTTACACACACACAAAAAGTTCACAGAATTGAAGTCAGGCACTAAAAGCTAGGAAATACCAATATCAAATATACTCACACTGGCTCTCCTGCACACACAATGAAGGAGGGTTTGTATGGAAAATAAATTTATCAAGTAATTACAAGGCTCTGCATTTGTAGAAATGTATTATTTTTTTTCAAGATTCTTATCTGATACACTGCCACCCTTAATTTTTTTTAAAAATTGTTTCACCTCAGAAATAAAAAAAAAAAAAAAAAAAAATCTTTGGCCATAAAAAATACAAATTCTACATACAGTGACAACCCCCCCAACACTGAGTTGGGTTTGAGAGGAGCAGAAGAGGAGTGTGAATCACAAAAAACTTTTATCTCTGTATTGCTTGCAATCTTTACTGAAAATTCACATTTGAGGAAGGGCTAGATTCTCAAAAAGGTGTCTCTTGCAGCTAGTCCATTTGCGATATGAAAGACTAAGGGTGCAGAAAAGCAATACTTCAGCAACTTAATTCCTAGAAGGGAGTTAATCACTAAAGCACAGGTTGGAATAGTAAGTGTATGATTTAACTAGTCTTTCATGATTTTTCAGAACAGCATTATAAGGAGAGACTGAAAGCACTCAGTATTTTATTTTAAGTTTATTCTTAACGATCAAAGATGCTCCACGCAAATTCTCTCTGACAGGAAGGAAAATGAACTTGGGTTACACATCTTGTAAATAAACCTTAACTAGCGAACAAAAAGTGAGAATATGTTAGAAAAATCTCAAAATAATGTTTGATACAGAGAGGATTACTGGAAAAAGCGTTTTTAAGTTTTATATTTTAATCAGTAAGCCAAATAAAACATTTTCTCTGATAGGAAGACTGTTTTAACTTAACTGAATAGTATTTTGCTGGAATCTCAAATTACGTTCATGATCTCACTACAAATTTCAATTCCCTGACTGGGACAGGGAAGTGCCAGGACACCTCAGTAAAATCCCTGTGATAGATACACAGATTAAGTGCATTTCCCTAACAATCATCACGCGCAGAGAATACAGATACTAACTTCACAAAGTTTCAACCCACATAATGATTGCAAAAATATAAGCGACTGGAAACAAGGATACCAGCTTGGTTCCACCCATGATGACACCGCACGACCTAAGTCAGACCATAAGCCTCAGATCTCATCTTCTTGTTCCTTATGGAGCAGCTGTAACAGCTGTACTTCCTGTCACGGGATATAAATACTAACCCCTATTCCAAAACAGGAATTGTGGTTAAATAATCACCTAAACAACTTTCAAAGTCCTAGCCTCTATTTTAAATTATGAACAATAGAAGATACTTTTGCCCACCATTTACAAAGTTATTGGTATTTTCCACCAACCAGTAAACACCATGGGAAATGTTTAAAAAAAAATTGCCTTCATCGGGTTTTGAAGACAGGAGAGTCTCTGTGATTTGCTCACCCAGAGCAACAGCAGCAAGATATTTGTTTAACAGTTCTCTGAAAGCTGATGCTAGCGCTTACTCGTCTTTTTTCTTGGTGCTCTCTCCCCTCTCCCCAGATTTGAATACCGTATTTGTTTCCACACATCTAACTAGAAAATATTTAACAAAATAAAAGCCCTGTGGATCAACACTGAAGTTCATTACACAAGTCCACCTCAAAACTCCATCTCCAGCAGTACTCCTGTATCCAATTCACTATAACCTATTTCCTTTACCAGTGGCCCCAATTTGTCCCGATTCCTGTCTGGTTTTGGGAAGGTTATCTTAAAATTTACGTTCAATTACCTGTACTTCCATAGGAACGCTGTCTGAGAAATGGGTTACATGCAGGAAAATGCTGTACAATACAGCTGCTGATAAAATAACTAATTCTTTTGCTGCACTGTAAAAGAGATAGTTAACCCCCATAATGCTGAACACAGCTGATCCCGGTGCAGTTAGGTGACATCTGATACATATCTGAAACCAGGTAACAGTTGTATGTGGGAATAATGTAACTATGACTTCCTCTAAAGTGTTCAACTGAAAACTAAAAACCACATAAATTATGTTTATAATGGGCTTACTTTAAGCAGTTTAAAGGACTAGTAGAGGTCATACATAAATTCAAGCAAAGAAGCAAAACAAAGACTACAAGGAAGAAACAGGAAGCTTGTAAGGGGCAATATTCTCTTCTATACAGATTTTTTTTTTCAAATGCATAATTTATTTTAAATTTGTAACTTACAATTATCTTCTACATCCTTTTTGCTGTCTTCTTCCGCAGGAAACACTTGATTGATAGCAGCCTGGAAAGTCTGTTAGATGATAAATATTAACATTGTCAGAGTTCCATAAAAATAGAAATATAGTTCAAAGATGCCTGATGTGATGACACAAGTGAGTGCACTGTAACTGTGAATGGTTTAAAATGAAGTTGCCAGCTTGATACTTTGGCATTGGAAATTTTACTGAGTTATCGGGTGCAGATAGGAGCTGCTGCATTTACGTTACTGCACTACATTATAAAAATGCATTCACTGTAATATATATTTTTATTGCCATAATATTTGATGTTAATTTCCAAAACTGCATGTAATATTGTGTAATATAGAAAATAAGGATTAAAAAAAAAAAAGTACTATAAAGGGAACAGCACTGCAAAGGACACACAACTTCCTCAGTTTTGTGACGAAGCACAAAGAATAAAAACCAAATAATTTGTTCAGTCGAAGGACTGTGCTGTCATTATCATACAGTGGTTTTAAACACTCCTACCTAAAGTGTTCCATACATAACATCCCCTGTATCCCCAAATACTGTAGCTTTGGTTGTTGCTTGTTGGGAGTTTTTTCTTCAATAAATCAATACTAAAGTAAAATAAGACCTTCCTTCAACCCTTGTATTCCAGTTATACAGAACAGCTATTTATCAAGTGTTCACATCCAACTGGAAAAATTCGTAACAAAAGCGACTTTGTTTCTTCTTTATTCTCCAGAAATCATAATTTAAGTTGTTGTAAAAAGGAAGGAAAAACATCCTAGCACACACACATTACAGCATCTGCACAAAAATAAGTATTGTAAGAGGTAGGTTCTTAATTATACTTTTTTGTTTACCGTAGTAATAGCTTGTTTGCACTACCTATGAATGAACAAAAACCCTGTTGTACCAATTAAAGACGACAGCCGCCATGCTGCTGCAGGCACAGGCTCCTTTTCCCCGTGGAAATGGAGACAAGAAGTCTAGTCTAATATTTGAAAGGCAACCAACTGGATCTAAAGAATGACCTTAATAAACAAACATGTTTGCTTGTTAAACATTGTATTCAGCAAGACAGTCCCATGAGAAACACCTCACGTGGAAGTTTACGAGAAATACAGCAATTTGCTTGTCTTCACCTCAGTGCAACAGATGCAATACGTGAGCTCTTCTATCCTACATCACCATGAACAGCCACAAATTCCAACTGCCTTTGAAGGGGGAAGGGTTAAAAATGTCTTGAAGCAGAACTAATTGCTGCCAGGCAGAAAACATAAGTCTATGATATCCTTTCCCTACAAAGTTATCATAAAGTATACAATTAGTAGTCATAATAAATTGTATTTTGTCATTCCCTTATCAGGATCTAACGCAGAAAAATATGCACAAGAAGTTTTGCCAAGGGAAACAGAGCTGCTCGATGACACTGGAATGTCTGAACGTCCATCAGGCCACCTTCCTCCAAAATATTCTTTATCAAAGCCTGGCGGAGCTGTGAAGGAGCTGAACGTCTTTACCTACCTCAGAAAGTTGCCAGCTGCTATTCAGAGTTTTAGCAGGGCAGACATTCCTCCCCCTTCTTTCCTCTCTCTCACAATATTGCAGTTAGAACATATTATCCTAATAATTTTCTCCACGAGTTTGTCAACAATAAAGGTGCATCTCATTGGGTAAAGATATATTTGAACACAACAGTCTCCCACGTAAGCAGTTCACTGTGCATGAAACAGTGGAAAAGTTTAAAAAGAGCATGACTGGCTCCCTGAAAATCTAACTTCACTTCTTGTTCTTGTCTACTGATGTGTAACCCATGTTTTAACCACTAAAAGAGACATTATTTTTTTTTCCACAGGAGAGAATGAACACGATATCCAGCTATTCTGTAAGACTCTTAACAGAGCTCTGATACTTTAACATTTCACGGATCTAAACCCAGACATACCAGATCTATCCCAGAAGAGGAAGGAAGAGCTTTTTCAGTGGCCTCACCACTCAGCCTTCTGATCCAAGATAAATTTCAATGAAAAAAATAATGAGAACTCATGCTGTATTATGGCCTCCTCCATTTTTTTTTCACTCCATGTGAATTGTGAATTCATTTCTAGACTATTTCAAAAGCGATAGAACAAATAAGCAGTATGAAGACGAGTTATCTAAAAGCTGATGTTTTTCTGCTCGACTTTTTTAAAATCGGAACATGAAGCCTAGTTTCAACTACATCAACAAAGAATTTCACTCCCCTGTTTAACAGCTGGACTGCTTTATGTAAGGTGATTACTTGTTATGTAGGTTAGCTACTATGTAGTACGTTACCTAGATGTGCAGAGCTCTGAGTATTGCCAATTACTATTAAAATCTAATATATTAAATAGGAAAATGGGCAAGGTAACCCAGGGCTGTCGATAAAAAGTTACCCAAAGAAATTCTTTACTATGTTGTCCCATTTATTTATTTTTTTTAAAACATCTATTGTAAGGAGAAAACACTTTGGACATTTGGTGGAAGACTTTTGCATTAAGGCATGGTTCCGCAATAACTCGTTCTAAGACAATGGTGAGGGTGTTAATTGTATCAGACACTAAAGTCTCAGAAGGCAACACAGGGTTTAAGGGGTTTTGTAGAGTTTTTTTTCCCCTCTTTGTAATGAAGCAGCCCTTGAAATCCAATGGCAATCTTAACTATTCTCCCAGAAACCAGATGAGTGAAAAAAGATATCTTTCCATTCAAGCAGGATCTTCTTTCTACCATGTAATCCAATATGTGTAACCACGTCTCCCTTTATACCTTCCAGATACAGACATGAGACATCCTTACTCTCAGCTGTATTTCACAAACCAACCTAAAGCAGTACAAACAGCGTGTAAGAAAGACAAAAACATGTCTCATTTGCGCAAGCGAGCTGCGCTCGCCGCTAAAAAAACAAAACAAAACAAAAAAAAAACCCAAACTCCAACCCTTAGCTTGAAACACTGAACTTTGGACATTCTGATCCTTACTTTCAAAGTACATTTATTCATTTATACTTAGCCTAGAAAAATACCTTTCTGGTTATTCACAGCATACCAGAGCAGATGCCCCATAAAGCCCCCCATGACCCCTCAGAACTGGCGCAGAGCCATAAGGTGCCTCTCAGTTGACCGCAGGAGGAGCGTCAGCGGGTGCCTGCAGCACCACATGCCTTCCCAGTGACTGCCAAAAACTCCTTACTGCTGATGCTCTAAGGAATGCCTGCACCCCTCAGCGCCATGAGGGTACTGGGATGGTATCTCACGATGCAAATCCCTCCAAGGCATCTCTTCCTAATGGCTTTACTTAGATTTCGGACCTCCAGGAAAAGAGTAAATTCTCTGTTTGGCAATTTCACTGTCATCTGCCCTGTTACAGCATCAAGCAACACAACAAAATAAGATATATGCAACAGGATCTGAGGTTATGATTCCCAGTAAGTTCCGAAAAGTACGCCCCGAGTAGAAGTGTAAATGTAATACTAGTTGAGTTTAACAACTGGCTGCCTTTCTACCTGCCTCCTTCCTTTGTACACCAGCGTGGAACTGCTGGTGGGACATGGGCAAGGGCCGCCAGCCCCACTCCGGTCCAGAGCCCATCCTCAGGGCAGCACTCCAGCCCTAGGTGGGACCATGCTCATTAGCAAACCCCTCTCCGGTTTCTCTGTTTTCTTTCCAGTCGTAGCATTTATCAGCCTTGCAAGCCGATGATCTAGTTTTCGGGAAGTAGCTCCCACCATGTAACACATGCATCCTCTGTTCTGATAACATGCTCCTGCAGCTTGGATTACTCTTCTCTGTACAGCGCAGGCTGGGTGACTCAGGTCTCCACCTCTCTTTAGACACACAGCCTCCGCACAGAAATGTAAATGCTGCTGTTAACTCCGTATGGGCTGCGGCACCCAAAACTGCTATTGCTGGTTTGTAAGTAAATCAGTATGTTGGCCAACTACCTTCACCCAGTCTGGACTGGGTAACCTGGTTTCATAATACAAAGCAATCTATGGTCACGCTGGCCTCAGGTCCTTGTCCTCCTGCCACTGCTTGCTGCCATCCTGAAAACTTTCCACTTCTTCATTTTTCAGGTGGATGCGTTCTCTGACCTCGTTTGCCATGTCAGGCACAGCTCGGTGGGCAGAGCTGAGACGCTGCCATTCTGCAATGCCAGAAGCTAGCTACAGGTGGGGAAGGGAGGGAGGATTTTAAGACATCATCAAACTGGTGCCTTGCAGCATTTATTGCAGTTATTAACTATATTTTTTAATTAACCATTAGGTGGTATAAAAGGCAATCATCAAGCATATGCATACACATTTCCTTTTCAGTCTGTGATCTCTGGTAAGCTACCAGCGCCTACAGAGAATACATATGACATGTTAATGACCCAGATTAAAAAATAATAATAAGTTACACTGCCTGGATATGTTTACAAGATCAGGTTACTGCTCTCCTCCCTGTAATTATCACGGGCAACTCTGGAGCTGCTGGATCACTCCTTCTTACCGAAGAGCACTTTTGAACTATCATTTTAAGTAAACAACGTTGATAATAATGGGTATTAATGCTGACTACTTCAAATTAATGGTCTAAGAGCGCAAGAACAGAGTCGTCTTAAAAAGACAAAAAGCAATGAGAAACATTTCACTATAAAAAGCAATCAATGACACCTTGAAAAGACTGAGAAGGTAATCAAGAAAATGTTTTACTCCATCTCTATTAATATAAAGAAGTTTGATAATTAGAAATATAGAACCATAATCTCTGTGGTATTTAAACTGTGAAGTGCTTGTTCCCTTAGGTGAATGAACATTAGGCCCTTAACTGATCTGCTTAATTCAGGAAAACATCCAACAGCAGGACAACAAACTTTCTAGACAAAAGAGATTGTTTTTAGTGAACCATGCAGCAAAATATTTGTACTCTAGGATATTTTTTTTAAATAAATTTTTTAAAAAATACATTTAAAAAAAAATATATTCCCTGAAAGAAGCGTTATGTTAGAAATAAATACCGCCTCAGGAATCTCCTTATTGCCTGCTTCTGTTTCAATATACAGACTTCTGCTCTTTACCACATCGGAGACATTGGGAATAGAAACAGAAATAGCAGTGGGGGTCAAAATCATTTCAGTCAGTTAAAGACTACTTAGCCATAGCTTTGGAATATTTAATATTCTTGTCTGAACAATTTTGCTCTTCCCCAAACTGAAGAATGCATACTACTGCTACTAAACCTACAGACTTCATCTCTCACACAAAAATCAGACCTTGCACTTACTTTATATTACTAAGGAAAGCAAAATCAACTTCCTCTCCAAGATGCAGAAAAAAGAAAGCTTATAAACATTCCCCCAAAAGGAAGGGCTGCTGCACAACCTTTTGACCTGTAACAAGGCATCCTCCACTATTGTTGGCGTGAAAAAAGAAGTAACAAAAAACATTTTGTCTTTCCATACCAGAAAGGACAAAATTGTTAGAAAGGGCACACATCACATATTCACAAAGACCAAAATCACAACTTCTAAAACCGTGTCTGAGCTTCTATCAGCTAGTAAAAACCAGGATGCTGACCATCTGAATTAGGATAATTGACAGATACAAGGTGCTTCCTACAAAAACTGACATTTAATTACAACATACTGAATCTGAAAGATGTCATGATAAATGAAGCAGTCGGAACACATTAATTATGATGAATTAGGATGTTATTTTAATTATTTTGCCTTTAATTTGATGTAGCAATTCCATAGGACCTTTGTTTGACAGCATGTTACTTCCCAAGGTACTTGAGGTAAGAGGATTCATCTCTCAATCTTCATCAGCCTAACAGTAAAGGTGTATAATCCAAGCCAGAGCCTAGGACACCCCTGTAGGACACTCTCTATGCATTTAAGGGAAAAGAGAGATGCTAATCTCAACAGCAGGCTATTAACCAGTCTCTAATTTAGACAAATAAAGTATACGATACTGAAACAAATGGCTACAGAGATTTAATCCTGCACTCTTTCATAAGGGTCCTGAACCTGGGCCAGGACAAACCCCGGCATCAATACAGGCTGAGGGATGAAGGGATTGAGAGCAGCCCTGAGGAGAAGGACTTGTGGGTACTGGTGGATGAGAATCTCAACGTGAGCAGGCAATGTGCGCTTGCAGTCTAGAAAGCCAATAGTATCCTGGGCTGCATCAAAAGAAGCATGGCCAGCAGGGCGAGGGAGGTGATTCTCCCCCTCTACTCTGCTCTCGTGAGACCCTACTTGGAGTACGGTGTCCTGGAGCCCTCAACACAGGGAAGACATGGACCTGTTGGAGCAGGTCCAGAGGAGGGCCACAGAGATGATCAGAGGGCTGGAGCACCTCTCCTATGAGGACAGGTTGAGAGAGTTGGGGCTGTTCAGCCTGGAGAAGAGAAGGCTCCGGGGAGACCGTAAAGCAGCCTTCCAGTACTTAAAGGGAGGACTACAGGAAACAAACTGGCTAGGGACAAACTTTTTAGCAGGGCCTGTTGCAACAGAACAAGGGGTAATGGCTTTAAACTAGAAGAGGGAAGATTTAGACTAGATATAAGGAAGAAATTTTTTACAATGAAGGTGGTGAAACAGTGGAACAGGTTGCACAGAGAGGCGGTAGAAGTCCCATCCCTGGAAAAGTTCATGGTCAGGTTGGACAGGGCTCTGAGATGTCCCTGCTCATTGCAAGGGTTTTTTGACTAGATGACCTCTAAAGGTCCCTTCCAACCCAAACTATTCTATGATACCATGTACTCAACACACACCAGATAACTGACAGAACACATGCACTTCTAATCAGTGTGATATTTCATTTGCAACGTAAGCTAAAGCTAAACAAAGACCCTTAGCCAAACTGTAGAACAGAAAACTTATTTTACACTCCTTCAGGCTGCGTGTAATCGTAGACATCGGCAAAGATTTAGCCTACAGGTAAAATAGTTTTTATAAGGTTTCTCTCTGTTCCGTCGTTTGAGACACTTACCTTGCCTTTCTGATGCAAAGGTTCAATAGTTAAGTTGTCAGTGCCAATGTCCACAATCATCCCCATCTGAAACCCATCAGTTGGGTGTGGAGCCCAAACGGGCTTCCCGTCCTCCATTGTGGGATCTATCCAGTATTTCCTGTAAGAAAAAAAAAAAATTAAACAAAAAAAAAATTGTATACAAATTTAGTAAGCTATCAGGATTCACTATACAGACTTTAGTTTACTTTACTATGTTTATTCCTACTATTGAAGTGGCCGGCCTGTCAGGACAAGATTCTTCCAGCCTTTCTCCAACCTGCGACACTTGTCTTACAAAGGACACCCTCAGACTTGAGTATGAAGAAGATTCAAAAACAGATCAACTGGGGGGGAGTGGGGTCCCCAGATGGCTCCCTGCAGATCTTTCCCCAATATCCGTAACTCGTGAACCAAAAAGTGGGTCTATCTCAAGATCAAAACAGAAATACAAGACAAATTCAAAGCCAAGACTATACTAGGACCACATATGTACACATCGTGTATACAGACGTATAGAAACACATATATTTTTACGTGCATGCAGTGGGTCGTATGACTAAAGGATACCTGTCTGTACGTGATTTGGTGTGCAAATACTTGAATTTCTGCAGTGGGCACATGTCGAGGCATGTGAGCAGAAATCCAGTTTCTTGTCATTTGAGACGAATGATTGTGCCCATTCTTTTTGCGTGGCCTGGCATATGGCCTTTAAATAACCCACAAATATATTTGGTCCCGATTGATTTATCATACAGCCTCTGAGAGACTGACCTCTCATACTGTAATATTACAACTCAAGGAACATTAACCTTACTTTCTATAAAAATATGATGTGAAAATTATTTCAGAGGACTGTATGATGCACAAGTGAAACAGATGCAAAGGCCAAGACATTCAAACCGTCAGCTCCCGAAGTTATGGAGCTAAATAAGCTCCCAATTAAAAGGAGTATTTGATTGCATGCAATGCTCATTGAACTAACCAGGAAAGCTGCCAGGACTGGCACACTCTGAATGGCTAATGGTGCCATTTTAAATATGCTGAATTAGTTGCCTTTTTTTTTTTAAAAAAACAAAAACCAAAAAACAAACTGCTTTATAATCCTTACCCTAATAAGAATAAGGAGTCCCCACAGCTTGAAAGGCTCACTTCTCCTGGCTGTTTCTTACTCCCCTCCAGAACTCATTCACATACTGAACTGACATGTTTTAGTGATTCCAAAATTTGTAAAAAGTATCTCATATCATCAAGGTGTAACTTGCCCCTCTCAGTATGAAGGAAACAAGCCTGCCAAGCAGCAAAGAAAAGACTGGCAGCAAACTCCAAGAGTCTGTAAGCTAGGAAACATGTCCCACATTTTTCTTTTCCCACATCTGAAGGAAAAAGGAGCTCCGAAATTTCTCACAACCAGGGAAGGCTGCAGGCACTTTTGTCATAAGGAGCAACAAGGAAAAAGCATCATCGGCCCACCAGAAACTTGTACAGCCATGAGCAGGAAAGGACACTCTTATCCCACAGAGGACCTGTCAGGACATGCTGCACATGACCTGCTTTTTGCTGCCTCCAAGGACTTTAGAAAGGTTTGAAGAGAAGGAAAAGGCTTGCTTTGACCGCTTTGAGAATGCTGCTGGTCTTAGTATCTTACTTGTCAAGAAATAAGACAATTTTGATGTTAACTTTCATGTGAAATGATAGAAGACAAAAAGTAATTCTAAAGCAAAGACTCAGAAAGCAATGTCAAATATTTTTTAAATGAAGTAGCGTTCTGAAGAGACCTTGAAAAAACTAGCTATAGAGTCCTTAATTTAGTGCTGATGCCTGGTTTTGTGTTTAAATTTACTCAGATTTTCTTTCCCCATGAATGCAGTTAGGGACGTAGGAAGCTCATGAAGATTATAACAAATAGTTCCAGTATATTCTACTCACGCAATTCACACTATTTAAAACATTATATTTAATACAGGAAAAGTTGTGGTTTATTTTTCTCTCATAAATGGAGCATATTAACTTCTTTTAACTACTCATAGTACGTTTATGTTCTAAAACCTCAAGTATCACATTCACTTCTGTTTACTTCAAAGCTCTTTGCCGCATCCATGAACTCTACAAAACACCATCATCTCCATCATGTGTTGCCAGCACTGTATGACAAATCCTGTAAAACAACATCTGTATTCACTCACAATTGGCTGTTGGCCATTTTTTCTTTACTTTAGGATATTGTAAATCAGACCTAGCATACACCACAGTTTTATGGATTTTTTTTATTTTTTTTTCTTTCTAGCCAGATCTGACCTCTGAGTACAACTGCCATCGCAGGCACAGTTGCTAAACAGCTGAGTTTATTTCTGGATATAACCAGGCCTTCATTTCTTCACAAGCCTATCATTTGCTTTTAAAATGCTAGTTCAAATTAGTACTTAAGTGATACACCACACAACCACTAAAAACAAGGCTCTTTTTTACATCCCAAGTAGCACAGCCAGGGCTCTGGATGTAACCATGTCGCACAAGAAACAAACTCCAAAATTACTGTCAAAATTTCTGCCAAAAGTTAGAATCCAACCTCCCCAATTAGCATCCGGAGGCTTCTGCTTCGCTCACTGAGATGGGTTTTTGCATTCTTGTGTATTCTTAAGCCTACTTCATGCTTTATTAATAAAGTACGATAGAGGAGCGTCACAAGCTAAAAAAATCCTCCTGAAGGACAGAGCGGTGACTGAATTCAGCCACCACCAGGAAATGCATGTTTAAGAAAAATACCTGAGGCTTTGCAAGCGTCTAAGAAGCCACTGGGTGAAAGCATCTAAATGCGAGTGTACTAGCTATTCATGGAACAATTACTTCTAATAAATACAGTCTTCCGCGTGAGAAGTGACACAAACCCAGTTGTAACATTTTGGTTTTGGCACCACTCCATCTCTGTCAGCTGGGACTCTGACAGGCAGCACATTAAAATTGGATACCGAAACCTATCAGGTCATACCTGCTCTATTATCCACCCTTCCATCTGATGTATAGGCTGTCGCCCTTGGGACAGACGCATGAAATCTATTCCCGAACCTGCTCTTGAATAGCCGGTCTCCAGCTCAGTGTATTAAGGGAACAGAAACAAACAAAAAAAAAAAAATCCAAAGTTCAACTACGTGATGTAAGTCACTTAGAAAAAGAAAAGAACACTTTTTTAAACATGAAACTATGCTTTACTGATTAAAACATACAAATCACAGAGTACAAACTGGGAAAAATATAGATTTGGATGCAGAACCTTCAAATTGTATTTTCCCCGCAAAAATAGAGCCCCAGTCTGGTTACAGCCCACTCACTAATAACAAACTTTTTTTTCCCCATGGGCATTCACCTACATCCAACCTTCACGCAGCCAACTCCACTACACTGTTGAAAAAGCACACTGTTTCTGAAAACTATCAAAGCCAAAAGACTCATATCCAGCCTAACAGCGCTAAGGCAACACATTTGAGAGCAACACCAAACACAAGGAGTCACCTGAATGATGCTTCCAAACAAAGGCGGCCAAAATGAGCTATCTTCCACATTTGTATTTGTATATATGTACTCAACGTATATTAAAAGATTAAATTAGTTGATTATAAGTTGCTAGGTCATTTTGGTCTCCACAATTAAGGCTTTTTCCAAGACGAAGGAGAGAATTCACAAAGGTTATGCTTATAACTGGGAAGCCAACCACCCTTTTCTCTTTCTACAGTCAGCAGGAAATGAGACCAGGAACTCCATACTGGAGTCTGTCTCTCTGTTGAGCAGGACAGTAATGAAACAAGCCTTTCTCTGAAGTTGGTAAACTTAACAGCTACTCCTTCAAATGTCACATTTTATATTTTCATAATTGGCAAGCAGTAATAGACCTTGCTTTAATTACCAGTAATAGGATTCAACACATTTATCACTGGCTGAACACTAGTAGCCAGCAGTTCAAACAACTTGCAAGACAAAACTATACTGCACTCCCCAGATTAAAACAGCAAGAAAAACACCTGCCAGGTCTTATTTAACTTCTGCACTATTATTCCCTCTTTTGGAGAATGTTTAATAATATTGTCTCTCACAAAAATTATCTACATAACACATTGAGCATATGAAACAACTAAGAATTGCTCAGTGGGAAGTCATCACATTATCATCCCACTCACGTTTACTGAAATATTATTGATTTTTAAAAGAATGCAATACAACTACATCTTGCTTTTGTAAAGTATTCAAAAGGAAATCAAATACTACCACTTGGTGAAAGAACTCTAGGAAGGCAAAATATAGCAATGCAATTTTAAACTTGTTGCCAGAGCCCAGAGGTAGGTATTTGCATGATCTGATCCTATTTACTATCCTATGAACAGTTTACTGTACCAAGGCACTGTACCGATTGCTGAATTAACTAATTAAAAGAAATGAAAAATTAAACTTCATTAAATAACTGACAATATCTCATTAGGTTGGCTACATCTACAGGAAATAAAATAGTTAGAATAGGTATAGTATCAAATTATCACAGTAAAAGTAGAATTACTTATTATTTTATTTTCATTTTTTTATATTAAAAAAACCGTACTGTGTTTAAGAGATGCTCAAAATTCTGCAGGGTACACAGAGCACATGAGAATTCTTCGGGAAAGGTCCTGTGAACATACGGGACAGGCCAGATAGAGGAAAACACTGATAGATAGTGGTAGCTTACTGTCAGTCAAGTTATTCTTCCAACCCTAGTCCATTGTTTAACTGAAACTTCCACAAATCAAAGCTTAGGCAGCATTCAGCACTCTACTGCAGCTGATATACTATTTCCAAGGAACTGCAGATATAGCACACACTTGGGTTTTTTTGAGCTAAATACAATTAGTCATATCTGCATACTGATATGATACTGAAAATCAACCCCCCTTAAATTTTTATTCCTTATTTACTTTTTCAATTTACTATAAAATTTCCCTGCACTAACACACCCTAGTTTAGCCATACCAACCTGCAGTTTTTTCATACCTACTTAAGATAACATCAGCAAGGTAACTGTATCAAGCGGAGACTTCTGCCAACCCAGAAAAGGAGAAAATGGGCTAGAATGCAGCACAGTACAAAGGTATCTTCAAAAACAATTTGCCTCGAAAATGGTAATGCTGACTTATTAATCACCAATACATTTTGCAGATGCACGCAAGTAAAACAAAGAGTAATAGTTCACACATCTGAGAATTACTAGATACTAGACTAGAACGTCTTTTAAAGCTACACGATCTGACTGCTGAACACAATTTGAGCACAACAGCTGATGAAATTATTCTCATGGCATGCTCATTTTCTTGCATGTATCGACATGTTTTCAATACTGAGCAGCTAGAAACTGATTTTTGTATTTGCATTCACTTTGTATTTAGCAGTCACCTAGGAAATACCTACTCTGTGTGTACTACTCAAAACATTTAAATAACAAAAAAAATACAAGCCAATCCCTCATGCTTAAAGCAGAAGAGAAATCTAGTTTTATTTTCTCCACATTAAATGTAGCAATTCCCAATTACGAAAAAAACTGTTACGGAGCTTGGTAAAGCAAGCCTGCAACGCTCCGTATCATTTCTCAAACACCTTCTCCTGGAACATCCATGCTCAGAAGAACAAATTTTAAGGAGCAGAAGAAGGGGTGTGGTAGGAAAAGGATTAGCAAGAGACCTGTACAGCTTGCTGTAAACCATCTCACCTTCCTGTATCTTAATTTCTGCTTGAGCCAATTCACCCCAGCTATGCTCCTGGCTTTGCTCCCTGCTCCTGCCTCTTCCCCTCCTGGCCACCTTGAGAAATACTGATCCAGGGCAGGAGATGGTCTGAGTAAGAACAAGTCCTCTGAAAAAACACACAATTACTTTGCAAATATTTGAATGGCTGTCGCATCCAAATAAGTTCCTAAAAAACTCAGTTTTAACTCAATTAATGGTACGAAGTTTCCTTCACAGGAACTGAATGTTTCATGTTTATCACTATTCTGAAAATAAGGTGTCACACGCATTGAGCTGTGGGCAGGAACTCTTCCAGTTTTGAAAAATATTTGTTTCATGCTTTTTAAAATCAATTATTACTTTTGTTATGTATATGCACCTTTCACAGAACAAAAATGTAGCCCACTTAAAAAGGACGAGATTATTAAAAAAGTTCCTATCGAAGCTTTTGTAAGAAGCTTATCTAACGTAATTCATACTTTAACTGACAGACTTCTTAACAGGCTGAGTTTCTTTCCGCTGTGTTGACTAAGTGCCAAGAGCCTCAGTACTGCCTACGAAACAAAAACAGATACTTCCTGACCAAGAAAATCTGCCATTGAAGGTTCCAGCGAAGCTCCCAGAAAGCCAAAGGAAGGAGGGTTTGGGCAATCACAACAAACACGCCAACTCTGGGTACGGCGGCAGAAGCGAGTCCGTAAGAGGGTCTGGAGACAAAAAAGGACCACTCATTGCACACCAGCAGAGGAGAGACAACAGACGCTGCAAATCCCCACTCTCACAAACTGTGTTGTGTGAGAAGATGATAAGGAATGGAGAAGTCGGAAGGTCAAAAGAGACTTAGCAAAAGAAGATGGCAACGCACATTTTATTTTACATTACCCAACAGACTGATACTGGCTCATGTTAAATCCTGAGGTAATCATGACTGTGTTTGCACCTGATGGGATGTACTTCCATGAAGAATGACAAAGGCATATATGAAGGGAAAAAAGAAAAGCTAATTTCTATAAACCCAAAAGGATAAATTGAAGGGAAGAAGCAGCTTCCATCTGTCATCAATACCAACAGATTTAGCTCTCAGCAAGCTGTAATATGGAAATATGCGCTTAGACCTTCAAGAGCAAAAGCACTCATCTTGTATAAAGCTTTGTTTGTCAAGCCTAAAAAAAAAAAAAAAAAAAAAGAGTAGTTCTAGCTTCAAGAATTTCAAATCTACTAAAAGGCAACATCTCACTTTTACTAAGCCTAACCAAAACCACCAGCTGCAAAAACCTCAGCGGAAAGTTTTCCCATCTGCCAACAATGGGGCTGCGGGAGACACTGCTTTGGGAAAGCTGACCAGTGAACTCTGCCGACCACAGCTTACTGTTTTTTTTGGAAATGCACCCCTCACCAGAACCCGGGAGCACCAAAGATCTTTGCGGCACCTGATGTCACCGCGTCCCCCATGTGAGACCATGCCCACCGTTGCTCCCCATGGCCAGTACTGGCTGGATCTGTTGAGACATGGCTTAAGCAGTAGCATCCTATGGCAGTAACAGTTCAAAATGAGACCAAAACAAATATTAATAATAAAAAAACTAAATACCATGAAAGCTAGCCTGAAACTGCTCTTATTGCAACTAAGTAGTGCTCTTATTGCAATGTAGTTCTAGTTCGTTTCTTAATAAAATTCTAGCTAGTCATAAAATTCTGTCAAACTTTAGTACCAATTCTTTTTAGATAGTATTTGTCCAACTGCAACTGCTGTTATACAAGACCAAGATGAATTCTGTACAACTCTAAGCTTGTAAAATTCTAACCACAGAGGTTGTGGTCTTTCAACTACGACATTGAGAAGTTAAACTTGATTCATATTAGGATGAATCAAGGTCTGATGATTTTCCCTGTAACTCCTGCTCTTCTGCCAGCTTTTTAAGCTAATGTTCTCTCAAGAACATTGTTCCTATTTTAGTTCCCACTAACAAAATGCAGAGTTTCTGTCCCAATTCTTGCTAATTACAATAACTCGAGGGGAGCTCCTTGATGAACCAAGGAAGAAGTATGCTGAAGGGATCTGCACAAGCATTTTCGACCAACAGTAATACCTAAACCAGTAACAGCAACAAGCAGAAAGTGGAAAAGAAACGAAACCCAAAAATCAAATTTCACCAAGACAAAAAAAAAAGCTGAAGTTAGAATTAAAGAAAGAACTCCTCAGTTATGGTCTGGACTCTACTTTAGAAGCTTTACTAAACAAAAAGAAGACCAGAAAAACAGATATGGCTAAGAGCTAGAATCTGAAAGAGGTTGTTCAAACCAACCAAGCTCTTTCAGACTGTGCAAGTCAGTCCCAGTGAAACCAGCGGGCAGGGAGAGGGGAAGAGAGGAAGTACAAGACAGAACTCAGCAAACAGATAAAGGCATCAAAGCAAAATCAAAGGCGTCTTAAGTCATCTCATGATAAAGTATAAAGGACACATAAGAGCAGACAGGCTCGCTTTCTTGCAGATCTATCTGGAGTAGTCTAAGCTAACAAGGTGCACTCTAGAGTTAACTACCCCCTATAACTGAGAGACCACACTGTGTGGCCACTGGTAGCAGTGTCCAAGCACATTAGCTTAAATCATATTCAACAGCCCCAACAAGGGCCGGTAACTTCAAACCCCTTCAGCTGGCACTTCAACGGTATAGTCATTTAAACCCTCGTGTGCCACATTTTCCAATTGTAAACATCAGAAAAAACAAATACTTCTTGAGGACTGACGATGACTCTCTCTAAGCTCAGGAAGTTTAAATTCTCCTCCAGTTATGTCATTTTCCAGCCTTCCCCACCCATTCATCTTCTACATCTCATACTCTCCTATTGCCAATAATTAGAGTGCCCCGTTTCCCCACCCAACGCACCGTGTTGCCAAGCTATTGCTTCTTTTCAGGTGACCTAATACAAGAACTGATGTGTTTATTCTCTTTTAAGACTACGCATGCACTGGTTTTCCCTTTGAGGTCTGTATACAAGATAAAACAAAAGCTACCAATCGCCCTCAAGTCTGCCAAATGCAAGGGACCTCAGCTCCAGCACAAAAAGTAGAAAATCAGATAACGCAAATGAAAAAAAATAGTAAGATAAGAAAATCCTTTCTTATATTCCTAAATACTTAAAGGAAATGCTATCACTTATCATAAATATTGGTTTGGTATTTAAATATCTGGTCATTAGCTTACAAAATCTGAATTGAAGAAGCTGTACATTATGATAAGTAATCAGGACCCCAGAATTTTAATCCTTTGTACACCATCATAAACGTCAGCTAAAAGCACATCTTGGTGTAACCAGCAGGGACTTGTACCAGTTAAAGCAAGTTATTGCATTTCACATCAGCTTTTGCCAGGCTGATTCAGGAAGAGGCCAAGGCAGACTGAATCCCAGTAATTTAGTTTAACTCTCATGAACGCAGATTAACCCAATAAAGTTCATCCCCTCACAAGAAAATCAGAGGCATATTCCTAACCCCCAATTTGGAGGGGGGGGGGGGGGGGGGGAGGGCGAGAGGGGAACAAACCAAAACCAAACCAAAGACCCAAAACACCACAACAAAAAATTTTGAGTGCTTTTGGATTTTTGTTGATTCACCAGCAACTCAAGAACTCTCCACAACTAATTTTTCAGAAAAATACTTGAAGAAGAAAGCCTACATTAACTAGTGACAACACCATACATTTTGTACTTTGGGATGTGTCATGCTCAGCCCCTGAAGTTCAGGTAACCCTACAATTCCAACAGAGAAAGTTAAGAGCTGAATCAACCTTAAACCTATCAGTAACTTTGTTCTCCCTGGCAGCACTCCTGAATGCTTTAGAAATACCCTGGGGACTCCCAGGGTGTAACCAATTCACAACTCCGGCCCCTTCCCCGCGCTCATCTGTCTTAACAAGTATTGAACTTCAGGTATATAACCCTCTTGCTGCAGTGTAACAGAGCATAAGTAAGTAAATACAGGGATAAGGAAGAAAGCAACCTACACTGAGTTTTATCAGGTTGATAAATCCATACACACGTAACTAACAGAACAGAGACAAATTTGCATGATAATTTGTTTTTGAAGTCCAGCAATAAGAAAACATTGCCAAACACCACTTCCCAGTACATATCAGAGTGATACTGGAACTGATATTTTAGAAAAATAAGAATATATACCCAGCCAGGATTCAAGTCAAATCAAATAAACTAAGCACACGGATGGCAGCATCAAAGGCTGCTGGAGGGTCTGCAGGAAACCTCAGATGCTTGACCTCAGGCCATTGCAGAGACATGGACTGGAAAAAAGACAACGGTACTTTCTGTCTTACTACCAGAATAATAAACAGCAAGTAAAACAGAGGTTTCCAAATAGTATCAACTTTGCGTTGGCCCCTTTATTAAAGAAGAAAATACTAGAAACTAACGATAATCAGCATCTGTAGATTAATGGGTACAACTCAGGAACTGTCTACTGTCATCCATCTCCGTGCAGAAACCATAATTCTTTCAGAGACAGAACTAGCTCCTAAAAACGGTTACATTACCAGGTAATGCCACCTCCTTTTTCATCTCTTCATATCAGCTTGTACTTCCTACAAAAAAGTACAGGTGTAATTTATAGGCGATAGGCTGAAACACAGACAATCCTCTACAGATCGTAATGAACCTAGGAAAAACTCCCACTTCAGAAATCAGTAATTAAAAAAAAAAAAAAAAAAAAAAGGACAGAGAAATCTATTGCCAAGTTCATCAATGTCACTGATAAAGTATTTCTGAGGGATGAGACTGAAAGCTTTCTCTTTCTCTTAACATAAAAGAGCATAAGAGCCATTTAAAACAGTTACCAACAGCAAAGGACAAAAAAAGAAGTATCTAGAGCTACCCTGAGACAGTGACACAGAACATGGTTCGTCACTAAATCCATCGGTTTTCTCAGGGATATCTTGGGGACGAGTATAACGTGCAAAGAGTAATTTCAGCAAGAGACAGTAACTGCGAAGAAATTATCTACGCTATTCTCAATCTCAAAAAAAGATCTGGAACAGATGCTTTACGAATAAAATCCACCAAAAATCCAATAAAATCATCAGAGGGCTGGAGCACCTCTCCCATGCAGAAAGGCCAGGGGAGTTTGGGTTATTCAGCCTCGAGAAGAGAAGGCTCCAGAGAGACCTTAGAACAGCCTTTCAATAATTAAAGGTGGCTCGTAGGAAAGACGTTGAGAGACTTTTAACCAGGGCCTTTAGTGACAGGACAAGGGGGAATGCTTTTAAACTGAAGGAGGGTAGATTCAGATTGGATATAAAGAAGATATTTTTTACAATGCGGGTGGTGAGACACTGGATGAGGTTGCCCAGTGAAGTTGTGGATGCCCCATCCCTGGAAGCATTCCAGGTGAGGGTTGGGTGGAATTTGGAGCATCCTGATCTAGTGAAAGATGTCCCACGGCAGAGGGGTTGGAGTAGATGATCTTTAAGGACCCTTCCAACGCAAGCCATTCTACAATTCCCAAATAACCTTTAATTATTGTACTACTCCAGAAAAGTTTGTATTTTCAGAGAAGGCAAAGTGCTGGGAAGCCTAGACATTTGAGCAGCAACAAATCAGACAACACCCACCATTAGGACCAACAGGATCTCAGCAGCAGGGAAAGCTGCAGACCGTAACAACTTCCACGTTAGCCACATCCTAACCACAGCTCAAGTCTCTCATTTTTGGTAGGTCATCAACTCTCTGCAAGCTTTGAGAAAGTCCTGGGCTTCCCTAAACCTAGGTACAAGACCAAGCAGAACGTGGACTCTGGATCACAGCTAATCCTTGCTCAGATTTTGCCACAGCCTAAGACTCTTACTGCTGCATCAGTGTCTTCAGGAGCTGCAGCGAGTAACCGATGCAGCTCCCAAAGCTCCATACTTTTACAGACCACTTGTTACAAGAAATTCAGCTCAAGAACATCACGCTCACTTCTTGTTCAGAAAATGGTTAGAAGACCTAAGGCAGAAGATTAGTTCAAAGTCCAATTGCATTTTACTGACTCATTCTAAAACCTCAAACACGTCATCTGAATGCTACTCACCACCCCTGCCATGTATAAAAGGTTATTTATTAATTTAACAGGAACGCTGCAAGAAAGCGCATCCCTGCTCAAAAGATTCTTCAACAGTGACTAAAAACTACCAACCAGCAAGCACTACCACGAAAATAGTTATTAATTTTCTGCTCAAGTGTTACAAAACCTATACAAAAGACCAGGCTTGGCCAAATCAATCTTTCAGAAGAAATCTGGGGTAGCTCTAAGGCTTTCAATAGCAAGTCCCATGGTGCAGGTGATACAGTGAACGCACCGTCTCTGTCTCTTCCCACGCAAGACGGCCATCCCTGAGGCTGGGAACTGTACTAAGGCACAACAACCACAGGCACACGCAGGCTCAATAAGTCTGATATGAAAATAACCAAAAATAACACATGCAGAATCACGGCTACCAGGACCAACACTTAAGTGTAATTACAAATTTTGTACAGAAGCTCATGCAGCGGAGAAACCACCACAGTCACGTGTTAAGAACAGCCTATTTATTTTGGCAAGGAGGCCAAAAGTGGAGTCAAGGAAAGCTTTTAGTCAGGTTGTAAGTTCAGCCACAAAATGTGGCTCAGGTGTTTTTAAATTGAAAGCTTCCTGAGCAATTGCAGCTGGAACAAAATTTCTGGGAGAACGAGCACTGTCGTGCTGCCACTGCTACTTCCCAACTGGACCTGGCAGCTCGAAGATGCGAGAATTTATCTATGGCGTTTGAGCCTTCATTTCAGACTATGCAAAACATTTTATACAAAAATTACACCTCTAGAGGTTAGGAAACTTATCACAACCACTTCTCCCTTCTCCTTCTTTAATTACATGACTATTTAGTTTCCATTTTATTTTCCCTTCTGTAAAAATTATCCCAGAATTTAACATTACGGTGGGGCTAGGACCTTATCACATTAATTTTCATCTCAGGAACAAAATGAAAAATGAAAACCCTGATCTTATTTTCAACTCTAAGTGACACCTTTCCTCTATTTTGATGCTTTACAGCCCTTCCTACAATATTCTGAATGAAATTGCACACATTTTAGACCAAAACCAGAGAAGTCACATAGAAGCCCTGTATGGTCAATTTTAGATACTTGTGACTTGGTGAGGTTTTTGTGTGTTTTTCTTTTTTTATTAATCATAGAGATTTTAATAATATCCATTATCACAACAAAAGGACAACTTTCAGAAGTGTAGGGCATATTAATTACAGATTTTTTTCAAGTCTTTGCTTGTCCTGACATAAATCCATAACATAAGTTCTAAACTCAATGGCTACATCTATGTCAGTAAGTAACACAGTACGACAGGAGCAAATTTGTTCAGTGAAACGGCAGCACTGAGGGGCCAGTGCCCATACTACAACATTTTGAGGGGTTTACTAAATCTAGTCAGTACCAAACAGCTCTACTCTGGGCCCCCGGACTGAATATGAACTCACAGCAGGAAAATATCAGGCGCTTTTCTTAGGAGACACTTCCACTCTGGTTTCATCCGAACAGGATCCAGCCTGGTGCCTGGACCCACAGTGCAGTTAAGTGCAGACAACCAGGAGGTTCACCACAAGAGCAAGTTCCCGAGATGAACTAAAAGACTAACTTTTTAGTTAGGAGGAGACATACCTCTACTCATTCTTCATCCAGCTGCTGATGGTTCCTGACACAGAAAAAGACAGAAATCGTAGACTGTGGCTCTAACATAGTCACAGGCCACTTTAGAGCATTTTTCCCTTTTTTACCTGCATTTTATCTTCAACTTTATCATCACCATTGTAATCTAAGCTTTATTTTTTAATGCTGTGCATTAGTGATCATATAGCTACCGGTCATATAGCATTACTTAAACAGCAAGAAAGGCCTTAAAACAATGGGAAGACAGCTTCTCGTAACTTTTTTTCTTAATAATGTAAGCTAAGTTATTCTTCCTTCTTCCCTTCCCAAGGGCAGACTATTCCTACTACAATACAAAGATTTTGCCTTAGACCTCTAAAGTTCTATGCTTAAAATACGTGCTTCTTTCAAAAACCAGAGTTCAAACACCAGCGAAACCGAGTTTTCCCCCTTCAGATTTTGTATAATTGTAGTGATCTTGCTTTCTAAAAAAAAGGCATGATTGAAGTTATCTTCAGTTCCCTCTAAATTGTCCTAAGACGATCCCGCAGTCCCACCCTGTGAGCCACTGCCAGGCAGCTCCCACCAACCCACATGAGGGCACCTCGCCCCAGCTGTGGGAGGACACCCGAAAATACTGTTGTTTAATCAAACAACAGGTCTCAAAGTAAAATATCACTTATATGCTCAGCTGGTAACTTACCACTGCCTCCCCATCAGATGATGCTGTGGACTGGAAACGTGGAAGCAGCAGCAACAGGAATGCGAGTAAGTCCTGTTCCTGCATGTTCCAACATAACCCTGTTCAGCAGTCCCGAACAAAGGCTTGTGTGCTTATTCAACCTACAAATAACTTCAATCATTGTGTCTTGTCTAAAACTGGGGTACGGATTCCTCTCTCTGGAGGAGATTAATCTTCCTGCTGCTTGTCGGACAGGAGAGATTTGAATTAGGGCTTTAAACCAAAAGCACAGCTAACATTTGCAATTGTGGAGATCTAATCGTGTATTGAAATTTCTGCTCCTGTTCCAACAACATATTATGAGAAGTAAACTTTTTTTTTCATTTATGGTCAGTATATAAAACGTCAATCCAAATTATTTTAAAAACACACTGGAGGACACAATTAAAAATACCCTTGACAAGAGCATACAAGGCTCGCACACTTAAGTTTAAAGTTCCCAAATACAATATCAGTGCAATGCTACTCTCCCCCATAAACTACAGATACCTCCACCAAAAAAAAAAAAAAAAAACAACAACCCCAAGAAGTAAAACCCTCTTTCCCCTCTGCCAGGACAACTCAGCCCCCTTACCCACTACGTAAGGCTCCACTCACAATCAACTAAGACACCATCAAGAGGAACACAGGACACTTTGTGGCTCAGGGAAGAGCTTCCAAAAAGAAAGAAAGAAAAGAAAAAAAAAAAAGAAGGAGGTGAGGTAATTTAACAGCTCACTGTCCCACGGACAAAAGTCATGTTTCCCATTTCTGGGTCCCCTCCTCCCCAACTCAGGCAGTACCAGCCCCAGCGAGCCAGGTCACTGCACAGCAACGGCAGAAAAATCTCTCTGCCAAAGTGCATGGTTTAATCCAAAGATGACGGGTGAGCTCCACTGCCAGCGTAAGATAGAAGTAGAAAGTACATCCACGAGAAAGCGGAGTGAGAGCAGAAACTCCTCCTTGAGGCAACAGCAAGTTGTTACCTTGGCTCTCCACATCTCTGAAAATAGGTGCAAAGGATGCAAACTAAAAGAATCAATACAGACCAAATTTGCCTTTTCTAAGCCACAAAAATGACTCCACATGTAATTGAAAGTTCAAGCAGACTTAACTTTGTTCATTTTTAACATCCAGTCCTCTCTTAGACGTAAAAGTTCCTCTTTACTAAAAGCAAAACCCTTGATGCAGAAATACGAACAATATCTGAAACATTCATTAAGGGTATTTTCTTAATCATTCAGGTTAAAAAAACAAAAATCAGCCCTTTCTAAACCTAACAGTTTTTCCAGAGCTTTGAAGATTTTTTTCAATATTTCTGAAAAGTCAGCAGGTTTTCTCATCTGCCCCAGCTGATGTTACCTGCGATGTTTTGCAAAAAAATTCAAAATACATACAAGCATGGCCTGAATTACCTGGACACAGCTTGAGTTCAGATGTTCAAGGTCAATCTAGAAAATCATGAGTTTTATCTTCAGAAAAAAAAGTGCATTTTTAAATATTTCAAAAAAAGTAAGCATATATAGTATTTACCAAACAACTGTATTTTTTGTTCTCATGTTTGCAACACAAGGGGAAAAAGGGAAAACGTAACAGAAACTCCAACAGCAGAGCTTCTGGAATTGATTGCTGGCATTTCTTGGAGCTATCTGATGTCAAGGATGGTTGACATCACGTTTCCCAGCTGTAAATGTAGAGCACTTTATGTGGATCACAGAGATTTGGTCAATATGATCTTTAGGGTTTAAGGGTTTAAGTAACACTCTACTAAAACAGTTAACTGCTGATCAGCGCCCAGATGAGGATTAAGAAAAAAAGAATATTTCAAAAATCTCACAGGCATGAAATTTCTGAGAGAATTCAAGTGCCCAGCAGAAACTTCAGGGGGTCCAGGAATCAAAAAGCCTAAATGATTTTTACAAGGAAATGAGCAAAAGTGACATCATCACAGCTGACATCACAGGTTCAAACCATGTACCAGCCACACGTCTACATACACAAAGTGCAGTCAATACACTCGATATCAAGACCATCAAGAACAGCAATCAAATGGAATTGCCTAAATGAATGAGAAGGACCTGATGTAGCTGGAGCAGAAAAGCACTGAATAGCCACTTCCACTTAGTACTTTTGTTTAATTAAAGTTCTTGAAGAAATTTCTAATTTTCTCAACATCATTCCCAAGAAAGAGGCACAACCCAATTTAATGCAATTTGCTATACATCATTAGGATCCACCCAGGTGACACAAGAGGAAAAACCAAACTTAATTAGATCAATTTAGATCAGTTGCTATAAAATCCATGGGTTTTGTTATTTGGCACATTTAAACCTATTATCCAGTTAATCAATTAGAGAAGAGGATAATGCGAAATAGTTCTTAAGCGTGCTTCAAAGATGCTTAAATCTTCTTATATTTTTTTTCCTTTTAATTCATACACCTTCTGTGATGAAGAGCAGCACCTTTAAAGCCTTCTTCCAATGACAGCCCAATCTATCTGAATAGTTTCAAAATCCTTCCCACTAGAAAAAATATATTATTGCTGATTTCTGTCCTTGAAGACACATCCCCTTGTTCTTCCAAGGCCAAGGCAAAAGTTTTTCTTTTTGCACATCTTTACGACTTTCCTCTATAGGCTCAGTCACACAGAAGTTCCATGAAATTTTAAACAAACCCTTGCCAAACAAAGAAGGGCAAGGATCATGTAATCACAGGTTAAATATATACAATATTTACATGGAAAACAGACTACATAATTCTTCAATCTAGCAGAAAAAGCTGTAATACACAGTCACTGAAAACAGAGGCCACACAGACTAGAAACGGGCAAGATTTTAAACACAAACACACCATTTTGAAAATCTTTTGTAGAATTACTTTTAACCAATAACACAGATTTTACATTAGGACTAGATTATTTTTTTCTTCCTAGTTCAGTATTTCTCAGTCTGATTTGCAAGATATCACACCCAGTCTGCAAAGCAGCTGCCTTTTCTATTTATTTTCAGTACATACACAGCCAAAGATAAGTGCTACTGCCTTCTGCCAGAAACACTTGAGAGTCAATTCCTGGCTGCTTTCAGCATTTGCAGGTATTTTAAGTACTCAGAAACATCAACAATATCAATCAAAAGGTCCAGGAGACAATTCAAAGAGTCACACACAAACTCCTGACGATAAAAACATTTAATTAATGCGTATGTGATTACAAGCAAGACCCTCACTGCTGACTGCCAAAGAGTAAACCACAAAACCGTCCCTGATTTTTTTGATGGAAAACTAACATGTTACTCGTTTTTAAAGGATGAAAAATTCCAAACCAAACAGACTGATCCAAGATGCAGAAGAGACTGTGCTGCTATTGAAGGAAAGACTGTGGGATCATGTGAGACTTCTTATCAATGGACCCACAAGAAGACAACCCGATGACTCCCCTGCTCAGTGCTTTACAAAGCATCCTCTTCAGCTTTCTGGACTTTTGGTCTACAAGGCTCCAACTCAGCTTCACTCAAGCCCTCTATTTGGGTTTCCAGTCTGGAGGTCTCCAGCACTTCCCGTATTCCAGCAAATACATTCCTTATTGCAGATGCACATAGCCCCATGTATCTTCTTTGCAAATTCATCAAAAATTTGAGCTCCACAGATGCTCAAATTACAGTGATCAGGAGATTCTACACAAAAGTCAGATACACACAATTCAAATTCCTCCCTGTGAACAGAAATATTTCAAATCTGTTTTCATGATGGATATTTCTTCACACTGTTGAAGGACCCTGAGCATCCTCTTGGAGGGGCAGGGGGAGTTAATACTAAACTCCTAATAGATTCCCGTTTTCCCTCTCTGGAGTAAAAACTGTCTTCAGGGAAGAGTTTTTGGGTTTGAATTATTCATGGGAACTAGAGAACAAAAAGCTTATAATATAGTTGCCTTACAACATCATATGATTAGAGATCTTCTAAGGTCATCTTAGAAAAAATTCAAAACAGTGTAAAATCATTTATGTGTAGAATAGAGATAAATCTGACTATAATGAAAATCTCAGAAGGTTAATTCAAGTCATGCACTTCCTCAGGAATCCAGAAAAGCCCAGTTCCTCTGTTTGGTGCTGAGACAAACAGAGCAATAAACACATGGGGTTCAGTCACCTTCCAGAGACCACTATGAAGTCCTGAGGCAAGAACTCAAGAAAAACTGAGTTCTAGAAGAGTAAGATGATGGTATAAAGCAGCCCAACTGACACAACTCACAATCCACCGAACTAAAAAAAAGCCAAAACAAACAAAAAAAAAAACCCACGACCAACCCACAGACTCATTTTGCAAAACGCATCAACAGATGAATCAGTACCCTCGTCACACCACGTTAATGGAGACTCCACCTCTCTTTACAAAGACTCATGTTCCACCCTCTACAGTAGCATACCTGTCTTCAATTACAGGGGCGTACATGTTTCCTTTCATTGACTGAAGGACACAAGGGCTGAAGAATTATCTTATTATTTCTATTAATAGACGATATTTAAAAGAAGCACGCACTCCACTACAGTTCAGAAGACTGAACTATAAACCCGGAGTACATTTTTGCCACAGCATCCCCCAAAAACCAAAAGCAGACAGTATTTCTTTCTTACTACACAAGAAGAAAATGAATAATATTAACCACCAGCCTGACACTGCATTTCAGTATCAATGCTCTGTTAAAAGGAAATTCACAGCTTCCACAGTTTCTGCTTTATTTGGGTCACTAGTAAAAGGAACTTGCTAGCTATAATGGCTTATTCTGACAAATTTAAAAAAATGCACGCTTCTTGAATAACTCCAATAACCTGGGAACAACAAGGAAAACAAGAAATTAATCAAATGCCTTCTCAAATGCCTGCACAAACAGCAGTAGCCAATTCCTACACTCCCTTCACAGACAAAGGTGAGCCATGCTGGCTAACCTCCCAGTGTTATGACCTGTGAAGGATAGGGATCTAATTTTGCTAAAAGAAAAATACCACTGCATCTGGTCTATTAAGAGATAATAATTTAATTACATATATATTTTTTAGGAGTGACAAGTTAGCAAAACTTGATGACATTCAAGTTTAAGCACGCAACAGAGGAATGCAAATGTATTTCAAAGGTTATCAAAAAAGTATTTAGTTTCTCGGCTTCTACTCTATAAAACTCATTCAAGTTTTACTGGATGCTGCAATTTAACAAATTTCTTCACGTATCCAGCAGCCTGTGCTGTGTGATGATCCTCCTCTGATACAGAAGCTTTTGACATCATTCTGGAAATGTACACAGAGCGTGTCCTGTAATAACAGCATAGGAAACCCTAATACACCAGGTGTGGCTTCGGAGACGAATCATGATCCACCCAGGAAGCGCTCTAATAGCTACAGCAGCCCTCCTGTAGGCTTTTTACTGCTGCGGGTCTCTTGAACTAGCTTTATACTGAAAAACATAAAGGAAGGGAGGTATAGGACAGAGTACTAATTTTTCACCTGGCCTGCCCTTCTATTGTTGCAGTGCAATAAAAGGTAAGCCTTGACTGTAGTGGATTATTTTCATCTTCTTTGACACTCAGCTTCTCCCCTTTCTCTCTCCCACAGTTTATCTCTTCTCCCAGCCCCAAAATGCCTTTTTTTTTCCTCTCTCTCTCTAAAGAGAAACTCACATATATTTTTAAAAATAAATGATAGCCATCAGCAAGTCAAAAACCACGGAAACGGCAGGATCACTGACGGTATTGAAGAGAAAACGTGGCAGCAGAAAGGGCAAATCCCACAAAATCACCACTGATGCTATTCCAGGTAAGAAAATTCCCTTGAAATGCTCCAGACTGCTTTTGGTTTTGAGGAACCAGGAGACCAGGAGCCTTCCATCCTGCCAGGGGAGCCGTACTGGTCCTGCACCATGCTGTGCCACTGAGCCCAGACAGCCAGCAAGGCTCTGCCTGGAAGGTGAACCCCGTCTTCTCAGCCTCCTCCATTCAGCGTGTCCACAGCTTGGCAGCCACCATTCCAGATCGTGCTTTCCCTACTTCATATGGATGCTTCTGTCTACACCACCCCGGTTGACACCAGCATTAATAATTTTGTTCCTCTGGTAGTTACTACCCTTCTACTCTAAACTACCTCCCCTTTATTCATTAAGCTGCACCCAAAATTAACTTGTAAAACAGATCTTCATCTCAGTGCAACAGTATTCCCCCCACTTCCATTTTTCCCAAAACAGGAAAAGAAACTGTTGCTTTGGTCTAGGAATCTAGTGAATCCACATGCATTTTGGGTGGCAAAAGGCAAAGGGCCTTCTTTGCTAGGGTGCTCTTGGCACGGTGACCAGGTGTTTCTGCAGACCCAGAACAAGATCAGTGTGATGCCCCAGTGCAAGGACCACTATGAGTAGCCAAAGGAGTCCCCATCAGAGCAGCAACCCACAATAGCCTGCAACAACAAAAAATACTCCTTCCTGCTGGTTGGCATAGGGAGCAAACACGTTCTACTGCAGGGCATCCCAGGCTGTGCTGGGCACACATGGGCAAAGCTTGCTGTGAGAGGAGCATTCCCCACAGCAAATGTGTCCTCCACATCATTTGCCCAACCTCAGGCTGACGAGCAGGGTTAATTGTACGTTGACAGCTTCCAAGTAAATTACAGACATCCCCAATCCAGCGCTTACTGGTATGACACTGGTCATCCTCAACAAGGGAAGGCAAAGTAGAGAAAAATATGGATTTTGATTAAAACTCTTTCCAATCCTTAAATTCTGCTTCCACCAGATGTTCTGCCCTGAGTCTCTCCACTACCCTTGTCATTAGACACCAGGCCTGGCTGCCAAGTAAAACAAAAACCAGCATCTCTCTCATCCTCAGAAAACCGTACTGATGCAGCCAGTTTTACTTGCTCTATTGTACAAACTCCACTTGCAATCTCTCTTGGTATATGCAGTCCACAAAGAGCATGCGAAGCTGCATGCTCATTTGCAGGACTGACGCCACGCAAATCCTTCTCATTTCCAGCAAGATGTGAAACACAAAAGGCAGGATATCCTGGAAGTAGCAACGTAAAAGAAAAAAGAAGAAAAGAAAACAAAAAAAAGAAAGGCAAGTCACCTGGGAATAACTTACACAGGGCTTCTTAAATGGGCAGCAGGTGATCCTGAAAAAAGAAGCCTGATTCAGAGGGAGCCACCTTGTGAAGCCAACCCCAATCACTTGCACTTAAAGCACCAAGGATCCAGAGCACACCTCCGCTGCAGCATGGATCCCAGAGTGATCCAGGCAGATGAACAATGGGCAAGACAAAATGCAACCCAGGAAGCCAATCCAGGTGCCATGCTAACAATACATACTGGAGTATTCATTATGTTTTACGCTCTGGTGAACTCCAAATGAACGCTATCACATGCATCTGGGTCAAAATTTGACTGCCATTACATCCGACAGTGCAAAGAGGTGGTATCAGCTATCACCGAACCAAAGTCTGCATCCCACGTGTGACTGACTCACTATAGCCTGAAGCACCGGAGCTCCACATCAAGCCATTCCTGTCCCAGCTGGGTGGGGGCCCTTGGAGGAGAGCCCTGGTACCTGAAAAAGGGGAAATCCTCCCTCAGCTACAGGAAGATCTTTAAAAAAACCTTCATTCTTCTCGTCAGTATTGAAATATATGTGAAGATCTTTACAGAGGTACAGTAATAGAGAAGGTGCTTTAGTTTTTCTAACTTCCCTAGCTACTAGCACAAGCTTTTAGCTTATATTAGAAGTTCAGCATAGTCCAAACACTTGCAGGAGATGCTTAAGGGAAGTGGTGATGTGGCAGAAAAAAGGAGAAAAAAAAAAAACATCCTTTTTTTTCCCAACAGTAGTAACTTGAAGACTGCTAAGACATGAGCTTCAAAAACAAACAGCCCCCCACACCAACCACCAAACTTTGTTTAAATGCTTGCTAACATAAAATTGCTTTTCCTGTAAACGGGGCTACTATTTTGTATTAGACTTGGTTCTCCTGTATCTTCAGATGTGTGAGAGTTACACAGCTTTTCCTTAAGCAAAGGCCTGAAAAATGTTAAATTAAATACTTCGGAAGAAAAATCCTGTATTTATCACACAGATGTGCTTACTCATTGTCTGACTGGAGACTACTGGTTAGAGTTTTGTGGGTTTGCCTGCCCATAAGATGTTCATCACAAAGTTAGGCCATGAATTTAAAATGGAGCAGCTGACCAAACTAAACAAAACAAAGCCACACGAGCTTCATGCACAGCTGTATCTTGCCCGTGCAAATTTCTCCACAAAGTATGTACAGTGGAAGAAGTAATGGGCCCTTTTGAGGAGGCTCCTGTCCTACCTGGATCCTCTCAAACCTCCTTGGCCATTTCCAACAAGACGATCAATGGAAAAAAGAGAGGGTGCTAGAGAGGGTGCTAGAGAGAATGCGCTGAGTCCTAAGAAAACATGAGCCAATTAGCTTTCATTAATTACAACTAACCACACCTCAACACACCTTCAGATGTCACTCCAAAACCTTTACCTGTCTTGGGGTGAAATACTTAGCCCAAATTGCGAGGCCTCGTGGCCTTCAGCAGGCACACCCAGGGTCAGCGCCTGGGCATGTATCAGGCAGCATCTTTCAGCTGAGGCAGAAAACATGGCTTCAAAGTCCAGCCCAAGCATGGTAGGAAGGGTGACCCCTGATGCTAACCTGGTTTGCCTTCAAGCAGTCAAATCAGCATTTTTCTTCCACTACAATCTTCAAGCATTCCCTCTTGAATCTGCCTTTCCCACCTTGGCATCATTCTTCAGCCTTCACATGTTCTTCAAGAAGGAGCTTCACCTCAAACTACTCTTCCTCCTCCTGCCAGTTTCCCTCTCCCTTACTTCTACCTCCTCCCTAGGGCTAAAGCAGCAGAGTCACTCAGCAAACACGCCAGCGGCATAAAGTGGCCTTTGTCCACCCTCTTCCCTCCCACGAGGATTCATAAAGAAACCAGGATTAATACAGAAAACAGCACATCTCAAAAGCCGGTTTCTTTGAAACCATACAAATTTCCACTTCCATCTGATGCACTCAAGCACTCAGTACTTATTACTGACATGAATTCTCAATTTTCTACTAAAAATAATTTTTTTTTTAAATCAGGAAATAATAAAATGCATTTGTTTAAAGGGATAAAAAAAAATTGTCTTTCTACGGAGCTCAGTAACTGACCCGGGACCATAACAGAAGGGTTTGCAACAGAAGCTGCAAAGGTCAATTTAAAAAAAAAAAAAAAAAAAAAAAAAAAAAAATCTATAAGCCAACTTAGTATCTTAAAACCCTGCTAGGCTGACTACTACATGAACAGGCACACAACTCCATATCCACAGAAATAAAGAAGCTGAACTCCAACAATTGTTTTAAAAAAAAAAAGCATTTTCAGTTCCACGTTAAAAGAAATATGATGTAATATTTTAAAAAATACAAATGTGCATGAAAAATTGGGAAAGGCTGCTAGGATTTAAATTGAAAAAGAATAATCCATAAGAGTTTCTGGTCAACATATTATTGATATTTATCACTGCAGCTTTGGTGTTGAAAATACAAATTATAATTTAGCCCATAACACAGATATACATAACATAGCATCAGATGCCGCACCATCGAAAGACTATGCTTTCATTTACAATAGGAAAGACTGTAACAGCCCAAAGAAAAACAGCTACTTAGTCCACTGCACTGCAAAAACCATGTTCTGTGGGTGTTGACCTTTAAGCAAGACATGACTTGTACAGCACGATAACAGGCTAAGAAACTTCATGTCTCAGATTCCTCTCCCTCGGTTAGTAAGAAATAACCTTTCCCTTTGAAAGGATGTGCAACTTCAAAGCAAAACATAAAACAAGACATAAAATTTGTTTCGGATCACCATCAGAATATGATACAAAACTTATTGGAAAAAGCATCCATCCCTTAACCAAAGCTGAACATTTTTTCTCATATAAATGATTTTAAAAAATACTAAGGTGTTACACTGCTTTTTCAAAAGCCCATAATGCATCTCCAAACACCTGAAGAAAAAAATATTTTAATGTATGACATTCTTGCAGTAAACCAAACACTATCTCAAGGTCCACCTAATCTGAGATTGTTTGACCACAACTAATTTCAGATGCTTGAGAAGATGCAGGAGTACTGTAATGGGATGACAGTTAAAGACGAAGATCATCACACCATCTCTGAAACTTCCGATTCTTCTGTACGCTTGCAGTTAAACACTCAGTTCCCAACAATTCCAGTTCCAGACAACTACAACAGACAAGCCCATTTCTCTTCTGTTTCCCAAGAATTTTGAAATTTGAAGCAATGCTCTTAGCCACGGCCACGAGAAGGTCAGTTACTGAAATCTATAAAAACCACTAAAGTCTCTGAGAAAGGATCCCAGCAAAGAGCAAATAAGGGCAATAAAGTGACGATGGAACATGCACATGTATTCCCACAAATGAATACACAGCTGGCAAGTCTATTTTTGGAAAAAAGGTTAAAAGAGGAGAAGAAAACAGGCCTGGCAGCGTGCTTAATGGAAGGCAAGCCAACAAGTATGAGGGAAGGAGAAACAGCATCATCCCTGTAGCACCCATAAGTAACCACATAAGTAACACTCCTTGCAGTAGAGCAGCGAGAGACAACATGCTGCAGAACGCCATTCGTGTGCCCAGGCACCCACCAAAAAGGCTTGCTGCACCAACACAGCAAAGGCTTTGAAGCAATCAACAAACACTGCAAAAATAACAACTTCTTGGGAGTCCTTAGAACAAGACAAATATTTATCCCATTAGTTTTCCTATCTTTGTAAAGGATCCTGGGTAAGAAAAAGAAGAAAAATTCCTCTCCACCCCCAAACCCACCACACGTACTAAAACCATGTGTTCTTATCTTTACACAATAATAAAAGTCCATGTTATCTTGGGGCCCTCTGAAGTCCATGATCTTTTAAAATCCTTTCCGGTCCTACTGCCTTGACTCTGAAATTCCCTTTGTACACTCTTTACATCCGCATTACTCTCTGCAACGAGGCTACTGGAGGCATTTGTGTACCCTTTTGGTAAAGGGTTATACAGGTTTAAGAGACTGCAAAAAACGATGCAGTTTCCTGAGAGAGGGTGAGCTGAACGGGTAACAGGACAAACCCCTCCTATCTGCCTCCCCTCATTTCTGCTCCTCACTACATGCTCCTGCTGCCCCTGTTGTGTAAGCTCTCAAACGCATGATGTCCCTCAGGGGCAGCAGGGACACGGAGAAGAGAAAGGCGATGGGTTTTGCTGCTTTCTGCGGAGCCAGCAGTTCCCACTGAGGTGTGGAAGAGCCCAGTGACCATCGGCGCTGCTGAGAAGGGCACAGCTGTGGGAAGATTTCCTCCTTTCGGGGGGGGGGGGCGCGCCAGCAGGTAATTATTACCTCAGCCCAACAATTCACAAAATTGCATCCCTAGAGAACCATAAAAATTGAAGTTATTAAAAAATATTTGACAGATTCTTCACTCCTGAATGCTTTGATCCCTGGCCTGGAAACTTTGCAATAGGTAAGCAGGACTCACAGCACAGGAGGTTACCTCGGACCTCGGCCAAACCTCCGACCAGCAATGCAGCTACAGAGCATCCTTCTCCCAAAACTCACCATTGCCGCCTCCCAAGCGAGCAGATCACCAGGGTGGGCTGGTTCAGCGTGTCTGCACACAGTGCTCACCCCGCTGAGAAAAAGGAAGACGCAGCAAAACAGCCACAGAGGATTTTGTGAAACATTTTGATTGCTCTCACCTTCACCACTATAGTGCGGGTGCAATGGGCCGCGCTTGAATAAATCAGGGCAGAGCGAAGTGTGGATGGGGACTCAGAAGGGGGTGGTCATCCTCCCACCGCAGGCACAGCCTCACTCATGGGTTGTGCCAGAAGACTGGAGAAGGACACACTGCCCTCCCACAGGTAGCTTCTCCTGAAACACGGCTTTTACAGTATCACCTTTTAGCCGGGTTGCTTTGGATCTGAGGCACTAAGAACGAACCTGAGATGACCAAAACCTCACCGAGTTTCATGGCAACAAGGAGAGCACAGGAGATGAGAGGGACGGAGTCCTGGACCATACAAATCACAAGCTGGACTTGCTGAAAATACGAAATGTAACAATACTTACACGGCTTCTCATTGGGCCTGAAGGATCCACAGAAACACTTAGATATAATTCAGACAGTTACTGCTACCAATATAGCCAGAGATCTTGCTGACATTGGAGAGGGTTTTCTGAATCACTGACTTTGTTACATTCCCTGCTTCTCTTTTTCTTTCCACAAATTTCAAATTAGTCTGCTAAATCTTGTTAATTACAAAGAAAACAAATTTATTCACAAAACTAAATAATTATCCGCTAGGTAAATAATACTCTTAATTTAATTGTCTATTTAACTACCTTCGCAAAATAAATCCAGCAAGCTCTTTCAAGACATGTTACTTTGAAGAAAAAAAAAAAAGAAAAAAAAAAGGTTTTTTTAACGTTATAAAAGGCCTTTTGTTGAGCATTTACAAATCCGGGGTTCAGTCAGACTTTCAGCTGAAGACTCTGGGAATTTCTCTATCAATTTTTCTGAGAGCAAGCAGACCAAACCCCAAAAGATGCACACACAGATGTGGCCACCTCAGCTCTTAGCACTGACGACACCTCCATTCGGCACTGCCAGGGCTGGATCCCAGTTTGGAGACTGGCCCCCTTCTGCTTTTACCACTGAGAGAACAGGTGAGCTTCATCCATCCCTCATTCCCTGGTGCAAGGAGAAACTACCCTTCATCCACCCACCTGCAGAGTGAGGAGAAGCATTCAGCCAATGAGGAAAAGACGCCTGGCTTGACAGAAGTCCTTCAGGAGTCATCTAAACCCTGGGTATGACCTGCAGCGTAGCCACGGCAGCACAGATCCCATCCCATGCCAGTCAAGCATTTGTGCGTGCCATGCCACCGACAGCTGCAATTTAGCTTGCGGAGCTGCAACTCACTCCTTTTTCACCAGGAAAAAGTTAGTGTGCTCCTAACCACCTTCACAAGCCCACGTGAAGTGGTCCACAGGTGGGACCAGGCTTTTCCTTCCACTTGCAGCATGCAGCACAGCGGCAGGACCAAACCGAACCAGCCCTCCCTGGCCCCATCGCCCTCTGCTCCGTTGATGCATTCTGTTCAACAAAAGAAAAAGCAGGAACTCACTTTGGCTAAATCAATTCTTTTTAACTGGTATTCCAAGATAGTCGCTTACTGAAAGAGAGAATTAGCGTGCTCTTTCCAATAAAATACATACCATTAACTATGTATGGTCATTACCTACAGAAATCGTTCTGACAGAGACTAAAGAGCCCACAGATTTGTCCGTCATTTTCTTGCCATCAAAACGTTAGGAAAAACTGATACTTCATATCTACCTTCACAAAACCGATAATTTGGGGGAAAAAAAAGAAAACGTTTCATCCACAGACTTCAGTTCAAAAACCGTATTTTTTCTCTGTGCTGTTTATATTATTACACTGTCTATCAATACCTCAGAAACATAAGTCTCCGTCACCAGTATTTATTACAAACATAATACAGTCATTCCAAGAAACAGCAAAGCAAAAACCTAAATAGATGGCATGCTATGGTAAAATATTAAGTCATTTTTATCTGCCCATGGGTACTTTTTAAAAGAGATTCAAAATGAGAGTACCTACAGAAACATACACTACTTAACAAGTCTGATTTCTTTTCTTTAAATAGACTGACAGTTCTTTAAAAGTGTTTGAAAACAGAAGACACTGTAACATTTAGACGCAGGTTATGAAGCCACATACAGTATGTACTACAGTAGATGATGAATACCTCAGGTTTTATGCCTCTGATTTTCCTGGCTTAAATCACAGTATGATCCTACACCTACATTTCCTACGGGATTACGGGCTACTCTCCTAAACCACAACTTTTTGCTGTCCAATACAATAGTTTGCCTCAACATTAACTATTTTTAAACCCAATGCGTTAAGCTGTAACATCAGATGACCAGCAATAATTGAAAGATTCTAGGACTTTATCACAGAAACTGTGTTTCTTTTGAGCACTAAAATTATTTTTTCCACGTACACTCAGGCCACAATACAGACAGCACCTGAAGAAATTATCAAGTTCAACCCCCTGCACAAGAACAAGTAAAACAATCATGAGGAAAGTCTTTAATATATCCTTAACACAAGTCCTATTTGACTTTCAGAAACCTTCGAAAAAAGGAGACTGCACAACCTCAGCTTGTTCCAGTTTTCCCCAAAGCATAACAGATTTTAAGAAAGACATCAAATCTTTGGTACAAAATAATTTCACCTTTTTCAATACAGTCACTGACAGAAGGACATACTTCTCACTAATTTTAAGACTGTAGCATCTTCTTGTCCCTTCATCTCCTCCTCCTTCTGCTGGAAATGAGCCTGTCTAGCCTTTGTAGAACACACTTTCCAAACACACGTGGCCTCCATAGATGACGGTTTCCGAACCCTTCCTAAGCCTTAATGACCATTTCTGCCAGACTGAGACGTTTGCATTTATTTTTGTTAAAGGCCTGTGGACAAAATCAAACACTTTATTCTGTTAACTTAAGCTTCACTAATGCAAAAAGTTAAATGATAAAGTTTAACAGTACTACATCCCACTGCTTATTGCAACCACTCATAACCCTCAGATCTGTTTCCATAGTGTTGCTGGAAAGTTGACTTTACCTATCTGCTTTATGGGATCTCCTTCCTGAAAAATAGTATCTTGTACTTGAATAAAGCCATTGAGTGTATCAAAAATCTCTTGTCCTCCAAAACAGAGCATCAGAAATAACACCTGAAACCCCTACTCGGTCTCCTTCAGACTTTGTGCTAATTCGTTTGATCAAAGACATCAATAACAAGTACAGAGGTGCCAGAACTGCCCCCAGCACCGCTGAAGCTGACTTCCCAGTCTGACGGCGACTCATAATCACTCTGTGGGAATAATCACACAGAGTTGCTATCTCTAGACCTGGTCCCTTCGGCTCAGCTGTTGTCAAACGCTTCAGATGAATAAATAATTTTTGTAAGAGCAGCCCTACTCGGTCAGACAGCAGGCCTGTTGTTTCCAGTATACTGCCTGCAGCAGTCAATGCCCAAAATTAATATAAAAATTCGGTAAATACTTGACAGTACTTTCCCAGTATATTCTCCCAGGCTCCACGTGGAGCCCAGTGACTCCCTGAGCTGCAGGAGGTACTCTGTACAAGTCGGCTTTAGTGGATTTTTCTTCCATTAATTTGTCCGTCTGCTTTTCGAATCCCTGTAAACTTTCAATATCCACATGCTTCAGAACAGATTTCCAAAGCTTAACTCGCTACACACTGGGTCGAAACCAAAACACACCCCGTTTGTTCATTTTGGACCTGCCGGCTTAATCTCATGCTTCCACATTTTGGACTGGAAGTGACCATAAACAGTTAGTCCCCTACTCAACTTTGCCGTGTCACTCATGAGACTGTCAAAATTTCTAAAACCTCAAAGCTCTCCTCAGACCAGCATTATGAAATACCAAGAGAACATGGAGGTTAGATGGAGTCACACAGCCTTCTCCACCCCCGCAGAGCAGGCACAAGGAAGCACTGCTTCACCTTGCCTTATCAGAACATTACGGTTAATGGGTCAAAATACTGACCCCATATCAAAAACAAAGGTGCATGGCGATGCCGGGTCCTGAAGAACACAATACTTAGCGCCGATTATACATGAACACCCACTCGGGCTAGAAATATGGGGGTGGGGAAATTAGTTCAACTTACTTGCAATTTCTGGAAGCTAATACTGACATGGTTTTAATTCAGAAAGCCATTAAGCCTCGCAGCAAACTTTACTGCCTTTATGTTCACACTGTTGGCTTCATAGTTTCACAGTCAAAGGCATAACTGTACCATCACTAAATCGTTTATTAACTTATACACATTAAAAGTACAGTCAAGCTGAATCCTAATTTCTAGGTTAGGAAAAACAACATCGCAAAGGCTTCTAACTTGTGCTTTGACAGTTTCGGTATTTACTCTCCCACCTCAACGATACTCAGATCTTTCTTTTACAGTTATTTTATAAACCGTACACTTCACAGTTAACTTGTACATTAGCACAGTTTTATGACATTTAAACAAATACCGCAAGAAGACATTCGCTTATGCGTTTAAATTTGCACAAGGACAGTTTTAATCACTAAATCATTTCTACTGTTACCAGGCTTTTTTCCCTAGCATCCCCCTCTGTCTCGGAAAGAAAAGTTGCAGATGGCATTTAACTCACAAGTTCCTCTCTACCCTGTTAATTTGTCACGTTCGCAACAGAAGGGAATACTCAAAAGGAAGCCAACCTTTGCACTCTGATGGCTGCGAACCCAGTCCATAGGCCACCCCGCAGCCCAGCGATGCCAACCAGGCTGCAAGGAATTGCATTGCCCCAAAGGTCCCTTCCTTCCCGGAGCGAGACGGGGCACAAGTCAGGACGCGCTGCCTCTCTCCACCTTCCTAAAAAAAGGGCTGACCATCAGCAATGTTTAGGCGAAATAACAGGTAACAGCCCTCCATTTAGGCAACCTGTAATCTATTCATTTAGCTATCTCAATCTTACGGGCCTCCGGTGGCATTCGGATTTACTAGTTAGGAATCTGAGGGCCAAGTACCAACAATAAATGTGCTGCGTTGCAAATTGTATTCAAGTGACAGCCCATGAAGGGGATGAACCTTTCTAAGTTTTCCTCTTCGGCAAGCGTCAGGAACCGGGTACCAGTTTTTGGTAGCACATCACACTTAACTGCACGCTGCTCTCCCAAGAATCAGCCTGCCAAAAGTACTTCAAGGAGAAACACTCCAAGAAGACGGTTTTCCATTGCACCACGGCACATACTGTGCTCGGCCGGCTGAGGCTGTAAAAAATTCCTTTTCCGTGAGGAGGACAACGCCACCAGCACAGAAACGTTGTGGAAAGGAGGAGAGGAGCTCGGCTGTAAGTCGGCAGGGATGGGCGTTTTACGGAGGACGACACCAAAATAAAAGAAAACACGGGAATGACGTTCCCGTGACGGTTCGCTCAAGTAAGCCGAGGGAGAATCCCCTCAGACAGCCGCGGTACATCCCGGGGAAGGTCCGGCTGCCGCTCCCCGGCCCCGAGGGGGGGCCGCCGGCTCCCCAGCCCCGACGAGCGCCTCCTCCCGCTCCCCCGGCAGCCACCGGCCCTCCCCGAGCCCGCAGACTCCGGGGCCGGCGCCGGGACGTCGGCGGTAGTATGTTTCCCTCCTTACCGGGGCGCGTAAGGTGAGAGCTACCGGGCGCGACAGCCGCCCCCCCTCACCGTCCTCCCCCGGCAGCCCCGACCAGCCCCAAAGAAGCCACCGTCGCTCCAGCCCGCACCTGCCGGCGGGCCGCGCCGCGCCGACCCGGCGCCGGTGCAGGGGGGAGGCGGCAGGGCAGCGCGCCGCGGCCCGGCCAAGAGGGCTCCCGGGCGGGGGGAGGCCGCGGAGGGGCGGCGCGGGAGAGCGAAGAGGGGGCCGTGGGCCTGTTGCGCTGACCGGCGCCGCGTCCTTACCTGGCGCTGTGCTCGGCGCCCGGCCGCCAGCCCTGCTGCTGCCGCCGCTGCACTGCTCTGCGCCGCCCCCCGCCGTCCGGCACGGCCCGGCCCGGCACAGCACGGCCGCCCGGGACGTCAGCGCCACAGGGGCCGGCCGGGGGCGGGGGCTGCGCCGGCGAGGGCGGCGGGAGCGAGGCGGGAGGAGGAGGCGCAGGCGGCAGCCGGGAAGGCCGGGCCGGGCCTGGCCTTCCCTCCGCACCGGCGTTGCCTGACGGGGAGCCCCGACCGGTGCGGGCAGGGCGAGGCCCGGCGCTCCTCGGGGGGCCTGCGCCCTCCCGCACCAGAGATGTTGTGCATGGGGCTGGTCTGGGGACATGCTTTGCTCGGGGCTGGCTCCTGGCTGTCCTGGCAGAAGGTTGGGGTTTTTCCTTTTTTTTTCTTTTTCACCAATGCGGCTACATATAGGGTCAGGTTTTGGGTTATCTTTGTCTTAATTAACCATTACCCCATAAGGGCACAGGGTAGGTGGTGGCTCTCCCGCTGTGTCCCTTCCTCAGAGTACCCTGGGCCCGGTGGTGTCCCTGTCCTCACGGCTCCCAGTCACCCGCCATGAGGGGTTTCACACAGGCGGGAGCAGCCATGGCCAGGGCTGCTGCTCGATGGCAGAATAGTGCCTTCCCGCCCTGTCCCTCACGACTCCGGCGAGGCAGCCCTGGTGTCGACCTGCCTTCCCGCCAGCCTCCATGATGGCTCTGAGGGATTTCCCTGGCACCTGCCTCCCCGCCAGCCATTCCTCCCCATGGCCGGCACACTGCTGTGACTCGGTGTCGTGGTTTGGGCACGTTCTTCAAACCAGGACACCAGGGAGAGCGTCCCAGCCTGCCAGCATTGCATCACGCTCAGACGCGGTGTCACACCAGTGACGGGGCAGCCGCCGCAGCCACCCCTCCCTGACCAGCCCTGCCGGAGTTTTGCCTCGCCTCCCCATCCCTCGGCTTCACGAGCCTTCATGCCTAGCATCGCCCGCTGGTTTGTCAGCCTTTCCTGTAAACACTTCGCTCCTCTTCACGCAATACTCCGCGAGTGGCACGGTGACCCTGGGGCAAGGCCTCTTTGGTCTCCACCTGATGGCCGTAAAATTCTGGTGTATTTTGCTGATGGAGGGAAACAAACCAGTTCATGCTTCAAAATCTCTTGTGTTTTTCTGAATCTTGCAGCCCTAACTACCTTTCTTTAGGCAGGGTGTGCATCCTTTTTGAGTGTTTGGACAACACCAGGGACATTGTGAGTGCAGCCGCTAGCTAATAAATAATTTAAACAAAATGTTTTCTTCCAGCCATATCATCCCCCATAGATACGATACTCATAACGATGCCTTGGCCTCTTTTAGGACATAAGGAGAAACCCCAGGGGCGTCTCTAGGGAAAGGGTTCTGTCAAGGGTCAGCACGGATGTACACGTGGAAAGGAAAATGGGAATACACAAAGGGCCTGAGTAATCCTGCATCCTGGGCAGAGCATGGGTGGAGTTAAATCCTGTGTCCAGATTAACATTCCTACAACTCCTGAAACATGCTATGAGCTTGTTCTGGTTTTTAAAATGTTCCACATGCCTGCAAAGTGGCAAGGTGAATTTGACAGTTGCATCTTCGCCTGATGTAATTTAGGAATGTTTGACAATTTGGACAAATCAAGATATTGTAGAACTTCTAGAGAATGGGAGTTTACTTTTGGCATTACCTTTCACGGCAGTACTTTATATGTTCAGCCTTACTTTTATTTGTAAGAGACAGATAAGGAAAATTATTATCTGGGGAAAAAAAACCCGACTGGATAATTAAATAAAAAATGTAAATTTGCTGACTGGATAAAACCCCTTCTGTTAGCAAAAGAGGATACGATGTCAGGAAATGATCAAGAAAACACTTTCAGTGTAAACAAGCCGGTTGGTGCCACGGTGCCGAGCACTATCTCACCATCTGACGTGCCACTCCCTCATCAGGAGGAGCGTATCGCTGCTCTCTCCCCCCTTTTCTTCCTGGGAAATATAAAAATGACCCGAGACGCAGTTCTGTAAATCTTCTGGGAAAACACAGGAAAACTCACATACAAATAAAATCCGAGTGCAAGAACTTCAACCTAAGCAAAGGAGGGGAAAAAAAGATGGAAAGAGAAGACAAGGGAAAATGTGTTTTACTGTACCTCTTGCCCGTGTATAAGGAGGCAGGCAAGAGGCATTTCCAGTTTCATTCCTAGGGAAGTTGGGCCAACCTCTCTAATTTCAGCCTAACCGAGACTTTTCAGAGCACCAGGAACAGCGTGGCTAGGTTGGAGACGCCAACCAAGTTTTGCTTAATGTCTGTATAAGGGACAGAGGCAGTTTGAGGCTGGGAAGGATAGCAGAGTGCTTTAAGCACCACCCAGTTCTTCCCACACCTCAACGTGTCAGGCGAGGGAAGCGGCAGCAGGGGAGCACCCATTCACCGTTGCAACACGCAGATGAATTTTGTGGGCATAGCTTTCACTCAGGGCAGGTTCACGCTGTATCCATCGGACCACAAGAGTCTGTTAGTGATGAACGAGGATATCATGAAGGAAAGATATATATTAGTATAATCTTAAAAGTGCAAATGGAATTTAATGGACAGCACACCAGGAATCCCACGAGCGTGCCAAAGGCAGGAAGATTGCCGAGACAAGGCGGCGTGGCATTTTAACAGGACTGTCGATGCACACACGCGCCTCTGCTGTAGCCCTGCTGCAAAGATGGTATTCCAGATGTCTGCAGTGTCTTCGTTCACCCAGATATTAAAATGGAATATATTAAGTATGAATTCAGGTTGTTACATATTATAGCAAACACTTTCTGTCCTCAAAGTTGCCACGTATTTTAAAAAAAAAAAAAAAGTATGTTAATTGTATGAGGCATCATATTTTCTCAGAGCTGATGAATGGTAGTTTGGAAGGATAAGCAGGTAAAGGACCCCAGGTGACTTCTCAGAAAACCCTGGGGGGATATTACATATGTTTTAATTTCAAAGAATATCATACAATGTCCTGGCTATTTACATTTCTATGAAAATGAATTCTCATGTACAATTCAGTCGATCAAGTTTTAGACCATTCAATATAAATACAAAAAGGTAAAGGCTCTCACACTTGCACGGCTGGAAATGTTACTCCCGAGATGTCTGTTCTCAAGTGGTTCGTATCATGAGTGTTAAAGTTTCTCTCCCCACACTTTACTATGAACAATTAAATCAAGAAATCAGGTTTGACATCCACTACAAGATGAAGAGAAACATCTCTTCATGCGGAAAGCTTGTGTTTAAATCACATCGATATTAGCTGGGTTTCCCTGTGGATTACACGCAGCTACAACTGTTTCACACATGGCATGTAATGGGTATAGTTCTGCCTGTAAAAATGTCCATGGGCGCTGACTTAAGTCACAGCCAATGACTTAATGAGGCCAGAAGTTCATTTACTTTGCCTTGCTTTGTTGGCATACTCTAAATATATATGAATGCGATGTAATTACACTGTATCTGTGTAATGTGGTTGTGTTAAAATACCTCACAGCTTGTCAGCATCAACTCTTGGAGTTTCATGACTGTCGAGTATTTCAGTTTAGTGCCTTGACGCTCCCTAAAATGATTTTATAGTTTTGGAATTAATTTCTGGTGAAAACCAAAAAAAAACAAAAAACAAAAAAATAAAACCACCAAACCCTGAATTTACTGGTTTTAAAACAGTTTTGGTTTCCCAACGTTAGCAATTGTAACTGCCAGCGTAGTCCTGCCAGCACAGTTTCTCTCTTATTTGTCTGGATAAATAAGAGCTTGCTCATATGTTTGCAAAAGAACATTTCTAATTGGCTCAAGCTTTAGCAGCTTATGTTCAGAGACAGAGAAAGAACAAGAAAATTTGCTGGAATTTTTAGCAGTAGTATTTTTACCAGCTCCAAGATGACGTTCCTTTCAGGATCAACCTTTGGTTTCTTTCCAAGGAGGCTTTGTCTTGGTTTGAGGATAAGTGCCGTTCATTTCCTTATCGTGTAAATTATTTACTGGAAATCGGTGTGTAAGTCTTATTTTATCTGCTACCTTTCACTTAGTATTATGTGCACATACATAATTCTCCGATTTTGACAGCTGTTAAGTGATCCTTTTTTTTTCCCCTCTTTCTTCCTAGTAGATTTTACATGAACCCCTATTTTGACTACACCTAATTTTTTAAATATTCTGACTTTTCCGCAGGCCTTCTGTATTCTAGCTGCTTCATTACAGTTACAAAAAATTTAGACGTTATGTTTTAAGACAAGAGTTCCTTTTTAAAGTCCTCCTGTTCCATTTCAATTGGTAAGTAGTTTCTTCTTTTGTGTTATCAGGCTACCTGTTAGTTTGGTGGTTTTGCATTGCCAGCCCTAGCAACATGTGACCAGTTTCTGAAGCTCTGTTTTTTGACTGGGACTAAGTCCCGTGGACTGGCTCCATTTTTCTATTTCCTCTCCTTAAAGGATAATTCAATTAAGCGAATAGATTATTCTGAGTTGTGGGTAACTCCAGAGAAATAGGCTTGCAGAAATAATAGCATGAAAGGAGGAATCCCCAACTTGTAATCCTTCTGAAGTCCATTGCTTTTTGTTTTACTTTTGTGAGCAGATTCATTCTATAAACACAAATGGTGAGGACAGGAAAATGAGATTACAGTACTCCAGAGTAGCTGGAAGATACTCCGGGAGTCATCCCAGTCTTTGAGGACAGATGGATTCCATTCCTGGTGCAACACGCCCTGTGTCTCTGGGGAGAGGATTTGCTTTTGTTTTTGTTGGAGCTTCTCTCTGGCAAAGATATCAGGGCCCCACTCTCATGCATATTAAAGCAGAATGGGCCCCACTGGTTTAGCTATTTCTTCTGGAGGACAGGGAGGAGCTGTAGTGTAGAAATGGGAAGCCAGTAAAAGCTGCACAGATAACACACAATAGTAATTACCATAGTTGTGTTTTTTTTAATTTTTGCTTACCCCCTGCCCCCCTCGTGATCGCCTAGATGGATTTCCTTTTTAGTGATGAACAGCAATTGTTGATAAAATAACTGCAGGCTCACCTGAAAAACAAATGTAGCCTGTGGTAAATATGTAACCTACAGGTGTCAGGCATAGGGCTGTTCTTTCATGGAGCCAAAGCTGTTCACCTGTAATTAAATGAACTTTAGCACGGATTAGGTAGATCACGGTACTGGTAGCTTCTCACGCTCCTTAGAGAATTCTGTGAGTGAATTAGCTAATTTTTAAATCTTTCTGTGAAGGCTGCTGCTCATCTAGCACACTCCCAAACAATTACATCATGTTAAACATACTGTGAGGACTTTTATTCCGTTTCAGACGTTTCATTTTAGGCAGTTTAAGCTTTTGCATTTGAGACAGTTTTGAGAAAGAAAATCTGAAGAGGAATGAATGATCCACTTGAAATTCTAACATACCTTTGGGTAGGGACCAGGTCTAGCAGTAATCTAATTCACAGAATAAGGGGGGCATCCAGCTGTGATTCTCCTACACTTCACAGTGATGAAAGCAGCAAGAAAAAAATATACAGTCTCAATTAAAAGATAGGGCGAGGAACATGCTGCTAGGTTGAAAAGGAAGATCACTAATGCTGCTGAGACAAGAATGAAATTCTGTGAAGCTCTTGCAGGTGCCTCTCTCCTGTCTAGCCCTCCCATGTCACTGCGGGGTTATTGTACAGAACAGAGACAGTTTAATTTACATTGCTGGTTGAATAAATCCACTCTCAAAGATGTAGATTCTGTCGTTGATATCCATCTGGGCAAACCACTCGAGGAATTTGCCTGGGGACCATTGCTGCGTGAAGGAAGAAGTAATACTTTGCCAGAAAAGTAGGCTGCCAAAGCGGCACGTTGTTTCGGTATCTCTCTCTATTCCTTTGCAGTGCAGTTACATGAGCACTCAAATGCTATCAAAAGCTCCCCACACCCTTCCCAGACGTGTACTAGCTACGTCACCTTAAACCTCACCCTGAGCGCTTTCCTGCTGGTGAGCAGCCCTTCAGTTGGGTTTTACACCCACACTGAAATTCCACCACCACCACTTCAACCCCTTGTGGTAGGACTTTTAGTACGAGATAAGGCAGTCCTCACTGAGAAGTTAAATACCCACTGCGGCATGATGTTCCCTCTCCTGGCATGTTTATTTGGCCCAGGGAGTGCCAAATTGTCCAGTTCTTACTCAGTTACTAAATCTGCTAATAATCTGAATCACTTCGCTGTTCACAGGCAGTTCTAGTAATGGGAACCAGGTGGGAAAGACTAAGGATAGTCTGTTAGTTTAGTTAATTCCTTGTGAAGCCACATATCTGAAACAGATGCAGAATGACATCATCTCAAGCGTGGACATTCAATGCAAATACTAGTCAGTGGGCGAGTCGGGGGGAGGTTGGCCGCTATAGCAGCTCTTCTTAGTACGGTCAGCTTCTCAGACAAATGAGGATGAGCTTCGTGGTTAGAAATAAGTTTGAAATCAAAAGAATTTTCCCCACTTCCCCAGACTCGGGGGATTTCTGACTATACAAGCAGCCTGATGATCACAGTAATTTAGTGGCACATTGGCTGAAAAATGCGAGGGCTATATGAGCAGAGTTTGGTACAGAAGGTGACTACATAGGACACAAACTGAAGCTTGTTATATGAGCAAAAAGCAGAAATAATTAATAAATCACAAAAGTTAATATATTTGACAGGTTCTACTTTAAAGCACATCTAGCTTGTATGTTTCCCCAGAATAGCTGCAGCTAAGTCATATTTCTGTTCTAAAGGTAACGTCAACAATTCCTGGTGCCAGCAGTTATGACACTTTCTAATGATTTTATACTTTTTACAAGACGCTAAAGTTGCCTATTTAATTAATTTTTCAAGTTGTTAATTGAAAGACCTCTCTGCTGAACAGAAAGGATACACAGATTATTCTAGAAAAATAGCAGGTATCAAAAATTGCTGCATTTTGCTTTCAGTTGCTTATAATACCATGACTAACCTTCAGTTGCTCAGTTTGAAATTTTCCAAATTAGGTACTTGCTGCAAGGGGGACGCTAGCTAAAATGGTTCTGCTCACAATCACGTTAAAGAAAAGTAATGGTGATTAAGCGTAGCAAGAAAGTTTCCTACAGACTCCTACCATAGATTCAGATTTGGCAAGCGGTTTGTCTGTATGCCAGAGATGTGCCTTTTGACGTTAGTCTTGCAACGCAATGAAATTTAGCCAAGGTATGAAGTTCTGATGAGGGTTACCCGTGGGCTGGCCTTGACCCCTGTAGCTTCGTTCTCAGAACAGCGGACCTGTAGCTGCAGCGCTCCTGCTCCAGCGCTGCCCAGGTCCCTGCCAGGTGTGTCACACGAAGTACAGGAACTGAGAGCAAGCTCAACAGAATCACAGAGTGGCTGAGGTTGGAAGGGACCTCTGGAGGTCATCTGGCCCAAGCCCCTGCTCAAGCAGGGACATCCAGGGCCAGTTGCCCAGGACCATGTCCAGATGGCTTTTGAGTATCTCCAAGGATGGAGACTCTACAGCCTCTCTGGACAACCCGTGCCAGCGCTCAATCAGCCTCCCAGTAAAAAAAAGCATTTCCTGATGTTCAGAGGGAACCTCCTGTGTTTCAGGTTTGTGCCCATTGCCTCTGGTCCTGTGACTGGTCACCACTGAAAAGAGCCTGGCTCTGTCTTATTTGCATCCCCCTTTTAGGTATTTATAGACATTGGTGAGATCCCACCTGAGCCTTTTCTTCCCCAGGCTGAACAGTCCCAGCTGTCTCAGCCTTTCCTCATGGGAGAGATACTCCAGTCCCTCAATCATCTTTGTGGCCATTCACTGGACCCAGCATTCACCCCTGGGGTGCACCGCTAGTCGCTGGCCTCCAGCTAGACATTGTAGCACTGATCACCACCCTCCAGGCCCAGTTGCTCAGCCGTTATTCAATCCACCTCACTGTCTGCTCATCCAGCCCGTACTTTGTCATACATCAGCTTCTCTGCTGATGAAGCTCCTTTGGCAACACAGGATCATGGAGGAAAAAGAGCTGTGGCCATTTTTGTAGAGTGTAGATTGAAGAATTGAGCTTAAAGACATAATAAAAGATTAACTGACATAGAGCCAAGAGACTGTAAGAAGAACCAGTGCAGAAAGGGTGTCACCTGGGGTTTGGAAAGAAGGAAACAGCAAGGGGAAGCAGCTGGGGAAGGATCCGTAACCACGACAACAAGTTCTCCCTAGAACAAAACTAAGATTGAAGTGCATCACTGTTCTGCTGTCAGCAAACAACCTGAAAAGTCACTGGGGTTTGTGCACCATGTTTTCATCTAGGTGAGCAAGAAAATGACAGCGTACTACGACTGCTTACAGAGTAGCAAAACCCACAATTGTGGAATTAGTTCTATGATTGACCGCCATATACTGACAATGGAAGTCAGGAGAACCCAAATATGCCAAATACACAGTAAGCAAGACAGTTACAAACACAAGCACTAACAAGATAGGAAGCATCCAAAAATTATTGAATTGTCCAAGGAACCTTAATTTAGTCCACTTGCATGTACAAAATTCTATGTGATCGCATGTAATGTTGTCTCCAGATACCGCTTCTCTCAATGGATGCTAAGCCTAGCGTTTAAGGAACTTCAAATTTCACAGTAAAGACAGCTATGAGCTGTATGATTCCTGTTGTCCCATGAAAAGGTGTGACAACGAAAAAAATATTTCTCATTGTTAAACCAACTAAATACTGCATTTCGTGCCCATTGCTACAGGAAAATTATCCAATATTTGGCAAGTTACTTAAAGGTATTTTCCAGTGGTCATTAGCTGTGTTCTTATTTTCAGGTGCCCAACTTAGGGTCAGATTTGCAAGAGTACTTGCAAACCCAAAGAAGTCAAATGACAGCTCAGTCCAAGTGCTGCAGAAAGCACTTGCCTGGGTGTAAAGATCAGAGCAAAAATTGGACAACGGAATTAATCACTCACGTCAACGCTGGCTTCTGATAATCGCAGGCCAATACAATTTCGATCTGGGCAAACAGTCCTCCTAACCACAAAACTGGTTTCTCTCTCCAAGTAGTTGAGTAAACAGCGATCCCATTAAGCTTACTTTTCAACACCCGCAAGTGAGAGTAGCTGGAGTGTGAATTTCAGTTTAGTTAAGAGTAAACTTGGTTAAACTAAAATGCTTTTAACCTCTTTCCCTGAACTTCAGCACTCAATTTGCAAAACAGAGATAATGACATCGAGCAGCTCTGACCGTGGACAAGATAAAGCCAAGTTCACTCCACGCAGCTCCTAACTGGCCTGAAAAATTCAGCGTCTAAATAAAAGCATTTGAATTAGACAATGTCTCTATGACACGGGGAACCTCCTTTGACTCAGAGAACTTAGATGCTTTACACAGACGGCTGAGACGCAGGGGTGCAAGTTCGATACTGAAATCAGGCTGACTGTACTGCATCCAAATTCATTAAAGACTGAGAATAATTGAGAGTAGCATGAAAAGCTCACAAAAAATGACTGTATGGTGAGGTGTACAGCAAAAAAGAAATAATAAATTAATTCAGGGAACACTGCTCTGCAAAACAAAGACCTGCCTTCCCGGGGGTGAGGGGAAAGCAGTATCACTTTTTATTTAAATATCATATCATAAGCCGTCCATGCAAACACGTTCAATACATTAATCCAGACATTTGTTAAAAATGTCTTCTTGACTCTGGAACCTAAACATTCATTTGTGGTGGAAGGAGTCAGTGCAAATTTTGTCTGAAGCCTAGAAATTTCAGTGGTCTTGCAGGATGGGAGGAAGCTGGGCAACTTCTCACGGCCTTTTATTGCCCTTTTGTGACAGGGACAGATATTATTACAATATTGTTTACAAAGCAGTTGAGCTTTCAGAACCAAAGAGCATTTAAGAAACATACTCCGTTTGTTTGCATTCCACCACAACTTATGTCCTATTTAGTTTCATTTTCTGTGAGGCACGCGCCATGCTTGGGGTTGGCCCGATTTTCTTGTATTACAGAACCGCGCACTCTCCACCATGTTACTGATGTATAGCATGAAATACATTTCCAGGCCTGAAGCTACAGAATATGAAGTTATCTAGAGCTAAAATAATTACTCTGTTTTCAGCCTGCTGCCTAGTGAACTCGGATCCTAGAGCTTTAAATTCCCAACCAATTATTTCCTCAAGAGTTCCTACAATTGATGTCATGGGCTTGGTCCAATATATACACTCATGTCCCTATCCAGGCTACCACTGCACTCCCTCTTACATACCTGTAAAGATAAGGGAAACACGTTAGTTTCCCAAAATATGAGTCAGGAGGGACAAACCTGGCGTAAGCAGGCACTGTCACAGAGCTTGATTTAAAAACTGCTACATTTGGAGGACAGCGGGAGTAGAGGTTTTGTGTAGCAGTTTGCAAACTACGGCTGGGAGTTGGCATCAGTATATTTAGTTGTATTTAGTATATACATTTTTAGTTGACAGCAGTAGAGGTGCAAAAGTAAACTAAGTTCCTGAACTTAGAAATAGGGTTAAACAGATACAATTTTGCGTAACCAATTGATTAATTTCACTAAGTTAAACCACTGAGGAAATGTAACGTATTTTAATTTCTGGGTTAAAGACCAGAGTCTAAACATACTCTGAAGGCAAGAAGCTCAGGCTGGGCAGAGCAGGGTGCTTTTCCCTTCCCTGTGCCCCCCCCTTCACAGCTTCCAGGGGAAAATATACTCAGGTGAAACAAACTAGTCTGGCTCCCATTAACCTTAAAGGTATTCAGTCAGCTTACAGTAAGAGAGAGTCTGGTCCTGCAGGTGGGATTTGTAAATACCATCTGAATCTATGATACTGCACAAATGGACACATATACCTCGTGGATCTGACTATCCCGTTAAAATAAACCGTCTACTTAAAAAAGTACATCCGGCTTTTTTGTTGCTGTTGTTTTTCTCATATAGAAGAATCTTTTCCTTCCTCTCCTGAATTACTTACCATTATATACTGATGATTGCTTTTGGTAAAGTCACACCCCAAAGAACTCCAGAGAGAATCTGATCACAAAACCCAACAAAATAAGGACATATGAAGAAGAAAGAGGGGGAAAAAAAAAAAAAAAAAAAGGCAGACGAGGTAAGTATCTTGTTTCCTAGAACATGGGTGCTTTTTAATCCATACAACCTTCCGTTCATATATATATATTCATATATGAACGTAGCTCACGTATCTTTTTAAGCATCGTGCATCACAAATAGCACTGTTTACTCTCCCCTAAGAACATCAACTATGAGCCTCGCAGGAGAAGAGAAAAAAGAAAAAGAAAAAAAAAAAAGAAGAAAGAAAAAAAAAAAGATCTATCAAAGAAACAGCCGGCTGTTTGAATCTAGGTTGCGGCTACCGATTACTGGCAGAACTGAATGCAGGATCCCTCAGGTATGGTGTACGTTACCAAGCTTCCTTTTGTAAGCACAGGTTTGCGTGAGTCCACAGGCAAATCTGCTAAAAGCAAGCAAGCGCTAGCCTGTCAGAAAACTACAACGGACCACAACACAGAGAACAGTCGCTTTCCAGACTACACCTTCCCTTAACCAGACTGGAGCCTACAAAACAGACATCTTTCATCATATCTTTGAGCAGGCATGGTTGAGTTAAGCGGAAAGGATTTGGTTTAAAAATATGGTGGTGAAAGATAAGCAAATGGCTGTTACCTCACTCTTACTGTTTCAAAGTTGTAGTTTGTAACATCAGCTCCCCTTTGATTTCCAGAAGTAGATGGGAAGAGTCAAAAGACTTGGGGAGATGCGAGTGCCTTTGTGAACCTAAGTCACTGCACAAAGGTTCTTTCGGGGTATGTAAAATTTAACAAAGACTTACAAAAAGCGTCTTACCAAAATAAAATAAAATCTTTTATCCAGACTCCACCACCTCTCACCATTGTGGCCCCATGGATCAGGACTCCAAAGAAGAAGCAGTTTATAGCTACCTTCTTCTGTTCAATGCTAAAACACAAGTATCGTGTTATCAACGAAGGGCAACGTAAAGCTTTAACCACTGACTGTAAATACGGAAAAAAAATTACAGTGGATTGGTGAACTAAGGAAACTGCTGCATTTTGTTCATCACTCCAATTTCCAGAGGAGCTACCACTAATGGGAATTAAAAATCATACGTGCAAAAGCTTCCTGTTCTGCTTTACTCATTTGCTCTGCAATACATAAACAAACAAAAAAAATTAAATCAACGGCATGGTTTTATCATCATGGCGTGAAGTTTGCTTGATTTTTCAACTCTTTCTTTACCGAATGTTTTGGAAGTTAGATTCTCCTGAGACGAGAATACAGTACAACCTCAAAGATCAACACCACAGTTCTTCTGTTTGAAGTCTTTGGTCTTTAAAGAGTGTACTCAGTTTCTTAGAGCAAGAAAAATAGGACTGTCACAAGGGACGACTTAGGTGTCTCTTCTGCTTTTGCCGCTAGCCTGCAAATGGGCACCAGAAGTGCATGCATTTTTTATGCCAAGTAATCTAAAACTTTTATAAGAATTCTTAGTTGTTATTCTATCCGATGTGAAAAACAATACAAACAGATACATTTAATTAGGTAGCCATCTGATACCTTACGCTGCAGAACGCAGTCATGCTACTCTTAAAGCATTCGTAATCTTAAATCTTATAAAGGCATATACCAGTTATGCTTTCCTCAGAGTGTATGTCTGGCCATATAATTATTAAATAAACATATCTAGTCCCCACCACACTAACTTTCACTGAATAAATCTCATTCAGTACATTCACTGGTAAATTCTTTGTTAGATTGCAAAACACCGTGGCACAGCTGACCATCACGTTAACGCCTAACAAGCACATGCAGCAGTGAGCTTTGTAAACCAAGTCAGTAAGGTTTTAAATAACTCATTCTTAATTCTGTGGGGTTTTTTTCTATTAACATCACATTTTATTAAAAAAATAAGTTTCCTATATTTAACATGTATATTAGCTTGCTGTATATGACTGAAGATCTCAAGACCTTTAACATTAAATGATAATAAATCAAACACTTTCTTCACAGCTTTGAAAAGGGGAGGGAGGAAGAAGGGGAGGACAGGAAAGAGGAGGGAGAAGGAGGAAGCACCAGGCCATTCTAGCAAGAGAACCAAATAGTTCTACAGCATCAAATTATGAACCTGCATCACAAATGTTAGAAAAAGGAAAACTAACTATTATATTGATCAAATTTGGATATATTCCATATAATTAGAACATACCATTGGGAAAGACAAAACCAGGAAGAAATACATTCTATTTGCAATTGTCTCTTCTCTGTATTTCCAAGAAATTCTTTTCCTTCCCTCTCTACAAGCCATCACTGATTTACCTGCATTTGTATATTTTACTATTCCTGTATGTCAGTTGCACTGAAGCCAGATACACAAGACCTTGCAAGGAAACAGCCTGAAACTATTTTATCACAGATTTTCCCCAACAATGGCAAGAATACTGGATAAATTCGATGGAGGAAACAACTCGGAGGTGTGCACATTACATATTTAACTTGTAGTCCAGAAGATTTCCCCCCACGTACTTTCAACACGAAACCTATGCAGGAGTCATCTCTAACATGATGTATATACGTGGTGCTCACGTATTCTCCGTGGGGCCCACTTCTTCTACGCGAGAAGAGGGAATGACCAAGTCCCCTAAATCCCACGGGTTATCTGTGCAAAAGATTAGCAGCCCACGGTTGTATTGCTCTACGTGCACTCGCTCTGCCTTGGTGAGCGAAACCCCTTTTACACAGAGGGTTTCACAGAGACAGTCGTCTCTGCAGAAACGCCCCGGCAGTAACGTCATTAGCAGCCGTGTTTTCAAGGTTTAGTGAGAATGAAAACTCATGGAGAACCTGAAGTACTGGGTTAGACTTGATCTTGCGTATAAAAATTGATCTTGCGTATAAAAATTGATCTTGGGGGACGGAGAGTTCAGCTAATGAATTCTCTGCTGCTTCTCTTTGGGAGAAGGGAATGACAAATGACATTCCCAGCAGAAAAATCAGGAGAGAAAATACTATCTGCAAGGAGGGATAGAAGGTCCCTCTCTCCCCTGACAGATTCCTTCCTGGGAGGAGTTTCTGGTTCCCTTCAAAGACATCTATGTCAGTAGAAGACTGGAGATACATATATCCTTGCACGAACCATCTCTTACTTTCCTCATGTGAATACCACAGCCTTTCTGTAACAAGGATAAAAGGCTACGTTTGCAGTTTAAGCAACGATGGCATTTTAGATTGTTGTAAAATCAAAATACACTGGAAATATCCAAACAAATCCCAACATTAGTCTGATGCTACCTAAAGCCAAGAACAAACAAGCAAGCAATGAACACTGGTATTTTGGTTTTTTGCGTGGATATTACAAAAAATAGTAATCATACACTTTTTTTCTTTTTAAATGTTCATTACTTAGATAAAGCACATATGAATGTAACATTCAGAGTTGTAACATAGAAAATGTAATGTGGGCAATCTGCTATTCCAAGTACACTTACCAAAATACAATTTTATAATGAAGAAAGTCTCAAAATACACCTGTACAACAATTGGGATCCACAAAATATGATTTAATAGTATCACTCAAGATCACTTCATTGAAACCACTTTTATAATACTGTTTGAATAGTAATCTCTGGTCAAAGAGCATTCTCCCCCGTTTCCTAGCCCGTCCCACTAAAGCAAGTGTGGAATTTTAATTGCAATGCGTATCTTTTAAAACCCCAAATCTGAAGCAGTCCTATTAACTATTACACTGCCTACACTTAGATACTGGGAGGATGGGAATCACCCTCTCTGAGGCCATGGTACATCGAGACACCCATATTATTGCTTGTAGCGCAAGCAGAATAATCTTGTAAAGGGCAACTAAATAGGGTCAAAATAGGAATTAGTTATCTCACTACCAAATCGTTCCCTATGTGTTACTTAAGCCTGTAACATTACAACTTTACTGAAAAAGAAAAAGTTAACCATTTTATCCTATAAATATTTTCTTTATTTGCTTTATGTTTAGAAGTTGCTATTTAAGTTCTATTAACAGAAATACATAACAAAAGCTCCCTAACAAGTGGAAAAAAAGTAATTACAAATGCTGAAAAAGTTGGCCTCATTAACATATGTACAGACTTGCTTACTTAATACACATCTTTGTGGGAATTAAATCATTTTATGACACACATTTATACAGGCATTAAACATTCCCAAGTAACTTTGAGCAGAGAATACGCCAAATCTTTAGTCTGGGCAGACAAAAAAATGTATATTTCAGTTTTGATTGTGGAGCTAACATGCAACAGATACAACATTCAGTCTGAGCTGCTGTTGATAAGTTGTTCTGTTTTTTCCTGCAAAGATCTTTCCATTGAACTCAGGTCCTTTTGTCCCTTCTTTTCCTTGTTCTGCTGTTCCTGCAGCTTCAGGATTATTTTTCGTATTTCTTCTCTTTTGGTTTTCATTCTTGGGCGTGGAAACCAGTCTGTTAAGTTCATTGGTAGCTCAAAACTCAGAATGGGATTCTGAAAAGAAAGGTCATTTCGATATTAAAGTCAGGAGTTATAACCTAAAAGGCTGGAGAGAACTGTAGTGGGGAAAAGTACATGCTTCTTCACCTCATTCCATCAGCATGGAACAAAGTTTCTGCAATTTGTGTGTTTGTACATGTACGATTCAGGTAGAATCAATCAAGCTTCAGTATGTTACAGAGTACCATTCATCCAGATCACAGTTCTGTGAAGAAGGGCCCTAATAATGTACTCAGTTTGCTACATCTTTTATACAAAGCGTTTGACTGCATAAATGTGTAAAATTGCTCTAATTTTTTTTTTTAAAGAGAAAATTATTGTAGTGATATAGCACATTTTTTAAGGATGACTAGCATCAAAATCTAGAGCTGATTAGGAATCCGCGGCTAAAGACTCCTGTTCTTATACTTTTAGGACCACAACCACCTAAGAAAGTCAGTTTTACATTGCACCCTAAAAAAACAGGGCCTGTGAAAAAACCCTGGCTACCACCAGCTCTTTGTGTGCTTACATTCTGCTTTCTTGGTAGAGGTCATTCATCCAATGAATTAAGAGAATGATTCTTACGAGATGACAACTACGCCACTTCTGTGACACTGGTATAACAATTTCACCCTAAACAAACAACAGGTTTTGGAATAGTGTTTTCTCTCCAAAGAAATGCCTCCCTTTGTGTATTCTCGTTTACATCATTAACAGGGTTATTTAAGAGTGAACTACATTCATCCACTGAGCTAACACTAATAGGGCTACTTGGGAAAAAAACAGTCACATTCTGCACAGGAACATGTCAGTGCTTAATGCTGCACTAGCTACATGACTCCACATCCAAACAGAGCATCAGGTAGATAACACCGCAATTAAAAAAACCCCAAAACTGTGTTGAACTGACTTTGCCAATGAAGCTACTTAACACCAGCAATAAGCGGACTTCAGAAGGATGACACTAAAGGATGCAGGAAACCATGAGCAAAGACTGAATAGGTTTTCCATCGTTTCAATTATAAAATAGGCCAGACAAAGGTGTGGGTTTTTTTCAAAAAAACTAGTGTGCTTACCAGCAACAGAGAGACATTTCAAATTAACCTGAACACGTCCTTAAGTAAGGCTTTTTGTTGTTGTTGTTCAGTTTGGGGAAGAAAAGCAGGGCCATGGGTCGGCAGCCAGTCACGCAGGTATTCTGCTGCCTCGGAGCTTCCTTCTTGCTTTGCGAGAAGACACGACCAATTTCGGCCGCGAAGCCGTGCTCCCAGGGCGGCGGAGGCCGCCCGGATCCCGCCCGCCCCCTGCCCCCGGCGCGGCCCCACGGCGGCCCCTGGCGGCGCGGCGGAGCCCGAGCCCGAGCCCGAGCCCGCAGGGCCGGGGCGCCTCTGGCCGCTCAGAGCTGCTCCCCCCCGGGGGCGAAGCTGGGCCGGCGCGGCGTTGAGGGAGGGCTGAGAAACTACGAGGGCTGACAGGTATGATCCTTACTACGCCACCTACCCTGTCAAATGAGTCTTGGGTTTAGAAAACACACATCATGATTTTAACCCTTATTATTAAAAAGCAGGGATTTGAAATAAATCCACAAAGAAGAAAAAGATGTGCCTGAGTAGTCCCACAAACATCAAATGAACCAGCCCTCCCCCCACACTCCCCATTTAGTTCGTACAGCTGCTGAAACGTATGAGACTGTGCAATTTTTCAAATACATTAGCAGCCAAAACTATTACTTCGATAACTGCAAGCCAGTCGAGTGCCATGCAAGTAGTACACCTGTTTGCCTTCCCCGCTAGTGTTACTTGTGAGAATACCCTGTGATTTGCTACCTGACACATCGACCTGCCACCCCTGCTCCCTGGCAGACAAAGCTGCTGCATACTGCAAGTCCAGGCAGGACAAGGGATTTCCGACTAACATAATTCAGCAACTAATTTGCAAAAAGGAAGGGGCTAAGATTATTAAAATTTGGTTGCTCCTCATATCCCTTGTGTAGAAACCAAGAAGCACGATGACGGTTCTAAGCTCTCAAGGACTCGCTGGTAAAGCAAAAGCTTTTGGCTTTGATTTGCATGAATGCACTCTGCTAAAGCCCTGCTGCTCTCCTAGAAAGTATGAACGAGGAGAATAAACCAACAGTTTTCTCAGGAAAGGTTCGTTACGGGAGAGTTCAGGAACAGCACTCAAGTACTATGGACCATAAACAGAGTTGGTGACCCATGCAGGCAACATCTCACTTTGACCATCATTTCGCCTCCCAACCCAGACCTGAAGGTGCTAATACACCTTCGCTAGTTGGTAAAAGTAGCTGTAACTTGAAGACAAGACAGTTAAACTAAGGAAGATTTTAACTTATTTCAATGGAATCAAGATTTGGCATTTAGCTGTAAATGATTCCACTTACATGTTTTAATGCAAGTTAAAAAAACTAGCTGTATCATATTAATGAATTTATTCAGAGTCACATTTCTTAGGGAAAAAAGAACAAGCTTTTTGTACCACATCTTTAGTTTAGAATTTGAACTCGAATTTGAACTCCGTTTCTTACCGGATAATTTTAAAGGGAATACATGATGAGAACACAAAGGAAGACTATTTTGTTAACATTCTCTCAGAAAATCCATGGCTTCTGATTTCTGATACCTGTGTGCAACTAATAATGATAACTAGTTTATTTTCCAAAAAGAATTATTTTGTATGTTAATGTATAAATTAGTTTATAATGCACAATCTAATAAATAGGTGTAAGAGACACACTACAGAGCCTTTTATTATTGTTACAGGTCATATTTGATTGCTGTAGGAGACCCAAAAAAAAATGGTTACATGAACAGGTATACATACCTCAAAAAAGCTCTCCACATACTGCAGTATGTACACTCCACAATCACTGAAGTTGTTCTGTTGTGGCACTTTTGGGTTGGAACCTTTCATGACGTCTTTGGAAAAGCTTCTTTTGTTGCCTTTCCTGACTTCCCATTCCACCTCTAAATATCTATGATAAAAGACCACGTAAATTCAAACTTTCATTTTCTTGCATAATTTTGAGAAGGGGGGGGGGGGGGGGGGGGGGGAGATAAAAGAAAATCAACAACTCAAACCCCCAGATATGAAACTTACTCCCTTAGTGTTTTCACAACATTTGACCGGGAAGGGCCCCTCAGTGAGTCCATAAGCAAAATGCAGGGCCTAAGAGAGAATACAATTTTTTAGTACACAATATTTTCCAGCAGTTTGGAAAACACATTGTTACACAGCTGGCTCGCCATGAAATAATTTGTGGGGTGATCTTGAACTGAACTAGATCAACACTATGAAGTTTTGCCAGTGCTGCTGTAATCCCCTAAACTGGGAGAGCTGAATGGAAAGTTATCTTTAGATTTAACCATACACTAAGTACAGAGAACTTCGGAATACACTTAGAAAAATATAGTACTGTCAGACTGAAAGCATGTGTTATAGTCAAAATCCAGGTGCCTGAAACTGCCTCAGGTGTCTCAAGCTCTTTTAGATGCACAGGTATCTGGGACACTGGCAAGAGACTAGAAAGTAAGGCACAGAACCCATATACATCCTTCTGGAGGGCAGATGGGACAGTCCACAGCCCCTACGACGACATGTTCAAGAAGTGATCCCAACCAATGAATCTGAAATCTGACAGTTACCCACAAAACACACACGTATTCTATTTGATAGACTCTAGAAAATAATGTATCCATAAACAATTTCTAGAGAACCAAGTCTGCTTGAAGTCATGCACATGACAGATGTTTACATCCCATCACTTGACGTAGAGGATACTACCTTTGCAGTAGCTATTAACATAACATGCATATCAGACACCTTATACGCAACAGCTGGATTTATACATCAAAGCTAACTCATACCAGAGTTCAGAATCTCGGCACAAGATGCAAGATGTATTTTGAGGGATCAAATAGGATGCAGACTACTCTTCACAAAGCTCTGCTTTCTCTTTGCTAACAATACCATGCATGTATTCAGACAAGGCGTCCTTTACAGAAACTCCAAACTAGTAAATTCGGACAAAATATCTGCATGCATTTATGTACAGGTTTATTTGCATTTATAAACTTTTTTACATGTATGCAATTTTTTAGGCATAAGCATATAGTCACTTGAATAATGTTTGCTTTTACTTGTACTGGTTTTAGTTTTTGATAAAAGAAAGTTACTATTTATATAGGTAATGTGCTTTAAAAATGCAGAGTCCAGTACTTTCGGGGTGGGGAAAAGAGGGAAAGAAGTGAAAACCTTTTCAAGGTAATACTCTTTTTCATATAGAGGTAATTTAAAAATATGCTAATAGTAAAGTATTTAAGTGCCCTTAATGACTTTCGATACTTAAGTGTACACAATCTTACGAAATTTCATGTTTGGATTGAAATAATGTCTGGTAGAAAGTATTATGTACAGATAATCCACCATCAGAATGGGATAAATTTAGCCAAGCTATAATCAGAAGCTCCTAAATCTGCTAAAAGTCATAACACAGATGTAACCCTTCCTCAAAATGTATTAAGAGCAATTCATACACATTCCCTATCATGTATAAATCTATAATTTTATCCTGCACCGTAAGAACATATTGTGCATCTTTACCTTTCTAGTAACCATTATATTCACAAAGAAGGAAATATAAAAATGGATAAATAAATTGTGAAAAAATGCAAACAAAATTGTGAAGATAGCAATTCTAGTAACAATATTTCTAGATTTGGAATCATGCGCTTCTGTCACACCAAAATGCAAGCAACTGCAGTCAATGATTATTAATAAATTATTTCTGGGTTTCAAACATCAAAAAATAAATTTTAAGAGTTTTAAAATCCAAAACAGGTAAAAAAAAAACCAAAACGAACTGAATTTAGTATTGTGGAATATTCTCATTAGAGAAAAAAGAATAATGCAAAGAACAGAGAGAGAAAAAAAGAATAATGCTAGGAACAGAAAGAGACAATAAAGAGAAACAGCTAGAGCACATTTAGATAAGAAATGGGAGCAGTTAAAATTACTCCCATTTTCCTGTACTAATTTGAGTGGGGACAAAGGTTTTCTTTAGTATTCATTTATTATTTTCATTTAAAGACCTTATTTTTTTTATATAGAGGAGGAGACATTGAAACATGCTTCTGCAGCTTCTTTTTGTAGGAATCGAAGTGCAAGATATCAAAGACCAGCCTTATTTGAAGAAACAATCTTCAATTGCCTGAAGCAGCACACAGGCTTAACAGAAACCCAAAAAGCTATTATTTAACTCATAGTGTTTATTCATTAAGCTGTCTGCTCACTGAAGATGTTGATATTGCAAAGTATAAAATTTTCTCTCAAACACTAATAACATGCTCATTAAAGTGTTTGAAGACTGATGTATGACTATTTCCCGTAATTACTGTCTTTTAAATTTCAGACTTTTATGGAATTTCCATTTTAATGGTTTTAACACTTACTGTTTGCAGATAGTAGGCTTCAGGTGCCATTGTCCCATTTCTGAATTACAGTTATCATCCACAAGGCCACCATCATCACTACTGTCTTCCTACAGAGGCAACAGGTTTACAAGGTGTTTAAAAGCTAGTATTGTTTTTCAAACAGATGCAAAAGAAACTATTGCTATACTTACCATTTTTATTCGAGACCAATAACATAAATTTAATAAAGAAGTGGTAGCTTTAATCTGAGACCATTCAGCGTTTGTAAATTTTGCATTACTAACTTTTAGTCACATGGTTTCTCAAATCCATGCTGAAACAACACAGAGTGAACGGTGCTATTTATTTAATGACTGCTGAAACTAGAAAAAACCTGCAACTGACACTTTCAAAGCATTGCTGGCTTAAAAAAGGTGCATCTCCATTATTTGGTTATAATCCAAATTATCAATACTTTTTCCCTTGCTAATGATTACTAGAAACTTGCTTGGTGGCTTCATGTACATTATCTTCTAGATGAAATGAAACAAAATCTGCAATGAATTCAGCAGTAAAATTTGATCTTTGCTCCAGAATATACCAACTCAATTCTTAGGGCAAAGGAAATAAAATCACCATGATATTACATATCATGGGTTATAAAAACAGCCATTCCACAAACCTCGGAATATCCTTTCATTTCAATATTGATTGCTATGCATGCTAGTGGTTTTGTTCACAAAACTTCCCTAAGTTCTTGTATCTAAAAGTAACCCAATGATCCATGGTTTATTACTCTTCTACTGAGTTCACTATTACTACCACAGACCATTGCATTATAGGGAAACAGATGCTTTCCAAAAATGAGAACCCCTGTATCAGCATGATTTGTGAAATTTTTGGTATTACGTACACTTCACTAACACACAGGATCCTATGACTGAAATCCTCATGCTATGCCATGAAGATGTTATCATATGAAAAACTACTGCCTAGTTCCTAATACAGTTGTTTCTGTTGCAGCCTCAACTCCATTTTTGGCAGACGTGAAGGTGCACTTGGCCTACCATTTGTATACGTGCTTTGTGCATTCTAGAAGGCATCAGTGACAGCTTCAGCCTGAGTTAAGTTCTAAGCTACACTGCAACCAGGAAATTTGGCATCTTTTCCTCAAGGAACACAGCTGGCCATGTGCTTTCTTCCCTGCCTTCATGCCATCTCCTTCAGAATGGAAACACTCTACTGCTCATTCTCCATCTTCAGGGAACTCTAACTGCTACAAAATAATCAGAAAGGCACTTCATCAAGTGGGAATCACAGAACGTTTGGGCAAGTGGCATGACAGGAGAGGTGGGTTGAGTCTGTATAAAAAGCATAGTTAGGTTTCAACATGAACTGCAGCTTTTATATGTGTGCACACATATACATACTATTTGGAAGCCATTACAAATAGCTGCAGACTTTGAAAAATAATTGTTCTGGACTCAAAGGTGAAAAATAGGTAATTCCTAGACTGTATATTTGATAGCCTCTGATTCTTTATTTCGGACAACTTGGAGTCATACACCTGGAACATGAACAGGAAGGCCAATTAGGAAGAGTAAATGTGTAACTCCTAGCGTCTCACACTGAATTTACACTGTAGAAGCAACAGCGCTATGTAATAATGCCTGCGTACCCAGTAGTAAGTCAGTAAAGGACATTTTAATGATCAGTCTTTCCACAGCTCTAAAATCTAAATGTCTTCCAATTTGACCAAGAACACTACTTGATTATAAATCCACATTGTTTAAATTTGATTAGGAGAAGCACCAATGAAACAAAACAGCAGAGTAGCACCTACTTATAAATGTGTCTGCTTATGTCCAGGAAACGGAGCTGAAATAAAAGTAACTTGTTCTTGGGTCTGGTAGATAAACATGGGTGTCGGGGAGATGAAAGACAGAAATGCGTTGACTTTCAGAGTTTCCACTAAAATCATTGTGTAATGAGACTCACAAAATTAAATGCAGCATCAGTACAGCAGCACCATATTAAACACTTAAATGAATAAATGTATAATCCTCTCCTATGAGCTAATTTGCATATTTTTGTAGGTAACCAGTGTTTTGTATTTGACACTTGTAAAGATAACTAGCTTTAGACAATGCACATTTACAATGTGTATACAGCTTTTAAGCTGCCCATTCAAAATACAACACAACAGTTTGCATTTAACAAAGAAAACTGCTAAATTCTTTACCTGGTTATCTTGGTCTTCAGAAAAATCTATAAGCTCATCTTCATTTAGTTTACTGCCATCAGCTGAGTCTTCACTGTAGTTTAGCCTGATTTTGTGCAATCCATCTGTATCAATCACAGACAGTAGTATATTTAAACATCAAATACTACGTCATCATTGAACACCAAACTCACTTTAAATACCTCAATTTCCTGAGGACTGCTTACAATAACCGTGATACAACTGACATATTTTATTCATGCATATGAACAGAAGTGAAAAGTTACTTCTAAGTAACAGCAGAAACTGTTCCTTATTCTGTGAAAGGCCTAAAAAAACCAAACATCTAGAGACCTAGACTAAAATCCACTCTGAAATTACCCTGTAGTTCCATGAAGCCTATACACAGTATAAATTGGTATTGCTACCAAAAGGAGCGGTCCCATTTGGTCCCTAATATAACCATTTATTCCCATCCCTAGCTGGTTCTTTCCATGACACCAAATACATCCCCACACAGTGGACCAGACTGAGAAAGTCAGTCACAAGCTTATGATTTTTTAACTTGAATAGTTTCCTTTATCGGATTCACTGTGTAGTTATATGAAGACTTGTGCTGGTAAAAGGGAAAAGGCAGCTTGGGAACACACTACTAGGAGGGCAGAATGCAGGATCAGCTCTCCTGGGAGCAGCAGCTTAGTTTGTGAAGCTTCACTGTTTGCTACATAAAACGAGTATCTCTAAATTCACTCCCTACCCCCTCTACATATTTAGTCCCTTGGGAAACAGCATCAGAAGAAATAAAGAATACCGAATGTACGAATGTTATAGTTATACCTGTGAAAGAAGCAGATACAGACAGATACAGGCTCCCTAGTCTTACTATACTACCATGCAAGACTTCGGAACAGATTTTGAGGGAAAAATAATAAACTATGTAGAAATAAGTGAAAAATGAATAACTCATGCCAGCAAAACCTCAAATCTTTGTAAGAAAGCTTATCCTATAAAAGGGCTATACTATATCCAAGCAATCCCAAAAATAAAAAAGCGTTGGTTATGATGTCACTGGAGGACGTATTACTTATTAAAGAAAACTAAGATTTCTATAAGAACAGTAAATAGGGCAATGAACTAGCTAATGGAAAAAACAGAGAAGACCTGGATTTGAGAATACTTCAACAGAGAATTTGAAGTAACACTTCAGAAAGAGGTCACTAGTGGAGCTCCACAGGGACAAACTTAGGAATTAGCCTCACTCAGTCTCTTTGAAAAGACCTTAGCACAAGAAGTAGGCCATATAGTAATGTGATTTATTGCTGAGAGATTCCTAACAAATAAAAATTGGTATCAAGAAGAATCACATCTCATACAAGAACTGAGCAATAAAAAGAGGATTAGTTCAGTAATAAAAACATACATATTTTGGATTATTTCTTCAAAGCTACTTAGGTATCAACTCCTACTGATTTTCAAGTCCAACACCGGGATTTAGTCTGAGATCAAGACATCGAAGTTTACGCTCCCACCTAGGATCTCGCAATGTTAAGCGGAGACCATAATCAGAGCAGAGAGCTACTCAACTGAACAGAGCTACTCTGTATCTGCTTTAGGATGAGAAGAGGTCTCTTTGTTTCATTAACTATACTATCAAAGAAGCACCTGCTGCCTTTTGAGATACCCTAGGATATCCAGGACATACGTATGGATTTGGCAGAGTCAATAGTCAAGACCTACACCCTTCTGGAGCAAAAGCTGAAGGGTGTGCAGAAAAGCCAAGGCCTACATCCCCATCTCCCATCTGGAGAGACTCAGAGTGTTTTCGTCAGCAACAGAATGACCATCAGCCACAAAAAAAAAAAAAAAAAAGAAAAAGTAATCCTCGTAAAAATATATGTCATGAAGTGTGTTCCATCTAATTACAGACAAGTAACGGTAGCAGCATCTGAGACACAAGACCATATCATACAGCGGCAATATCATAAACAATAACAATCACACATAAAATGAAAAATCAATTAAAACGCGAGCAGATCTCCACACACCCCCAGCCCCCTCCCCAAGACCTTCTAGAAATGACAATGTTATCACAAATGAATAAATTTAGATCAGAAAAGTAGGAGAGTGTTTATACCCACGAAGATATTAAACTTGTAATGGCCTGCAGTATACAGATCAGACCACGTGATTGACAGTCTTCTCAGATCTTGTACTATAAGCTATGCAATTACTTACTGTGTAAATTAAGTCAGAAGGAATACTATCTGTGACTAAAGTAAAAGTTTTTTGCATGACCAGATGTTTTGTAGTCTATGCCTCAAGGAGATGCGAATCTTGCAGTGAGCAGAGAAAACAATCTTTTCCTAATTCCTTCATATGCCTTTAAAAGTATGTCAGCTCCTTTGTACCCTTTGGTACAAACGCTGTTCCAGATCACTGAAATCAGCCTCCACAGCAGTGAAGCTTCTCTGAACGTAACACGGAGGTCATGTGAGAGATTTTTTTATTTTTTTTTAAATTATTTTCTTCTTACTTTTTTTACATACCTTCTATCAGGACATTAAATAACTTAATGGTGTTGAAGCAAAACCTCAAATGCTAGAAGACACTGGAATTAAGGTTGCTCACACAATCTTAATTCAGTTCCTCCATGCACATACACTCTGAGGATCCGTGGTCAACTACTATTCTTTCCTTAACAATTACAGTCTTAAGTGATGCAAAGTGATATCTAAAAAATGATTGTGTGAAAAAAGTTCATACAACTGAAAAAATTAATCTGATTTAGGAAAACAGTGTTTTATCGCCAGCCCTTTGCTATAAGAGTTATGTCAACCACAACAAAAACATTTTATATGCAATGGCTATAAATTACTTACATTGCAAGCACCCAAACTTCATCCACACACAATTGCAAAAGTAGTAATCTCCAATTTTTTTCATTAAAATTGCATATTTTTAAATTACATACCCATAGATTGGCTAGCAGTTGTGAATTCACCCTGTATACCATTTTTGTCCGGAGTCCTATGGTCTAGTTTATGGCAAGCTGATTCCACAGTGTTAGGCTCTTCCACGTCACTGTCTATTTGATTTAGCTTTTTAAAAGCAATTTTTCCCCTACAAGGACTTCTTCTACAACATGAAGACTCACTGTCCTCTGTTTCAGTGTTTGGGTCAATTAAAGCTGTATTATATTTTTTGGTCAACGTCTTCTTTGCTGTGGACTTGGAAGGTGAGTTTTGTGCATCTAATTCATTTGGCAAAGGAGATGGTGTGTTGGTCTCTCCATCTGAAGAGGAAGATTTTATCTGTGTTGTAGCACTTTCATGATAGTGGGGATTTGGTTCATATTTGGGTTTTTCTAAACCAGGAAAGCAGATGACAGCCAAAAACCAGTGGGCACTGCAAAGGAAAAAATACATTAAAAACTAGCAATTACATTAATGCTCACAGTTAAACACTGAGAGCACACACACACACACAAAAAACCCTCCCAAACCTTACCCCCCCCATAGTTATCAAAGATAGATTGCAACAGCTGTTCACTTTTTCGAGCAGGTTTTACTCAAGCCTTCACAGTCTTTTCTAAAGGAAAGGTGACTCCATGCAAGTAGTCACCAACAAATTCATTAATAGTATGCAGTTAGTTGAAAACGGGTGCTGGCTACATATTTATTTCAATTTGCTCATGCTTTATACATTCTTTTCCTTCTTTGAATTAAAGCTTATTTCTTTTTTGACAGTTTCTTTATCACTGTATGAACTACAGATTGTAGCATTCATGTTTTATGGCTGTATAAAGTTTTCTAGTAGTTCAGCACTAGCAACACAAGTAGTCAGATCTAATAGTATAGCTGGATTGCCCGTATTCTTCTTCCTATATATCTTCCAATTGTATATGACACTTCACGTTTTTAAAGAAACCTTGTCAACAGCGAATTAAAAAAGGGCAGAAAAGAGTGTTTGTAATGCCATCACCATGACTCTCTTGTCCTTCTCACCCTTCACAGAACTGACATTCTAACCCTTTCAGGATCAAAAATAGCTCCATTTTCCTCCTTATCTCCTTGCCTCTTTGGACTTTACTGACTTGCCACTCAACCAGAAATGGAGCAGCAGCAAATTCAGGGATTCAGACATTGCAAGTAGATATTGACTGATCTGATTTAGAAATTTTCTGAAGGTTCTCTGATTTCCTACAGCAAATAACAAAACAGAACCTAGCTACATACTAAGCAAGTGAAGACACATTTCAATGTGTTTTATAAAAAAGAAAAAGCAGTAGGTAAAAATGCATGTCTAACCGACATACTAAAAAATTAATTAGAAAATTATGAAGCCTAAATTTCATCAAAACTCTATGGCAGTTACAGTAAGCGGCCTTTGAAAGCAGCACGTGAAGTATGGAGGCATTTTGTCTTGAATGATTCACCACACCTAGTAAATGAATACATTAAGTATTGCCAAACCCTGGAATTTGTGTGCGCTCTATTAATATAGGCTTTATGTACCAATTATGTAAATAGACTAGCAAATTAACCTCGATCTAAAAAGGAAAGAGCTTGTAACTTTTAAAAGAATAACCTATTTCCATTGGAGACTTGAACAAAAAGGACTGTACTGCCAAAGGACGCTGATGCAGTCATAGTTAAATCAGACACATTGTTCTGAACTTAGCTCTCCCCTAGATTCATCCTGCCCACCTCAGTTACTGCAGTCTGACACTTGTTAGACAATAAGCCCACATTCCCTATACTAGTGTTTATGGGAGAGCCTGGAAAGGCTTTCTGGAAGTAGATACTGAAGTCCAGCAACTCCAAACCAGTAATTTCTAGAATGTACTTGTAAACCGATGCCAGAATCATAGAATGGTTTAGGTTGGAAGGGACTTTAAAGATCATCCAGTTCCAACCCCCCTGCCACAGGCAGGGACACCTCCCACTAGACCAGGTTGCTCAAAGCTCCATCCGGCCTGGCCTTGAACACTTCCAGGGATGGGGCATCCATGGCTTCCCTAGGCAACCTGTTCCAGTATCTTCTAAAAGAAATAAAAGCATCACTCTAGGCAGCACAGGAGACCTGTTATCAGGAACAACCACTAGCAGCATTCCTACAACGTGAGACAAGCTCTCAAGTTTTCTCAAATCCTAGAATAACTTGTTTCACATGCTACTCAATTCAAGACACAAAGAAGCAAATGAAACTGTGAGACCAGTTCTCAACCAGACTAATTTTGCCACAGATTAAGGTCTGAGACCTTTTATAAATAGTAAAGAATACATAACTTTCACTAGAACCAAAGAAACTCTTCAATACCTTTGATCCGCTATTGTATCACATAGAGAAAAGTTCTGTTCACAAGGACTAATTACCAGCATCAAACCCGGTGGCAAATTCCTGAAAAACACCTGCAGTGCTGCAACGTGTCAAGTTGCAAACAGTGGGAGAATCTATGCAACTCAAGGCTGTATGCACGTTCTATGATCAGAATCTCTGAAGACAGAGAACAAACTGATGGAAGAGAAGTGGGTGATGAAAGCCTTACTACACTATATTAGGTTGCATACACAGATGTCCAGGCACAGGCTGGACAGAAAAAATTCTGAAAACCAGGTTCTCCAAAAACCACACAGAATGGCATGTACTTTGCACTCTATACACCACAGGCATTAGCTGTCTCTCCCTCGTCACCACAGATTCTGTGTGCTCCTAGTGTTTTCACTAATCCCTCGAAGTTATGAGGCAATGCCCTGATTACAAAAAAAACCTCTAGACAATTAGACACCAAGTAGTTGGAAGTCATATTCTGCTGAACATACAGCATCTAAAATTCTCCATTCTCGCCAACACAAAGCGTGACAGTCCTCATTTTGCAAGTGAGGAACAGGAGCATTGGAAAATTTGGGGAAATTACGTAACACAAAAGAAATCACACAAGGGAATTTCTGAAAAAGCTGCAACTTCATACAGATATTAGGTGCCAGCCCACAGCCTTCATCGTAAGGCTTGCATGTCCGAAAGACTCACTGCAGATTAAGAAGCCAACTAATATACAAATCAGCACCACAAATATATAAAAATGTTGTATTTAGCACGAAAGCAAGGGTTCACAGTCCTAACAACCAACAAAGTCCAGGGGCTATACATTTCATAACACATTATATACACAGCTACAGAATGCTACCTGAGGCTGTAACTTACACAAACAGGATCTATATTGTACTTCCTAATCCTTCAATTTAGTATTTTGCCATTAAGAAAAAAAAAAAAAAATCAACACTGATACTTAGTGCCTCTTTTTTTCAGCAGTATGTTTAGTTCTAAAAATAAAACTTTGTTGTTCTACATCAGAGAAGCTAAGTAGTACTTGAAGTGGTACTGTAGTGAGGGTCAATGAAAATCAAACAGGATTTACATGTCAATTCAACATAAAGAGCTACAAATCAATGTGAGAGAGATACTTGCATTAACCAGCAAAACCTCGAAACATTTTTGACTGAAAAAAAGTGAGTTAAGACAACTCCAGTTCTCTGCTCTTGACCCATTTTGAAACATAAGAATACATGAAAAGAGCAGTCCGATGTAGAGCAGCCCAGTAACACCTGCTATTCTTCTGTGTCATGGCAACATAAGCAAGAAGGAGACACTTAGCAAGTGACAGCGATACTACTAGGATAGAGGCCTAGAAGCCTTCTGTCCTGGTTCCGGTGGGGATAGGGTTAATTTTCCCTGGTATTCCATGCCATGTGAGCCACGCCCACCCTGAGCTGCCGGGGGAGGGGGCAGGAAGTTGCTGCTTAAAAGCGGGCTGGGGCGTCCCGGGTCCGGCTGGTCGGCGAGCGGTGGGGAGCTGCGGTTCCGTAATCGCGTTTGTATATTCCCCTATCCGTGTTGTTGTTGTTGTTGTTTGCCTGTTCCCTTTGCTGTTCTGTTAAACTGCCTTTGTCCCAACCCAAGAGTCTTGCCTTTTCTTACGATCCTTCCTGTATTAGGAAGGCACGTGCGAGCGGCACGTGGTTCTTTGTTGCCATCTGAGGCTAAACCACGACACCTTCATACTTGACAGTTTTTCCATTCTTTCCCAAGTAGTTCCCCAGCCTTCTCTCTGTCCTCCGATATCAATTACTCATCATAATGGGAGTATTTCATTGCTGAGTCACTGATTCCTTCCTAAATATATTAGCATCTCCCCCCAAAACAGTCAGCTTTTTGTTCCTCAAAACTGAATGTTGGGTTTCAGGGGATGGGGCAAAGTGACATGTTTGAGGGGAGACAGAGTAGCAAAGTGCATCCAAAAAAATACTAGCACCCAACAGCAATAAATTAAAAAAAGAGAAATATGGAAGATCTAACTTATGCTTTCTTTGCCAGAAGGCAGGTCAAAAGACAACAATAAAAACCAAACCCACTCCCTCTGCCCCACTGTCAGACCAACACTAACTCATCTATGACCATGTGACCCACCTTCTGGATGCGGGGAAGGCTGTGGACATTGTCTGTCTGGACTTTGGTAAGGCCTTTGACACCATCCCCCACAGCATTCTCCTGGAGAAGCTGGCGAATCATGGCATAGACAAGTGTACTCTTCGCTGGGTTAAAAACTGGCTGGATGGCCGTGCCCAGAGAGTTGTGATTAATGGGGTGAAATCCTCTTGGCAGCCCATCACCAGCGGTGTCCCTCAGGGCTCAGTTTTGGGGCCAATTTTGTTTAATATCTTCATCAATGATCTGGATGAGGGGATTGAGTGCACCCTCAGTAAGTTTGCAGGCGACACCAAACCAGGTGGGGGTGTTGATCTGCTTGAGGGTAGGAAGGCTCTACGGAGGGACCTGGACAGGCTGGATCGATGGGCCAAGGCCAACTGTATGAGGTTTAATAAGGCCAAGTGCTGGGTCCTGCATTTCGGTCACAACAACCCCAAGCAACGCTACAGGCTTGGGGCAGAGTGGCTGGAAAGCTGCCCGGCAGAAAAGGACCTGGGGGTGCTGGTGGCCGGCCAGCTTAACATGAGCCAGCAGTGTGCCCAGGTGGCCAAGAAGGCCAACAGCATTCTAGCTTGTATCAGGAATAGCGTGGCCAGCAGGAGCAGGGAAGTGATCGTGCCTCTGTACTCGGCGCTGGTGAGGCCTCGCCTCCAGTACTGTGTTCAGTTCTGGGCCCCTCTGTACAAGAGGGACATTGAGGTGCTGGAGTGTGTCCAGAGGAGAGCTACCAGGCTGGTGAGGGGTCTGGAGACCAAGTCATATGAGGAGAGGCTGAGGGAGCTGGGCATGGTTAGCTTGGAGAAGAAGAGGCTGAGGGGAGACCTCACTGCCCTCTTCTACAACTACCTGAAAGGAGGTTGCAGAGAGGGGGGTGTTGGCCTCTTCTCCCAGGTGAATAATGACAGGACCAGAGGAAATGGTCTGAAGTTGCGGCAGGGGAGGTTTAGATTAGATATTAGGAAGAATTACTTTACTGAAAGAGTAGTCAGGCACTGGAACAGCCTGCCCAGGGAGGTGGTGGAGTCACCATCCCTAGAGGTATTTAAGAAACGTCTAGATGTGGCACTTCAGGGCATGCTCTACTGGCAGAGATTGTAGGTTGTTTGGTTGGACTCGATGATCTCAAAGGTCCTTTCCAACCATGAAGATTCTATGATTCTATGATCTCCCTGGATTCTTGGTTTTTTTTCTGTTCTGCAATATTCTTACTGTACGTATCAAGAAACCACTTTTGCAGATGAATGTCCTCCTATCACTACTTACCAAGTTTCAGTTCACAGTGAAGGACAGTTCCAAAAACTGTGAACAGGATCATTTCCAGATGAAAGATGCACATTAAGAGTACACTTTCCACGCTCTAATCACTACTGGATGTGTCCACGAGACCAAGCTAGTCCAAAGCAAAATCCCCAACCCACACGTGGTGCGAACATCACACCTTCAGTATAAACTGTTTTGTTCTGCAAATTTACTCCTACTGAGCTGTACTACTTGCTAAGGTAGACACTGCTTTAGTTCCTTATCAGTAAATGAAAAAGACAATGAAAACTGCTATGTGTTGAATTACTAGCAACGTAACTAATTCTTTTCAACGACAATAGCTTAGAAGAACGAACTCCAGAGAACCAGTTAAAACCTAGAAAAAGTACTCAGCAAAGCTCATTTTTACTAAGTCTTTATATTGTCTGATACTTCTTATACTACAACAATGCACTTAAAGGTCTTAAATTATGATTTTGTTTTTATCACTTGGAAAAAGATGTTTATTCTCTTAATTTTTAACTCCAATTGACACTATAATATAACTTTAAATTTTAGAATTATTAAACTTAGGCCCTTACCAAATGCGCTAAAAAGGTATATTTACTTACGCTTCATTAAGGGGAACAAAAATGAAATCTTTCTCAAAAATGTCAACATGCCGTGTCCATGTTTTCACTCGCCCATGTCGTTTTTGTTGTATTCTGCAAGAAGAAACCAACACATGATTTGTATGGTGGCTCTCATTTGAAATGAAAGACTACTTTTGCAGATATTTGCACCTTAACGGCTTATTAAGATTTCAATGTCATATTCTATTTTTCTTATAGCTCTGGATGCTTCCTAGAGTTCTCTTGGTATCATAATATTGTCTATAAGGATTTTATCTCTGTAAAGCATCTATTCTTGTATTCTTCACTGTATCTCAATGAGTCTTCACTTCTCTTAGTTAAACTAACTTATCAACAGACTTACGAAAGGTTTGAAGTTTCATGAATACTTCTTCTTTCTCTTTGATTAAGGCGTTTATAGAAGAATGAACTGAATACATGTATTCTATCAGCATCTTCTTTTTTCAGTTTTTCAAGTACCAAATACCTAATTAGTTAAAAAAAAAAGAAAGAAAAATTCAGGGAGGTTTTAACTCAACGTGTTCATCACCAGAGTAAAAAGGACTGCCAACAGTGCTACGTCCCCACCAAATTGTTGCAACCTCTCACAAAATACCTGTAAGAATAATAGAACTAACCACCCACATCAGCTAATAAATGCAAAATCTGTGTCAATTTCTCAAGGTATTAACAGCTCTGCTCAATCAACAAGTTCTGCTCCTGTTGTATTTATTTTTATTTCATGGCAGGAAAACAAATTTCCACTCAGTTTATAATGACCTATCTAGGAAAGACCCGTATTTTGTAACAGAGCCACTAAATCTCAAAATACTCCCACAGTGATGTACTAATTTTCTTTCTACCTCTAAAATATTGTAATAGAGTGAAAGTGATACACGTGCACCTTATGTGTAGCATAAACAAAGCAGAATGCAACAATTTAATACTCTTCGAACATCGTTAGCATCAGTGACACCAAAAAATTAATTTATGTATTATCTTAATCAAAATTAATTAAGTTCCAGGGAACACAAATACCCTGAAAAAAACCAAACTTTAAAAGGCTTTTTGTTTTCCTTGCAGTTAAAATTCCTCTTCAGATACTAAGAAATTTTAAAGAACATTTTTTCCAAGTGAGAACAATGTCATTGTCAAGCAGGACAGGAGAGGAATGAAAATTTCTTGCAAAGATACAAAACAGCCTTTCAACTAGAGCTACACATAGCTGGAGACCAAGTGTTATCAAGTGACCTATGAATTTTTAATCTCATAAGTTTTCAAGTTTCAAAGTAAAAGACAACTAAAAACTGATTTGAAATAAAACTTACTTTAAATAAAAATCAATAATAACATCATTTAAAAATTCTCCTTCATTTAGACAATGGAGGTCTTCGTTGGTCACAGAAATACCACCTTTAGCTGGAGGAGGTGGATAAACTATCAACCTGAAAAGAAAAATAAATTCAATAATAAATATGAAATGCCAAAAAACCTCGGAGAATTGTTACAGGGCAAAGATAAGTATCTTACTTTTCTATAGGACCAATAAATACTGTATGTGGTTCTCCAATTTCTTCATCATCATCAAAATACGGTAATTGTTTATTTCGCTGCTGCAATTTGGACTCAGAAGCAACCTTAAAAGAATAAAGTCATTATTAATTTGCATACTGTGCTCAAACTTACCAAAAAGGTAATAAAGCTTTGTGAAGTCAAGTAGTATACTTCAAGTTTGTGTTTTTTCCTTTCCTAGTTCATTTATTACACTTAGGTCTGTACTCATTTCTTGCAGAGCCACAAACACTTTCAAATTCTTTAAGAGGTAGTTTTGTTTAAAGAAAGCATTAAACTTAACTGCAACACTGCAACTTAATTTCTTGTTTGATGTGCTAGAATTTTATCAGTAGATGAATTTGGAAACAATTGTGTTGTCTAATTATAGTACAGATTTCTCATCCCTTAATAATTTTGAAATAACAACATCACTTGTGGACCACTGTCCAACCTTACAATCAAACTAAACACATTAGAAGGTATTGTGAATGCACAGACTATTTCCCATAGTTTCGTAACGCACCATGGACCACTCTGGGCATCCTCTTATAAAAGCCAGCAGAAGTTGTGGGGATTTTTTTTGGTCTGGTGACTAGCACACTATCTTTAGTGTCTTTGTAACCCAAATAATATAACGACTTTGTTTCAAGACAAAAACATAATTACATTTTTTATTTTGTTTTCTCTGTGAGATGGGCTTCCTTTGGAATTGTCTTCCAAGCACTTAGTAAATGCAACAAGCCTGCCATTGGCTTCTTCAAAGGAAATTTTCACAAAGAAGTCAGAAATATTATTTCTAATACCAATGTCAGTAATTATTTTTTCAAATATTGAGTTTGCATGAGTATCAAGACCAGTTTCAAAAATCAAAATGATGTACTGTTCTTCTTGACCTACAAAAAAGCAGACAGAAGATTATTCATTTAGAAACAAAATAAAATATGTTGCAATTAAAAACAGATTTCAAAGAAACCTGGGTCAACACATGTATGCAGTACTGACAATACATACAAGGAGTAACATATATGTATGCAGATGGACAGAAGGATTAACTACCAAATCCTTCTACCTACATTTGCAAAAAGAGTGCATGCAAATTCTGGTTTAATCTAGAAAAGTTAATTACTACACCTGATAAATTTTTAAAATCATAGAGAAACAGAATCAAAGAATGGTTAGAGTTGGAAGGGACCTTGAAGATCATCTAGTTCCAAACCCCCTGCCATGGGCAGGGACACCTCCCACTCGACCAGGTTACTCAAAGCCTGGCCTTGAACACTTCCAGGGATGGGGCATCCACAGCTTCTCTGGGCAACCTGTTCCAGTGCCTCACCACCCTCACAGTAAAGAATTTCTTCCCAATATCTAATCTAAATCTACACTTTTCCAGTTTAAAACCGTCACCTTTCGTCCTATCACTACACTCCCTGACAAAGAGTCCCTCCCCATCTTGCCTGTAGGCCCCGTTTAAGTACTAGAAGGCTGCTGTAAGGTCTCCCTAGAGCCTTCTCTTCTCCCGGCTGAACCACCCCAACTCTCTCAGCCTGTCCTCATAGGAGAGGTGCTCCAGCCCCCTGACCATCTTTATGGCCCTCCTCCAACAGGTCCATGTCCTTCCTGTGCTGAGGGTTCAACAGCTGGACGCAGTACTCCAGGCAGGGTCTCATGCAAATGGAGTAGAGGGGCAGAATCACCTCTCTCAACCTGCTGGCCACGCAGTTGGCCTTCTGGGCTGTGAGTGCACATCGTCAGCTCACGTCCAGCTTTTCATCTGCTAGGACCCTGCACTTGGCCTTGTTGAACTTCACGAGGTTCACAAGGGACCACTTCTTGAGCCTGTCCAGGTCCCTCTGAATGGCATCCCGTCCCTCAGGCACAACAATCACACCACTCAGCTTGGTGTTGTCTGCAAACTTGCTGAAGGTGCACTCGATCCCACTGTCTATGTAATTGATGAAGATATTAAACAGTACTGGTCCCAATACAGACGGAACCCAGGGGGACACCACTCGTCACCAATCTCCATCTAGATGTTGAGCAATACCCTCTGGATGCGACCATCTAACGAATTCCTCATCCACTGAACAGTCCACCCATCAAATCCATATCTTTCCAATTTAGAGAGATATACATGCAGATATAGCACTGACATTTACATGTCAGCTCTTTCAGACAATAGAGATTCTTAGAAACAGTGGAAGGTTGAAAGAAATACTTCTCTCACTTGGGGTAGCTAGCAAGTACGACACAAAACTTATTAGAAACTAAACTGAACAGAATACGACAGGGGAAAAAAGTACATTTTTGAGACAACTGTTTCCTGACTTAAATGGGAAAATAAGCATGATGGTTTTTAAAAAGCGTATACAAACTGTATACCACATATTAGAAGCACGAAGTTCTAACACAACTACTCTTACTGATTCTAGGCATGTGTTGTTGGGTACGTAAGTATAAAAACCTGTAATGGCAATTTCACAAAAGAAAGTTATTTTTCGCTGCTCACATTTTTGTTACTAAAGAAACAGAAATCTCTTAAGGATCTCCGATCCACTGGGAACCAGTTTTCATTTCTAAAAATTACACATCTGAACAAGGAACTTAAAATGTCACAGTAATCAAAATGTTCATCCTCTTACACAAGTAAACAGATCTCACCACTTAGAAGAGCAAAGCCCTGCTTTCAGGTCCTGTAACATAACCAAATCAAAATCTCCCTGCCTCCGGTGAACATTCTGCAAACAGAATACTGTCAGGTGTTCTCTCACGCTTACTCTTGCTAGCCCTAGTAAATCTCCTGTTTCTTTTGGTACAGTGGCTTAGCTTCAACAGGTCAGCCTACACCTTTACCAAAAGTTGGAGAACGTGAGTCGGATCAATCAGCTATTGTATAAATACCACCCACTCACATAATCTGAAAAAATAAAAAAGCAGTAAGTTGCACTAAGAGCAATTATTTAGGCAGTCAGAGACAGGAAGAGGATTCAGGCTGCAAATCCCAGTTTCATGTAGTTCGCTAAGTCAGAGCTGTAGAGACCTGTTTTTCCGCAAGAGTTTGAGACACATGCGTAACGATTTCCTTTTGGTTATTCTTAACTCAGCATGCTAACTGTTGTGAAAAACAATTCTTCAGCATCGTATTTCCCAATTCACCACACAGAGAATTTAGGTGTCTAACCAGGTTTTGGGTGTTCCTATTTTGGGAACTAGGCATCTACACACAATTGTTTACACAGCTACGGATTCAGGCTTACAGTAATTTCATTGCTCACAAGGCAAATAGCAGCTGTGTTATCACAAAGTACTTCTAAGTATCAAGTACAATAAAGCAGTTGGGTGTTAAAACTAGCTCAGCGCCACAGCCTCAGAGGGAAAAGCTGGAAAAAGAAAGGCTAAGAGACATGCTAAGGGAAGGATTTCTTAGACAGCCATCTCAGGAAGCTGTTCCTTTTTTCACTTTTGAACATCTGTGTTCATCTGTGTTCTAATGCCTGCTCCCAGGATTATGTCTAGCTCCCCTGCATGCTCTCCAATTACTTTTATAATTATGATACTCCTTACAGCTCATACTTTTTATAGGAGGTGGATGAGGTTGTTATAACAGTATTATGTGTTGGAAGCAAACAATTTTGAGACTGTTGAAAGCATTCTTCCTCCATTTGAATGCATCATGTATCTATGAAGCTGAGTACAAGTACAAAGAACCACAAAATTTAACCTAAAGAAAAGCCTATTTCAGGGGAAGATAACTCTATGCTAATTTTAAAAATACTGTGAATATTAAGATGCTAGACCCTTGAGGAAAATCATGTTGAAATTAATTTTAAGATACATGAAGACAATCCACTTATTTTCCAAGCAGATATTCGTCTACATCACAACATCGCTTACAACCATATGGGGGAAAAAAACCCAAGCCAACCCACACAACAGTTTCTACTGAAACTAAGGCCTGTAAGCAGAACAGCGCAGAAAGCAGAAGTAAGTATACCAAAAACTGTCCAATAAATGTAAAGGCCCGTATTCAAAAGCTAAACAAACCAACTTGCTTTCATTCAGTATAAATATTAGTGAAAAAAGTTATACTAAACTGACTAGATGCTGTAACTAGCACATATCTGGACAAACAGAAGACTATAGTTTTGCCAAGCTGTTCTGAACTGTACTCTTCAGCCTGAGAAGGTGGTTGTGCCCAGAAAAACACTACACCTGCTGCAGCCAGTAATGCCAGTTTTATTCTTTAGTCCAGTCACTCATGAGCCAAAACTTTAAAACACAATTTAAAATGAAATAGTAGACTAAAATTGTTTTACTTACTGTCTCCTTTACATTCGTACCAGACATTATCTTTACTCATTTTCAGTTGGTCTCTCAGGCTACTACAGGTTGATGGTACTGTTTGTAGGAAAACTACTGGTAATTTTCGGACACTACACCATTCACATTTGGTAAGTTCTGAAGTTTTCAGGTTAATCTCTCGGATATCACTTTCTGATTCTAGAAGAAAATAATGACATTATATTAAATTATAGTAAATATACATAGGTTTCCTTTACAATTTCCCCCTCTATTTTAACAAGAAATCAGTACGTGCTCATTAAGTTCTACAAAGTTTTTAAAAGATTCAAATCAACACATATCCAGGAAGTGGTGTCTGTTGATATCTTAAAAGATGAACTGAACTCCACTGTCACTTTTCAGGAAAGTAATCAGAAATAAACTGTTTTCTTCTCACCAACTTTAATCTAGTTTTTACTCCACAGAAAAAAAATGTAACTTCCAGTGACGATTTAAATTTGCAACTATTGCTATGATACATTTTACAACAGGTTTGTAAAACTTTCTTTGTAGATTTATCTTTGACAAAGTTTCCTTATGAAAAATAACTTTGAAATTAAGATAAACAAACACATGCAGAGAAACGACCTGATTGCCTGAGGAAAATAAGGTACCACTATCAATTTACAACCAAAGAGAAATGTCAGTAACACGGTAAATTTTTAAAACTACATCTGATGCTGACAGTGACAATGTTGAGAATTTTACAGGTTTTATTGAATTATAAAAATGGAAGGAAAAATGCGAAGTCAAAGTTCTTCGAATGTGGTGACGAAACCCAAAAGTTCAATGCCAGTAATTATTTCTAGATCAGAAAAATGGTTAATGGTAGTCACTTAAAGCTTTAGATAGTGGTAACTTCCACCATTCTACCACATGCTTGATGGCAGCCTCCACCAGAAAAACTATATCCCCTTAAATAGACAGGATAGAAGGAGAAATGGAGCCAACAAAGTCCTTTAGAAATTAAAAACGGTGCATGAAATCCGTCTCCTCCTTTCCCTGTAAAAGGGAGGAGAGTGAAGGGAATTCCTGAAAAGACTAAGGCCTTTACTAAGTTAAATTCTAGTAAACATTTCATGACCAGACAGATGATAAGTAAAAATTCGTAAAATGGTTACCACTTGAAGAGTTTAATTTGCAGCACCCTGAACATAATCGTATAAAGCCACATGATGAAAACAAATAAAAAAAAAGGATGGCATTACCATTACTTTCTACCTTACCGGTATTAGTTATTAGAGGTTCTTATTATTAGTGGAGGGAGTGCTCCTCTCTGCCTTCCCCCCCCCGCCCCCTGCTTTTTTTTATTTTTTAAACTGTTTTCCCTATCCTTCCTGTGGCATTTAGCAGCCAATGCCCAGCAGCAGCCCTCTACATCCTCTCTTTTTGATGGCAACTGAATTCACACCCCTGTGCCTGCCAGAAAAGAGTCTGCTGCTCATAAAGACAGAGCAAACAGTTACCCAAAGCAAGGCATCCACTGGCTGCAGACTGGAAGCGGTGGCCACCACAGCTCCTGCGGAGCAAAGCAGCTCTCCTTTTCTTCTAAACCTCCAATATCCCTGGTCCCACAAGCTGGGGAAGAAGGAGTCCAGCTCTGCGTCAGGCTGCAGCAACACCATGCTTCCCTCAAGCCAACAGGGCAGCATTTACTGCTCAGAACAGTAGTTTGCCATCTCATCAGGAAAAGAGCTGCAGAAATACGCCACAAGGATCTAACTAGTCCATCTCCTTGCACTGATTCTCCTTTTTCTCCCTAAGGACTTATATATGATAAAATGAAGATAGTAACTAAATGAAGGTTTGTAGACGATTCCTTGAGTCTTCTCTCCTTTGTGTTTAAAATGAACAACAAAACAGCTTTCGAAGGCTAGGCTGTAATACCACAGTCTCTATAGTAATACTTCAGTTTTCTCCTTCCTAAACGTACACGCTTTCCTTAATACATTTCACGTAAATTCCCACTTTCAGAGGCAGACTGCAATAACTACAATCGCAACTTAGAAGTGGATTCAACCCATTTAACTGAGGCATATAGGTCCTTCTAATGGTGTATAGATAGAAGGTCCTTGCCAAAACATGAGCTAGTTGGTCTTTGGAGAAAACTCTGAATCCTTGTAACTGTATTTGCACTGAGATGAAGCATACTGAATTTATGTGAGAGGAAGACTGTCTACTCTTCAGATGATAATTTAAATCATATTCATCCTTTTGCATTAAGACAGGCATCTTATAATACATTTCACCATAAGCACCTTAATCTGTGAACTATATTTCCTGTAATGCTGACAGAAGACAGACAATAGGACTTATCCATTAAAGGCAATGTGAATAGTTTTTCACACATTCGAAACACCACTTGGGAGCTGCACAAAACTGACATGGGGTGTGGAGAGAATTTTGAGAACTTGATGTATATACACACAAAAACAAGCTCAAGGCAGGACAGTACTGCTATTTCTACTGCTGTTCAAAGCATTTGCCTTTCCCTGACAAAGCATGACGACTGTAATCAATCTAAAGAAAAAAAACATTAGGTGTCATTTTTATTTCAAGACTCTTACTTGTATTAAAACAAATCATCCTATGATTATAAAGTTAATAGAAATGGAGCTGGGAATACACCCATATTCCTCCAGATGCAAAACTCAAAAAAAATTAAAGTGCTAAATGTTCCAATAAACACAGCATTTAGTGAGTTGCCATTTTTATGCTAATGAGGGATCAAGTCCCAGGGAAATAAATTCACCATGCAGTTGTTTTGCCTAAAAATTGATAGACGTTTTCTACAAATTTTACTAAACTTTGTAGTGTTGTTTGGTTGTTTTTTTTTAATTTATTTAATGCATGAAAACTGGTAGTTTCTATGCATCTATATTTTAGATGTAGCAAACGTAAATACTTGACTGAGCAAAGGCTACGCTTATCTTTACAGGTTGTGAGACACCATTTTGCATATAATAGTGACAAAATATAATAGTCCTGTTTTACAAACAACAAAAGGCAAAATTCAATAGGACTGCATCTTCACGGAAACTTAAGATTATCAAATGGAGGCAAAGCTTCTTTTCAGGCCGAAAGCAAAACCCTACAAAGGGTTTTCTACCTCCAAAAGAAAACAAAGGAAACAGAGCAATAGTTGTAAACTCACCATCTCCCAAACTATGTCACTGTATTTCTTTCATTAACATGAAATATACAACTTAGAGACTAGAGAAGAAAAAATTTTCAAGGGAGATACAGACAGGAAAGGTCTAAGACACCTGTGTGGTTTTTACTCTCTACTTACGCATCTGAAATAAAAGAACTAATAAAGTGTTAAAGGTACCATGTTTTACAGGAGGTTATTCTTCCCTTTTGTTTTTGCTAATCATTTTTAAAACAACCTTTGCTGACCATCACCAGAATATCTACAACTCTTCAGCTAGGATGAAGTGTAAGAACTAATGACCCAGTTGCACGCACAACACAAATTGCTAACTCCTGCTATCTGTGAATTTTCTTTCTGTCAGTAGAACGCAGAGAGAATGCCAAATCATTTTGTTTCTTATTCACCAGGCAGTTCAGGTTGAATTTATACTCTCAATTTTTTTCTTTTCTCTTATCTGACTACAAGCACCCAGTATAATTAATTACATACATAACAAAACCAGAGAAAACGTTTCATTATGATTCACTTGTTAATTCCTTTGACAAAGTTACTTCATTCAAAAATATATTGAGTACTAACATAAAATGAAAGATGTACTCACCTTCTTGACTTTCTAGGCGTATTTTGATATAATCCAGGCAAAACTGTGGAAGACAACATAATAATATTTCACATCTTCTCTAAACCAAAATTAACTTAATGGCTTTTAACTGTTAGTAAACATAATTGAATTGACTAAGTAACTGTCAATTACTTAGTAATGATTGTAACATATTTTAATTGACTTAATGAAAACTTTAAAATAAAAAATGTATTTTTTTAAAAAAAACCAAAGTGTATATTTTGGTACAACTCAAGAAAGCAAGTATATTCTTTACTATTCAGTGTCTCTTTCACTCATATTGACTATTGAAACTTAAGATCTCTCAAGTACTCAATTTTCAAAAAGGTTCAAAATACTGTAAAAAATACCAAAAATTACAGGGAGAAAAAACCCGCATCTTTTAAGGAGAATGCCACCTATCAGTATTTAAGCAAATCACACAATAGGGATTCGCAGAGAGGCGTTACTTGTTCTTTCCACCTCTTTCCTATTTGGTGAAGAGCTTAGCGGTTACTCCTGCGAGAAGTATGCTGCATGCTGCATACAACTAACATGCAATGTCTCCTTGAACATCTCCATGCAGCTTAGAAGGTTAACAAAAAAAGGTATTGTAAGCAAGATTATTCACCTGCAGACATGCTGCTTCTTCCCACCTATCAATATCAATTTTTTGGTAATTACTGCCTTCAATTTTCTTAGCAAATGCACGCCAGTCCATAAGCCCTCCCCCAACAAAGTAAACACATTTTCAAGTGTTTTGTAGGCATGATGTTTCTATTAAACACCAAAACTAGATGGTATGCATTAGGAAGCACATAACAGTATTTTGGGTTTCTTTGGGAACCACAGCCTCTGAAATTGGAGACAAACTTACTGTTCCAGGCAAAGGCAAAATATTATGTTGATCAAGTATGAAAATAACAACATCCATCAAAAACTGAAAGGAAATTTGTCAAATAACAAGTTTACTTACAATGACAGGTTCCACTACCATTCTTCGTAGTGTTCCTATTCGTATACTTCGACAGTTCAGAATGACACTTTCACAGGAATTTTGATAATTTAGAGGTACAGCCTCAGTTACAATCTCTTGAGAAATAACTTTACGACGTTTTATTGGAGTGTTAGACACAATGTTCCCAAACTGAAAAGTAATTTTCAAGGTTTCAGAATGTCTCACTAAGATTTATTGCTAAAACAAGCTTATTAAAAACTAGTGACTAAATTTTCAGGTACTTTTCTGTTTGTCAACAGGATTACTTACTATAGCAGCCACCTTAACCATATCCAGAAGGTAGAAATTTCCTAAGGGACTTTTTTGGAACACCTGACAATGTAAATATTGCTAGATTCAAGAAAAGAAATGGAAACCAAAACTTGTAGACTTTTTTTAACATTTCCAAATCACATATAATGCTTATAAAATTGCCAAAACCAATTCAGTTTTTGTCATTTTGAAACAACATTCAGCCCAGCAAAACAAAGTTATTTTTAATATATTTTATTTGTTTATTTATATAAAAACACTAATTACTAATGCTGTAAAAGCACCACAAAATTGGTGGTTTTATTTTTTGTTTCAGTTTTTTTTTTAGTCCGAGCTTTTCGTGACTGAAAACACTGAGTAATTACTGTAGTACAGTACATCAATCACATTATCAGGAGTAGAATCTTCAAGAAATATAAATAAATAAGCCCAATCAAAATTCCTTAAAGCAACTTTATAAAACTATTAAGATTTTTTTAGGATAGATTCCAGGGTCAGAAGACTAAATACTGAAAGAAGGCCACGTGGAGTTTGGCTCCAGTTCAGGAACGTCTCTAGCTGCTGACTGAAGCTGTAATCTCAGTTAAGCCCCCTGTTTACCAACAGAACAATCTTACCAAAAACAATTAAACCAAAAGCAAGCTGGCTGATAGCCATCAAGATTAATATATTTATTTGTTGTGTTCCTTATAATGCTATACTTTGTTGACAGATTTTCTGTACACTAGTCTTTTCTTTGTTATTTATATTGTTTCATAAAGTCCATTAATAAACATTCTTTTGGGTTACAAAATACAACTAAATTCCCACAGAAAAACATTTTAAGGGATTCAGTATTTCTATTAAGCCTAAATCTCAACATTTCAAGCCCCTAATTACTAGCCTATCTTGGCCATAATTCAAAACATACTTTTCAATGCTTCATTTAAATACAGTGGAGGAAGCAGAGATTCTAAATCCCTGTAATTAAAGTATTTTGCTATAGCTCCTGTTGAAGACACTTTTTCATTTTTGTCTGTTGGACTAGCTAAACATTAAAAGCTCAAAACTCAAATCACAGACAAACAGTAAAACAGTAAACATTAAAGTGGTGCTATATTCAAATAGCCTCTTCAGTAAAGAATTAATTAATATTTTGAGAGAAAAACAAATGTACAAAGCTTCTTAAAGCTTCTTCTATCATATCTGACAAAAACACCCTGACATCTGCAATTCTTGGAAGTTTCCTTGAATCAACGCAAAGTCTGTGTTAAATTTCACCAAGGGAAAAAAAAAAAAAAAAAAAAAATCTGTTTCCCTTGTTTTCAAAACCAAGCTCTTTTCTACTTTTGTCTAAAATATGCGGTTAATTTCCAATGGTACAACTTGGTTCTTAAAGACTAGTGAACAGGAATATATGGATATACAAAGGAAAACATTTGGGAGAGTTTCAGAAGTCTTAGACACCAGTGCCTTCACAATGCAACGCTTTCAATGAATCCAGCACATAACACCAGAATAGCTGAAAATCAAAAGTATTTATCATTCAAGCTTTTAGCCCCTCAGTTTTATTGTTGGCTAGAGGTTCACAGCTTTGTATTGACAATGATGACTAATTATACACCACATTATAAACACCCATAATTTAATCAATTACAGCACTAGAATATTGGCTTCTGAATCTCAAAATAGCATGAAGGTTTTGGCATCATTACTCTAGCGTTTTAACTCAGACAACAAAGGGTTTGAGACTGCAGGTGGAAATCTGATACTCTCATTGAACCAAACCCACAATAGTAAAACTGGACAAGTGACCCAAGAGTGGTTTTAATCAGCACTATTAATTTAACACCAGTTGTCACGGGGAATTCATTCTTCTTAATGGCTCACTACTGAGGTAGTTAAGTTTCACATACCGTGAAAGCTGTTCCCTTTGACAGCACTTAAGGAGTTTGCTCATGGTGCATTTTTTGTCTTTTGTTTATCCAATTTTTGCAGTGGTACTCAATTAAAAAACAAAAGCCCCACCATGAAATCCTTAAAATAAGTGCTATTAATTGGGACAGTTGTCAAAGTATTTTAATTTTAAAGGCCCACTATTGTTCCCAGTGTCTCTTTTTATGTTTAACTTCATACGTCCAAAGTCTTCCCACGCAACAACTGGTACTGACACTCTTCTGCAAATGAAGTGGGCCCTTGAGTTTCAGAGAGATACCCCGCCCAGTCTCAAAGAGTATACATTCAACACAGAAGCATCTACGTTAAAAGTGTAATTCAAATCATGATGAACGCTTGTAAAAATGTAATGAACACATTTTCTTATGTTTCCAGTACTATGTAAGCAGATACTACTCAACGAGTTGCTAAATAAGAAAAGCAATCAAATATAGTCAACTTCTGACAATGCAAAACAAGCCGTTACATTTTCCATTTATGATTTGATTTTTGTTTTCTTTAAACAAAGCGTTAAATAGTACCTGATCTTTCATTCTTGCTTTTCTTGGTAGTGTGACTGCAATTTCTGTATCTGTTGTTATACTACCTATTCTCTGTTCTATTCCACAACTGTTTTCCTTTAATGCTGCTTCCACCTTTCCTGTAGAAGGAGCTGGGGAGGAGCGGGCTGAATCTGCAGGACGAGGTGAAATGCTTTCCATTCTCCTAGTGCTGCCACTATCCTCCTCATCATCATCATCACTAGACAAAACAACTAAACAGAAAATATTAAATTCTCAACCACTACATTTTTCTGTAACAGAAATGTCTTTTCAAGCAACAGCTTTAAAATAATTTATGTAATTGTCCTGCAGTGCCAAGAAAGTCCACATTTATCATTATATTATGCTTTTATTAACGTTTATTTGGAATCTGCTCGCAGGTGCTCTCTCCCTCATTTTTTTATTTCTCACAACTAACTGCACACGAAATGGGTATCATTAACCCGCCTCTAGATACAGAAGTGAAGCCATACATTTCTTGTATGTACATTCCTTCAATCAAGAATTGACAGTGAATAATGTAACTTAAGAAAAACTGACAAGAAATTATGACCGACATTGTTCACATCTGCAAGACAACATGGTCTAGTAAACTAAGCATGGAACTAGAAGCATAACTTCCCAAATTTCAGTTCTTTCCTGCTTATAAATTAATTTGAGTTTATGCAGAGAAAGCACAACTATTAACATTTTTCAAATTATGAAATGCAATTAAATGCATAGCTCAAAAGGAAAGAGGGAAAAATATAAAATAAAAAAAAAAAATAATCAAAGACTGTCTTTCCCTTTGGGACAATGAATGATGGAATTCTGCCCAAGAATGTTTTTTCTTAAAATGATAAAGTGTAAGCCTTTAAAAAAAAAAAAAAAAAGGGGGGGGGGACCAAAAAATAATGACATAATGTTTGTTTTCCCCAGTCTTCATCTTTCTCAGGGAGTAACTCAGTATATGAAAAGGAAATTATAAAAAGGTCTGGCCCTCCTCCCCAAGAACACATCCACAAAAACATTCCATGCAAAATCAGAAATGTAAACCTTCAGTTTCTTCAGTATACGCTATTTTGGGTTTCCAGTTTATGGCTATATTCATAAAAAGGTACTTACTTGGATCATTTAGTTCTGATGGTCTTGTACTCCTCTGTCTTAAGCTTCCTGTAATTTTAGGACTTTTTGTCCCAGTTATAAGACCAACTTTTCCATTCTGTCGTAACATAGAATGTCCTACAACTTCATTACTCAGTAGAATATCCGTTGGACCTTTCCCAACAGCAGAACTATAAAACTTCTTTGTGTTGAACCCTGTACCCGAAGATTTTTGTCCTGTTGAATTCTGATGTATTGAAGAACGTGATAAAGGCCCCACAGATTCACTTAATGCCACAGTTTGTCTGGAGACTCTTTGCAAATCCTTTAGAGAAGCACTTTCACAATGTCGGCATTTGGTCTGATTATCGTTTGCCTGCCCACAATTTGGACAATCAGTAGAATAATCAATTTGTTCCAAAAGCTAGAGGGGAAACAAATACACACAAAATCAGTAACTGCGTAAGTACAAAGATATCATTTCCAAATCTCACATTTAATTTCCATTCAGAATGAAGGTAGACAACACTATATTAGCAACTACAGTGAACAGAGAAAGCAAACATTAAAATACAGTTTGATTTTTTTCATTTAAGAAAATGAAAAATGTTCTAATAGGAACAAATGCCATTTCTGTCAATTTTTAAAAAGGGATTAATATTGGACAATTCAGATCTTCCTTCTTGCCTTTCTTCTTTCCATACATAAAAGGTTGCACACCATTCAGATATACATATCCATCAGCAAGAAGGTCCAGATACATTGTTTCCGTAAAAATAGTTTCATTGGACAAAAATAAAGTAATCTAAGGATCCACAGAGCAATGGTAAAGAGGACTAGAAGCAAGCTCCTAGGTCATGAAGTACATTTGTTCTCCCAGGATATTTTCTAACAGCCTGGCAAAGCATGTAGAAAAATCACTCCTTAAAAAAAAAGACAAAAAATTAAGAAAATAGAGAGAAAACAAAAAAAAAAGGGAAAAGAAAAGAAAAGTAAATACATTGCTCCAGAGCCCAGTATCTCAGAAAAGGACTTGAGGAAAAGGAGTTCTCTAAACTTTCAAGAGGAAAGCAGGGGCTACAAGGGAAAATGTATCCTATCACTGCAAAGACAAAGATGTGTTTTGTTTCTCTCACATGTACTAGGCCCCACTTAATTACGTATCACAAGTGCAGAACCTGGACTTCTAAGTCTAAGGGATTCAATACTAACATAAGCTACTGAATGTGTACTGAGTTGAATACAAGACACCTCTAGAACAGAAATGTTTGTTATTGTCTCCTGGAGTATTGAGCTCAAATCACATAACCATTGTACTGTGAACTACTGAAGATACTAAATACCTACATCCCACCAAAAACTTTTTGAACCTATTTTCAAACCAAAACATAGCTATAACTGTTTGCACCCTCCACATCCCCAGCCATGAACATTTTTCCAATAAAGAAGACTTTCTCAGGTGTTGAATCTTCAATCATCTTTTAAAATAAATGTAAAGACAAAAGCCATACACAGAGAATATATTATTTTTACAAAATTTCTGCAATTTAACAAAGTTACACATATCACAGTGAAACCGATGCAAAAAAACCCCAGTGTATAAAATGTATCAGACCTCTAAAAGCCAAGTGGTGGGATACGATGGTAAGTGACATGAAAACCATTGTTGTGCCTCAGTGTTCAGTTACAGGATACAGTTTTTACAAAGATACTACTAATCACATTGAAAAAATTTCAATTAGACATTAAAATACTCAACAGAAGCTACCAATCATACCTGAAGGATCTTAAGTATAGAATAACCGCACCCCTCTACTTCAACCACACCAAAAACTTAAAACTAACTTCCTTTCCATGGTTTGAGAACCTGCATCTTGATGGTAGAGGTAGCAGTGTTTAATTAAGAGGGGCACACTCTTCTCTTTTTTAGACCCTATTTTAAGATAAATGACTACTTAAGTAGATGAGTTCTACCTAAATGTGTCTGCCTTCTATGTTTTATAATACAGTATTTTTTTAAACCTTGAAATCTGCAAAATAGAAGTACTAAATGTACTATACAAATACTCTGCCCTATCTCTAATAAATGATTCAGAATCCAAAGCTTTTGTTATTTTTCAGCTTTTTTTTTTTTTTTTTAGGAAGCACATATGAAGCAGAAAATCCTCCTTCCTTTAAAATTATGTACATTTTTAACAACTGGAAAGTGCAACCTATTATAGTCTGGTAAGATGAAAACCATTTGCACTTTGCCTGACAAGCAGCTGGTTATGTTTGTAATTCCTCTGGCACAAAACTACTACCAACACTTTTGAATTGTTCAGACGTTCCACAAACCTCTGATCGATCATCTGCACGCTTCAGCAACTCACGGCTCATGAAAATGCATATAGTTCATGACAAATGCATAAATCATTGTGTTAAATCCCTATGCTGCAATAAAGGATAAAACTCTTAAGCCATTTAAAAAAAAGAAAATAAAACCAAGAGTTGTGCTAGTGAACCCAGTTGCAGCAAAACCTGTTCTATATCCAGGAAGTGTATCCACAAACTGTACAGTCTTATAGGATCATAACTATCCTGTGGGACTGGAGTAAAGGTTTATCTAGCCCTGTGCTGTATTTTCAACAGTGGCCAGTGGTAGTGTTGGGAGCACAGGGAACAGAGTAAGGACAATTACTTGATGTAATCACCAATGTAGACATTTCCTGAATCAGTGGTTGAATTTAACTCAACCTGTTTAATGATGATGTAGCCTCACAAATTTTGAAATCTTGTAATGATTGTGTGAAAAATATGCAGGTTTCACCTTTTTTAAGCTAACTGCTTGACACATATCACAGGCACTCAGCTCTTGTGTCTGAGAAAAAGTACGTGGTTTCCATTCATGGCTGTTGATGTTCTCAACTTTAGAGATCTCCAAGATACGCATGGGAACAAGTACCAGATGTAATTATTAAATCCTGTTTACAAGTCCAATCTGTCTGATGGCTTTGGAAATGAAATCATGCCCCTGGAACAACATAATCGAGTCTGCGCTTTTTTATCGGGGAGACAGAGAACACCTTGTTTTAGCAATGAGGTCAGCTACACACAATCTGGCTCAAGGACACCAAGCTACTGCTATTTCTACATGCAGCTCCAGCCCTCACTTTCCACATGTTTACAATGGGGGAAGTAGTTCTTGCTTCTACAGGTACACTGAGCTAGGAGTTACTGCAAATGGTCAACACAGATCACAGTCCAGCCACAAATGATGAGCCCCTCTCCTTCCTCTCATGCTAATTCACATCATTTGTAAGGAAAAAACTGTGTTAAAAGATGACACTTGTTAGATCTTCAGACTGAAAATTTTTTTATCAAGGCAGCGACAAGATTCCGTTTATTTTTAACTTGTTTTCTTCAACGACCATTTCAATCTAGAAGACTGTTTTCTGCTCTTGTCCCTTACCTGACAGGACATAAGCAATGAATATTTTACTTTTTTAAACAAACATAAACAAAGTTATCAATGTAATGATTAAAACAAAATCCATAGAACTGCAATGACTTTTGTTTTGTTTTCAACTGTTTTGCTACTTCATTACTTAGATTTATGGATTGTATCTATATAGGTATCATATGTAGATCAAAAACTCATCTATTAAAATTTCCAAGTAACATCATAGTAATTAACTAACTATAGAATGGAAATGAGTAAGATTAGCACCAAGTGTTCCATCCTAGCAAAGAAATACAGTCTGACTTCCTTTCTAATACACAGAAGCAAACATAAACTGATTACATGTAATAATGACACATCTAGTTATTATGTTGGTTTTTTTTTTAAATTAAGAACTTCTTACAGGAAGTTTTGCTTTGATAGTCATACAGTGGGCATTATGAATCTTCCACAGTAACTTGGGAAGATGATAAGAAATACAGAAGGGCTCACAGGAATTTCCAAAATACCTTAAATATGATATTCAGAAAAGTTCCAGTCAAAACATCCTGGTCGGCTGTATCTAGACCAGAGAATGCCATTGTGATACCTGCACTATTTTCACTGAGAAAGAGAGCAACCGAGTAAGAAGGACTTGCATCTCTGCAGTACCTCTGTCTTTATTGTTATAATGAATACATAAAATCATGATACTTAAAAAAAAAAAAATCCTGTCAAAGAGTAAGATATTGTTCATCTATTTCATAGACAGCAAACCAAAATTACCAGTTTCTGGTTTCTCGACCAGCCAATCAATTTAAACACAGGTTCTTTTGCTTTCTACTACAGCATCTATTTGTTCAAATAAAAAAATAAATATTTCATAGCTAGTATAAATATTAACACTTAAATATCTCTATGATTATAGCTTTTTAAAAAAAATGTCATTATCTAAATCTTTCTCCCAACTCTAAGGATTTTTAAAACATCAACTTATTTTACAACTGAATGCTTGTTTTTAAAATATGCATCAACTTTTAAAGTTAAACAGAAGTTTACGTATCTTTAAAATCTAACCCACCTTTAACTGGCTTAAGCATTTTTTTGTAGCAGAAGATAGAGTCAAGTCAGATTGATATGAATTGCAGTAACGTTTCTGTTGCACTTTTCTCTTAATTTCCGATTCTGATTCTGATTCTGACTCTTCTGTGTTTTCCATTATACTATCTAGGAGGGGAAAAATGCAAAAATGTTAACAAGAAATGTCTGCTCATATGCTGTTAAAATTATTTCTTCACATACATGAACACCTTTTTTAAGACGCAACAAACTACACTGCTTCAAGTGTCTCATTATTTGTTGTATCAGTAAGAAAAAAAATCCACAAAGTAACTTTGAAAATTTTGCTTTATTAATACTATTTAAGTGTCTCTTGGTGGCAATAGGTAGCTTAATATCTTTGAAGGAGGCTTGGGACTTGAAAATCGATACTAACTTCACTACAACTAGAATGGAGTGACTGCTACGGAAAGTAGGAGGGGATCTGCTAGATTATGATGATGGTAATTATCACTAAAGAACTGTTGGTGAATGCATTTAGAATCATCGGAAATGTTCTGCGTAATTAGGATTTATACCTTCAAAACAAGACTCAGCAGTGCAGTGAACTATACTGTCATATCCTGTTTTATACCAGGGCACTCATTTAAATACTGGAATAGTATAGCAAAAAAGAAATCCATAATCTACTTAAACTAACAACATACAGAGTGAGATTTTCTTTTAAGCACAGTATGTTTTACAAGAGTGCCTTAATTCAGTTTAATGTAAAAGTGCTATTTACACTCCCTAGCCTAATTGCAGTCTCCATACTGGAACTTTTTTAAGTTCGGTGGTTGTTTTTCTTTTTCCAACAGATATGAGCACTTTTTCAATATACATACTGATAGTCTCCCAAACATCCTAGTATTAGAAGACACCTCGAAACTGAAGAATGACTTGTTTTCAAAAAAGAAACAATAATAAGTGGGTTTTTTTCTAAGTTAACTTACTTTTCTGTAGAATTGATGAAGTTCTACTTACATTAACCTTAAAAAGGCACAGCAGAACAGCTGGCCAGTGTCAATGCCTAAGCAGCTGCATAACAGGTTTACAGACTGTATCTGTACTGACAAAGCTCAACCAAACACAGTGTTTCCTCTTTTCCAATTTCAGAATTTCCCCACCTCATAGCATATCGTATTTTCTCTCTTGCATCTCCATCAATGGCCCCTAATCAATACTGTAAGAGCATATTTCATTTGAGCTACAGGGCAGTGCTGACGCTGACTCTTCTCCTCACTACCTCAGTGCCTGAATGTACTTCATAACAAATGTTATTTACCGTGTTATATTTTGCACATACTAACAGTACTACAGAAGTTCCTTGCCAATAATTCAAGAACAAGCTGGGGGCCTGGGCTTGGATTAGATGATCTCCTGAGATCTCATGCAACTCCAACAGTTCTATGATTCTAAGTTTTTCCAATTTCAGTTGAAAATAACTGAAGCGCAATTTAAAATTAATTCTGACATGACCGAACAGGTTGCAGAAATCTGCTAAAAAGGGCAAAATCCTCCCTTCATGCACAAACTTGTTTAAACCTAGAATAACAGGATATAAGGATAGAAATAGATATACTAAAGGTTACACAGAGTTTGGCAACACACCCACCCAAAGCAGGTATTCAAAAAAATTATTCTGCTTAAAAGAAATGAGAACTCTAAACGTAACTTACCCACACCTTGAGACCGTGGTAACCTAATGTGGTCTGCTTCTACTTTCTGAAGTTGAGGGGGATATTCTTTTCTGGAAAATAAATTAGATATACGGTTATTCTTTTGACAGACATCATTGTAATTTAGCCAAAATTATACATGAAAAAAATAAACCTGAAACGTATCTGAAAGCTATGAATAAATAACTTCTCCTATTACATGCTATTTATACACTTAAAAAAAAAAAAAAAAAGCATTACCGGAATTCTAAGAGCACCTACCATAAAGGTCTTAGAAGTGTTTCTGATCTAAACCCCTTTGATAGTAACCAATAGTTCAGGAGTCTCTCACTTTCAGACCCAAGTCTTCAAAGACTGAAGCCTGCATCTCCTCTCCCCTCTCATGAAGTACAAGATAGATACTTTTAAAATCCAAATTTTATTTATTTTTTTAATATTAAAGTAGATTCCACAAGTTCCACAACTTAAAAAACAGGAAGAGAAGATGCAAAACAGAGGAAAGGGATCTAATGTCAAAAATTGCCGTGGCCAAAAAAATAAAAAGAACAAGACAGGAGAAGACGTAGTTCCCATATACTTGTTTTAAAAATATAATGCTATAGACAAATTAGTGGATAATAAAACTTCTGTTGGTATAGTTTGCATAATATACATATCACATTTTTCGTGCAAATAAATGCAATATAAAACATTCTAGTAGGATTTTTTGAGTCTCCTGAAAGACATTTTCAGTTTACACACAAGCATGTCAAATCATGCTACTCCCAAATTAAGATTCCTGAAGCTCACAGCATCTCAGTTACTGTTTGTGGCAGTTCTCTTTCTCAGCTATCTTACCCTGCTCTGCAGCTGCAGATTACTGTTCCTGTTATAACAGATGGCACACACCTGAAACACAGGAGGCCTTGCCAACCACTTCAGCAGAAACCGGTTTTATTGGCAAGTTAAGCCAGTGCACTGGGCTGCAAATGGGTCACATACATCCCATACTGCTACCTCTGATTACGAGGACATTAATCAACAGCAAGGAGGCAAAGAAAACAGCTGTAGGCAGTAACATCTCAAATTAACAGCTAAATTTTGAGAACCCACCTGGCAAAAACCTGTCTTTGGCTGAAGCTGACTTCAGGACTAGCCATAATATTTTATTTCTTTCAGCACAGCATTTCCTAATGCATCACATTAGAAAACCTTGGAATTTTCTGCATTTCTAGGTAATATTTCTCAGGGTTGTACCATATTTTATTATTAACTAACGCCTTTGGAACAAGATTAATCTACAATGCCCTTTGGGATACCTCTTACCTAAATAAAAACATGTTTTATTGTGTTGAGTGGCTGCAGTGTGAATGAAAACTCGGGCAGAAAGGATTGAGAAACAAGCATGGCTGGATTGCAACACAGAATGTAGAGACGCCACAGTACTTTATGGTGACTGCTCACAAACACCTCACAGCCAACAAATTAAGTAGTTTATTTGTTACTGATTGTGTCAAACATCAAACATGTTTCTGAAACAATCCTACTCCTCCAAGAAGTTCTTTTTACTGCCTGCACGCATAAAAACTGAACCAAACTCAGAAACTCAACATGAATATTTATTCATAAATTAAGTGTATGATTTTTTTTTTATCATTTTCTTTAAAAATTCAAATGACAAGGGATTGCTTTAAAGGCAGAATTGGTAGAAATATAAGGCAGAGCCTAAACTAATCACTACCTAATGAGAAGCTGTTACTGTCAAACCCAATGACAATGATATTCTAAAGGGTAGAAAACACCTGTAACACCACTATAGGAGATTTGAAAAACATAAACTTTGTAGTAAGGATGCGCGAGCTGTTGTTTGACATGTTATGATTATCTTCCAGTAGTCTTTCAAAACAGTAAGTCTTGTTTTGAACATAACTGTTAGAAAAATTATTGTCTGTAAAATGTTTTAAATATACAACATTTAATTGATATTTAAGAGAAACAATACTGAAACTATTTGACATTTAATTACAAGCAATGAAAACAATATGGTAGATTTCAAATACTAAAATTTCTTTTAGAAATTAGCTGACAATTCAAAGTCTCTGGACATTTGTATGTTATGATTTTACTTCTAAAAATCATACAGCTTTGCATTACATTTTTAACACGCAACATTTATTTATCTTTTTAAGATAATAAATTCCTCACCGATCATATATTGCTAAATAATTTTCTGACAATAAATTGGAATACAGTAGAATTATTTACCCTTGTCTGAATTTTGCTATCAGCATAGACTTGTATTGATACTTATTAAATGGCCGAGCACTTGCAAGAATACACAAGGGCTAGCATAAAATGAGTATCTTTCTTCTCCCACAATAGAAGACTTACTTGTATGCTCACAATGAACCAGTAACACCCAAACCTAAGTTATGAAAAACAACTCTAAGTCAACTTAGGCTTCCTAACACAGTTTAACTTGATTAGCAATTCAAGGTCAGGTTTGAAGTTGCTTTGAGTTAGAAACAAAAGTGGAGACTATTTTAAACACTACTTAATTTCATCTGAAAAAAATGCTTTCTTGGAGACAGTAACAGCCACCAAAACAAGCGGACGGCAACTTGAGGTGCCTCCTACTAATTTCCTTTCCTGAAAAGCCCACACACAAATAAAAAGGCAGAGCCCACCACCACAAAGTTTTTACAGATGAAAAAGTGAAGGCTCCCCCCTCACCATGATGTTCGCTGGCATTTGAACAGCTGCAGATCCATTGAGACCTTCTCCAGTAAAGTACTTAGTACACTGAGCAGTTTAATTGTGTGTTGGTGCAGAAACAGAATGGAAACTATAGTTGTTTTTTTTTTAAATCAAACAATAGACCTATCTTTAAAAGGACTTCTTGGAAAAGAAAAGAATTCTTGTAAGAGATTAAAAAACATACAGCACTTCAAAACAAATGCCTTCTTGCTGTTAAATCCTAACTTAAACTAATAGTCTCACGTTTCAAAAGGAATAAATGAGGGATCAAATAGCTAAACCAACCAAGACGCGAGACTATCTACATACTGTATTTAACAGAAAAAAATAAGAAATACAATATTGATTCCTGTTCCTACCATCCTAGCAAATATTAAAAATGCACAAATTTTTTTTCCCTGTTAGGATTCCTAAAATATTTATGAGATTCAGATTTTGTTTGAAGAACAGGGCTCCATGCTCAGCGATTAAATCATTTTAGGCAACTCATTTATCCCATCCATTATAAGCAGTTTTGATTTTAATAACTTTAAGTACAAGGGAGGTAGACCAGTATTTCATAAAAGCAACCTCAAGAAGTAGTAAAGCATCAAACAGCAAAACATTAATTACAATATCAAGAAAGATCAGGCTTTTCCTGCAACAAAAATGACAAAAATACTGAGGTAGTCTGGACTGTGGAGAGTCTTGAACTTTTAACACATCTTAACAGCTAAATGGTACAGCATTCTTAACAAAACATGTTTTGCCCAGAGAGAATGGTGTCACTGATTTAGTATTTTCAGCACACATTCAAGATTACTGACATATTCCTTTGCTGATGGAATTGGACCTTAGTATCTTCACCTTGGGCTGGTAGACAGACCTGTGTGACACCCTTCAGCCAAAGTGAAGTTTTAACATTAGAATTTCTTCTCTAGAAAAAAAAAAAGGGGGGGGGGGCACAGGTGGGGGACACAGGGACAACAATCTACGCCAGAAAGGAATAAACCTAAAGAAGCATCTGGATCTGGGAATTTTGGATACAGTGCTGTCTTAGATAAGAGCTTTCAAAACTACCTCCGATCTGTTCTGAGCCACATCAAAAATACCATCTATGTGCAAGGCTGCACCAACTCCTAACTTTGTTGAGGCGCAGGCTCACGCCAGAGCTGAGTTTAGTGTGCAGTCTGGCTCTTTGGGAGGCTGCTTTATTCAGCCTTCTCTCACTCTGTATAGTAGTATTTGGAGGTATGCCACCACAGGCAGGCTACTGGTTCCTACATCATTACACAAAACCAGAGTAAAGTATGGTTAAGACAGGAAGCACCAAGCTGCTGAGGTGAGATTTACCTTCAGTGTGTCTTATAGGAAAAGCAGAGTACAAAAGTCAAGGGCTGAAAGAGAGAAGTTGCAGGACAGGGAGTTGGGGTTTTAGTATGCAGGTCAGTAGCCCTATTTCACCTAGAAAGTCAGGAGCTGCAGCTGCACTTATCATGATGGCTAATGACTGAAACTAAATTTAGCAGCTCCTGCCTACATCGTCTTCCCCTGCTAGGACAGCAACAAAAAGCAGGGAAGGAAAAAAGAACGTATCCAGTAGTACTTGTTTAAGAAGCAGCAGGTGTCCCCCAGGGAAAATTAAGATCACCAGCATGCAATTCAATCCTAGTATTCTATGACACACAATGACAAATTAAAAACATTAATAGCTGAATGGTGAACTAATAACATAAATGCAGCACAAAGAAAAACAGGGAAAAATACATGAACTCAAAGCCTAGGTAGCAGGAGGATGATCAAATCCCTTCTTAGAGGGCCAAAACTAACTGGCAAGTATCTCTCTGAGATTTCTTTTAAGAAATAGCAAAAAAGCAGTAAAACAGAAAGGCTTGGTTTTACTACTGAATTTGAAATAAACCTAGAAAATCCTGAATTCACAAAGAACAGATCTAGACTAGATTTCTGTTTTATTTATATCATTATTGGTTAAACATTATATACACTGTTTAAACAACCCAACCTGATATCAAGCATATAATGCCAAAAAACACCTACATAGACAGGATTGTTACCAAGAAAAACAGAATTAATTCATTACTATCAAGAAAACCTTTCCACTGACATATAAATTTAAGTTACATAGGAAGAAAAAGCAAATGTATGGTATTTCACATTGCTAACAAAATATTAACAGCAGTAAAACAGTGGAAAATGAGTGAGAAATGAGCCTGAAATGAGCAATGAAAAACCAGCATGCCTGGTTTTGCTACACATTTTCTGTTAATTGCTTTAACATATACACTTCATGAACAGAATGTACACAGTAATGCAATAAAAACCTTAATGCTATTCAAACCATGCTCAGATGACATGAAAAGCTGTTGAACACCTACTAAGATACGCTTCAGAACCATTCTATTACAGAAAGTTTGTGGCTCTATGAAGAGATTTAGCAGTGAATTCTTAAATTCCAGAGAAAGTCCGAATTTATCTATTTAACATTGGATATTTAGAGAAGACATATTTCCAGTGGAAATGTACCCAAAGTTCACATTAACATGCATTATCTAGAGATGGACATAAAGGTCTTTTTTTGGTAAAAGGGAGTAAGTGAACCATAAAAAAAGAAATAAAAACAACTAATGCCCCTCACACATGAGAATATATGATTGACTGGATCGAACATTCTTTAACTAGCACTGATAAAGCACTCATTCAGGTAGTTTTCTTAATGCTCATTGCCATGCTCATTTCATCAACAGTAAGCTTACCTTTCCTTTCGGTCCAGATTGCTTAAAATATGAAAAAAGAAAAAAAAACATAAGATGCAAAGCCCCACACGTGTTGCACATCACTAAATTCAAGTTATTAAATATAAACTGTAACTGTTTCGTTGTCTCTTGCACTCACTGGACTAGTTTTCAAATGAGCATTATTATTTTTCACAGCATTTTTGTAACAGTAATTATAAACACACAAACAAATGCTACTTGACAGACAGCAATGGTCAGTGGCCTAAATACTACATTGTCTTGCCTCTTTTTCAATGTATAAAATTTGCTAATTCTGAACTCAACCCAATTGTCTCACTTAATTCACTGCAATGTAGAACCGGACATGACAGAATCCTAATACGTGAATTAAGATAAAGCCCCATTTCCAATCCCCGATTGCCATACGAAAGGAGATAAAACCCATTTACATAACAACTTCTTTCCAACTCTTCAAAAAATATTTAAGTGCTTAAATTGAGGGGGAAAAAAAATTCAGAAAGCACTACTTAAATATTTAGGAGACCACGTGCAATCAACTACTGGATAGAGAAGGATAAACAGAAGCAACCAGCCTCCTCCTCAGGTTTTTGCTAAGAAGAATCTCCAATTCACGAATTAGGGCCACTAGTTTCAGAAGTGTCTCCTTTAACATCAGTGAAATGTAGTTGGTGCTCACAACTCGGGTCCTTTGCATATACCAAGAGTGATATAAAAATAGATCTTACTAAGCACAGCACAAAGACAACTGTAAAACAGTATCGTTCTCTCTCCTGCTTTTTCAAAACTCGCCATATGGAATGCTGTAAGCTTTTAATACGTGGCTGTTCCTCCCAAATATCAAAAGCCTAACAAACTTCTGTAATATATGCATTACACTAAACCAGAACAAACTGGTTTGTGTTTTACTTCTGTCAAATTAAACAGAGTAATAATATTACAGAGTAATAAAACTCATTCTCCTTTCCTTTTTACAAACAGAACACTCACAAGAATAGAGCATACTCTCTAACTGTTACCCAGAAGAACAGCAGGATTGAAAGCAAACCAGGTAAAAAGGTAATCATGATAATCCTACAAAGCACAGTACGAAAACATATTCAATCTCCACAGCGCTGTGGGTTCTTGGAAGAGAGTAAAAGGAATTCAAAACTGAACATGACCACTGCAACTTAGGCTGGGGTGGGGGTAATCAGCCAATGCTGCATGGAAGTGGGGAAAATTTGCTTCCAACTGGACCTAGCTTTAATAAACACTGGTTTTGTGCAGGTCACATCTGAATTTATAAATGCAGTCAGATCTAAACCACATCTTGCATGGAGCCATATCCAGTATCTTTGTATCCTTGGCACAGTTAATACATAACTTGCATTAACTGTTTACAGGTGCTACAGAGGGTCACACTATTGAGAATTGTAAATTTTAATGCTAAGGAAACTTAAAGGCAGGAAAAAAAATTCCAGAATGCCTAATACTGTACACTGTCATTACATTAGATGCCTTGCTTGTTTTAAAAATCAAAGAATCATTTAGGTTGGAAAAGACCTTTAAGATCGTTGAGTCTGACCATAAATGTAACACTGCCAAGCCCACTAAATCCCATATTAATACAACGCACTTAAAGAATTATCACTTTTACATCTCAGAAAGATTAAGAAATGAGAATCCTGGACAGACCCAGGAATTATAGCGAGCAGTGTCCCTATGAATTGCTGCATGCAGCTCATGCATTAATATTTGTTAGACATGCTGTACATACATGCTATTCCAATGCCAAGTCTTGGAGAACAGTCAGTCAATAGCATAAGATAGAACCACGTGTCCATTAAATGAAGCAAAATAGTCTGAACCAACTACAACACTAGGCTACACTGTATCTGAAAATCTGTTTTATCAGAAGTGAACAAATTTTAAGTTCATCCCCAGATTTCACTGGAAAAAACACAAATAATATTTATCAAAATATTATTTTGAAATGCCCAATTTTGTTGTATTGGAAGCTTATATTTGAAATAAGAGTGAAACAGATACTCAGCCAGATCTTAAATTAACATGCATGTGCAAAAAAAGTTGAAGATGAGAAATACAGTACAAATCACAAGCTCCAAATTCAACTTGAAAAAGATTACAGCCAAGTTTCATAATTAGCTTGCCCCATGTGACACCGTCCCCACTCAAAGAACCTAGTATAAATAACGAAATCTGTAACGTCAGTGCCCGAGACTCAATCCGCTCAGAACTAATTTAATCATGGTTTTATTTTTCATTACCCTTTCAATAATGCACTAGACATTTAAGAACAATACATTAGGTTAGTTAAAACTATTTTCCCCATGTTGTTACTGATCACCATACCATAAAACAATTCTAGAAATGCAAACAATGTAAAAGAACGCAACTTTGTGTTGGCTTTCAAGTAGTATAGCAACAAAGCCCAACACATTAGAACTCAATTTCCATGCTACCAGATTTTTTTTTTGTCTGGATATATACCTAGAATTTTATTCTTGGTTTGCCATCCACATTCTCTGCATGTACTCCTTTCTGAGGAGACACCACCAGAACTTACTTTTAAACTCAACAATTGTTTAACATTAGTAAAAACCAGCAAAAAAAGATACTAAGAAGTTCCCAAAAAACTAAAAATGTACCACCAAAAAAAATTACATGGTTTATATGCACTGGAATTTTGTATTATGAACAGTTTTACAGTCCTATTTTAGTTTGGTTTTTTTTCTAACAACTACTGTCTTCTCATTCATAAACCTACATTTTCCATATCAAGAAGCCTTAAGATCCCCCTTCTTTTTTAATTAAGTAAAAAAGCATATCAGGAGGACTTGTTCTATTAATTTTCAACCCTCTAACTCAGAAACAGATTTGGAACCTTTCAGAAGCAGTCAATTGCATCAAGTGTCAAAAGATACTGGCATTAAAAATCCTTTGCATAGTTCCTATGTAAAGCTCACCCTCAGTCAATTAGATCATACTGGTTCTGACATCCTCCAGTAGCAAAACTTTGCTTGGAATTGTTATGACTATTTCCTGCCTTTGAAACTCCTAAAATATTCTTAGCATAAGAGTTAACTGTCTGTTGTTAACGTAAATGAACTATAATAACAACCCTGAAAGAAAACACATTTAGAAACATTCAAGATGACTATTATCCAATTACTTCATGCAGTATTCAGGTTGCCTATATTATGCATTAGTTTTCTTTCTGTGGGTCACACATGTGAAGACGCTACTTTTATTTTTTTTTTCCCACATTACATTGTAGGCTTATAAAGAAGCAAGTCACCTAGGTGAGAAAGGCAAGCTGGCACATCTAACATCCCCTCAAGATCAAGAATCTCTGGAGCAGACTTTCCTGCATGCTGAAGAAGCCTACAGCACTTAACTAGATAAGATGGCGGTTTCGAAGAACCACCTTAAAACAAAGCTTAATCAAGTACACTGATATTATTAAGGTCAACATTCAGCAATTCAAGAAAGAGCAGTCTTGCATGATTTTGCTTACTTCGAATCATTTTAATTAGCACTGTAGATCAAGATTTTAACCCTTAGAATTACAAAAAAAAAAAATAGATAGATAAGGGCATGAATGCTTAAGAGATGCCCCATGCTTTCCTCCATGGAATATTGAACAAAAATATTCTAAAAAGGACTGCATGTAAGAAGAAAAGAGCAGAAAGAGCACAGCTGGTTCAGCCTAAAACACACGGGTAACATACACCTCATCGTCTTTCAGATAATCTGTGGGAAAAATTCTGCCAATCCTCCTTAGTCATCCCTGCCTTGCCATGACAGGAAGAAATGAAAAGGGAGATCTCTACTACTGCATCTGCTATTACTAAGGGGAAGGAAACATCCACACTATTTTCCATTTACAGATGACAGTACAGTTTGAAATGGAAGGAGGCAACAATGGTGTAGATCCTCAGGGACAGGACTGCAAAATCCGTTTTTCTGCCTGTTTCTTCAATGCCAGATTACCCTAATATATGTTTGGATCACATCATTCGTTCACATTAGTATACGGGCTTTGTTTTTCTGAAGATAGCAAATGTAAGCAAGGGAAGTGGGATGAAAAGAGGATGATGCCTGTGTATGATCCCACCACTCCAAAGAATCTACACCAAACACGAGAGAGGTAAAAAGGGGGCAGAAAATGGAGGCTACAAAACGCTGATGGGATGAAGCACTCCTGTAGGCTGGTGGAAATCCATGAAATTCACAGATAAAGAGAGCTCTGAATAGACAAATTTTGCAGGAAAATTCCTTAAAGCAATGGTTATCTCATATGTTTGTGATACACATTGGGTGTGAAAAGCCTGTAACAGAAATTTAAAAACAACCCTGCAATTTATAGAAGTCTGATATAGTTTTAAGTTTTCAAAACAATGAAGTTTAATTCAGCATAGCTGAGTAAGATTCTCCAATTTCCAGCTGTCCATTCTAACAATTATTTATATAAATGCAAAGCCTTGCTTCTGTGAGATGTCCCAGTTTATGTTTTATGCTGTATTTACAGACCATATAGGATCAACAGATCTATAACTTAATCTTTAGCTGGATTTTATTCAAGCTGGAGTTTCTGTGAATTAGTATTTGATGATGTTGTCAGTTATGTGAATTTCTACTGCATACTATGTTTGTCCATTTCAAAGTATTTTCTAAGTGTATTTACATTAGCAGGTGCTCTCCTACTGAATATGTGCCATAGTGTGGTTAGTAAATTCTAAGATTATATAATAAGTTCTGAACAGTAAGTTTTATGAAACTTCAGTAATTAAGATCAAAGCTCAAGAATGCACCATGTAATTACTTACGTTTCCTTAAAACACTTCATAGCAAAAGGGAAACCATTAAATACAAAACCAGAAAAGATTCTTTTGAATTGAACATCTGGAGGAACAAATATAGTCTTACCTTTGGGCTGCTGTTTTTACTACTGCTGTCTGTGCATGTGCATGGTGAAAACGTCTACCATGTACCACAGTTACAGGACAAGACATATTCTGAGCATTTTCACTGCAAACATACAGAAAAATGGTTAAAGAAAAGACTCTGGTGTATTTGTACATCATTTTAGCTAAAAACTGTGGTGTCCTGCTTTTACAATAACAGCCATACAAAACAAAAAACCAACAAGGTATTTCTGAATCAATAATACAACTTGTTAGGATCCTCTGACAGGCACAAAAACATTCCGATAGACAAATAAGAATATACACAATTATATTTTTTTTTCCCTGGAAGAAAAACTAAAGAATTTTTAAATTTTATTGCCACCCAAAACACTGTGAACCAGCTCTCCTTTACTCATCTCCATCACTGCAAAAAGACACAGCCTTTTTTAATGAATTAAAACCCATTTATAATTAATTTCATACTTCCATCTACACATTTTATCAAGGCATAATGTTAACTTCTTTAATGTGCCTTAGAGGGCATAACATGCAAACATTTAGAAATTCGTAACATTGCACATGCAGAAATTTCCCTCATCTTCTTACTCATACGGGAAAAGAAATAAGATGGCTGGTAACCAAAAAACACAACAGAGCTAAAAAAAAAAAAAGAGAAGGATTCTCAGGTGTTCAAATGTCTCAGCAGGACTCTGCACAGAGATAGTATATTCACTAATGTTTTTCAGCATTTCTTTGGTTTCTTCATTTGCTGCCTTTTAACACTTTAATCCCATTACTGTGTAAAACAAGTAATTCTGGAGAGAAGATTACTTGCCATTACCCTCTCTAGTAAAAGCTGATATAAAGATATGGTAGATCAATAATACAGTATTCCTTCAAAGATTGTTAGAGCCTAACAATTATCCTACGCACTTCTGTGACAGGACACACAATACTACATTTGAAATGCTCAAAAAACATGGAATTTTTAACAGACAGCATGTTGATAACACAAACGGTTTCAAATTATGGAACTACAACGCTTACATTTTGCTTGTAAAATTGCCTGGAAATCTTATTTGCACTAAATAAAATCATGTGAAAAAGCATTCTGATTGATTAAAAATATTTCTCAGAAATATTATTCAACAGAATTTTTGCTCCTGCCACTTGTCCTGTTATGAACAATGAAAAAACCTGAAGTATCAAAAAACCCCCAAAAGCTGCAAACCAATTCCTAATCCTTCCTCTACATTCCCCAAAAAGTGAAACTGAGCAAACTGCGAGCTTGCTTTTTGAATTTCTTTTCAGTTTAGCACTACAAACCCTTTTGGGAGCCTTATATCAAGTATTATAAGTGAATATTAGAAGCTTTCAGAGCATTTCTGACTGATCATAAGATGACTGTTATGATCTGACTGATCATAACATAACCACGAACGCAACACAACAAGACCTATCAAAACCAACTAAATGGTAAAACTCTCTTTCCTAGCATATGAAGTTTTAGCTTTGCCAAACTATCGTGATTGGGAAACTCTTGTCACAAAGTCTTGTGCCCCTGCAGCAGAAAAAAACCTGATATGCAGCGCTTCTGCTTTCTGCCTCACGCTCAAGTAGTGAGAAACTCCAGTAGGTGCTGGAATAGAACATCGCAGCCTGCTGGGTGATCAGATTTGAGTCAAAGCAGACTGTTCTAGATAGCACACTTAAATGGTTCATATGGCATCAGATATGCTTCCAAGTAGGACAGCTATAAAACACAATCTGCTCTATAATCCTGTTCTTTGAATAGAACATACCCAGTGCAGACAAAATCACCCGAAAATTTAATCATAAAGTCCTAGCAAGTTGCAAAATGGGCACATCCAAACTGAAATCTGGGTTTGCAAGTTTCAGCACATTTTCAAGAAAATTAACATATAACACTAAAACCAGCGTGATCCACCAATCAGAAAGTTCCTTGAAAGAAGAAATGTTCTAGAAGCCTCAAAGAACTTACGATATATTAACGATGTATCTCTCCCTGACATGACCTCAGAAACAACAGAATTATTTAAAGTTTAGGCTCTGATGAAAACAAGGTTACACTGCCACTTTCTATCAGCTGATAGAACTTCTTATCACCACAGATTAAAAAGGCAAAGCACACAGGAATCTTGCACTGGGCAAAGGGATGGATCTAGAAGTAATGGAAGCATGAAATTTCAGGAACACAGGACACAACTATAGACTACATTAATTCTGCTGTTTGCCAAATTAACTTTTTTTATGAAATATTACACAAAAAAATCTAAAATAGACTTAAGGAAGTCAGAAATTTTGATACATGTTATTGAAAATAGCAAGGATAAAAGCAATTTAAAGTAAGACCTCATGATTAAAAATAAAACAAACCAAAAAAGCCCCCAAAAACTATTAGGGTTAAGTTAGAGCTTGAGACTGGATTTGCTTAACCAGATAACAGATGATAATGTTTTGCTTGGTTTAAATTTTTGTACATGCAAGTGGATATGTACAGGGAAAGTTTCTTATCACTGTCCTTGCATATCCCATTTTCCTATCACTCATTCCCTGAATTTTAGGGAATACTGTACTACAATAACACTAATTTGAGTCAAGCTCCACTGATCTGAAAAGTTTTTAATCCCTATTCTGCAAACAAGGTGGGGGGGGGGGGGGGGGAAAAAAAAAAAGACTTCAACTTTGTGATAAAAATCACCATGAACAGCTCAAGAATCTCAAGTAGCTTATCTTCTTGTACTAAATCTAGCAGCTTAACTGCACGATCAATCTTCAGAATTTTCTCTAGTTGAACAGTCCCAATATTGAAAGGACAACTATTACCCACCTTCCATGCTGCATGTCAAAGTGAACATGCCAGCAGTCTCCGCTACAGACAGTAACTGGATCACAAACCTCTACTGATTTGGGGATTTTATTGTGATACGTGTGTTATGAAAGACACACATTGCTGTCACAATTAAATTATTAAATCAAGATAATCACTTACAGCATAATCACATTTTCAAGCAGCCTTAGTGACCAAAATCTGAGTTATTAAATATGAACTCATAGTACCAAGTGTTTACGGCAGTCATAGTTGCCTGCACGCATCCATTATTCCCAACTAAATTCCTTCATTACTGACAGTTTATTAACAAGAAGGTGGATAGTTATATTTTCCATTTAAATTCAGCATGCAGCTCAGTACTAGACAGAAGGCAAATGCCTGCTTTCAAAGTAGATAATGTGACCTTTAAGTAAGGTAACGTACTTGCAACAGATTTTATTTTTTTTAGTTGAATTTTATGAATCATACTAGGTCTTAGGTTTATAACATTTTATTTGTCAATAGAAGGAATTCCCAATGCAAGTAACAGAATGCCTGAAACTGCTTAGACTGTCTAAAAAACCCTCATCAATTACTTACCTTAAAAACAAAATGAAACAAACATACCCTTCTGGAACTTAAGAAAAACATATACATACACAGTCAAGTATGATTGCTTTAATAGAAAAAGGGAGAAAAATTACATAGTAAGGTTGGATTTCACTACAAATCTCACAGCCAGACAGAAGAAAATTCTAGTTTCCAGAGGATTAGAGAAATCTTATTTTAAATGGTTAGGTGTACTCAAAACAAGCCACAAATGTAATGTTGCACAGGCTTCTTCGCTACTAAAACAGAGCAAAGAAGTCCTGACAGATTTGTTAACAGGCATTTGTATCTTTATGTCTATGTTCAAGAACAGAATCCTAAAGAATGGAATAACCAAGGTGATTCCCTAAGAACTGCCCAATTTGAAGAGCAGCAAGGTAGAAATCTGGATATAATCTTATAAATCTGTTGTGTGTACTAAAAATTAAAGACTGAAACACAAAACATCATTTACATCACATAAATCAAGGATAATGAAGTACTATGCTAATTTATGTAAATGTAAAAAGACTTTTAAAAAGGGATGAAAGGAAAGAAAAGTGATGTTCAGAGTTACCAAGAGCTGCAAAGGAAGTGCTTAAATGTGTTGAAAAATAACAGACTCCTGTGCAATGGCACAACTTTTAATCTATAACAAAAAAAACTTGCCATTATTAAATGCATTTTATTCAAAAAAAGGTTTTTAAGTTCCATATAAGATCCTATTAGTCTATCTCAAAAATCAAGACACTGTCTGTATTCTTATCAAAGGGAAGCAGGGAAAATGTAGGTGCACTCTCACCAAAAAGCTAAGTAAAATCTTTTTCATAAACGTATGATCATGTCTGATCTGCAGGTCTGATCTGACCAGGTCCGAAACATCTGTGAAGAGAATGCAATGATCGCTTTCGTGTTTTATTGGACACTGGGAAGGCAATGACTTTTGTATTCGTTGTTCTCTATCAAACTGATGGACCACCAGTCCAGATTGGAAATTCTGGATTTGTTCCCTCTACATCAGGCTCAAAGATGAGAACAGCAGATGACACACATCACACATGACTTCAAGGATTTATTTTCTCAAATGACTCTGTGATAAGATGGTCCCACTAAACAACAAAGCTCTATGGATCAGCATGCAAGAATGAAGACAAGGACATCCCTCATACAGCCATGTATGGGTTAGGTATTTGATGACTGGCCCAACTATAGCTAGCTATCTGATGAACTTTTCCTTCCCGCAAAGGTAACCAAATTGAGTGCAGTGTAGCAATATGAAACATTCCCAGAGGAAGTTACATGAATGTATCACTTTTTATTATATACTAAATAAAGAGATTAGTCTGTTACAAGCTAGGGATGGTAGTAACAAGCAAGTACAGCACAGAATGCTTAAACACTGTTCCTGTCAGCTCTAAATGCAAGTGACAATCTCACAATATCATGTAGGAGTATGGATATTTGCCGAATCCTTTAAAGGAATAGTCCATGACTCCTAAATCAAATGATATCTTGCAGTAAGAAAAACAGAAAATGCATCCTGAGTTAACCTTGGCAATTCACAGTCATGGAAAGAAATTCTTGATGGGCATGTTAGAAATATTCTTCTACCTGATAGCACTGCGTAGAGGAAACAATAACACATGCTGACAACATTGGCAAGGCACTGACAACTATGCCAGTGAATGCTCTATTTTAATAATCTTGTAGTATTTTACTAACACACTATTTAACATTTTGGAAAAGGAAAGACCTTAACAACCTAGTTTTCTATCTTTGCTCAGAAGCACACAACAGCGTAGCTTCTTAAAATGCACGGCAGATAATGAAAATGTACAAGTTCTTTTCATTTAGCATTGATTTATATCAACGATCGAGTACATAAGTAAACATAAAACTAAATGTAGTACCTCAGTTTCTTGCTATTTCCCATCATGTTGAGGCCAATTGAGTTCCCTTTAAAAAGTCTCAAGCTTCCAGCTTTGCCTCGCCTTGCATATGTTTTTATGAAATCACCACTGGTGCCGACAGCTCCAGGCCGACAACGAAGTGACTGTAAGAAGAGAATTCACATATATTAAAATACTTGTATAAAAGTTAAAAGGAAAAAAACAGATTGCAAAATATTTATATAAATATTACTTTGGCTTCATTTTCAGACTACTTCTGTGCCAAATTTCAAGTAAAATATACCCCGTCTACACCCTTACTCACCAGAATTCCTTACTAAACAAAATATGAATATTTTCAAGGTGTTATGAAGCATCTTGCAGTTCTAAGCTATTTCAGTATACATGAAAAAAAAAAACCAAAACAAAAGCATGGGGTTGCCTATGTATCTTCTCCTTTTATATATATATATACACACACACATATATATGCATACAAAACTGGGAATCTGACAGTAAGCAATCAAGGGATATAAGGATTAATATTTTTAATTAAAAATTATAATCCCATTAATGACAACTATCTACAGTTAAACGTATTCACGCTCATATTTTCAGAGCACTATGCAAACCAAGATCTACAGGAGTAAGAGGAAAAAATAACACGAAGGGTAGGCAGAAAGACAGCTTGTGCATATGTTGCTAAATCAACACAGAAACTTTAATTTTGCAATGCCACACAGATGACTAAGCAACATTGTTAAAGAACCCAGCAAGCTTTAAAGATACATTTTCAACAGAGATAAACAGAGTATTTACCTTTCTTTCTTCATTGGGACTGAATGGCCCATCACTGTCATCTACACTGAGCAGATTTGCCTCACTAGATAGGTGTGGGAGAGAAAAGCAGATTCATTGTAATGCAACAGAGCACCATCACAACATTTTAAACACACAAAGGGGCTTTTTTTTTCCCCTTTGCTCTTTAAATTTAAATGCATCACATTCACATTGTATATACATGCCCAAAACATCAGGAACATAAAGCAGACAACGTAGTGATCCAGATGTTGTTATGTGAACCTGAACTTAAAGTGTATATTAAACTATTTCACAAAAGCAAAATTAAAAGAATGTTATTAATTAAAAATAGAGAATACTACTGAACCTTCAATATTGTTATGGCAATGTTACTGACATGAAAGATTCTATACAACCCTATGCATAAATTAAGTCAAATGCTAAATTTATCTATAAAACATAGTCTAAGTTTGTTCACGCATATCAATGTTCAAGTATGTAGTTTAAAACTGCAAACTTCACACTGCTTTAGGAGAAGAACTTACGTATAACTGAATTTTATCCCATAGGAATTACTGCCAAAATACGTCTTCCTAAAAATAGCGTATTCAGTTTGGCTCAACTTTTCATTAAAATGTGTTTCTGTAGTACTTTTATGTCTGTAAACTTCATCTATTATAATGGGGAAGAAGATGCAACAAAAAGAAACCCACACCATGATCCTGTGAAAAGGTATCTTTCTAGTCATAGGCAATTATCCTCAAATGTGTATTTAAATTAAAACCCCAATCAAACATTGTATACTGATAGCAACTAGATCAGGCTAACACATTCTTGCTTCCAGGAGAAGCAATCTGCAGATAAGCCCTTCTCATCAATCCTGGTAAGGTTACTCCTTTCTTGGCCACAACAAAAAAATATGTTAGCCAACTTGTAATTGCATGGTTTTGGGGTTTTTAATTAAGATCATTCAGGCAGAAATTACTTAAGAATACAAGCAGTTATGCCGGGAGTTCTAAGGGAACAACTACACGAGAGAAACAATGATGGAGGTGAAGGTGGAAACATTTCTTAGCTGCAGGTATGATATGTTGATTGCAATACACACAGTGACTTTTGCTCTTTATATATAGGTAACCACTCAGTACCACCACCCCCCATTTTCCTAAAAACTTCTTCCATGCACAAGATTTCCTGTCATGTTACAATTTATTCCTCCACCTTATATAATACGGATATCCCTACATCAAATAAAATGAAAGAAAAAAATGTTCTTGACTCATAGGGTGAGAATTGCAGACCCTGGAGCTTCAGGAGATAAGACTGTGCACACAGTTGGTTTTGATATGGGAAGAATGATCTAAGTGTCAACACTCAGCCAGTGGCACTGTTGTATTTTCCTTTCGTCTACAGACCACAAGAATACTAAGTGCGTAATGGTAAAGCAGTGTAGCGGATCATCACTAATTTCCAATATACAGTGTCACAAAGACAAGAGTATAGTTGTACTTCTGTACAGACTATGCATGGATATTACAATTTTAAAATACTGTAACATTTTTTAAAATTCTCTTTCAGGATAAATTATTCTTTCAAGGGAGGCTCAGTGAGCTTTCTCAACCCTTCATCAGAAGACAATAAGTTCAACGATTTCAGAAATTTTCCAAATCCTAGAGCACAAAGAAAACCCTGCAGCACAGACATGAACAGCAACCTATGGTAGGTACCTGCAGCTCTGGCATTCACCTATTGTGTTCACCTAGCCACATCATTTCACCTCTAGATGTGTTTTTGTTCTTCAGCTCCAGCTTGTACAAAAGTCATGACAATTTTAAAAATGCCATTGTACAGAGGGTGTACATTTAGGGCTTCAAGATTCCACAATACTGCAACCATTTTAACAGAGGGTGTTTGGGTGCGTGAGAGAGAAGGGAAGGTAACAGACTGCAAATGAACAAAACACTGAAAAAAATCCTTACATCAAACTGAACATGAACAACCCTTATGATGCAACTAAAATGACATGACTAAAAAAATATTTGGGAATTGGATGTCTTTAAAGAACCAATATTTTTAGACTTTACAAACTGCAAAGTATATGCATCAGTACCAGAAAGGCTGTTTTTTTCAGAGAGTAGAATACATAGCAACTGAGTAATGTCTATTTGCTCATGCATCACATGCTTACAGTTGCCTGCTTAAACAGACAGGAAAAAAATCCACTATACCACACTCCCACATACCAGACAATAACGTTTTAACACTACAGAAATGAAACCTCAGTGGTCTTGCTGGGAGGAAGCTATGCCTCCACAATTTGTCACTTTTAACCAGGGAACCAGAGAGAGATGTTTTCATATTAGAATAAAAATTTCTAACACTCCAATGATCTGCAAGCATATTTCTATCAACTACCAACTGATCTAGCCATGTTTCAAATGTAATTGGAATTTCTTTCTCAAAACTCTTACATACAAAAACAGGAGGCTGACAAATTTCCCCTCACTGCACACTGTGTACATTCCTTATTTTAAATTACATGGTGGTAGGCAGCATAGTTAAAAAAGCCCTGATATCAGAGGCATAAGAGAAGTAGTGTTATTATTCAACTCATGCACAGTGACATCCCATTAAAAATAACTTTAACTAAAACTGCTAAAAATTAAGAACTGAGGCTCTGAACAAAAGGCTTTTTATCAATTTAAAGGTTATAGGGCCTTACTAACAGGGTCACAAAAGAAGGATAAAACATCTATACAAATGGGTAGGCGGGGGTGTTTGAGAAAGGAAGAAAAAGGAAAAAAGTACTGGAAAAAAGCTAAACAGAAATAAAAAAAAAAAAAGTATCACTGCTTTTCCAGTCAGGAATACAAAGGAACAAGCAGTTTACACCCCTAAGTGAAAGAAAAAAAAATAAATAAAAGTTTTTGAAAGAAAATGTTAGTTAAGAAAGGACACCATAGCACAAATAAACTAGACACACACATTTCTTTGTATTCAGTTTTTTGATAAGGCTATTATTGAACAAATCTCAGTGGAAGGCCCAAGTCTGGACTATTAAAATCCAGTATGACAGCCAAGAGAAAACCAGGTCTGTCAGTTTACAAGACCACTGCGGGGCATATCAAGACATATTTCAAAACCATTTACCCAGATATTAAAAAGGAAGTAAACATAAATTATCCAAGACACTTCAAGAACAATCACCTGTAAACTAGAAAGCATCTTATAAGATGTTAATTTCAGAAATCAATTCAGTTAATATATTACTTTGGCCACGTTAGCATAAGTATGACATCCTTTCATGTCTTCTGCTACAGAAGACAAACATCATTTCCATCATTTATTCTGTGATGGTCTACACAGGTTTCAGTGTGTTCAGCTGACCAACTGGTCTTTTTTTTCTACTGTTCTGCATAAAGATTTCTCTTCTGTGTGATCTCCAAGAACAAAGCAAGAAAAGTCTCGAGTCACTTGCTATTATCTTGATTGCCATCTTGAGTAGATCAAATCTTGTAAATCATCAAAAATGATACTTTTACTCTTTCAAGTGGACTGAAGATTATCTGCAGGCATTTACTTTGGGATAAGATACTTGTCAATTACCACTTTCAATTTCTGTAACTCTAGTTCCATGCCAAGTATCAATTCTAGTAGCATTTTAAAATGTATATGTTGTGTTGGGTGATCTTCAATTTTTCCAAGTCTTCTTCAGTTTACAAAGTTCTTTACTCTTTTTGTCTTCATTATGCAACACCTCACCATTACAACACAGCCTATCTAATTACCCAAATAAGTTAAACAAAACAATTCTTTTAAAATAATCTACCTATTCTAAAAATTGCTTTGATAGGAAGTCATTAGCCACGTTATTTTGTGTTCATTTCACTGAAGAAAGATAATCCAAACAGACATCCAGTATTGACCAACAACATTAGCACAGGTCCTATGGGGTAATATAAGAACACAGCCAATCCTTTAAGTGCTGGAATGTTATTCTTGGGCCAGTTCAAAACAAACTTATTGTGTGTCTGCCATTAAGAGGGCAAAAAGCTGTGACAAGGTCAGACACTGCTAGTGCCTCAACAACAAGCATGAGATGCATCCAGATGCTTCCTTCAGATTTACAGCTTTCTCCACACAGAAATGCAGTAAGTTACAAACATTGCTAGTAAATACCAGCACAGCATAGCCAATGACATTTTAAAAACCTGCCAGACTACATACTTATTTGTCGTGGTTTGGGCAGGACTGGCCACTGAAACAATAGTATGCTCAAAATATTGGGGGGATGCAAAGCTTTATGCTGGAAGAATTTTGTGAACTAAAGCTGCTTATCTTTGAAACGTTCTACTAAGGGTAAAGGGAATTAAGAAAGAAAAGGACAATTTACTGTCAAATAATTTGTTTTCTAAAGATTCCGTTCTGTCAATATTTTGTTATATAAAGTAAAAACGTATCAGAAATACACTTTTTTTTTTTTTTCAAAATGCTCAAAGCTTACAATACCATCAAGACAGAAAACCCCAGGTGTTACCAAGAGTAAACGTGGGCAGCTTAAAACACATAGCTGTCTGGAGGGAGTGAGAAGTTGCCTGAAATGGTATCAGAGGATGGGTAAACAAAAAAGGCAGGATCTCCAGTTTAAATCAATTTTCAACTACTCTTTTATCAAAACCTCCAGATACGATTCTCCATAATTCACAGATACAAAAACAACTTACTGATGCGAGTAGGTAATAAAATTTCAACACTGGCTATGTGAGAACTGTTTATCATACAGAATATTTGAAAGGAATGAAAAAATCACTCAGAAATACAATCTTAAAAATAGATGTAACTATATAAAAACATATGTTCCACAATCAGTTTTTCTAACTTTTTTTTTAGCATCAGTACACTATACATAGTTCATTCCCTGTTCTTAAGTCAACATCAGCTGGAGACAGATGGAAAACAGCAGTAAAATACCAGAAGTAAAAAAATCTGCTATGCTTACTTAAGTGAGTTACTTTTATTTCTGAAAACAAGCAAAATGCAAATACTAACTATATTATGCGTACTATCATGACACTTAAAACATATTACTATGCACCAGAAATGGATGTAAAATTGCTAAAAATAAAAAAGGCAAGCTTAATTTTATAAAATTAAAAAGCCCTTAGTTTGAGAACCTTTTAAAAAGTCGATTTAAGTTCTAATACAGTTCTGTTTTGACAAAAGCTCTTAATGCTTACCTCACACTTCAGTGAACTCCCAAACTCATTTTTTAATATCTAAAGCATCGCATTTCTCAATGTTTTTGTCAGATTACAGCATAGCCTGCTACTGCAGCCTAAGTGGTTATGTGTCTACTTTCCCATCTCCCTTCCAACACACAATATTTGGCATAATATTACAGGATATAAATTCATATAAGAATTATTTTTGTATTTAACCACAGGATTCAATTTCTCCTTACTAGAGAACCACAGAATCCTTTTTAAACTTGCAGGTCCTACTCTCCAAATATCTAAGAACAACAAATATACCTAACATGCATTCTTCATGTATGAAACTTGTTCTTTTAACAATTCATTAGTCTTTTTGGAAATAAATACATTAATATCAAGAAAACATATAAGTAACAATAAAATGTCACAAGGACAAAGTATGTATTCAAACTACACACACAGGGTTTAAGTTCTAGTCAAAATCCAAACATACCAAGTAAAGAAATAAATGATCAGGGAACAAAACCAGCCTTAAGTCTACCCAGTGAGATAAGGACACAGGAGGAAAACCTACAGTCTTTTAAGCTTAGTTTAACTTGATGTAGGCCTACAGCTACTGCAGTACCTTAATCATAACTGTGAAGTACCAAGTAGCATCACCACTAAAGGAGAAGTTGAAGCTGCTTGGATACCCTGCTCTTACCATTTCCTTACTTTGCATGTTGACATATTTCTTGTCTGTGTTCCTTAGAATTACACAGTAGCTCCGAAGACAACTACACTTGAAACGTACTGTTCCCTATGTTGTGAGCCCCACATTCACAATTAACTTTACATTATAATGTACTTTTTTATGTACTTTACTATTTAAAATAATCACTTCTTTGAAGCCATTTTCCTTAATCACTGAAATTTTTAAGATGTTATATATTGTTTCTTATTAATAAATTACAAAAAAGTATTTACTTATAAATAGACACTTATACTTTCAATAGCCTAAATAAAAGTATCCTTACTCTTTCTCTGCATCTCCTTCACTTTCTTCTGCATGATCAAAGCTCCAATTATTTTTAAAACCTCCATCTCTCTTGGACTGTGATCTATCCAAAGCTGAAATGAGAACAAGTTAAGATAAGTCTTGATTTTAAGATGAGTTATTAATCAACACAAACTAGAAGAATAAACCAGATGCATATATTTTCCCCAAGTATTTATTTTGTTGATGTCAATGTTTAACTATCATTTGACAAAATAAGTTCATCAATGCAGTGGTGACTCATTTTTCTAAATAAATACAAGTGAGTATCTGCCAACATCTTAACTACTAATGCAACAAGTTAAGAAGCTATTAAAAATGATGACATGAGGTAGTTTTACAAGGATATCAACTGTTTTAGACACCTGTAAATTTCAGGGTTCCTTCCCTGATATGAACTATATGCATGCAGAAAGGGTCCTAAAATTTATTATTTAAATGTTTAATACCCAAACACATATTTAGTTCTTCCATATAAAAGTAACAGTCCTGAACTGCCCCAAGTACAATTTCAATGTAATATGCTTTTTTTCTTTAATTCAACATATGACACTGACCTGAATTAACATCTGATGCTAACTGAAATTTCAGCATTAGCATCAAGTAAGCAAAAACCTGAGCTTTCTGAGAACAGTCACACTACATCAAATTTCAGATTTATCTACTGCGATATCCAATGGCATGGAGATTTTCATATAATATGATGGCATGGGGGTACTCTTAAGTGAAGGAGGTCCAGTGCATGGAGACAGCACTCGTTATGGCGAGGCACTGTTCACCCCAGGCCCTAATTATTGCAACTAAGAGCTGTCTCACACAAATTCTGTATGACAAACTATGCAGCAGCTTTGACTCTGGTATAATTTAATGTGTCTTTTCTTACTATGTTCTTCTTTACATAGTTGGAAATGCATTTAGAAATAATGAATACAACTCTATGTTTTAATAGAAAACAAAAAAAAAAAATCACAACCAACAACAGATGTCTATGGTAAAGTATAAAGACTGCACACAGAAATAATTATTGCATATTCAACCTCTGCTTCCAGCTACATACATCTACCAAGGACTTCCTGAGCCATGGATGATATTTTTGTGTTTAACAGCCATTGCTACTCTTTTTCTTCTCCCTGCTTGCTTTTTTAATCAAGCCTACTTTATAGGATCAACAGCATCTTGCAGTAGAGAATACCTCAGCTTAATTACACATTATATGAGTAAGTATCTTCTTTTGTTTGTTCTGATTCAATTTGGCATCTTTTGCCCCTACTTAGTACTCCACTCCTTCAGTTCTTGTACTTTGGAAGACAGTAATAAGTAATCCTTCCCTATTCACTCATGACTGCATAGATCTCTCTTGTGTTCTTTCACAGTCATCCTTTTCCCAGGCAGAAAAAGAAAAAAAACTGAGTCATTTTTCCTCACATAAAAGCTGTTTCATGCCTTTAAATCACTCTCAATGCTTCTCTCTGAACCACTTCTAGTCTACTGTACCCTTTTTGAGATGAGGATACCAACACTATGAGGAATATTCAAGATGCATACGTGCCATGAATTTCTACAGAAGCAGTATGATGTTTCTGTTTTGTTCTTTAGTCCCTTCCTAATAAGTCTTAACACTGGATTTGCTGTTTTCACTGCTATGGAGAACTGCACTGATCTTTATGTACTATATAATTCCATCTTTCACTGATGGCTGGTAAGAACCAGTTCAGGGCCAATTAGTGTCTACAAAAATTCTCTTTCCTACTTCTTATTCACTTGGACTACTTGGCATTTACCTACACCGAATTTCATATATGATTTTAACCCACATAACCCAAAATCTGAGCATCTGCCATTTTCTTCAAATAGCTAGCCACTACACTAACTCAAATAAAATCTGGAACATCTACAAATTTTGTCATCTCACTATTAATCCATTTTCTTTATATCTGCGCACCAATGTTAACCCAGAGCCTCGTGGAATTCAATGAGTTACTCCTCCTATTAACGAAAAAACATTTTTGTCCTCTCTTTCCAGTTTTTCCTTACAAAACTTTCCATTTTATCCATACGCAACTTAGCCTCTCCAAAAGCCTTTGGTAGAAGACTTTACAGAGGCAATGATGAAATTAATTCTGGTCTTCATTACCATTTCTATGAATCTGGGTCGTGTAGTCACAAAGCTCACGGATGTAAAGCTTCTCAAATACCTCCACTGCCTTTTTAAAAAGCTGGTATCGGTATCATACTAGCTACCTTCTTTACCTGTAGCAGAAAGACAATGCTAACCAACAAGTAACACACTACGAGTTCCTCTTACAACACTTGCACACAACACTTTGATACCATTCGATCCTGTTGCCTTGTTCACTGTTTGCTTAAATGAGCTGCAATTTCTTCCACTGATGTTTCGTTTTGAGTCATATACTCTATCACATTCCTTCTTAAGAAATATTCGGCATAAAGACCTTTATAAGTGTTGCCAAAGTAGGTGCAAGTGATTTCAGGTTTTTTAGCTGTGACCTTTTAGCCACCTTTTACAACTCAGGTATTTAGTGACCCTAGAGATATTCCATAAACTTTTCTATTGAGTTTGAAGAAGTACTTAATGATAGTTTTTATGCCTGTTGGGAGTTATTTATCAAAAATTTTTTTGCCTGTCTCATTGGAATTACAGGTTTAATCCTCCAGCTTTTTTACTAATCTCCATTTTCATCATTTGGACAAAAGTTCGGAGTCAAGAAGGATGATGTTTTATTTCAGACTTCTCCCCTTAGGCTGCTGTTTAGCCATGCCAACATTTTGTGGGGCCTTTTGAAGTCTATTTAAATAAGCAGCATTCATGTGCTGTAAGCCTTCAATATGGTGTCTTTAAATAACTCGCAAGCTGTCTGCAAATATTTCACACTTCGGTTGCAGAGAATGGTTTAGGTTGGAAGGGACCTTAACTATCATCTAGTTCCAACCCCCCTGCCATGGGCAGGGACACCTCCCACTAGACCAGGTTGCTCAAAGCCCCATCAAGCCTGGCCTTGAACACTTCCAGGGAATGGAGCATCCATAACTTCTCTGGGCAACCTGTTCCAGTGCCTCACCACCCTCACAATAAAGAATTTCTTCCCAATGTCTAACCTAAATCTACCCTCTTCCAGTTTGAGGTCATTACCCCTCATCCTATCACTACATGCCCTTGCAAAAAGTCCCTCTCCAGCTTTCTTGTAGGCCTCCTTTAGGTACTAGAAGGCTACTATAAGATCTCCCCAGAACCTTCTTTTTTCCATGCTGAACAACCCCAACTTGCTCAGCCTGTCTTCGTAAGAGAGATGCTCCAGCCCTCTGATCATGTTCATGGCCCTCCTCTGGACTCACTGCAACAGGTCCATGTCCTTCTTATGTTGGGGGCCCCAGAGCTGGATGCAGTACTCCAGGTGGGGTCTCATGAGAGACAAGTAGAGGGGTAGAATCACTGCCCTGGCCATGCTTCTTTTGATGCAGCCCAGGATGCAGTTGCTTTTCACTGCCGGCTCACGTTGAGCTTCTCATCCACCAACACCCTCAAATCCCTCTCCTCAGGGCTGCTCTCAATCCATTCTATGGCCAGACTGTATTTGTACATGGGACTGCATCTTTTAGTTTCTTTCAGAAGTTTCTTAAGATATTCTGTAGTCCTTCCCCTCCCCACCCCGCCATGTCTGCTATTTCTGCAGCTTTTAGAATTTCTCTTAACAGGCTACTATAGTCAGCATCCTGGTCAACTTAAGTGGTAATGTGATTTTTCACATAGTCCTTGAATCTATCTGGATTTCATATAACTTTTGGAGCCATTTATGTCTGATCTAACTTGAACTTTTTCTGGAACACACAGTACTTCTTCAATCAACACAATCAATTCTTCACCAGTTGCCCTTTAGTCTCAATTGTCATAATGTCCCTCTAATTATTTTCCTTCTATCTAATTTCAAATAAATTAATTCTGTCAGTTTCCAGTTCTCTCATTTTACCTAAAATATTTTTCTAGGTTTCTTCACACAAATGAAGCAAACGCTTTTTTTGGCATGGGGTTTCTTTTGGTCCTTTTTCTGTTTAAATTGGACTATGTGTACATGATTTTCTACGCTAGTTCCTACCTTAGTTTTACCAGCTACAGTACAGGATTTTTTTTTTTTAATAGTTTTATCCACTGAGCATAAATTACATCAAATCATGTGCTGCTCCACATGTATCAGCCTCAGTCCACTCTAGGTGCCGTGAGACTGCTTCTAATTTTGTTTTGAGAAAATCCATCCCCACTGCACAGAACTCCCTCTCTAAAGACGAAATTTGCAGATATTAATTCATCTTCCCTGCGTGTTTTTTTCTGACATTGCAACTGTCCATTTTTGCGGCCCTGCACCTGCTATGGAATATGCCAAGATTCCTATCATGTGCAACAATGCTACCAGCTCTTCTGTTGCGTTCTCTACAAGTCTTCAGATATCTTATAAAGTTTACCATCTCTGCTCCCATGAGACAGCTTGCGACAGATTCTGTCTACTCTCATAAACCCAGCAACCTATTTTTGCAATAATCCAGTCCACTGCCACAGTCCAGCTCAGTTGTCCATGGAAGAAGAGTCTGACTCTGCTCGCACAGCTCTGGATCAATTTCCACTCTCTCTAGTACTCTTGATCCTACCACAAACGCAAATCTACAAGTATACCATCATGTTAGCCAGACTGTTCACCTAAGAGAGTTACTTGATCTGAATGGTCACTTGGGATCTGATTTTATACAGGATTGTTTGTTTTAACAGGGATAACAAGTCATCTGTCACACAGGCTAAGTTTCTAACTATTTTGTAGTAAGACTTAAATTTGCAACTTCTGTGTTGCAATTTTTACTATGTATACTATGAAGACCATTTTAATCAGCAAGACGCATTCATACTTAGAAGGTGACAATATTCAAATAAGCTGACCTGGCCCTAAGAGATTGCGCCAACAGTGCCCATTAAGGCAGCATGCTGGAGCAGATTTCACTAGCAATGGCAAATCATTTTTCCTCCCACTATAAGTTCCCCTTGGTGCTGTTACACCAAGGGAGATTAGCAATTCTCAGCCCCAGAAACTAGAAGGAATTTAAACAGACATTCTTAACAGGTGTATCTGACATACATCACTGCTTTTTAAAATAATTGTGATCAGTGACATTTCATTTTAAAAAGCCAATTAAAAAAGTTTGCTGCAAAATTAATTCGTATTTCAGTTTTTATTAAAACTTTTATGGCATTACTAACAAAATCCTGAAGTCACCCTTTTAAAAATCCCCATACTGCCTTTTTATGTAAAATCCAATTGACTAATTTTAGGTTACAAAACAAAGTATGCTGTAGGAAGAATGGCAGAAAGCATATTAACACCTTTCAGCTACTGTGTGTGGGCACTGTTTTGTAAACTCCTTTAGCAGGAGTTTCTATCATTCAACAGTGTCCTTAACCAATTCCTATATGGGAGGAAAAAAGTTCACAGTGAATCTCCATGAAATAATAGAAAAGCTATGCATTTGCAAAAAAAATCATTTAGAATTCTGCCTAAAACAATGAAGTGAGGAGTAACATATACAGTATTTAGTTAAGTCCTAGTGTGTAACACAAAGTACCATCTTAGAAGATTTTTTTTGCATGCCTTGTACCCCTTGCTCTAAGGCACATCATTCCATAGTAATCTATATTACATCTGACCAGGAAAACGTTATCTATTTCTTCTCACTGTTTTGGATATGATGCTGTATTGGGTTTGCGTGATAAGGTTTTGGTAGCCAGGGGAGGGGGGCATTGCAGGGTGTTCTGTGAGAAGATGCCAGAAGCTGCCCTCATGTCCGATAAAGCCAATGCCAGCCAGCTACAAGACTGACCCACTGCTGGCCAAGGCTGAGCCCATCAGCGACAGTGGTAGTGTCTCTGTGATAACATATTTAAGAAGGGGAAAAAACAGCTGTGCAACAGCAGCTGGGAGAGAGGAGTGAGAATACATAAGAGCAAAAACTCTGCAGACGCCAAGGTCAGCGAAGAAGGAGGGGCTGGAGGTGCTCCAGGCCTGCAGCCTGTGGTGAAGACCATGATGCGGCAGGCTGTCCCCCTGCAGCTCATGGAGGTTAACAGTGGAGCAGTATCCACCTGCAGGCCATGGAGGGCCCCACGCCGGAAGCAGGTAGATGCACCCAAAGGAGGCTGCAACCACGTGGGCAGCCCATGCAGGCTCCTGACAGATCTGTGAACCCATGGGGAGGAGCACACGTTAGAGCAGGTTTGCTGTCAGGACCTGTGACCCCATGGGGGACCCATGCTGGAGCAGTCTGGTCCTGAAGGACTGCACCTGGTGGAAATGACCCACACTGGAACAGTTTGTGAAGAAGTGCAGCTCATGGGAAGGACTCACATTGGAGTAGTTCACGGAGGACTGTCTTCCATGGGAGGGACCCCATGCTGGAGCAGAAGAGCACGAGGAGGGAGGAATGGCAGAGACAATGCATTGTGAACTGACCACAACCCCCTTTCCTTGTGCCCCTGCGCCGCTTGGGGGGACTCAGTAGAGAAATCAGGAGTGAAGTTGAGCCTGGGAAGAAGGGAGGGGCAGGAGGAAGGTGTTTTTAGATTTGTTCTTTTTCATTATCCTCCTCTGATTTGATTGGTAATGAATTAAATTAATTTCCCCAAGTCGAGTCTGTTTAGCCCATGATGGTAATTGCTGAGTGATATCCCTGTCCTGATCTTGACCCAGGAGCCTTTCATCATATTATCTCTCCCCATGTACAGCTGAGGAGGGGAAGTAATAGAGCAGCTTGGTGGGGACTTGGTAACCAGCCACGGTCAACCCACCACAGTCACCAGATGTGTGTACTGGTCACAGGAAGACCAACTTCTCTAGGAAAGCAACTTTTTCAGACGTATCACTGTATTGTCAAAAGAACTCCCCACCCCCAGAATACAACATTAGAGACTTTAAGGTCTCTATTTCAGCACACGGAAGCTTTTAAAAGTCTTTCGTCTGCTGAGATCACATCTCTTTCTGTGCCCGAGAACTATCCTAAACATGAAACCTAAATCAAACAAAGGTTTGATTCAAGACCACGGAGTTTTTCCAGGAGGACCTGAAATTTACTTTTTTTTTTTTCCCCAGTTACACTGATCTGAAAAAAAAGAAATAATAGAAGCCTCATCTTACAAATGCTTAGACTGTAACTGCAACAAACTTAGCAGATAATTTGCATTTTTTGTGTGAAGGCTGCAGTAATTTAAATGTGCTCAGAATCATTGCCTTCATTCAGACTCGTATTTAAGTAAATTAAAAAGAATGCTTCTAAGCCTTCTAATCTGTTGTTCATTTAGAGTCGTCACATATATTGTTAAGAGGATACAAGCACTCATAACAATCTGACACAGAAATATTTTTTTAATTTTTACCTTCCCTGTTGATTCATTATTCTTTCAAAAAGGCTTCTTCAGGCTTCTATGCAAAATAGCTTTTTATCTTCCAGCTTTGATACTATCAGCTCTAGTAGGTCAACTGTGTAACCACAGTGAGGTTGCATTTTCACATTCTGAAGCAGGACTACATGAACAGGTTTATGCACCCCTCACACTTCCTGAAAGCTGGGGCTTCTTGCTCCTGTCCTGTACACTGCGTACATCAGCACAGACCTACCTGAGGGCAAACCTGGGGAAGGAAACTAATTCAGGCAAAAATGCCTTGAGCAGTGGGGCAGGGGAAAGCTATTTTTCAACCACATCAGTTCCCTGCTCTGTTCAACCACACCACCACAGCACAGCTATGACAGCACAGCAGAGGTAAGAGGCATCCAAGAACTAAGATTGGTTTAGGCACTAAGAATACCAAAGAAATCTGCACGGAACCATAGCCTAACCTACATTTATAGGTACAGATTTAGAGATCTGTTGCTTAAAAGATGCTTTAACTTTTCTCTCCCTAACTAGACGCAGATGCAAAAAAAGCTGTCATTTCCAGTAACAGGCAGTAATCATAAATTAATAGTAAGTTAGATATTACATGAAGCACAGAGTTCAGCAGTAAAGTTCTACGATACCAGTGTTAACAGATACAAAGTATGGACATTCTTTCACACATGAAGGCAATTTAATTTCTCATATGGCTAATAAAAACCTCACCATTTCAAGAATATGATGCCAACAGAAAACCAATGATAAATACTGAGTATCCACTCCTGGACAAAAAGCACACAAAGAAAAAGCATTTATAAGAGGTCTGTAATACAAAGATGGAACATAATCTGCATATTCTGATAAACAATTATTTTATTTTTTTTTCCTTCGGGACTTTCACACACATTGGGTTGCTTACAGTGCAGAATATCACACAGAATGACTGGACTCAAGAAGACAGAACTGCATAAATTTGATCATTTGCCAAACTGTGTTTAATATTTTCTAAGTATTAACAAGGAGTAACAGAGGAGGACAGAGCTCTGAAGTATGTTAAACATTTTCTTTGCAATGTCTTTGAAGGTTTTTCTGGTAAAATAGCAGTGGTAACCACACACTGGACAATGTGTGTTTCTTGACCTTTTCTACTGATTCTCCCAACAGAGATGTAGATGTATCACCCAAAGATGCTGCCCGTATGATAGCATCAGAAAACAATGCAGCAGTACTTCAAGAGGGCTTATTTACACCAGCAGCAAAAAGAATGCTGAGGAAAACATGGGCCCACTGCTCAATGGGACAGCAACCTAGTGACACAGAACATGGAAAAAACTGAAGAACTTGATCCTTCTTTTTTTTTTTTTTTTTGCCCCTGCAGATTTTAGTGGTAAGTTCTACCCTCTGACCTCCCAGTTCCCCAGCTCTACCAGCAGAGCGTTTGGGAATGTAACATCACCCATTGTCAAGGAAGATATGATTAAGGAACACTTAAGTCAGTTGTACATGTAGAAGTCCATAGGATCAGACAGGATGCATCTGATGGTGTTGAGGAAGCTTGCCACTCTCACTATTAGGCCAGTGTACACTATATTTGAAAGGTCATGGCATGAGAGAGGTTACCAATGACTGGAAAAACATCATACCTATCTTCAAGATGGGCAACAAGGATGATCTGGTGAACTACAGGCTGGTCTGCTTCACCTCAACCCTTGATAAGGTTATGGATCAAGCCTTCCAGGAATCCACTCCCAGCTACACAATGACAAGAAGGTGAAAAGCCAGCATGGATTTACCAAGGGCAAATTGTGCCCAACTAACCCAACTGCATTCTCTAGTCAGATAGCTGGCTGTGTAGGTAAGGGGAGAGTAACGAGTATTGCAAGGCCTTTGACATGGTCTCCCACAGGGTCCTTATAGCCAGACTAGAGAGACAGGGGTGAGTAAATGAATGAGAAGGTGAGGGGAAAACCAGTTGGACCATTGGGGTCAAAGGGTGATGACTACCAGTACAAATCCAGCTGCTGGCATCCCTCAGTGATCAGTACTGGAGCAAATACTGTTTAATGCCTTTGTTAATAATCTGGATGCTGGGATCAAGTGCACTGAGCACTCGATACCAAACTGGGGAAGCAGCTGACACACTGGAAGCAGAGAGGGCTGCTATTCAGAGGGACCTGACCAGCTGGAGAAATGGGCTGACAACAACCTTATAAAGTTCAACAAAAGCAAAATGCGAAGTCCTACATCTGCAACCAAATAAGCCCATGCAGCAGTGCATGCTGGGGGCTGACTGGCTAGGAAGCAGCTCTTCAAGAGAATCTAGGGGTCCCAGTAGACAGCAAATTGAACATGGATCAGGAGTGCACCCCCACAACGTGGAAGGCCAACCTCATGACATAATAGCAAAAGTTTAGCCAGCAGTCAAGAGAAGCGACTCTTCCCCTCCATATGGCACTTCCACACGAAACTGTAACTGGAGTACTGCATTCAGTTTTGGCTCTCCAGTATAACAAAGACAGTGACACACTAAATCAAGTTTGGTGAAGGGCTGTCCAGATAGCCAAGGGGATCAAGCATATGACATATAAGGAGAGACTAAAAAAACTGGGTTTATTCAGCCTTCAAAAGGGGAAGGGAAGACCTTCTTGCTGTCTTCAACTACCTAATGTGAAGGCAGAGAGAAGATAAAGCCAAACTCTACACAGCGATGCACAGCACAAGGGGCAATAGACACAAGCTGGAACAAAGAAAATTCCAACTCAACGGAAGAATTTATTTTTTACTATGAGGGTGATCAAGAGTGGACCAGGCTGACCTGAGAGGTCATGCAGATTGAACAAAGCCCTGAGCAAACTGCTCTGACTGGGCTTAGTTCGGACAGGAGGTCCCACGTGGTTCCAACCAGCAATCAAGTAAAACCAGTGACTACTCATAGGTACAAAGAATCACCTAAGGCAACTGCACCATCATCACAAACGCTTCCAAAATGAAGTACTTCAGTCACTTTCCTTTTTTTCTTTCTCTGAGTAAGTATGCCACCCACTCAAACTTTCCACACAAGTAAAATAATTTAAATAACATCAAAAGTAGGATTCAACAATAAAGGGGAAAAAGAAGAAACAAATAAACAAGTAATTTTTTCATCTCTAGTATTATGAATGTATATAATTCTCTACTTACATAAGACCTTTATTGCTAGACTGGAGACACACTAAAGATTCAGAAAGGAAGAAGAAAGTTTCAGTGTTTTTACAGTAAAGACAAAGATAGGAGACATATCTTCCTATTTTATAGGAGAATAAAAGGTTAGGATAGGCTAGGGACAATTTCTGAACTGCCATTTACTCTCAAAATGTGAAAAAGTATATAAAGCTAACAAGCCATTTCAAGGAAGATGACACTTGAATAAAAATTCCAGAATATGATTTCTGTGGCAAATCAGTATGTGATGTTAATCACGTATGGTCTCAATTCTGAATACTGGAAGAGTTTTACAAGATAAGCAAAACACAGCAGGAAACCTTACAGTACATTATGTATCTGATTTGCACACTTCTGATTTTAGACTTAGTTATGCACCGTGGGATTCAACTTCATAAAAAAAACTAAGCTGGTGCAACTGAGAATACAGCAGCACTAAACAAACAGCAATCTATTTTTAGAAAGTGCTGAGAGGCAGTTACATACAGAATAAGATTAATAACCTAGCCTATCTACCCAGAAATTAGGCAACCAACACTTTGAGAGGGTTTCCAGGTTTGTTGCAATAATTGGAACATCAGGTTGAAATACAGCATGGTATTTGCATACCAAAAGGAAGAAGACCCCCCAAAAAATCAAGAATTTGTGTTATCTAACACTTCTGGATTTATCCTGCAAACTTTCACAGATTATGTCAGATAGGTATTATCCCCTCTATAAAAACATACAGAAATTAAAGTCCAGAAAGGTTCCATGACTTCTACAAGAAAATAACTTGCAAATGTAGGACAGAAGAAGAAACTCTAAAATGTAATTAAAGTAGAAAAAAGCAAGACACTTCTTTAATGTTGTCAACTGTTCAAAATTCACTGAAAATGGACAGGAAAAAAAAAAAATGGACACACAAAACCAAAACACTCGACAACCAAGAAAACCTCAATAATTTGGTCAAATGAAAAAGGCACATCTCAGAAAAAATCTGAGTAGGGAAAGGACGAAAGGAGAATGAAAGTTAGTTAAACTGTAAACTGTGAGAAAAATTTGCATTTGCCTTTCTGTAAAGGCCAAAGACCTGTTTTTTCTCCCTGTTCTTAGTGACACTGGCAAGCTTTCATACCCGACTGAGAGGGCAGTCAACTGGATTGGATTGCTGATATGGCTGAAAAGTAATACAGACTAGCTCCACCAACACTTCACTCCCACCACCCCCACCCCACCCCCACCTTAGTTTTCTGCCAATTTAGTTCCTTCAGCCAACTTGCCATGAAGCCAGAGAAGTGCCAGTGTTGACTCAAGCAAAGCTGTGAGCGCACTGTCTCTGGGAGGGGCAGCAGGACTGTCACTCTGAGCAGCACAGAGCAGTTCGGTAGGCCTGGCTGTGATGTAAATTGCTGGCACAATTATTTGCATGGCTATACAGTACGGCCCCACACATGGAGACTGCTACGAGTTAGAGAATGACCCTGCAAATATATATACAGTTAAAAATCAAGTAAATCACAGAATGGTTCGGGTTGGAAGGGACCTTAAAGATCATCTAGTTCCAACCCCCCTGCCATGGACAGGGACACCTCCCACTAGACCAGGCTGCTCAAAGCCTCATCCAGCCTGGCCTTGAACATTTCCAGGGATGGGGCATTGACAACTTCCCTGCGCAACCTGTTCCAGTGTCTCACCACATTCACAGTAAAGGATTTCTTCCTGATATTCAATCTAAATCTACCCTCTTTCAGTTTGAGGCCGTTACCCCGTGTCCTATCATAACACCCCCTGATAAAGAGTCCCTCCCCATCCTTCCTGTAGGCCCCATCGTGCCTGTAATCATGTCTGTTTATAAGAGAAAAAACACACCACCAAAAAAACCAGAGAAATGCAACACAAATACAAGCAACAGCCTCCTGCTCACACTATATATTTCAATTCCTTTCACAATTAGAGATCATCAATGCAGCAAGGCATGATGTAATGTAACTACATTACTGCATTAAAAACACATAAATCTTTGTAATGGAAGTATCAAACTTCACTAGATCTAACGACAATGAGTTTAAGAAACACTTGACAACTGCTAACTAAATCACAGTGTGCTAAAATTCACTAAGCAGGCTTTATTTTTAAAAAGCTAAAAAATAACTTCAACATCCCTGAAAAACAAACATTTTCTCAGTAATTACTTGTAAAGGCATTGAAATGAGGAAGGGCTATCGATGAACTAATTTTTAATATAACAAAGTAGCACAGGCCAGCTTTGTAACTGCACCCAGTTATGAACCTACTTTTTAAGAAATACCACTCAAAAGACAGCTGAAGCAAAACATCCAACTTCTTAGGGGACCATCCTGCAACTGGAGATGAGTTTCAGCCACCTTCATCCAAACATGAAACTCGTGCTTACCTTGATCTACCAGTTCGTTCTATCACAGTGCACAGAGTAAATCTTTCTTCCAAGTAATGAGCAGTGCCTTTACTATCTAACAAAGGCTTTTCTAGATGACAAAGAACTTCTTTACTACATTGATGACAAATATTTATTTTTTGTAGTATTCATCAGGTAAAGATTCAGCTACAACATTTTTACTTTACGGCAGAACTAGTAATCTCTGTTAGAGGTTTACTGCTCCACTGTGCCACGTATATGCAATGATAATAACCTAGACCGGAGCAGTCCAGAGGTTCACTTTTGAAAGTTTATTTTCAATTCTAAAGGAACCTTAAATTGCCTCTTGAGCAGTAAGCCTTGTTAGAAATAAAGTTATGATGCACTCTAGTGTTTCTAAAAGAAGTGAGCCTCAGAAATTACAAAGGCAATTGTAAATATGAAACCTAACATCTATCTACTGCATAGTTCAAATTCTCATCTAATGGGCTCTTGAATACTCTTTCTGTTAAGACTGTCGTATTAAATTCTGTCATCAGCAGGATATTCATATTTTGCTAAATGAGCCATAAAAATTGGACATGCCAAACAAACACAACATTATATCCTACAAAATTAATAAAAATACATCAGTAGAATGACTTTTCGTACAAGTGAAACAACTGTATGGCACTAGATAAACACATTCTCATGAAAATAACAAACATTTTTGCAGCTGTTTCTTACAGACATGAATTTCTAACATTACATAATATTAAACTTGTCATATAGTATTATGTTTTACCACACCAGCAAAATATTATCGGTATTTATCAATCCTAAAACATGGTTGTGGCAAGTCTTAAAATGAAATTAAAAAAAAAAAAAAGGCAAACCAAAAAACAGGGAGACTTTGTTGCCGCTACAGCTTATATGGTCTGAAAACAAATAAAAACATAGGAAGGCTTCACACAGATTTTCTGAATCATCACTGTTCTTTGTTTATAATCATTCAAGATTCAGCCCAAGAGAGATATCCCAAATTCAATGTCTTTCACTTCAAGGTATTCTTTCATAGGAATTACTGGGACATGCATTCAGAAATATTCCCTTGCCTCATGCAACACCTACAGCACTTGCCCGTTAACAAAAACTTTTTAAAGGCCTGTTGACCAACCTGGGAAGAGTAACCACAGCCTGTTAATTTATTCCCTCCAGTCTCCCTCCAGCCTTCACCAAAAACTTCCGCACAGAACCTGTTGTTTAAAATAATTTAATTTCCCTGGCCAGAATAAAGCTGCTGTTACACAAAAGTATTTATTCTAAAGTTTAAGTCATGTATTACACCTTAACCTGACTTAAGTGAAGGGGGGGGCATGAGAGAGCATGAAAGGGGTAATGTGCTACTCCTCTCACATGCAGAGCCTGTCTGCCCTCTCCAATCCAAGCCATTGTCCTGCCTCTCCCGTTTACCCTTCAGTGAGCAAACTCAACAGGGGTTTGGCAAAGTGCCAATCTGGCAAGACAGTACACAACAAGTTCAATCTCCTTGGCAATAAACTGGTAAGCCTCAGGGGTGGTGAACAGTACAAGACACACCATGATGCTGGAATGTGGGGAGGGGGGGGGCGGGGAGGGGAGGCAAAGGGGGAAGAGTGGCAGACCTCTCTCTCTCCCCCACCTGCAGCAGTGAGCCCTTAAGAGCAGCACAGCTGCAACACATAACTCTCTCTTACCATAGAATAGTTTGGTTTGCAAGGGGCTTTCAAAGGTCATCTAGTCCAACCTCCCCTGCAATGAGTAGGGACATCTTCAACTAGATCAGGTTGTTCAAGGTCTAGCCTGACCTTGAATGTTTCCAGGGATGGCACATCTACAGCCTCTCTGTGCAACCTGTTCCAGTGTTTCACCACCCTCATTGTAAAAAAATTTCTTCCTTATATCTAGTCTAAATCTTCCCTCTTTCAGTTTAAAGCCATTACCCCTTGTTCTGTCACAACAGGCCCTACTAAAAAGTCTGTCCCCATCTTTGTTATAAGCTCCCTTTAGGTAGTGGAAGGCTGCTATAAGGTCTCCCTAGAGCCTTCACTTATCCAAGCTGAACAACCCCAACTCTCTCAGCCTGTCCTCATAGGAGAGGTGCTCCATCCTTCTGATCATCTCTGTGGCACTCCTCTGGACTTGCTCCAACAGGTCCATGTCTTTCCTGTGCTGAGGGCTCCAGAGCTGGACACAGTACTCCAGGTGGGGTCTCACCGGAGTGGAGGGGCAGCACCACCTCCCTCGCCCTGCTGGCCATGCTTCTTTTGATGCAGCCCAGGATACAGTTGGCCTTCTGGTCTGTGAGCACACATTGTCAGCTCATGTCCAGCTTTTCATCCACCAGTACCTTCAAATCCTTCTCTACAGCGCTGTTCTCAATCCCTTCATCCCCCATTCTGTACTGATACTGGGGGTTGCCCTGACCCAGGTGCAGGACCCTGCACTTGGCCTTGTTGAACCTCATGAGGTTCACACTGGCCCACTATTGAGCCCTCTGGATGGCATCCCATCCCCCAGGTGCATCAACTGCACCACTCAGCTTGTTGTCTTCAGTTAATAATGTTCTCTTAGTCCCTATGCCCAAACCAGTTAATAATTTTAAGCCTTGCAAAGAGAACCAATAAATAGTTGGCATGCAGCTTTGCATCTAAAATGGAGTCGCAGCATGGTAAGATAAAAGCACCAATGTCACAATTCACTGCTTTAGGGAATACATACACCCACTTTATCATTACCCTGTACAAGACAACAGCATTGCACCTTAATAATTTTACTACTCTTTGGATAGTTTGAAAGCATTATTTGATATCCATGTTGCAAATTGCTAGTGTACACTAACTACAAGACATCAGTATTCATGCATTTACTACAATCCTTTTAATAACAACTATCCTCGTATATAAGAGAGTATCTATTAGAACATAATTCCTTCCACAGATTATTTAGAAAAGTTACTCAAACAGCAGCATTGCCAAAATGCTATTTCTTTAACTCATAGCAGACATTACACTATAAATTTAAAAAAACCCCTAACTTCTCAAAAGTTATTTGCTCTTAATCATTCCTCTTAGCTACAGTACCCAAACAACCATTAGCCATTCTGTATTCTGATTTATACTAGACTGTAATTCAGTGACTGAATTCCATTTGGCACAAATCCCCAGTTCCAAGCAGGGAGACTACACCATACAAGAAAATTAAGTAAGTTTTCAGTACTTTGACGACATTACAAGTACTCAAAAGACATCTCACAAATATGTCTATGTACTAATGAACTACTAAGCTCTACTTACAACATGCTAATAGTTCTCAAAAAAAGCTTCCAGCTTAAACATGTCACTGAATTAGGCAGTGATTTAATGATTAAAAATACACCCTTTGATTTTAACCCATTATTTAATAACTGGTTATCTTTTCCACATTTCCTAACTCAGCAGCAAAACATTTTTTATCTTGTATTTGTGAAGGACCAGGGAAATAAGGATTGCCAGGTGATTATTTTTGCATCGTGATATCCATCAACACAGGCTGCTGAGCACCCACTATTGAAATGCTGTTTATTCCTGTGAACACAACATGCACAAGCAACTGACACGACCAACAGAGACACCTTTGACTTCACCACAGCTGAAGACCAGCTTCACCTGAAAATATTACACATGCTAGGCTGTTGAACGCATTAAGAGGAAGTTTAAGAACACATGCTTTTAAAAATTAAACGTGTAAGATAAAATTACCACCAGGTTTAATTCTATATAATATATAAGAATAGTAATATTTTTACTAGTGCTTTAATTTTAGGCAAGAAATAATCAAGCACACAGCATCGGACAGATTTCAACCTATGTAAGAATATCTCTCCAAATTGAAACCAAGTAAGTGCTAAAACATAGGCCAAAAGAAAGGATCTTTACAAATCTGCCTCCCCTCCCACAATGGAAGTGCCTTTTAGAACAATGAAGTTAAGAGAAGAATTACATTTGCCCTTTTTCCTCCAAAAAGAATTTGCTCTCTACAGCCTCCCTCACCACAACAGCTCCACTTTATCTTGTTTTCTCGGCCTCCTGCAGTATCTTAAGGTATCCTGTACACTCTTCCACTCCTTTCTGCCACACATACACAGATGGAGGTATACACTGACCTGTGTACCGAGTCCTCTATCTGCCCTGACTCCTGACTGCTCAGCCAGTATATGTACTAACACCGGCTAGCAGCCAACAAGCAGCTAAGGAACCACTGAAGCCTTCACTTCAGGAACTACTATTTCTGACTTCTCTGTTTATGGAAGTGGGCAAGTTTCACAAAATTTCTAGCTATTTACCTGTGAGATCTCTACTCCTCTGCAAAAGGGTTTAATAGCTATTAGTAGGAAGGGAGGAGACAAAGTGATGAGAGATTACTAAAAACGCCCTCACATTCTTATAAAGCAGTATTTAAAGCAGTGAGTTTGGTGATTAGTCTCACATTATAGGACGTGCTACAAGACAAGACACCTTGACAGCCCTCAGTTATCTCAATTAAGGGATACAGCTAAAATCACAGAAAAGGTGAAGTCTGATACAGCACTGAAATCCATGCATAGTCTTCTAGAAACAACAGTAATAAAAGCCAAAGTTCCCCTTGAAACCATTGCAATAAATAATTTGTTATGTTTTATCCTCGTACGTAAAACAAGCAAAATACTAAAATATCCAAATAGGTTCATCATAAAAGTATCTGTGCAAGCAAGACATTTGCAAAATGTTGGTTTATGCTTGCTATCATGCCACATATTGATGGTATTACTATTAATTTTGTATTTATACTTACATAAAGAAGAGTGTAAGGATCTCTTTTAGGAACATTTTATATTTAATTTTTTTTTTGGCCACTAAAACCCAGTACAATTTCTGTACTTTTTCTGAGGAAAGAGTAGCACTTTACTACCAAATCCAAGTGCTAGAAAATAAGGGAGAAGGCATCCCATACAAGATACTCTTACACCTGAAGCTCTGATGTCCCACTTTGTGCAAAATTATTATAGCAGCAGCTACTTAGAAAAAAATACCAAATAATAAAAGCCTCCATAATGAAACCCAGAAAATTGCACGCAGGTGCTTTCCAATTTAGAAAGCCGAGGACAAGCCTGGGCTCCTAGAATCCTATGTCTCAAAATTAAAAAGAAGGTGACAATGTGGAAGAGAACTTGGGCACAAGCTATTATTTTAGAGTGTGCTATCAAGCTTATTACAACATATGTTACAGAGCATTCATAGATAAATTAAGTTTATTTTTAGTATCCTTCTACATGCTGAAAAAAAAGCCTACATGTTCATACAAAGCCTGTCTTTCTTAATATTTCATGCCACCTATCACGCAAGTTAGATTGGCACATACAAAAAATAAGAGAGTAACATGATAGTTTCAATTTGACTTTGCTGAGAAATAATTCTCGAGTGGGTTTCATTCCTAGAAAATAATCTGTCACTGAAGTCGATGAGAAGGTTCTTAAACCCACTGGAAAGGACAGCTGAACAAATGTGGACACCTGAAGACATGTGCAGTGCTGGAAAGAAACTCTGAATGGGTCAGAGGACTAGGAGACATAAGCAAGCCACGGAAGAGTCACAAAGTTCCCACTAGAAAGCTACTCTCAAGAAAAACAGAAGGAAGGAACAGAACATGTCTGGACATTGCTGGGACTGATGCAAACCAGAGAAGAATTCAACAGCATAAAGCAGGAGTTTAGATTACGGTAGACATAGAAGGTGAATGATACCTCAAACACCCCCTGCCCTCATTTTCAAGCTAATACTTATCTCCGCTAGGTCATAAACAAAGCATTAGAGACTGCTTCAGAGACAATTACAACAATTAATAATTAAATTTCACTGTTAAGAGAAAAATTAAGACAAGAGTCATAGCAGGTAGAAAATTTTAAAGTGTTCTATCAGAATATAAATTTCACTGTCCCCCTAATTTGCATTACTCCTGTCAGAGATTTCTCAGTCTGATTAAAAGAAAAAATGCTGTGTGTTTCTCTATCACTCCAGAATCTCAGCTACTTTTAAGAAAATACAAGTCTACAATCCTTGCTTTGGTGAAGACAATTCTTTACATGTGAGCTAAATGAAAAACAAAGTGGTCTTCTAGAGTCCTCTGGCAGACAACTGTGAAGTTTCTTCTGCTGCTAATGGGTAGTCCACATAGTTCTCTCTATTGCTATTAGGAAACCTGTAGCCAAGAAAATGGAATGAAAATTGAGCAAATTCCTGTCATGTTTGCACTGAAATCTCTCAGCAGCTCTGAAGGTAGGGACTGGCAACATTCCTTAGAAAGGAGATCCTCAAAAAGAAACTTCAATACTGGTTCTCAGTATCACTACTGTAACCAACAGGAGACTGAAAAAAGAAAACAGGAAGGAATAAAATGTTTCTCATTTCTTCTGGAAAACACATGCATTTAAGAATACTTTAAACTTTGCCTGTTATCTACTGTACAAACACAGGGAAACTTTAAATTTAGGGCTGGAAAAGAGAAATTACAATTTCCTTGCAACTCAGTAACATCCAAGGAGGCAGAATATAACAAGAGTTCCCACAGTTTTTCTCCGGGGGTAATGATCAACAGTACTGTCCATTCCTACACGTTGAACATCCCCCTATTCTAAACTCAAACAGATTTGCCTATAATTGCTTTGTATTTTAGGTGTGACTATCATTTAAAAAACACAGGAATTCTTTAATCACTACATTTCTAGTCTTCCGAATCAGGAAAGAATTCCCATGCAACAGGACTACTTTGTTAGTGTGAATTTCTGCATATTCTGCCCATAACTTTGGAAGTTTACCACGGAAAAGTAAATTCAGAAAAGTTTTACAAATTCCTCTTGCAAACTAGCTTAAACAACAAAAATAAGGTACTTTCCACACTTCTAAATTTTAACAGTCCTGACATTTCAAGAAAAGTAAACACACAGGTCATGTATATCAATCTATATGATATACACCAACTATGAGCACTGCTCTAGAATGGTAACAAATATAGCTTTAAAAAGACTCAAACATTCTAGTTCTAGGGACCTTTTTCACATTTTCCATTAAACAGTCTATACAACACAGCATAAAAAATGATGACACGTTAGATACGCAAAACCGGACAAAAACCATGTACTAGTATGAATCACTGTGTTCAAGAACAGCATTACCAGAAAGGCAACAGATAAATCACCCAAGAAACACCCTTCCAGAAACACCATTTTGTTTTTATCGGAGAATAAAATAATAAAAATATTAAAAGGAAGCACTTTAAGAGAAGAATGACAGACACATTTCTTCATAGTAACATCTGTTACACTAAGTGAGAGAAAAGCAGTATTTTACTGGACATACGGTGTCAAAATCAAAATTCTGAACAACTATCATACTTAAAAGCAATTAATTTCATTTAACTCTGTATTTAAGTCTGACTGATAGTCAACATAAGGATGACAGCACCAGAAGTTTCTATGTACGTATATGTACACACACATACATATATAGCTACATATTTAAACAGCACAGTTTCCATTAGACTGAGTTCAATTAGTGATAGCTGTAACATCCATTTGTCACGCAATTCATTTGTTTTGCACATTAATGGCAGGGATGGACAGAGGAGTCCTTTAATATTACACCAACCTTTAACATAACACTTCCAAAAATATCAAGTAAACAAAACAAACAAAAAATGCTTGTTGCTTACACAGACTTCAGCAGAGTCCATGAAATATACACTCAGACTAGTTACAGATATAACTCTATGTTCACATATTAATCATCATCTTGCAACAGAAGTTGCCCTATTTCCTACTCTATACACTTTTATCCCCATTACGCTTGTTTCACAAGCTTGGCACTCTCATGCTCGTCTAGCCTTTGGATAATGGTGCTTCTAACATCGTTAGGTTGACCTAATGTGCTTTCCAAAGACCCCACATATGTGTATATTCTATGCCTTTACTTTTTCCTATAAAGTCAACATCTCTGATAAGAACCTCTCAAATAATGTCTGAAAGCCTTCTTTTCGTTTTGCGTCAAATCAATACAAAGTTTACCAGCTCTTACTAGATCTGCCACAGTACCATCAACCCATGTGGTCTTGGGCCATCCTCTAGAATTGTCACCACCATCCACATTAGGTCTTCTTCACATGTGCATGCACACTCACACACTCTTAGGCTTTCTATCATATCATCAGTCCCAAAATGAATGCATCCCCAAATAATGGGGAAACACAAAACCAGCTGATAACTCAGTTCACCAATTGTGGAATACTGAACTTGGAATAGGGATGTTATCCAGTGTCACGTTGGTCCTGCTGTTGGAGACTTCAGAAGCAAAAAAAAGTGTAGGTGTTGCATATGAAATCTGTCTTTTTTTAGCCACCTGTCCAACCAGCAAGTAGCCAAGGTGCACACAGAAGGCACTAACTAGTCATCACCCTGAGACTTTTAGCCGTCTGCGCAAACCTCACTATATTCTGTGGAGAGAGTTCAGGAAAAAATGGAGTGTCTGCATTTCAACACCAAACATGTTAAAGGTAGAAGGGAGGTAACGTGAGAGCAGTTATTAACCAGAAACAGTTTCTGAACATCAGAATTTCAGATTAATCATTCAAAACAACAAGCAATATTTTGTTCACACAGTACTTCTATTCCAGAACCTGTAGTAATAAAAACCAAAACCCAATATCCCACAGCAATACAAAATCTGCACGAGGTACGTTCTGTATAATATACGTACTACAAAACCTCCAATGCTAAACTTATCCCTGACTTGAAAAACTCTACTTATGAGGAGTAATTTATTTCATTGATGTATCTTTTTCTTCATTATCATCATGGCAGTTTAGCAGAATTTAGCATACTATTGGCCTATGTCATCAGAATATACGCTTACAGCAATTTTGCAAGACTATAACAGCAGATTTATTTTTTTTTAAATCGGTGACACTGTAAAGGCTCAACAGTTAAAGATACTCGAATTTCAAGAGACTTTCTGCATTATAATTAAGAGCTTTACAATGACCAAAAAAAAAAGAGAAAATAAAAACAACCTACACATCAAAAAAATTACTCAAGGCTTTATAAACGCTAAAGGTTTCTTTCAGTTGCAGCTGATAGATTCATCATCATCTTCGTCTCCCAAATGTAAGAATGATCCCCCTCCCAACATTAACCCCAGTCCCAAACCTTTAAAGTAGCATTTCAGAAGCAGGCGAGACTCATATTCTGGTGGGGGAAAGGGTACGGACTAGGCCGGGGCCTGGGAGCAGACTAAAGGCAGCGAAATGCAGCGGGGAGGCGGCAGAGCAATCCTCGCTTCCCCTCCTCACCTAGCGCTAACCTTGCCCGGCCGCCCACCACCCCACCGCCCCTCCGAGAGAGGATTCCTCCCGCTGCAAAACCGGCCCTGCTGCACCAAGCCCAGGCTGCTCTCAGCGCTCTGCCCCTACAAAGAAAACACTGCATTTCCAAAGCCTCAGAAAATTAAAAGAAAGAAAAAAAGAAAAAGAATAAGAAATCAAATCGCCCTCGCTAACCCCTCCCTCAAAAGCAGGTCTCTTTTCACCGAATCAAACCACCCCTTACGGCACCCACCCTTCCCCCACCACGAAGCCACCTCTCATTGTCGTCGTCCCCCAAAGGGGACCCATTCCCCCCCCACACCCCCCCATGCACACACACGCCCGCCTCCCCCATTCCCCAGTCTGCACCGTACCCCTTACTGGTTGCCAGAAGGGAAACGCAGCCCATGGGCCCCTTTCCCACCCTCTCAGCCATGCACGCACCTTCCAGAAACAAGCTGTCTCTGCAGCCGCCGCCGCCGCCGCCACCGGCCATCTTCCTGCTGCCGAGCCTCGCTCCCTCACTCCATCGCCCAGACAGGCGGCGGGGCCTGGCCCTTCCCCCGGCCTGCGCGCTCCGCCGCCCACCCCCACTGCGGAAGGCTGAGTGACCCGCAGCGGCGGCGGCGCCGCCGAGGCCCGGCCCTCTCCCGCTCGCAGCTCACGGCGGGCCGCGCTGCCTTCCGGCCCCCGTGCAGGAGGAAGCGGCGGCAGCGCGCCCGCTCCTCCCTCACCCCGTCCGCCACCAGCAGCCCCCCGAGCGGTTGCCAGCCGGGCCTGGCCCAGCAGCCGCCGATGGCGCCCGGCGGGGGAGAGGGGCCTGGCCGGTACTCCGCCGGAGGCGCCTCCGAGCACACGGGGAGGATGAGGAAACGGTGCGCGCCGCGCTGCCGCCCCTCTCCTCCATGAACGGCGCGGCGGGGCCTCACCAGCGCTTCCCTGCCGAGACCCCCGGCTGGCCCGCCCCGCCGGCCGCAGCGGGGGCCGCCGGCTTCCCCGGCCCCTAGACGATTAAAATGGCCGCAGTAGGGCTGCGCCTGGCGATGCCTCGGGCTCTCCCGCTCCCCCCTTGATCAGCTCGGAGGCAGCAGCTTTCGGGAGGTGAGGAGGTGGATCGGACTGCGCAAAATGAATGAACTTCCACGCGTGCGGGAGCCCATTGCGCAGGACTGAGGCCCGTGGGTCTCGCCTAGCTCACGCTCGGGCAAAAGGCCGCAAAGGTCTAACGAGTTCTTACCGATCATGAAATCCTCCGTGGCCCGATCAAGGCATGTTTAAATGCAAAACTTAGATTCTGCAAAACATACAGCGTTGCCAAGCCAACTATACAGAATTTGCAAGTCATGGCCTCAGGTGTATTTGACTTTTAAAATTAAAAAAACCTTTTTTAGCATGTAAGGTTTTACATTTTAAAAAGCTTTCTTGTGAAGCCTAAGTACCAAAACCATACATCCTTTAAAAACTGAAGGCAAATTATGACAGTCTACAGTTAGTGAAAACTAGATACTCCTTTCTTGGACAGGTTCCTTCATCTGGAATTCTACTGATCACACTTTTTACTGCAGAATCAGGGAATTTTTATGTCTAATTTAAAGTACGTAGTTTCTAAAATTACTAATCCCTGAGAAGTGAGCTTCCAAAAATGCTTGAACTTAAGAGTTTGTAGTCTAAAGTCCTAAATTAGGCAAGTTCAAATACCTAGTGCATATGAAAATTAAAAACTAGAGAGAGGAAAATTCTTTATTTTCCTTTAAGCCTTCTAAATTTGTTATTTTCATTCCCAAATTTTCCATATTGGCACCAACTATATTCACAAGCCAGTGTGTTTAAAAATATAAGCAAGAGGTAAAAAGAACGCGAGCAGAGCGCAGAGCTGGCCTGGAAGAAGACACACAAGAGACGTCACACTGCTCCCCAAATGCTACGTCACACCACCAGAGCCAACGAGCAATTAGAAATAATTCCAAAAGCTGGCAAACCCGCATATCCTGATCTTCAAAATCTCCTTAGAAAAAAGACTTCTTTTTGAAAGAGAGATCATAAAATATTCTTGATTCATTAGTAATAAAATTAACAGGAAACAATTAGGAAAAAACGGTGCAAGCTAATTATACAGAAGCCAGAAGACCATATGTTTAATAGAAACCTAATATTAAAAAAAAAAGGAAATTTAGAATCTAATTTTCAAAAAATATGCTATTGTATATCAGAAGGGCATTGTCTAGACAGAGAGTTTAGTGCTGAGGTTACAGCATTAATCCACACAAAAAAGTTCCTATTGACAGCTGAGACCAGACAGGTTCAGGTCTGCCCAATTCTTCACAATTTTTTAAAAACTAAGGGTTATGAGTTATGATTATGAGTTATTTGAATAAAAGTTTGATACACAGTAGTGTGCCAAGTCAAGGCATCGAATACAGCTTCATAGTCTTATTTTTAGTGAACTGAGGCACAGTATAGATTAAAATACCTTTTTTAAGTAGAAATAACAAGGGAAGATGTTATCAATATTCGTCTAGATGCATGGTTGATTTTTTGATCGATAATTTAACATCTACTTTTTTATGGAGAAGAGCTGCCCCAAAATTACATCTCACTGCAGTGTTCTTTTTTCCTTTCTTTTGAAGCTCTTGAAGGATGCGAGAGAATAGTATGTAGTCAAATCTCTTGTTAATTTGTTTTTCATTAAGCTTTTATTAGTAGTCTGTTCTCAGCCTTAGAGTGTTTTTTTTTTTCATTTGAGAAGTATTTGTGAGGGAATGTAATGCTGATGCCACTCAAGTCTTACAAAATCTTTTCAGCATCCTCTTAATTTTGCTTAGAACCAGAGGATTTTCTTCATGTATACGAAGTAACTAACAGATCAATGAGAAAGAGAAAATTAGCATTCCCCTTCCTGCTGGAGGAAATCATACAGAATTTCTTGAGTTTTCTTTCTCTTCTCAGCCAAAATGTTAATTGTGTTCACAGAGTAAAAGCCCAGGGATGACATGCATCAGATCATTACTTCCTGGCCTTTAGCAGCCACTAGAAGTTGACTAGTCCCACTATGGGTAGTTAGAATCATAGAATCATAGAATTGCCTAGGTTGGAAGGGACCTTTCAGATCATCGAGTGCAACCATCAACCTAACACTGACAATAAAACATATCTCTAAGCACTAAGTCCGTTGACAATCACAGGACACAATCTAAGATCCTGAATTTGCAACCGCTGGCACGTGCACAGTTCTGTTGACACAGCACTGCGCAGAGTGAAAAGCTGATTACTTCATTAGGCAATGTCGAAGAACTTTTGTTTCACCTTAGAAATCTAGTTTTTCCTTCTTTTCCCACAATGAAAAAATTGTCATTAATGAATGTGACTTAGACGATTCAGTACTGAAATTATGGAAAAGAATACATCTTTTTTTCTTTGTATTTCTGATTCCTTCCAATTACTTATTGTTTTCTGTATGTTTCTTAAGGTTAGCCAACAAAATGAGGGCGGCTACTTCATAGAAACACTATTTCCTTACTTAAGGAATAAAATTGAATTGTGATTGCAGTTTCACAGCTTCTCTAGTTGTGGTATTGTACATTACTTAATTTCCTTTACTGCGGCATAAATTGCATATAGAAGTTTAAGGGAATTTATGGGCACCTTGAATAATTTTTTGTTGTTTACAACCCATGAACAAGACCAGATTCTACAGACTATAAATCAATGCTTTTTAAACGTCCCATCTTTCAGAAATTAATTTATGGGCTCAATTATTTTTCACTGTTTTCCACAGTTGTTCTTAGAACTGTTACTTGAAGGTATTAATGATGCATAATCTATGTCCTTTGTGAATAAAAAAACAGTTTTGTTGCTGTTCCTCATGACTTGATGCCTGGCTTTCCTCTGTGCATTTTTAAAGCAAAATCAGATTTATTTCTTGTCCTTACAATGCCTTATTTTTGCTATTAAAGCTCATTTTTTAATTTTAGGGGTTTTTTACCTTATATTCCAGGATAGCTCACATACTGTAGTTAACTCTTCAGGAACGTTCCCAAATGGAATGGTACTCGCAAATCGAAGAGTACCATTCCTCTATGTGCTAGGACTTATAATGATACATCAAGATGTGGAAAAGTTTTTTGTTAAATTTTGTTATCGAAGATAGTTTGTCAAGTAGGTAGTAAATAACTATGGACTGCTTAAAATCATCAGGGCTTTGTCTAAAATGTTTTCTTAATTCCTTCCTTGAAGGAGACCTGTTTTTAAAATCTGATCAGCCTACTCAAAATGCAATATTGTCTTGTTGGAAGATAACCATAGTAAACAAATACCTATTAGGTTTCCTGCTACTGTCATAAACATTTTGAAAAGAAAAATCACATTATTAATTGCTGGGGCAGTTGCTTAAATATCTGCTGCGCTGTCTTGGACATTACTGCATTATAACTATTCAAAGAGAAATAGTTTTGCTTTAAATCTGCAAGTTCTCTTGTCGGACAGTGAGATCAAGCAACTGTGCTGGTTAAAAAAAATAATGACTCATTAAGCATCAGAGTGAGATTTATAGATATAAAGGAGTGATTGAGAGATGTGTCAGTATCATTAGTTACAACACAGCATTAGATAGTACTTTTGGAAATAAACATTTCTTTCTGGGAGATCTGGGCTACCTACACCTGGAAGTCTTTTTTTTCTAGTAGAAAAAATAACAGAATTTGGTGCACAGCCCAGAACCATTACATCAGTGACCTCTCCTAAATAGAAGAATAATTATCATCATCAGAAAAAGTAAAACTTTATAAAAGAGAATGATTTAAAATGTATGCATGAAATCATACTAAAGAAGAAATGGCCAATATAAATCAAATATAAAGTATTCCATCCGAAAAAAATTTGGGATAATCTTCTATATTTTTAATTATTCCTTACTAATGTATATTGGGTAATTATTTTATGACACATTTTGAGGCAAAGATTGATCTTTAACTAAAGAAAGGCAAAACTGTTGATAGTTTTTTAAGTGTTAAAAAGAGAGCACATAAAAGGCTCAAGAGAATACATCAGATCTGAGATACTTAGAATATACTCCCCAATGTATATTAGAAATGTCTGTATAAAAGATATTTCTGTGTATTTTGGTGCACTTTATCCTGAAGCAACTCTGTCATTAATCTGAAATAAACTTTTCTTTTTCTGTAATATTTTTATGGTGGTATTCTAATGGAAATATGTTTTTGCATACAGACTGATGAAATACATTTATTGATTGCAATCCAAGCTTTATGATTAGGCAACAGTATAAATTTGTTGTTTGTCTTTCAGCATAACCCTTTCATCATTTTACTAATAAGGGCAGAAGTTTTAACTGATTTAAAGTAGGGAAAATAGAAAATGTTCCATTTGTCAACATTAAATAGTGTGGCATAATCACAATAGTCTTTCATCTACTCACAAAAAGAATAGAATAAATGCATTTACAGTCCAAAATATTAAAATCAAAGACTATGTAATCAGGAAAATAAAATAATAGGGTGTTTTTACTGCAATAAAAATAAAATAAAAGCACAGCAAGACTCAGACTGTTACTTAAAGCATGTCAGTCCAAAAATATCAGCATACAAAATATGGTATGCATATATGCACTGGCTCAGACTCTCTCTCTGATCTTTTGCTTTTCAAATCAATGGGAAATACGCCTAAGTCAACTTCTAAAGTATTTTTAAACACATTGAATAGATATTGAAACTTTTTTTTTGTATGAAGTTACACAGAAGTCACTCTCACAAATCACACATCGAAAGAAATACGTGTTCTTAATTGCCAGCTAACAGAACTTGCAGATGGTCTTTCTTTATAATGGTCTCACACCCATCAGAAAAGGAAACTGTTTTGTATCAGAAATCCTTGGAGATACTTTGTCAATTATCATTAGCCTCAAGATTTTTATGTTCATAGAGATGTCTAATTTAAATAAATGCATGTAATAAACAGAAAATACCCAATTGAAATTGTTTCAGCAGGGTCACACATTTTAGAAGAGGATCACCTTTTCCCTGCCTGTTCCATTAAATGCCTATTTGTCTAAAGTTTTAAGAATACTTAGGTTTCAGAGCAATTTTAGCAAAAGTTATTATCTGTTTTATGTAGGTAAGTTCTGTATATATCTGAATCATGTTTATAAAAATAAACACCACAAAGGGCACATAAAATGGCAAATAATAACCCATACACCTACAAGCAGAAATACATGCTATAGCAAAGAAAAAGCTCAGGTTTGTGTACAAGGAGGTGTATCATAATCATAACGAAAGCAGAGGCGAAAAATCACTACATCCTACCTAAAGTCAGTGTGCATGACTTACTGCTCTACTGTTTATGCTGCTAGCTAAAACACTAAAGTTGTTTCTTATAGATCCCCCTTCTAATCAGAAGAACTTCTGGAAACTTTTTCTCAGTCTACGAAAGAGATTAGAGATCTGGACTATGATGACAGATGTGCTTCTGCCTGAGTACTTCAGTGGTTCAGTACAGTCTCATCTGCGAGGTGGGACCAGTAAAAGCATATGTGGGAATAACCATATTGCAAAGAATAGAATCCATACATACAGGATTTGAAAGACAAAAAGGGATCATTTCATTTGTCCTTCTGCATAAAGTTGTAAAGACTTAAAACGTCACTGGCATACGCCCTTACAAATCTCAGTTTAAGACTGAACTTCAGTCTCCACAGATAGTGAATTGGAAACGTTGGCTTTTTTTTCCATATTAACCTAAATAATCTTCTCTACAAATAAGTTTCTTTTTCCACCTCAATTAGAGTTCACTGTGCTCTTTTGAGTAACTTTTCTATACTGGGAGATTGCTGTAGTGCTTCTCAGTCTTTTCTACAGTTCCTTCAGTCTTCCTTCATTTATTATTTTTAATCTCTGTGGAGCCTCTTTAACTTGGCTCTATTTTAAAGTGGGGCATTCAAAATGGGATGCAGTACTAATATAGGTCTCTCCAATGCTGAATAAAGCAGAATGACTGTCTTCTGCTTCTGACATACTGCATTTTTTTTAATATACCCTAATATATTATTAATAGATCCTAAAATATTTTTCAACAAAACCACAGTTAGATCACGCTCAATTTGTAGTCCAATATAAATCCCAAGTTCTTTTCTGTACTGTTATTCCCTAGCCAGCTATATCTCATTTTGGATTAGTTCATTTGATTTCTCCTTCTGAAGTGTATGGTTTTCTACTTGTCTTCACTGTGTATCATCTTGATAGTTTTAGATAATTTCTTTTAATTTATCCAGATCACTTTGAACTCTAATCCTGTCCTTAACCTTACCACTTGTTAGGTGCCTGCAACACTTGTGATTTGGCAGGGAAAATAATAGTAGAATTATAGCTAGCATAAAAGCGTGAAGGATCAAGTGCCCCCTCTCAGTCTGTCAGTGAAACACTGAGAGTGCACTTTTTCAGCCCACTTCCAGGTTCAGTTTTAAGAAGTCATACAGGACAGTGGCTAACGTCTTACTAGAGTCAGTATCACCTGCATTGTCTCTATTTATCCTGCATGCCAACTATTCCAACAAAGACGGACAAAAGTGTAGTGTGACATCGGAGCTTTACAGTGATTCTCAGAAGACTGGAATACAAGATGTGTAAGAAGGCTTTCATATCCGTGTAGAAGTCCAGAGTTCTTTACTCTTCTCAGTCACTTTCCTCTTTTCCACAAGATGAGGAATGTCATTCTGCGTTAACATTTCCTCTGTTAGAAGGATGTGGATGTCCACTGCTATTTTTGAAGATGTCATTTACATTCTTTAATAGAGGTACATACTAACAGCAGTGGTCCACCTGAAATACTCAGTTATACATACAGTAATTGTCAAATGGTAGAATGTGGGTTTGGAAGGCTCAAGGCAAGATGAAGTTTTCTCCAGAATTGTACGGATAGCCAAATTAGCCCTCTATAATCCCTATGAAATAAGACATAAGAAATATTCATGGAGTAGAGCCTTGGCCCTGATGAAGTCTGTAGAGAACTTTGATTAATGTAAGCAATGTGAGCTCTGAGACAGGGGAGGTTAAAGAAATGAGAGCTGTCTCATGCTCACAGTTATACTGTATAAGGACATCTCAATGAGAGGGAATGTTCTAACTCATAGTGATTTGCGAGTTCTGCAGTATTTGTTAACAAGCTGTATCAGTTTATAAAGTGGCTTATCACAAGCATTTATTTTAACTTTAAAGGTTCTCCAAGTCTTTATGCTCTTTGATAAATGACAGTGTCAGTCACTATGTATGTGTCTTTGATTCAGTCCAGGCATATATCATCCTTATCATTAGCTGCATGTATAAATATGAGATGAATCTGGCTGTCATTGGTGTATTATTCCTAATGAGTACCATCAGATCACGTTCTTCAAGTAGTCACATGTAGCTGTTAAAAGTAGGAGGCCAAGAAGCTAGGAGACAATGGAGTCAGGGAATAGCTGCTACCACTCGAGTCCTGTCAGAAATCATTGGATCCCATATAACACCATACTCATGTCACATAAAAATGTCACTCATATTGCTGTTGATTTTGTCAAAAGCTAAGGAGATGTTGACTGCTGTGAGCAGGAGTGAATTCAACTGATTTTGGTGTTTCACTCCTTTTTCTGCTAAAAATTCTTGAGAGTTGCTTTGGTAGTTATTTGTCTTTTCTAGGAGCATGAGGTCGACAGGAGTTTGTAAGCGTATTGTGAGCATATGTGAGGATATTACTCAGACTACTTGGTGCTCACAGGAAAGATATTGTTCCTTTTAATATTATGAATAAATTAATCTCTATTTCTTTTTGAGAAAACCCTGTAACTTGTGATTTAATTTGCTTACTTTAATACACTGAATTTTGTAAATTTATGTAAAAGGTACCTAAATCACAAGCACATTTTAAACAAAATAAAGACATGAAAACTAATCAGTTTTCCATCAGTTTGAAGATATATGTACTTTGACTGAGGATTTATGGTTGCTAAAACAATGTGAAATTTTAGCAGACTGTTTAAATTACAGTTACCATATGAGGACATTTAAAGTGGAGCTGACATATTATTAATGTCTGTCCTGTTTGCTGCCTTGTAGTATAGAAGCTAAATGTATTGTTTTTCAGCATAGAAAAGTTTTAAAGTGCTGTATCAGTTTTCATTGTAAAAATTCCAGACTCTGTACCACCCGTAAGGATGAATAAAGATTGTAATCATTCTATGGGAAATTCAGCAAATGAAACATAATCTTCTTAAGAATAGGTAATATAATTTAAAGAAAGGAAAATTAAATCTTATTCATTACCCATAAGTAGTTTTCCAAGAGGAAAATCATCAAATGACACCTGAAGTGTATTGGGAAGAAATTCAGTGCTGTAGAATGTTTCCTTTCTTACTGCATGAAAGTTTGTTGCTTTCATACAGCAGAAGATTTGAAGCGGCCTTAGAACAATTATATATGCTGTCTATAATAAACTATATTACAATGTTTTTGTGGTTTCTGATTTGTAGGATCTGATTAACAATATTTTCATAATTTTGGGGGTATTTTGAGATCTATTACTGTCCTCATCACTTTATTTAATAGCAACCCATTAGCTACCATCTTCTCCTCCTCCCCAGACAGACTCACCTTGTTTTCAGACTCTATTCGCATTTGTCTCACATCTCCCTGTGGCTCCTGCACTAAATGCAATCCTTCAACTTCTTGTCATCATTGCTCAAATTCTTCCCTTCCCTCAGTCTTCCCTAAAATCTTTCTGTCTGGCTTTTCCTTTCATTTAGTTTGTGTTTTCAGCTTCTTTCCACCTATTCTCTCAGGACCAAAATCCCTTCCATGCTTCCAACAGAGATTTCTCCAACCCTTTTCTCCCACAATTGCTACCCCATTCCTGCCTTTTGTTGTGGTTCCCTCCCACTGCTGCTTCTGCTATATTAGTTAGGATCCATGATCCATATTCAATAACTGAGGATAGCAATAGCTGAAATTTAGCTACATAAATAAAATCTTGTCCCTATTTCTTGACTACATTTTCTTCAGTGCCATAATTCAGTTTAGTAATAAAACACGTTCTTATCTTCTTGTATTAGCTAACACATGTCATTTTGTTTCTAAAAATGTTGCATACATACATGTAAGACTGAAACAGCAATCCAACAAATTTCATACTCTGTGCAAAGAACCTCAACAAAAACATAATTAATGCAATACAATGTTTGAGATTTTTAGCCAACAAAAGCCAGACCATTTAGAGCTAAGTTCCCATAGCAACCTTACTCTATCTCCTCCTGTGTCTGTGTGATAGGGTCTTTTTATACATGACCACATATTGCTAGAGAATGTGCTGTATTATTCCATAAATAGAACATCAGTTTAATAGGTGACTTAACTACACAAGGACTTACAAAATTATATATATGTCTTCAAAGGAAATTAAATCACTGTGGCTTGTACAGATACTGTATGTATATAAATAGTGGAAGAAATTTTCATGTAAGATTCAACATGATGTTGCAACATCATTAACATAAATCCTGACTGCAAGTGAATTTTTGGCATGTTTTTAGTTTCACGATTATCTATTTCCCTGTATATGTAGAAAATATAAAGACTAAATAATTATGGGAGGAAAATTGTTGATATTTTTTAAAAAATAATACAAGGAGACTCTTCAATTTCAAGTGATTATTTTCCAGATTAGGCAGCGGCATAAAAGCATATGGGAACTCAAAAGAGGCAGACTTTGGTCAGACTTCGGGGCCTGAAATTATCCAGTTTAACTGTAAGCACTTAAATAAAGAGGCCAGAGTTATATATACCCTGTAATTTCTCTACAATTTAGGGAGGTGGAAGAGCATCTCCAAAGGATGATTCAGTCCTCCTGAGATGAGGAGATTTGCCTTCTGCCTATCTTACTCTGGTCTGGAGAAAGCAGTCAAGATTCCTTCATAGCCCAATTTATCACTTACAGTAGGATAAATCCAAGCTGTATTGTCCAAGAAAAAGGAATAAGACTTTCAGACATTTCTAAGTACTTAACATGTCTTAGCGGTTAGATGCAGGAGTCTCCATGGACTACACCGATATCAATTTCTAAATCCATGACTTCTTGTTCACTTGACAATACAAATTTGTTCTGTGTTAGATAGGACAACACAGGCCATCTCTTTTGAGTAGACACAGAAACAGTACTGTGATTATTCTGGGTTTACACTGACTGCAGAAAGATGATACCTTATGTGACCTAATATTAAAATGATGCAGACGATAATACCTTACTTATACATAAAGACTGTTGGAAGAACTTAACTTCATTTGTGTGTGTGCATTTGAACCAGCAGAATGAGTTAACATTGATTCAGCACTTTACAGTCTTCAGCTGTGACATTTTTGATAGAGGACTGTCTCAGAGAACCTAGGTATCTATCTTTACAGGCATCAGGTAAGGTACATCAGCATCCAACTCAGGAGTTTTGTTTGCTACTTCTGAATGCCGAGTTAGGCGTTGCAGCTCAAAAGTAAAGAAACCCTAAACTTTTGTTGGATCTAGATCAAGATGACAAAGTTGAGATCCCTGGTAATTTATAGGTACCCTTGAAATGTATGATTGGAATTGGAAGTGTTTTATATGATATGACATTGATAAAAAATTCTGGCAAACCAGATGGCAATCAGTTAATTTGGAGAGGATTTTAAAACAAGAATAATATGATAAAGAAAAGTGAGGAATAACATTGCAAAAAAATACTCCTGACACAAAAGAGAGAAATGTTATCCATTTCCTCAGTTGGGCTGCAGAATACATTTTCCATATTCAGTTTCTTTGTAAAAAAGACCTACAGAGGAGACCTGGTTAATGTTCTGATGGTTGTTAGAAGCTAAGCAGGTGGATACTGCTGGCATTCAACCACTGTTAGCTCTGAAGAAATCTGACACTCAACAGTTAGATGAATGGCAAAGCAGAAGTATCTGCTTTCCTGTAATAAAACAACAATGAGACAATGTGTCCAAATAAAAGTGGGTAACAGTCTGAAATATTGAACAGTTCCCAAAAGAAATAATAATGAGGAACTATTCAACTAATATTCTCTCTCTCACATGGTTGTTTCAGGGCAGTAATCATACTGTGCTATGCTGGATTTGTTGGAACTAGCACATTTAATTGTAAACCTTCATATAAAACAGTAGTGAGAGAGAGCTTTTTTTTTTTTTTCACCCAAACAAAAAGCAAATGCATGAGATCCTAGGGATCTGAATGCTCTGAATGAAAAGCTTTCATCTAGATACAGTTCAGGAAGGCAAAGTGGGGAAACAGATGAAAATGCATAACACAACAAATAGAAACCTAATGGGGAAAAAACTGTAAGAGTTTGAAGAGTATGAGTGTGCAACCACAGTTAGAAGCAGATGTCAGACCACAGGCTGAAACTGTTTCTGATGCTATGAACAGAGGAACTCTTAAGTTATCTAAATCCTCTTATACCCAGGGAAGTAAGTAGAGCCTTGCAAATTATCTTAAGTAAATGGAGTAGCAACAAGAATATTTGACCTTCTTACCAATTTGTCCTCTTAGTTGAAACAGTTCAAAACATTCTCTATAGTGGGTCAATATACCTTTAACCTCCATTACAAAGTTCACAGACAACAGCATATTATTTCCGCATCTAAGACAGGAATAACTGCAGCTTCTCACTCACTAGGAGAGCAGGACCCCACCATCAACACCGGCTGGCATATCAGGAAAGCCATACGCTTGAACTAACTGTATCGTGAGACAAGAACCTCATTAGCCCTGAGGGTCCACAGCCAAAAGTATTGTTTTCCTATCAGGTTTTAGGTTAGTTATTTTTTGAAAACTTCACACATGGTTACTTACAGGCTTGTAGCAACTGCCTGGAGAAAGCAGATTTTGACACAGGCCAGTAAGACATCTTTCCTGTGTTGCCAAGGGAAAGTGTCCGGCGAGGAAGGAAAAGCTTTGACGTGTGGAAAGGACCAAAAAAGATGCGTCTGGTCCAGAAACAAGTCACCTGTTGGGGGAGCCTTCTGGTGAGGTTTCCTGAGGCACTTCCAGACCAGCTCCCTTTTCCAGAGCCCACGGGAAAGCTCTGCGGCCGCCTGGGCAAAGCCGGCAGCGCAGGGGCTCTGGCAGTTGTCCGGACCCGCCCAACGGTCACCCCAACCGCCGCCTCAGCAACCAACCGCCGCCTCAGCCGGCCTTGCCACCTCCCCCTCAGCGCCCCTCGGCTTCACCGCCCGCCTCAGCCCCCACCAGCTTCGCTTCTCCCCTTCAGCGCCCAGCGGCCTCCCCGCCGGCAGAGCCCAGGCAAAGAAGCCGGCCTGGCCCAGGCTGTGGGGCACGATGGCTGTTTGCCCTGGGCGGGCACTGCCCTGGGCTCTGCACCTGCAAGGTCCGGCCTTGCTTCATGGGGTAAATCCCGCCATCCCTCAAAGAAAGGCTTCTGGCATCGCCCTCTTCTCTGGCTTGGCTTCTTGTTTGCGCTGGTCAGGTAAAGGGGGAGGAAACATCTTTAGCCAAATGTAGAAATGAATTTGTGTCTATGTAATGAAACTTGGGGTTACACAGCTACAGTTAAATATACACACTGTGTTACCGATTACCGTGTTACTCTGAGAAAGCAATGTACGTATATAGTGAACATAAGCATTATTTTCAACTGGAAAACTCACAAGCCTTTTCTTTTTTCTTAGGCAATGGGTCAAACCATTGTTATTTTGCTCCAGCTATTTGTTACAAACTCATAAACAACTACATTTTTCCACCATTATTCATCATCACCTACAATATTTGTAAGTATACTGATCATGGCACTTAGATCTCTCTCTAATATATATATAAATAAATATATTGGTCTTGCAACGCTTAGGTTTATAGAGATATATATATGATACTAGCATTGCAAATAACAAACGCGTTATTTCAATTTCTGTAAAACAGTAGTAACCCATAACCAAAAACTGTACCAAAGGTTATGTTGAATTACACGTAATTTATGTGTACCTGTAAGAATACCCTACCACCAAGGGTAAGTACGAAGAGATAAAGTTATCTTAATCATCAACATTTGCCTTTCTTGGGTCATGAAGATTTTTCTAATGCTTTTACACCCCACATGTATTACCTGCAGGACATTTGCAAGCCATAATGCCATGGTAAGCGTCATGTAAGATGCCATAGAATCATTTTTGTGTAATAATGTAATGAAATTCTGATACAGATCTCTCTGGTTTAAGAAATAACCACCACTTCTAACTTAGATGAACTCAGAAACTGGCAATTTACATTTCACAGGTAGAATTTTGTGGATGCCTTTCTACAGCAGAGATTGGGGTTAGTTTGCTAGAGATCTACCATCTGTGATTGTCTGAGACATACCTACTTCTTAATTGGAGCTTCTGGTGCAATAATTACTATTCTGTTTATAGCAGTACCATAACTTTTAAATCAATTGTTTTCTCATAGATCCAAACAGTAAAGATTAGCAATGACGTATCAGTGCTGCAAGGTAATTGACCTGGCAGCATGAGATAAATTAACACTTAGATTGCTACTCTTTGCTTTGATGCACCATTAAGAAAGTTAAGAATCGGCAGTCAGATGGGGAGAGGAAAACCCAGTTTTGCTCTTGTTCAGTTTTAAATTGATCACTAATACAAGATCTTGAAAGAAGTTGATGTGATTCATTCAGATTTCAAACAGAAGCTGTTGAATATAGCAACTTTTTCAATTATGGGAGCAAGGAATCTGAAGTAGTGAAAACAGTAGAGCTCAAGCTGAGAGGGGAAAGATACTAAGAAAGAGAATACACAAGATAGGGCAAGGAGATACAAATCAAGCTTTTAAGTCCATCAGCAGGACCAGCTGGTGAGTATTTTGGAGAACTGGGCAATTTACTTGGGCAATTAAATATGAAATCAGAAAATTAGCACTTGGCCTTAGTTTGTGTTTTAGGAAACAGCTGCGTAATACAGATAATGCTGACTGATATTTGTAAAGCATGTGCATGAAGCCAGGTAATATTAAGAACAAAATATGCCACGTCACAAAATACCTACCCTGAGAGGTAAGAATTCTTTTGTAAATGCTATTATAAAAATAAAATTCTGTTATAGCTACCTGGCCCACGAGAAGTCAGTCTTTGAACTATTCACAGCTTCTAATGCCTTAAAATTATCCTAATGAATTAAGAAATACAGTTATCCTCACTTAAAGGAACATAGGCACAGACAGTGGGATTCATATCTTTTGTCTTCAGATGACTGCAGAACTGTAGTCCACATCTGATGTGGAGGCCTGACATGCTCCTTTATGTTTAACAGAGAGAAATAGGCACTTTCAAGGTATGACTCATTTGAGATATTTTTAGATACCTACTTTAGAATGGTGTGGATTGCTCCTTCAAATCTCCTGCTCTCCTGTTGCTTTCCATTAACTATAAAAGTTATCTAGATGTCTAGCTCAGATGTAGATTTCTATAGTGTAGGAGTCCCCATTTGATTAGATTAATTGTATCTTGAGAGACTCATCAGAAAATACAAGCTGGCTATCTGAGTTCCAGAACCACACATACATCCCCAGTCTTTTAGAGGAAAGTACTGGATGATGTTATATTTCTATGTCCCATCCAAGTGTCTCAAGATTAATTTAATTTTTTATTCCTTTCTTCAGTGATTTTTCTGGGCAGGTTCTCTAATTCTTTTGGACTCTGATTTATGTTCAGAATATGCCTACATGTCGTGCTGTGAGTAGACACAGTCTTTCTATGCCGATGCTGAAAGCTGATATAACCTCACACTGCAAGTGTTCTGAGCCAACCGAAAGTGTGCGCACTTCAGTGCCCAGCCCTGGCTAATTAACTGTGCCACATAGCCGTCTTGTTAGCTCTGGTATGGTGTGACATTCACTGTGCTCACGCATTTCTTGATCAGCACAGAACATAGGTAGAGTGATCTGGGGCCTGTCTAAAGTAACCAGGTAGGCAGAGCTGCAGAAAGGTTATAACCCTTCCATCTGCTTTGTTGCAGCTGTGCACTGTTTGTCATCTGATTAGGATTATGACTGTATAATAGAGTAGATCATCGCATATAAGTAAAATAGAAAAGATCTAATGATGTCTTGGAATTGGTGAATATATGTAACTGCTTCTTTCTTCTGTGTGATCTGATTGAGTAGACAACTCTAAAGAAAAGAATGTCCAGTCTTCTAGATAGGAAGAGCCAAAATTTGGTGTTACACTGGTATGAGTAACAAGTAACTAATAAGAGCTATTTTTAAACTTGCAATCAGAGTAATTAAGATTAGAGGATGGCCTACACTGGGCAAATGATATGATGTACAGCCATTGGGGTGTAGTAAGACTGAGACTCTCCAGTGAGATGACCTTTACAAAAATGTTTTGTTAATCTCTCCAGGAAATTCAAATGACAGCTTCACCTCATGCAGTCTGCATCTATAATCATCACATCCACGGTATTATTCTCCCTTTTTCTTAGCTTCATCACTTACTATGGAAACAGCTATATGACATTTTCCCTTAACTGTTGTGTTATCTCCTGGGAACAGGGAATTTAGAGCAAATTCTTTCTTATCCTGCCTCACACAGATGTCATTTTACTTGTGGAAGCAGCACCTTTAATCGGTTTTAGTTAGGACTCCTCTATTCTGTCATCTCTGGAATGAAAATTTCTTCACACCTTTTTCATCTCATGAAATTGTGTTGTTATGGCAATGTTTTATAGTGCTGACCTATGCGTTTGATGAACATAATTACAAAATTTTAAGCAAGCACAAGAATTTATAGACTACTTGTCCATGCTTCAGAGTAAAGTGGAACACTGTCTTTCCACAAGTCATTTACAAAGTAAATTAAAGGATTATGTTCTTTTTATTTTTTGTTCCCTTATGAAATTGAAACTGAAGAATGACTCTTTTCAAGTTTTGAGGGAATGTTCTAATTAGTGAGCTGAAGAATAGCTCCTATAAATGTCAATAGTTAAGCAGTCTTGGCTTTCTAAACTATATATGCACAGTAATGAAAGAGCAAGTACCCTTGAAAATTATTTTGTCACCTTTTGAAGTCATACTTTCAGAACCATATTTTTAGTCAGATGAATTGCAGCTGAAAATATTTCATTTTTATGAAGCTAGTCTTGACCAGATTGTGCCATTAACATACCTTTGTTTACAAAACATCAAAAAACCCACCCTGTCTTAACAGTCTTAATCTTAAAAATAGGCTAAACTAGCTGTGAAAGTATATATGAACATTTCACTCTTCATAAGAATTTACAAATCTTATAACGTGCCCTGTCATATCACTGAACATTGGGACACAAGGAACCACAATATTAGGATAAAAGTAGCCCAAATTGGTATAAGGCGTCACGAGATTTAGCACTATTTGATGACAGACCTCTTCTATGACTGGCATTTAATAAGTGTGTTATAGTGGATTTTTAGTAGACTGCATTTTGTGATGCGATATTCTCACAACAGTATCAAGAAGCTTTGATATAGCCAGCCTGACTTTGATTTCAGTTTCACTAACTGAACTCTCATTTAAATTTTTTAGTGTAAAGACTCCAGGATTTTATTAATCTAGCAATGTTTCTTAGTCTGTCACAAGGGGGCAGATTAGTACTGTTGAAGTTTATAATTTTTTTCCAGCAATCAGTAGCAATCTACAAGAGAAGACATATGTTAAGACTGATCATTTGAAAAATCTTGAAATACACTGTTGCTAACAGTTTGATTTTCTTATCAGTATTGAATTATGAGGTTTTAATGTAAGTGTTTCAATCACAAAATAAATGCTTGCTCTGGGGGATTGTATTTGTAACTTTTTAATGCAAGAAATAAAATTAAACAACATAGTATAATGGATTTTCCATTCTATTTATCACACTACTCACATAGTGTTCGGTCAACCACTGCGAATTATTAGCAATTGCCACTTTTTGTGGCAAATTTTGTGGTAAACCCCCCCTTTTATAACTTAAAAATACAAATAAGAAAGATTTGATTCATTAAAGCTTGTTTCTGAAACTTCTAATTCTTTCACAGTTTCTAGTAATCATGCGATAATAGTGTGTAGTATCCCTTAAAAATAAAATTTATTTATGGAGATAAATTAAAATGATAGAAATTTAGTTCCATAAATAAACCCCTTTCTTAAAAAAACAAATCTTCATTCTGTCTTTTACTCTTTACTTTTCAAACAGTATATTCTTACCTCAAACTGCATCCCTATGCTACAAGCATAACTCAATAGTCCAGTCAGTTGAAGGATATAAACCAATTTAACTTGAATATTCCTCAATTCCTTTTTCTCTCTTTTGTGAATTCTGGTCACTTTTAGTTTTTCATTTTCTGCTGAAAAGTAACGTTCTAAGTTTCCTTTTTTGATATTTACTGAATTCAAAGTAACAGCATTCAAAATTATTTATGTTTGGTTGGGCCTCACTGGGTTTACATATATACTGAAAGAGGAATAGTGATCCAGCTTACAGATTTTTCAAGATAAGGCTGTGCTCAAGACCTTAAACACTTAGCAGAAGCTAGTGTCTGACTCAAATGAGCTGTTGAAGGATCCCCAGAATTTTGATCTGGAAAATAAATAACAAAAATTTGCTTTTCATACCAGAGAAAAATAGTAATAAATCCATTGAATTTACTGTATGCTGTAAAGAGAAATAAAATAATTGTATTTCTGGTAAAATTCCGAGTAAATTCTGTTGTAGCATGACAGTATTCCTTGTGCTGAGAAGTTTTAGACTGAACGTGCACTGTAGTACTTGGAGCAAGTATTTTTAGAACATATTTATGTACCAAAAAAGTCTAATTTTTAATACCTATGATTCTAAGAAAATAAATACATAAATAATAAAACAATATATTAAGAAGCTACTAACAGAAGAAAGATAAAAGTGTCTTCTACTTCTGACCATATATAACAGAAATGTTACCAGTGTCACTTGGCAAAAAGAAAACAAAAGGAAGACAGATGATGATACAAAAGCCAGCCTAACTGAGTTTCAGGGATGAATTTCACCAAAACACTGTTTTCTGTATTCCAACATGGAGGCTAGTCCATACAGGCGGAATCTTCTGTCTGTGAAACTTTAACGTTAAAGCAGGCAAAGTTTTAAGCACTTGCCTCCTGAGTATGTGCAAAATATGATAATTCAGAAGGTTATAATTTGATAATAAACAGTGGCTTTACACTGTAAAAGCAACCCACCTTCAGAAGTATCAGGCCTCTTATGTAAGACAAGGCACAAAAAAAGAACCTTAACTTTTATCAGAGTTGCCATCAATCTTTAGTACAAGATGGCAATAATTTTTTTTTCTGAAATAGAATGTCTCAAACCAAATAAAAATAACTTGAGACTGCAACTGAGATCACATGTAGAAAATTTCAGCTCAGACGTTTAAGGTATGACAAAACTATAGGAAATAGAATCTAGCTAGTAGTTTCGCATACTATATATATGTTTACCTATATGTATATTTTTGTATAAATACATGTAAGTATAGTGGTAAAAGCTCTGTCCAAGGAAATGGCATTTGACTAAAATAGTTGATATATTAAGTTCTGATGCCAAATTCAAACACAAATTATTTCAATGGTGTTATATATATCCATGTATATATTTATATATATAAAAATGTGTCTTCAGATGTCAGGATTTGTTATAAATAAGCAAATGCCTTAGATGTCTGTTCTCAGTTTGCAGGTCATATGTACGTGGGATGAAGTACACAGTGGTGATTGTTCTAAGATCAGAAGAAAGGCATTAAAAAGGCTTGTTGTTGAAATTTATGTTCTATTTTTAAAAGAACAAGATGTCAGCTTGCCTTAGCTTTTTCTACATCAAAACAGTGTTATTTAAATTTATGTAATTGTTATGTATACTTCTCATGTTTTTAAGAGCCCCATGGTAATAGTTAATGAGAAAAACAGAAATGTATTTATTATGCCAAATATTTATTCCATGCTGACATTACTCCTACTGGTAAATCTGGTGTGTACTGACCTTATTCATTGTATCCAGGACATTATGTAAGGGAAAAATATGCATAATGTTGTTGCAGACAGTACATCCCACACTTAAACAGAATCAAAGTACTCTTTAAGACATTTTCTAGGATCTAACCAGCGATACAGACCAGATGGCAACGATTCAGCATACTGTGTTTGCAAATTTCAGCTGAGCCCTCTTAAGAAATATTTCTGGATGTGAATGGACTTTTTACTTGCTATGAACTTTAAAACATCATTCAGGATGTGTATCTGATCTTTTGAATTTTTGAATTCAGTAACAAAAGTAAAATGTCCAGAAACTTTTGGAAAACAGTGACAAAGGTGATGGTAAGAAAGTGGTTTTTTTAATTCAGTTTTATGTTATAATTAGTGATCCTAGAATAAAAATGTTGGAAAATTAATTTTGAAGCTTAATTCAATGGGTAAATTGATTCTATTGTTTAATATATTTTCAAATGTTGTCCCCATACTGAACACAGTGTGATAGAAGACCTGATGTTATTTATAGTGTTGCTAAAGGATATGTTGTTTGACTTAGATTTTTTGGCAATATATACAGATATATACATTTCGAGTATATGCATATATGTAAACTGTATGATAGTAAGATATTTAATAAGTTTATTGCAGTTAGAAAAAATAATTTAGCTTCTAATTTCTAGGAAGGTATTTTTGCCACTGTTTTACTGCTCTCATGGCAAAAGATGGTACATTTCTACAAGAAGGCATAGGGCACATAACACACAACAAACTGAGTTTTTAAAAAAAGTCATTAACAAACTGAAAGGGTACCATGTGCTTTACAGCTTTACACGTTACTCAGTTTTGCAGGGAAAATGGCTAGAGAGACACCATCCTAAAACGAAAGCTTAGACTGAAAAGGGCTGTTCAGGAAACATCATGTAAAAAGCATCAAAGCTACTCCCTCTGTGATCTCTTTTGAGACCACAGTGTGCAAGTGGAAAAGGGAGAAGAGTTTCTGAATTATTTTTATGAGAAATATGTATGGTTCATTTTATCCACCTACTTTTATATCGTAAGCAAGACCAAAAGTGTTGACAACTTGTTAAGAATGAGCAATGAGAGATGGCTGTAGCTCGTGTATTCAGGACTGTATTAGTATACATGAACTATGAGAGAATGTCCACTTTTAAGTAGTTTTACCTTGGAAAGAAAGAAAATAGGAAATGCATACGCAGTGCTCCAGGTGCCTAAATTTCAATTCTGAGTCAAGTCTCTAGAACAGGAACTTTGCTGTCCAGTGACACTGTGGTTAGCCGTGCTGTAGGCCTGAGAAGGTTGGCATAATGCTGCTGGAATATTCATAAACCATTTCTCTCCATTCCAATCTAAATACTGTAAAATATTATTTATTGCTCCAGCATACTATTTCTGAAAAGACTGTCCCATCATTTCCGAGAATATCATAGGTTTGTGTTCGTACTGAGTGGGAAGCTCTCCAACAGACACTCAGCTTTATAGATGTAGCTAAAGAACATCTATGAAAAAACAGAGTGTACATCTTTACTCGTAAATTAAACTGGTCCAAACTACAGGCCTGAGCACTGGCACATGACCATACCATTAAATTATCAGAGAAGACCCTGCAACAATTGTGGTTTGTGCCAACCAGTGTTTTCCTAGATAGTGCCTGGGAAAGGTTCAGATTATCACAGGCCAGGGTCTACTCCCAGTAGTCTGGAAGCAGGTAAAGGAGAGCCATGTGGCCACAGTATTATTTACTAATACAGCTGTAGCCAGGGATGGTGAAGCCAGAAAACCAGTCTCAGGATAATGAGGCTGGTAAAATGGAGGCATTTAAAGGCTGATAGAAAAGGGTTCATTTCCAAAAGAGTTGTATAAAGGATCCGGTAGAATAAGACCCTCTGTGGTTCATCTTGCTTTGCAGGGCATAGAACAGGGTGCTGTGCACCGTGTGTCCCATTCTGCACTGATGCTGAGTTGTGACCACCACAGGTGGAGCATATGTGTTAAATGTGAAGAGTTATATAATCACATTATGATTAATTTTTTGCTATGCACCTTTTGTTTTCTTTTGCTAATAGCTGAAATATATTTGCATCAGTTGTGAATGAGAATGGTCACGATATATTTGCCCTGAGACTCTAAATACTGGTTAGTTATTGTGCCTGTATAAGTGGATAATAATAATACACTTTGAAATCGAAATGGATAATCATAAGCTTTAAAATCTTTAAGTTAGAGAATCAGTTTATTTTAAACACCGAAGTCATAATTGTGATGGTTTTGGTCACAGGTTGGACAATTAAACATCCTAAGTGACAAACTTTAATCTAAATTTGGCAGTTTTCAAAAGAACTGAAGCCCTACACCGCTAGATGGCATTATGTAGTCATTTAGGAACTATGGAAAGGCACAGAACACTAATAATCCATACCAATAATGTGAAAATCAGTAAATATTACTGCACCACGATAAATCATTTTGTTTTCAAGTCACAATAAAAACGTCTCATACAGCTTTTTACGGTATCACTTTAAGGGCAGAACATAAGATATGATAGTTGAATATTGGTTTTGTAACAGCATGCTAGTAATTGCTAGCTTATTAACTCAAGACTAGCAGTGTATACACACTTAAAATGATCTCTGGAAAATTTAGTAATAAAAATGGGGACAGATGACAAAGGCATTGTGAGTGCAATGCACTCACACAATGTAAGGTTTCTTCTACAGTTTCTCCATTTGTATGCAGCCTTGACTTACAGCTACGGATGGATCTCAGTTAAAACCCTGGAGATGAATAACTCCAAACCCTGATGATGTTCAACACTCACTTCCAGTTAGGAATTTTGCAAATGTTCTCCATGCATAGAATGGGACTACCTCCTGGAACCAATTATTCATGAACTTTAGTGTGCTCGAAATCCAGTCTCAGATCCAAAATTTGCAGCCTCATTATATCTCTACCAAGAGTACTGCGGCCCCTGGGACTTTTATAACAAAGCCTATTCAGTTTACCAGTTGCTATGATGGCTTCATAATGAGAGAAAATATCCATGAGAAACAAGTTTTCAAATGCCTCAGTTCTGCAGACAATGCCTGTAGCCCAAAGGCTTGTGTTATTAGTAATGGACCCAATTCTGACCAATTCTCTACAGACATATAGCTCTTGTTGATTCACCTTTATAAATGAGGGCAAATTTAGTCTTTAAATTTCTCAAGAATCTTGATAAAAAATCAAATTTCTACTCATCTGTAGGTCTTGTTTGTAGATGCTTTAAGTTCCTAAAAAATTTCTCATTTCTTACCTGTATTAAATAGACAAAACAATCCTTACATTGAGCAAAGTATGTAGTCCTTTTCCATTTTACTAGACTAAAAAATTCTGATGCTATTTAAGGTGAGGAAAGGCCAAGTTTTGTCTCAACTTCGTCCTGTCCCAATTTGTCAGCTCCTGGATGCTACATTGCCTGATTAGAGTAGGGAAAAGCCTACCCATAAGGTCCATGACATGTGCATGTCCTGTCATAGGGTGGAGAGGCCTCAAGCGTAAAGTTTTAAATTGGGACCATGACTGCCAATGGGGCTTTTGTGAGCTTAGGGCTCCACTGAGTGATGTGCCTGCTACAGATCCCTGTCAGTTTGTAACACCAGGCAAAAGTACAGCTGGAGCAGGCCAGCCAGCTGCACAGGGTGTGCGCAGTGCTGGGACAGGAGAGTGGCTGTGACAGGCAACTATTGGTCTCTGAGATGGAGGTGCAGCAGTGTAAGAACCTGAAACTCCTGTCAAATGAGTATCACACTCCGTGTAAGGTATTTGACAGGTCTGGCAACAGAAAAGAGATATTGTTTCCCAGTAGCACCTACAAAACAAGAAAGGGAGCTGGTTTTTTTAACCTCTCCCACAGTTTCTGCTGCATGACATAGGTTTCTCTGAAGAAAGGGATTGTAATAATAACTATGGTTTGGTGATAAGTAGCTCATATGGGCTGTTGGTAATGGTACCAGCAAGCAGTGGAGAGATTCACCAGTCTCCAGAGCTGTTCTTGGTGGAAATCCTCCAGTTGTGGCACAAGTGTCTTTCAAGTCCAGGTAGCAGCTTTTTTTAGTGAATGCAAGGCAAGTAGTAGGCAAGGAAGTAGGCAAACTCTTCAGTGGATCACTACAGGAAGAAGCTTTTCATCCATATGCTTTTAATATTTGTCATTAGGATATGTGAGCAGCAGATATAAAAATAGATGTTATTTTGAGTTTTATTCATTTTAGGATTAGCCTAATAATGTCTTATTCAATTTATTATACCTTGTAATGTATATAATCTGTTCTTTTACTAGTCACACTCATTCATTCTACACTGGATAGTATAGTAGTATAACATCCACTATATAGTGTACTGGGACATATATATACAAATGTAGCTAACTAATATAACATGGTAGGTCTGTCTGCTACCCACGTAAGTCTGTCAGAGGCAGTTTAATTATTTTCTGGCTTTTTTTTTTCTTTCTTTCTTTTTTTTGTTTTTGTTTTTGAATACACCGAGTATGATGTAGTGTTCTTTATAAAGATCTGATGTAAATAAGTCTTGGACCAGACTCATTAAAATTTATTGACATAACAAGGATACTTTCAAGAGTTTTTGGTATTTTGTGCTATGCCCTTCCTTGTTTATACTGGCTTCAGCTGATATAAGCATGACCACAGAGTAAGTTTACATCAAGCTCAAGTTAAAGTAGAAAAGTTGGGTTGAAACTCGGAGAAAAACATTACTAGCTTAGCTAAGTGCATTTATTCACAAGGTACATATCTCTATTGACCCTTAGTCAGTAGGTCTCAGTAATCTTCACTATCTATGGCATGATTTTCTGGCTAGACAGAAGAGCTGAAGAAAAAAACGGAAAACATAGGGCTGCTTAATTTAATGAAAATGGAGAACAGAAAATCAGTTGTTTAAAATAAATTCTTAAAGAAAACTTCAGGTTTGTGAAGGAAATGCAGTTTTGTTTTCAGGGGTACAAACAGATACTTGGGATCTGAAAAGCAACAGTTAAGATAGTGAGAGTGAGAATCATGTCATCTAATTCCAGATGTCAGGGACATCTGATTTAACCTCAGTATCTTATGATCAGTGGAGAGTAATAAACACTTCTAGGGAGTGATTTCACCAACTGTAATAGTAGGAGAGGAACTATACTTTAGCAATGCTTGTTTCTCTCAACAGCACAGGGAGAGCAGGCAACTAGCTCACGAGCATTCATGAACTCTACAGATTTCTGTATTAGTAGAGCTGAATCCCAAGCTGATCATAATGTATATGATCTGTGGTATGGATATCATAATATGGTGATGATGGGGGCTCTCTCTTGCTGCTCAAATTAGAGTGTGGGGGAAAGAGCCTCCTGCCCAGCTTGCCCCTCCTTCCTCTAGAAATTCCTCAGGTTGTTTGATACCAAATGAATAACTGGGGCAAGTTTTTAGCTCCAATTTACTGACATCTTTCTACTTACCATAAAATGCATAGTTATCTCAAGGTCATTATAGTTGCGTTTTTCTTCCATTTAATGTGAAGTTCATTGGCTGAAGCACAAAGTTACAAAAACTCCCCTTAAGTTTTGTTAGACTAGAATATCTACTCTGAATTGTCTTCTCTTCAGATATCAGATTTCTCACAGCCGCACTACTTGCATGAAGAGCAATTGTGGGATTTCTGCTGACCAATAATAAAATGGTGCATTTCTGTGTAACCCCTGTCAGTATCCTGAATAAGTCTCGGAGCTGTGGGACAGAGTTTGAGCAATATTTACATATTATGATACACTGAAAAGTTGCAATATACAGATTGTTGAACTGGTGGAGCTAGACAAGTAAGAGAAGTTAATCAGGGAACTGCCATGCTGGGTTTTTAACAAATGGTGCATTGCTGTTTTACCATGAGATGTACCTCAGAAAGAATGAGAAGTTTTAGAAGCTGTGGGCAGTGCAGGGTAACTGGACCACTGTGATTCCATTTTTTGCAAAGGTCAGGTGAAGGCTGACTTAATTTTATTGGTAGCTGAGCAGAAGACAAACCTGTTTACATTCCAGAGGAATTAGTTTCATAATTGTGGTGAAGTCAAAGAGGAATTTGGGAGGGTTTGCTCATTAATGATCTTTCAGAACAAGATTTCGGCGCCTCTCCTTTTCCTTTTATATGCTTTAACTCATCTATTTTTATTTTATTCAAACAGTACAGAAAAATATGAATTTTTATTTCTGAAGTTGTTCTTTATAAGCAGAGTTTGCTATAAGTGTGCTTATTCTGTTGTAACAAGGAGGTAATTTCATAATATTTATAAAATTCTAATTTGTGAAGGTAATGATGTTGGAGAATTATTGAAAACATGGAAAATTTATTCTTCTGCCTTCTCTTGTACTTACTTATTCATTGAAGAAACCTGAGGCAAGATCTGGGATGTCAGAAATATTTATATAATAGAATAGAGAGATATGCATATTCAGTTCTACAAAAGGGTTTAAAGTTTATATGACCCATATATGTTTGGACTAGATTTTGTTCTTTGTGGAATCTCTCAAAAGTACGATTGTAGTATTTTTGGAGTAACCTATTTTTCCATTCATTCTTGTAATGTATCCAGGAAAAAAATCTGCGATAGAATAAAAGGACATGCACTAGCTAGGATTAAACAAAAAAGCAGGGAATCAGTGGTAGCAAAAAAAAAAAAAAGAGTGACTAAACAGTCAGAGGGTATTCACTAACCCCCCCCGCCCGCTTCTGACCTGAAGACAGTAGTGGAAGGACCTCTTCCCACAGTGCCTCTGTAAAGGTTTTATTGGTTTTGATGGAGAAAGATCTCAAAGTAAGGAGATACTGCTCTCCACCGAGAAGCAAGTCCCTTTTTCTTTAGGATGTAGTGTTTGCCTGAGGGTGACTAGTCCTGCCTGTGCCCTTGTCCGCACAGGGGATGCTTTTTCTTTTTGTGCATTGAAGTGCCACTTGTAACTTCAAACCCTGGCCATCATTTGCCTTTCTGTGAGTGTAATACACTCAACTACTGCTAAATCCCTTATATTCAAGAGGAAAAATGTGTAGCAGGCAGGTGATGAGGAGCTGTATCCTTTCCTACCATCCTAAAAAAACTTCTCATATGTAGCTCTTGTTCTACATCCTCAGTTCCACCTCTAGCATTCTGATGATTTGAGATCAGTAGTTTGGTTGCTCAGGAGTGTCACAGAGATGCCAATAATGCATGAGTATGTCTTTTGCTTTAATAATTGTTGAAGTTCATTTAGATGTTTGGAGGCAAATTGGTTTATTATATGTCTTTATATATCTTCCTCTATATATATGTATCAAAAAAATCAAATCCCATGTTTGCAGCTAAAAGTCTATCTTGGTGGCTGTCTCTTGCTCTATGTGATGGCCCTGTTTTTGTTATGAATGGTGGAAATAAACCTCAGTGCAGGTAAAGGCTTGAAACTCATGCTCCTACTAAAGAGTGTTTATTGTTCCTGGATTTGAGGAGACGTTACATTTAATGATGTCTGTCAGCTGTCAGTGTAAGTGAAACTGATTGCACAAAACACTCATTTATGTCTAGTTAGGTTCTTACCTGCCCTCATCACTGAAACTTCTACACTCCTGCTACAATATATCAGGTGCACAGACTGCCCGTCTCACCTCTTCACTGGTTTATTTTCTTTTATGCATCAGGACATTTTTCTATTTTCTTCCCTTTCCTGGTTGGATGATTTGTTTGGCTGTTTCTGAAGAGCTTTTTCTCTTAGATTTGTCAGTTTATTGCTTAGTAGAGAAGGTACAATTCCTACTAATATTTAAGGTGAAGGATAAAGAGCTCTTCTTCATCAGATTTTCCTCCTCCTTTGACTAGGAACCAATCCTTTTGGTTTCTTTGTCTTACAGAGCTCTACGGCTGTATGTGGCAAATCAGCCATATCCTTCAGCTACAGCAAAATTAATCTTTTCTTCAGGTGCTCAGGTTCTGCTTCAGTACTTTGTTACCCTCTGTTGAGAATAATTTATTTTACTTGTTTTGCAATGTTTTTCTGATTTGTCTTGTTTTTAACTTCAAATGGTCACGTTATTCTGTTCTGTTTGAGTTAATTCCCGGCTATGTCACCATGGTCTGGAGAGTATTAGCTTTTTATCTGTTACTTCTTTTCTGAAGGGTATACTCTCCCTAGAAGAGTCTCAGTGATGGTGCCCTCGAGATTTGTTGTTTGCTGGAAATTTTTTATATAACAATCTGTCATACATGCAGCACTAAGAAGCGAGCAACGCAGAAGCACTTAGTGGATGATGTGGAGGACATCTTTTTGACAGAAATATAGGAGAATAATTTGAGATTCATAAGTGTCTTCCTGACTTTCTAGAAGGATTTACTTAGACCTGAGGGAGAAAGAAAAACTGCTTAATATGTAAGAGTTGTGGGAAAACCATGACAAAATAAAGTAAGCTTCAATTTTTAAAGGTATACATGTGTGAGGGAAGTACAAACCACTTACAAATCTTGGCCTCCCGCCTTCTGTAAAAGGAGGAATGTGAGGGTAATATTTGCCAAAAAGAGATCTGTTTCTGGTTAAAGGAATCTTAGACTTAATGTAGATTCTAGGGGTAATAAAACAGAAGTAGCACAAAGTGCATCAGCTCTGAATATTAATTGAATCATATGTTTCCTCAGTATCAGTTAAATGTGTAGTTCAAGATGTTCTTTGGACTTCTCTTAGATAGTTGAACACTGACTTTGAAAGGCAGTTAGATACTGTGCTCTTCAGTGTTGGAAGGCCTGTAGGACTTAAATTACCAGGAAAGGACTATCAGTTTGAACAACCAGCAGTGCAACTTGCTGCCTGTCCCTGTTCTATTTAGCTACATGCTAACTATGAAGACTTAGGTCTTTACACACAAGAGTCTTTAAACCATGAAAATAACCAAAATTTCAGGAATTTGTAGGGGGAAAAAGAATGAATCTGGTTTATTTACTTTCTTGTTGAACCTAAATTTTATTTACTTCTTAAAAATGTGTTACATAAAATAGCACATGGAAAATACTACTAGATATGTAATGAAATTAATACAAATTATTATTCTAGAAAAATGATAAATAGAAGACGTGCAATTGTGCTGCAGACTAGATTCTTCTCACATTACTCAGACCATCCAAAAATGAGTGTTTAATCATCTCCTCTGGATGAAATTATTCACTTTGACTATAGAGGGAGCATAAACAACCAGCTCAGATTGTATACCTAACTTCACGGCTAATTTAGGTATGATTAAATCTGCTCTGATGTACTGTTAATTTTGTGTGTTGACTCCATACTTGGAGATGTTCTGAAGCCATTTGGATATGGTCCTGGGCAGCCTGCTGTAGGTCACCTTGCTTGAGCAGAAGAGTTGGATGAGATGACCGCCAGAGGTCCCTCCCAATCTGAACCATGGTCTGATTCTGTGGCAGCTTTTAAAAAAATATGAAATTCCAAGTAGAAAGTAGCAATATTGTTAATTTGTAAAGAGAAAGGTGGCCTAATAAAATAAATCATGTAATTTCCTTACGAACTTCTTTAGCCAGTACTAGCTCTGGCCTCTCTGCTGAGCAGTCTTTGTGCTGTTATGCTTTTGAGTACTGAAAGCAGGGATACTCAGGAATTAGATGAATATAGATCTACTTTAATTAGACAGGTAATGAAAAAGAAGAAAACCTACATTGCTGTCAGTAGGGATTGTTCCTTACATTTGACTTAGTTTGTACCTTGTTCTGTTGAGGTTGCTTATATCTTGAAAGCCAATAGTTTAGTGGATGCGGAATGTTTAAGGCACTATTTGTATTTGGCTCCCTTTCATTTTCTAGGAAGAGGTGCCTTGCAAGGAGGCATTCTTCAGTGCTCTTGCTACCTCAGGTTCAGGTTTCTCTGTGTCTCCCCTCTCTTGATTTCTATACTGTGCAGTAACATATTTCCCTGTTGCATAGGGATTCCCCGTCTCAACTTCCATCACTGTTTTGGTTTCTCCAAAAAACTGCATTCTTATTTACAAGGACTGAGAGGAACCTCAAGTAGTTTCTCCTAACTTAGAGGGGTTTTCATCTCAGTAATTTTTGTTAGTAGGCAGGTATTGGACATGCATCACAGTTTTTGGTTCAGATGGATTTTCTAAGCAATTCATAGTCAATATATGTGGAAGAAAAGGGGTTATATCTGTCAGTTTGTTCTTTAGCACCATGAGCATACGGTTTCAGTCAGTCATGTACTGATATGATCCTGGTCACCTCTTCCTACTTTAGTGCTAGATTCTCCCATGAGTGATGTTCTAGCATGGCGGTTTGTAGTTAGAGTGAAGGTGGCAGATTTAATATTCAGTCCAAACATGTTATTGTTCAAACTTTTTCTGTTATTCCAACTGCTGACTGACTGGTAATAACAGGAGTAACATTTGTGGTTTTTTACAGAGAATGTTTTCCAACAGATATGTTTTTAAAATACATATCCTCCTGCTGTTTGAAAAAAAAAAAAAAAAAAGTAGTTGTATAGTTTTAATGCCAAAATATACAGAAAGTTTATATGCTAATATGGAAAAGTTGGGGCATATCTGGCCCTAAAGCAATAAAACCTTTTTTTTTTTTTCCCAAGTTCCCTATTTGCATCCTCACTTGTTACTGTTAAAATTTTGTTATCTAAATTTCAACAGTCAATAAAAAAGGCAGAACAAGTCTCTTCTAACATTCCCCAGTAAACTGTGTGCTTAGAAAACTGTTCTAAACATGACTGCTTAAAAACAAGGCATTTTGAAAGACCATTCTATTTTTGAGTATCACTCGCAAGCAATGTCTCTTCATGCAAGTGAATGGAACAGCAGTTTAACTGAGCCATCTTCATTATTATTCACCAAATTCTTAAATAATAGGAAGTAGAAATAAGTGCTTCAGCAGGTTCCTCTTACCCGCATCTGTGAAAGTAAAACCACGAAGTGTAAATTATGGCAAATGTTCAGAGATATCTGGAAAACAGGACCTATTGTTTGCTGAACAGTTTGACAGAAGTAAGCTATTTTGCATATATGGTCTTTATATTTAAAATGGCATGTCTTTGATACTTTATACTTACTATAATCTTGAATTTCAAAACCCTGCTTCTGGCTCCTTGCAGAGATGTTCCTCAAGCATGGACTTGCACCTGAACCTAAATACCTTATCCCTTCCCTCTTGTTCTCCTGCTCAGTGCATGCAAATTATTCTTGCAAATGCTATGACTGTCTTCGAGAGGTGTATGTGTACAGTTTGGTCCTGGGACTGGAGACAATTCTTCGTGGAAAAAGTTAGTCGGCCTGTTATTTACATATGGAGTATATCTGTGGCTCATCTCTGGGGCATCTTGTCCTGAGGCTTCCAGAGAAACAAAATTAGGAAAGGCTGCTCCTGCCAGCCTACTCTTTCCTAGGTAGAGAACTCCAGGCAGGTACCTATTTTGAAGCTATCAGGATGCTTATACATATTTTAGCCACTCCTTTCTCCTCAGCAATTCAAGTTCTACAGGTCCATAGATAATGTAATAATGAGTCTAGGCTTCTGTCAATAAAATCTGCAGGAGTACTAGTAATGTGCGTGTTAGCTTACAATGTCTTAAGTGAAGTAAGGTTAAACCACTCAGAACTTGAACTGAAACATGTAAACGGCCCTGAGTTGATGACAGAAACCAGTGTCTCCTGGGAAATGCAGCTGCAGTTTGGGGATATGCAGTGGAAGCAGCCTCCCCCCAGCCTGCAGGAAAGCAAGCAAGGGAGCAACGGATGGTGCAGAAATGGGTGCAAGGAATACAGCCCTCTCTCTCCATCCTCTCACACCGTCTACTGTGAATTAACCCCAGTGTATTAGATAGGTGGCACTGTGTTCTTGGAGATTCAAAACCAGAGCTTCGTCTCCTATGGACGTCCAATAGTGCATGACACTGTTTGCAGGTGTAGAGGTGCTGTTTGTTCTTGGTGATCTAGTCCTTAGGTGTCGCAGCTTTAATAATAAATTCAGAAGATCTGTTTTGTTCGGGGAAAATATTCTATTACTTCTGGTCTGCACATTTATTAATATTCTTAGTTTATGAAGACTGCCATGTTTCACCTCAGACTGCTGCATTTCATTTGAAGATGGCTCATTTGTATGGAGGGGAGAGATCTGGTAAAGAGCACATCTACGTCAGAGGGAATTTACCAAGTTGTGTCAATATCTGTACAGTTACATAATTACAATAACAGAATGGCATCTATTTGATAATTCCACTTTTTCTGCAAGTCATTGGACTAATGAATGAAATACAGCAGAAAGAACTGAAACCATCTTAAAGATAAATGGACAGACTCTTCACTGGTATAAAATAAATGTTGATCTACTGACTGTAATTGAGCTACGGTTTTCTGGTTCACAGCTTGTTATATTTTTCTGAAAAGACAGGGTGCTAAGTAGATTGAATACAAGCTGAACTACAAGGAGAAGAATGTTTTGTTTGGTCTTATTCCATTAAAAGTGTAAGTGAAGTTTCTGTTTGTTTCCTTAATATCAAGCATTTATAATATTCTTTGCATGTGCTACTGATAATTACCTACCTGTAGCTGATATCTTCATGTTCCTTTCTGAGTGGTTTTTCCTTTACATAGATCTTTGTAAAAGTAAGATTCATACTAATATTGAATGGAAGGTGATATTTTGATTACATTACAAAAATCTGTAGCAATTCTTTTGTGCTCCCCTCAGGGTTGAAAAGCGCACAAACAAATCTTGAGAAAATACAGGACTATTTTCATTCAGTGCAACATCTCATCATGGGATTATTCATGAACCATATTCCAGGTGTCCTTTCATGGAAATATTTAAGCCTCAAAACAGTATTCTATTTTTATCTGTATTTATCCATAGTTATCTGATAGATAATCTAATGTTACAGCATTAGAGAAGTAGGGTCCTTGCTTATTTCCTTGATTATTTTTTTACAACTGTATGTAATTTCTGGGTTCTTTCATAATGTACAAATATCTGCTAAGGGACAGTAAGAAGTTCACTGTATTTAGTCCCTTAAAAGAGAAGGCTCAGAACTGACTTGATTATGATTTTTAATTACCTGCATAGGGAAAAGTGGTGTAGAATTGTTTTCACTCTGTGGCCCAAGGACATCTGTGCACTATTTCCAAGGGGGTCACAAAACCCAGGAAAAACACAGCTAGCTCCTGCAGGCTTAGATTTTCTCTGCAGTGTTGTTAATCTCCACAGGAACATTTTTAGAATTGAACAAATCGAAAGAGGTTGAAGGCCACTGACTAGACATCTCATGGGCTAAAATCATCCAACATCAAACTGGAAATAAATTGCAAAGTTTCAGTTTGCTTAAAACAGTAAGTGTAATTAACTGTTGGTCTGCATTATGTGTTGCTGTGTCAAATTCTCCATATTAGATTTATATAATCTTTCTAAAAGATGTGCTTTAATTCACTGTAACTTGCTGTTTTGCATGAGGAAAATTCCACAGCCTTTCCTGTGTAGGAGGCTATATTAGATTATGAAAATAGTTTTTTCTGGCCTTAAAAGCAATTAATCCGTGTTCAGCTCATTTTTATCATAGTCTTTGAGCACATTGCATACCACTCCTTGGGTGTGGCAGCGAAGCAAATATGATGATTCACTCCATTTTCAGAGGTCTGAGTTGGCACTTTCCTCCAGGCTTGTGCTTCAGAATGTCTCCATTTGACCCAAATGTAAGTGAGAGACAGGTTCTAGGGCTTTGGACTCAAAAGTGTCCCAACATGATTCTAAAGTTACCACTTTTTTTTCTGTCATTTTTCATAGACAGTGTTGTGCCCCTCTAAGTCTGATGGGCCGTCCGATGTTCTTGATGTGGCTATGTATCTAACTGTCTCAAGTTGTCTTTGAATTTCACCTCACTTCATTCAGAGAAGACTTAGGAAATGCCATAATTTTCGTTGGTACAATGGAGAAACACAAAATTGAAAACAACTGAAATGTCGAAGTCTTTTAATATGTTTATTTCATTAAAATTACAAAATAAAAAAGCAAAAAATGCTTTTTGAACACAGAATATAGATCAAGACAGCATTTGAAGAATCAAAATGAAAGTCACCCTGGTTTTATTTCACTGATAAAGCATGCAAAACTGCTATAGGAAAGACTATAAAACTCCAGTAAGTGTTCCTGGAGGTTTGTGACTGTGGCAAAGCATCTTAAGGCACTAATTTTTTTTATATATCTGACATGTTTACCACTAGAAAAATTAATGTCATATGTTTTGCAGATGTCAATAAAGGGAGTAAATAGCGTAAGGAAAATATAAATAGCAGTGTTAATTATGCAGTTCACTTTTTAATTCTACATAGTTTTCTTAGGAAAAGAAATTACATATCTGGGAAAATATTTGGATTGCAGAATGTCACAAAGTATTTTTTAGTTTCATTAATTTGGCAAGATTATAAAATAGACAACTAAACTAAATCTATGAGGTAAATGGCAGAAATGTGGTTTTTTTCTTTGGTTCTAAAAAAAAGCAGGTGCTTGAGCTGAAGATATAGCAGACCTAATATCTAAAAAGCAATATCGGCTTTTATGAGGTGACAATGGTATCTGGAAAAATGAAAAGAATAAATACCTAGCCCTCTCAAAATATAGATTTGAGGAGGTGCAGCCAAGATGAGTTTAATCAAAACATGATCAAACACCCTCCCTTCCAATGTACTGTAACACAGCACAAGTTATACTGTAAAGCCAAAACAAAGCTAAAAGCACTAACGCAATTTAAAATAATATAGCTTTTATGGAAGTGAGCGATAAGTATTATGAAAGCAGGGGATCAGAAGACTATGGTGCACTACCCTTCAGGCAAACAAAAAATTATTTTTTTAGAAACTAAAATACTGATCACTCTTACTTCAATGCATTTTAAGGAGCAACTTAATGAGGAGCTGACAGTGGTTGCTCACACAGAATTATACAAATAGTAGAGCTCCTCAGGACGTAAACAGTTGAGAAACTCTAAGCCCATATAGATAGATTTGTTTCTAATATTTTGGTCTAGTTAATTATGATATAAAATATTTGAAAAGGACAAAGGTAGATGGCTGTATCTCTGGATGCCACTATGACTTAAGAGAATGAAATATATGCATACACTACAGTCATAGATAGTTGAGATAAAAATTATATAGTAATACTATAGTATGTGTTCCAGAAAAAGTTTATTTACAGGCATGCATTTTAAGGTCAAGAGGGACCAGTAAGGTCAGAAGAAGACATCTGTTTTGATCTTCTCTATAAAAAATCATGGATTTTCTGCCAGTAATTTCTGCATCAAGCCTGGAATTTCTCTAGAGCAGCTTAGGTCATAAAAATTTTTCTTCCATTTACTAGTAAAGTAAGTATAGAGAAATATGATAGTGTGAACAATGACAATCCCTCTGCTGTATTTGTGACTAACATTATCTCCAAAAATGGCAACAGGCCCTGCTGCTGCTCTTGTTCACTCTCTAGAGCCATATTTTGTCACCTTTGCTTTGCATTGCTCTAGCCTTTGGTGTTTTGATTGAAATAGTGCTGAGAGCTTTGGCTTCCATTAAAAATGCTCTTAAAAGTATTTACTTTGGACTCTAGTATCCTGGTTGCTTGATTAAGAGATAACGTAAGAAATTATTAAAAAATCACTTTTTAGACTTAGTTGTAGGATGTCACTAGGACTTAAGATAATGCTGTACATTGACATTACGACCTAACGTAGGATGCCAAACTAAAAAGTCTCTTTTGTGGTTCTGTTTTTCTCTTATTCCCCAGCCTCCACAACCTAGCTATTTATAACTATTTTTTCCATCATTCTTAGGGGAAATACTTAGATGCGAACCATTTTCATAGTGCACAAATTTTAAAGTTTTACACTTCCAGTAATGCAGATTAATTACACTCTTTCCTATGCTAGAAGTCTCTATATGTTCTTTGATTCACTTGCAAAATCTTCTATTTTCCTCAGATTTTTTGCTGAAATCCCCACTGTGTTACAGGATTAATATCTATGCTGCACAGCTGGGGAGTAAGTTTGCAAGTGTACAAGAATGAGCAGACTTGCATCAGCAGGTCACTATTGAAACCCACCCACAAGGGCTGGCAGCGGAGATTGCCTCCTAAGAGGTTGTATTGTTTTCCACTCAGTGAATGTGCCACTAACTAATAGAAGAGAAATGTTGAGAATCATTTGGTTTCTCTGAGATTTATGAGCCAAGTTAATTGTTTAGTTTTCCTGATTTATTGTAGTTGAATGGATAAAGTACTATTAATATTGCACTTTGAGCAAGAAATTGAGGCCAGAATAGTCAAAACGTTACTCATCTGATTGGAGTACGTCAATTTTATATGAGGGCAAAATCAGATGTTCTTTTTAGAATGTGGATGTATGTAACTCACTTCAGTTCAAAGTGTAAGCATGTAACACCAAACTTTGTGCCAATATATTATGTGTTTCTACAATAATCTTCCAAATAGCTGTTTCTGTAAAATAGAAGTGTTTGTATTTTTATACATTCTAGCTATTCTGTCCAAGTCAAATATTGAAATGGATAACATGAAATTAGTGATTATTACTTGGTCTCCAAAATAAAATATGTTTGACATGATGGAAGCATTTGAGGCATTTATAAATGCATCATCAATGTCTAAATAACAGTTACTTGACATAATACCTAATATTTACTTCATTTTCTGCTTATGAGCTCCTTAGGAATGAAAGTATTTTTTCATTTTTCCTTACTTGTTTAGAAAATAACACAGGTCAAGCAGAAGTCATTCCAGAGACAGGGTTAGAGCACCAGACTACAGCTAATCCTACAGCTGCTTCCCGTGAGGGCTTGTACTCACCCCCTGGCATGTCATATAGTTGTGGCCGATTAGGTTCCTGCATGTTGAAATTGCCACAAAGGACATCAAATCTCTTCACTACACATCCTGCTATTTGCACAGTGGCCCAGCATCATTGTTGTGATTTGCTCGAATCTCCTTCTTTTGCTCTGAAAGTTTGTGGCGTCTCAATGTATAAATATCGGCAAGCAAATCTTTTAGCATCTTTCTACTTTTTTCTCCTCTTTCTTCTCTCTTTCCTTCCTCTTCATCTAACCCTAGGCGAATATGGTAAATTGTCACCAGGGAAAAGCTTTCCAAAGGAGGCTCATTCTGCATTTTGCTCTGAAGCACAGCTCAGATGAGAACAGAGCTGTTGGGGTAAAGCATTTTCCTTGCCAGAGATATTTACAGGGGCTTCGCTCTGGAGTCTGGTATCTGCAGCATCTTTGGAGAATCTTGATATCGTGGTGGTTTGTGAGCTGAAAAGCTGCCCGATTTACTGCTGGTCTGTTGATTAAGAGACTTACAGCTTAGAATTAGGAAGAGTAATTACATCCAGAAGCAAGTGTGGATACATGAAAATGTATACAGCCCTGGAGTGATGCGTTCCTAATATCCATATCAAACAAATTGGGGTTTGTGTGGCTTTCCTTTTCTTCTTCAGTGAGAGTTAGAGACAGAGTAGGAATTACTGTAGGAAGCTCTTGGTCTGGGAAAAAAGGTTGTCTTTGGAATAAATACCACACTGAAAACTTTCCAGCCTAAGACTTTCATTAATTTATCCATGTCATTTTAATATATTTAAACTCTGTAAAAAATTATGCTGCAAAAAGTTCTCCCCACGTGTAATTTTTCCTCAAGTGAAGTGCATACCTTTCAAATTATAAACTTCCTACTTGTCCTAGGAAAATCCTCACTGTATAAATAATTGAACTCATCTGCTGTGAACACAAGTATTCTTTCTCTAGCAGTCTAAAATATATGCCTAAATACACATCTTGTACTTAGTGCTTTAAATAGTAATTACTCCCGTGAAGTCACTGGAAGCCCTTAAAAGGATTTGACAATTTCCCCACAATCTTTCAGTGAATGTAGTAGCTGGGCTGTGCGGTGCTACATCCACTGATAATTCAGCAGCTGAGGAACTCAGCAAAGCCTGCTCCAAACTTCTCAGCTGTTGACAGGCTTGACTTGCTGAGAACACTGGTTAAATATAGCACAAGCGAGCTGAGCTCAACAAAGTCATTGCTGTAACACTGTGTGAAGAGACCAGAAGAGGGGAAATACAATCTGAGAACTAAACTGCCAAAGCCTAACACCACCTAGCAACAGTTGAAAAAACTTTTAAACAAAAGTCTGGGTGAGACACAGACAGAGTATACCTCCTACTTCTCCTGCCTGGGATTTCTGCGAGAAGCAGCTCCGGTCTTCTGTTCTCTACCCCATTTCCTTCATTACTTCAGCTGCCGGTAGACCTAGAAAAGTGGGGAAAGTTTCTCTCTTTGTGTTCTCCTGGTCTGGATCGGTCTACTACTGTGGTGGTGCTGTGGGACGAGCTACTGCAATCTTGCAGTGTAAAGGATATACTCCTAGGTTCGTGTTGCTGACAGGTAAGACTGAGCTAACCACTCCAACGCATTCTTTTTAAAAGAGCGATTTACTTCTTTTAAGAAAGTGACTATTGTCTCTTTCCTTCTATGAACAATCTTCTGCATAATTTGGGTCCAAGTAGGTGAAAGCTGGGATAAAAGTTTTAGATTCTTTTTTATGCTTTCATCACATTGCTTAAATAACTTTTGCAGTTCTTAGAACAAGCATAATCAAGTAGGTAGTAGTAATATGAAAAAATGTGTATAGAATTTGACATGTATCTTGCTTGTATCTGCTTACATGCTGACAGAAGACAAACCAACATTTAAGAATAGAATACATATCAATCCTTACCAGTGGTAGTCTAGCAGCTATTAAAAACAGTGACAGCTTGTGTGATAAGTGAGAGGAAATAGCCATTCAGTAACTGAATTAACTGAATACTTTGTGACCCAGTGCGTTTGTACCTTTCGTTTCCTTAGTAACTTTTAGCACAGGCACACCTGGTGCCTTTCGTACTACTCTTGTGACAACAGCTCTTGGTTCTTCCTCTTGCACTTATTTACATAGAATGAATATTAATCTCTGCTTGATTGGTTAGCTGTATAATGCAACCATCCTAAAGACTGACCTTATGTTTATTGTACCCAAGTGTGCTTGAGCTGGGTCATTGTTATTAAGGTGTTTGTTTCTTTTAGCAAAATAAATGAGAAACCAGTCCTCAGATGTTTTACCCTGGCAGCAGAATGGAAGCATGTTTATCCATTGGAAATGCATATCCTATGGTCCTGTAATGGTCATGTAATTTAAGGGAGGAATTGCATAGTATGATTTGCTTTGTCTAAACTGACAAAAGCTGTTTGGTCAATTGAAGAATGAATTCACACACACACACCCCCGCCCCATCTTTTAAAGCCATTTTCTCCAAACAAAAGAAATCCAGTATGCATGAATTTTTAAAAGACGTACTGATTATGAATTCATATGCAATATGAATTCAGTTATGAAGGCAAAGATTTAAAGAATGCACTTAACCCCTGCGAAAACCCTGTTCACAGATTTATTTAGAATTGTCTCAGATGAAAAATATTTGTCCATTCCTTGAGATGAGAAGGTCTTGCTTCAGCTAAATGATTCTAGTTTCATCCCTGCATACTATAGAAATGACATCAATACCACATCTTAGCAGTGATATGCTTACAGATTGGATGAAATTAAAATACTCTGAAGCAACTTTGACTTAGTGGCTGAGAATGTAACTGCCTGTGAAACAGTAAGATAAATGAAGTACTAGGATGGAGGAAAATTCTTAAAAGCAAACACAATGTAGTTTACATTTTATTTCATAGCAAGGGGCATACTACTTAAGCACTAAATAGGAATTCTCTTTGTTGGCCATGATTTAATGTGATAACCATTACTGTGAAATTACTGCAGCACTATGGTATCCCAAATCTAAACCTCAAAAGGAAACTTTGGTATTGCTTTTTAATATAGACATATCCTGAGAAAGTTATTTTTTTTGAAGAAAGCTGTACAGTGAGAACTAAAACAGAGACAATATGATTTGTACAGTTTTTATCATATTGACATTAGAGTGAAAATTCCTGTTTCTTATTTTGACTGAGTTAATTGGCAAATAATAAACTGTGAAGAAAGGGCAATTTTGACTTTCTGAATATATAGGGATGACAAAATCAAGGAAAATGCTATGCTAATAATTGCCTTTTGGATTTAATTGTCACTCAGCATAATGTATGGTTTTACGATTTTACTTTTCTTGCACAATTTACTTTTAGCAAAGTTTTTAAAAGCAAAACTCAAATTTATTAGCCCAATAACTATCAAATGAAGTCACTTTTGAAGAGTCTGATAGTCACTTCCAACTCTAACACACGGAGTTGTGGTTTTACATACATCTGTCTTCCTTTCCACTTCAAAATGGAGGAGGAGGCTAAAATTACTCTTCTCAACAGGTGTCCACAAAGAGTCTCTGGGATTTTCCAATCAAATCTGTGGAATATGTAATGTGGCTATTCAACAGATGGTTTCATATTTGAAGAATAGCCAATTCTACTAATGACTACAGTGAAACCATGCTCAATTTTATATCAAATCAAAAAGTAATTTAGGTTTTGGCGATAGACTTAATTGTAGAGATTTTCTTGGAAGACAAGTAGACATAGCATACCCATTTATTTTCCCCATTATATATTATTTTGATTTTGTTTATATTCCCATAGCTGTGCAATGAATGCTGCCTTTCATGGTGCTAAAGCCTGTGTATTCCTCCCAATCTGAATCCACTTCCAGCCTCTGCCTGTGGCTCATTCTTTCACCTTCATTACAGCAATACTATAATTTATGGCCTCTTTTAGCCAATCTAGCCACAGCTAAAGTCATCATCTTAACTGGGAGTTTTGTCATCGCCTCAGTCTTTCAATCTCTTTATACGTCTGGTTCTTTTTAACACCAAATTCAAGGACTTGAAATTCATCTTCAAAGCTCAGCACTGTTCTGTCCTTGCCTACATCTGCCTCGATTTTCCCATAGTCCTCCCACTCATATCTGGTAGACTATTAACCTTCAGCTCTGGTGTTAACTGGTCCATCCTCTATGATACTGGCTTTAGTAAGCTTGACATCGACTTAATGACAGAGGAGTTTTCTATAGTGCCTCTCACTGTAGCACCTGACACTAATGTCATGGAAAGACTAAACTTGTCTACTACCAGAGCTATGTCGACCAAGGCAGGGCTCCTGAAGATACAGTTGTGCATCCTGAAAGCAGCTTGTGGAGTAAGCATGAGTATACTGGGAAATCTCTACTTTTACTAGTATGCCCTGTTTTGTTCCTCTGGGTCACAATTTCGCCAGTGTAGCCATTTCCGTGCTGAAGGCTTCTTACTGATACAAGTGTATCCGTAAAACTCCTGATGCAGGGTCTTAATGTTGGCACAAATTCCACACATGCTTAATTTAAAGCTTTTGGTAATCTCATCTAACTCAGTTGATGTGCCCCCAGGCACAAATTAAGAATGTGCCTCAGAGCTGTGCTGAGTCAGAGGCCAGGTTTATGCCACTGAATTCAGAGTGAGATTTCCTTTGAGTTTAATAAGATCAGCTCTTAGCATTCAATAATTAACAGATAAATTTCCAGTCCCCTCAAGAGCATTTAACAAAATGGACCATCTGTATTCCTGTCCAAATATTTTTTTTCCTAAGAGACATTTTACTTTTTCTCTAATTTCCTGTTTCTTCCCTTCCTTTCTCAAGGTTTGTTGTTGCAGTTTGCCATACTATTTTAATATATAAGCTGAATTTGGGGACAGGGATTTTGTCCTACATGTTTAAAATGCCATTTGGAGTAATAGAGCTATAATATTTGTGAAGAAGCCAGATGAAACAACAGGACAAAAGAAAAGGAACTCCACTTCATGTATTCATACTTACTATTTCACAAAAAATATTTAGTATATAAAACCTAAGATAAGAACTGAAAGCTAGAAAGATAAAATAGTGTATGTGATTAAATAATGATAAGCTGTTGTATAGAAAGGTTTAAATATTCTTTACGAGAAGTACAAACACCTATACTTTTCAGCTTCATCACCTTATTCTGGTACTTTTCATTTTTAGCCGTTTATCTTTTGATTTCTCTCAGTGTTTAATACTGAAAGTTGTTTTCTAATTTTATACGGAATATTGGGAATTATTTGGGGAATACAGTTGTTTCTTTATGTTAGAGGATATTGGATTGCTGAGGAAACAATTATTTAATAAAGAATTAAGATTTCTTAACCCCTCTTGTTCCCATTTAGTAGCTAGTATTTGTACCAAGTTAGTGATACTAGGAAAAATAAAGCATTTATAACACAGTCCTGTATTTATTCTCTGAGGTACCAGTGTCTGAAGGAGAGGAACAGTTGTACCTATTTCCTGTTCAGGAGAGACAGTGGGAGTCTCTAATCATGTTGAAGATTGTGTGATGACTAATGTATTTGAGAAAATTGTGCCTTTATGGATACTTGTTTAGATTTTTCCTTTTATTTTGGGTCTTTTAACCTACTCCTCTGGCTTCTGCAGATGATCTCACTTCCTGTATCACTTTTTATTCTTACCATCATAGCAAAATAAATACTAACATAAATGCAAACACAAAGTCTTTTTAAGTTGGGACAGCTTTTTTTTTTTTCTTTTTTTTTAAAATTCAAGATGGCTTTGCCCTATCATTCTCATTCTACTTTGGCTGGACTATATCTCTAAATCTTTTCCACAAGTAAAGCATGCAAATGCTAACTGTAAAGATAATATGTAAGATTACATAGATTGTGGTCACCTCCAAAATGGTTTGCACACTTTGCAAATAAAGACAAAAAGGCAGCTCCTCTATTAAAACTATTAAAAGTGTATATCCTAAAAGCACATTTGCATTTTAATTTGAAATCAATCTTCTGTGGATACACAGCTGTTAAAGTACATGATTTATCCTAGGCTGTTTAGAGAGCAGTGTTCTGAGGCAATGAAATGACACTGCTTTTTTTTTTTTCAGCAGTTAATAGAAGATTGCTATATGTGGTATTCTAGAACTGAGAGAAAAATTAAGAATTCCAACATCCAGTTCTTTAATATTGCAGCTTTATGAGTGCTGAAACTTAATCAGAAATATGCGTGTGTGCACATGCGCATGCTTTTTGTAAGAAAGCAGTGCTTTTTGGCATTACAGAACGCGTTGCTGAAGGAATGGGACAATCACATCCGAAGTACGGGGAAACAGACTGGAGCTTGTACTTTTTGCCTTAAATGGGCAACCCGTCTCATTGCTGTTAGCTGACACAAGCAAAGGGGTGTGTGAATCTAATAGATTGCTGTACGTTGTCCAAATGAGTTTCATTTCAAAGCTGATAAAACAGCAATTAAAATATTAATTATCTATGATGTGACCAGACTCTCATATAAACCGATGAGGTTTCAGAACAAGAGCAAAAACCTCAAGGAATTTGCAATAAACTTTTGGAGTTTGGTTTCTGTACTTTAAGAGCCCTTTAATATAGTGAGGGTTGCTTTATTTGCTTTTCCTTTTTGGGGAAATGGTGTCAAAGCGTATAATGTTTTGTGATTTATGCTGTTCAAAAGTTTGTTCCAGTGCATATGTAAAAGTAATATTTTGGAAGCTTCTATGTGAAGTCCACAGTATTTAGAAGCTTGTAGGTTTTGGGGGTGGGGAAGGGTATCTAACTAACTAGTGTGTTATGGCTGTGGCTAGCAAGAGCAGAGCTACATCTTCACTAACAAACTTTTAAAAAAAACTGAGAAAAAATGGATTCTATTGTAATAACAGAAAAGAGTATTTTAGAAAATTATTTTAAGGCAGCTCCTCTAAAAAAAAAAAAAAAAAGAAGTAATTGAAATGAAAGATTATGTGTCCTTGTTAGAAGAATTTTCATTACGGTTTATCAGACTGCTTGCATTTTTCAGAAAATACAAAGCAACCGAACGCAATAGAAAGCAGGAGACTGCTAACATCAGTGTAATCGAATTGCTGCCAACTTGCCTTGTTTATCTAAGAGATCTCTGTGAAAATAAGGTCTTTCCCACACATGCATGAGTCATAGGATGTAATGGGGCTAAGCAGACTTGCTTCAGCTTTCTAATGTGCACATATCTAAGCTAACCTGTTTCAGTGCCTGTTCCTGTAACTAAATGAGCTCTAGCTTAACAACAGGAAGGGAGAAGCGGTGGTGAGTTCATGGTGCTATTTCAGTGCAATAACCTTAATGCTAAGGAAACGATGCAATTTCCATTTATTGGGAAAACTGCAGTTACTCTGACAACAAATACACACTAAAGAAAAACATATACAATTTATCATCAAGTTCAAATTTGTGAATGTAGTAGATAGGATATTCATAAAGCCTCACACTAGCTAGTTATGTGACTCAAAGGACATTCTTACTTTTAAAATATATAATTCATATTGCTGAAAAAATACCCCTTAAAAAGCCGTAAGCAAGGGCATAAATAAAAGGGAGGCAAACCACATGTGGTTAGCCATGACTTGTTCAGTGTTGGGCTGACTAAAATTTTTTAAAAAATTAGGCATATATTTCTCATGCTAAAGCTATTCAGTTGCTGTGTCTGTCATTCATACTTAGTCCCAAAATCTCACTTGTCCCACCATCTGTAATCACGAAACCTCTTGGATAAAACTTTTGAGGTAGAGTAGTTGTTCTAGAGTGTCTTATTTCTCCTCCTTTTATTCTTCTACAAGGACTTCTGTAATAAAAAGAAACGCAAATTATTTTCCAGTAGATAAGAATTTCAGTTCCTCAATCTGATAAAATTCTTTAGAGAAAAATAAGCATTCTGATTTTTGATGCTGGGCAGTCAACAGAAGGAAGGGAATGATGCCATGCTAGATATCCTCAAGCATGTCAAACATAGTGCAGAACAAGATGTCCCTTCTGCACGGAGGGACACACATGGCAACACAGCTCCTGAGTGCCAGAGGAATCACGTGTTATGAGGCAGCTGGCTATGGGAGCTGCCACCACTTCGAGTGGCAGGAGCCAGAAGCTAGAAGCCAAGTCACAAAAGGCATCACATTGCAAATAGTAAAAGGCAGGGTCATATTAGCATGTCCTCTGAGTGAGGGGTGCCACTTGTGGAGTTACAGAACCAGAATTTAGGTGGAAGGAATTGACAAGAAGTCATCTAGTCTCACTCAAAGTGGGACTAACTCCAGAGTCTGATCAGGTTATTTTCAGTTATCTTGAGTATTTTAATTTGCAATTATTCTAACGTCTCACATCTTATCTGGATCACAAAGTTTTGAACATGGTTGGCTGAGGAATATTTTGTCAGTGATGATAATCAGTATATTGAAATCCATACGCTGAATAAAAGATGACTGGAGAGGTGGTTGATAGTAACAAAAATCACAGGCCTTTGGCACTTTCAAAATTGCAAAAGAAGCAACATCTGTTGAGTTTTTTTGTTCAATTTTGTTACATTTGATGTGCTATATCCTAAAATAAGCATAAATAATAAGAACCAAAAATCTTGTATGTAATTTTCTATCCTAGTTTACTCCAGCTTTTAGAATGCATACCCTCCTCCACCTCCCTGATCCATTCTGTTTGAGAGCCAAACATTTAGAATTAGGATAGCATTAAGGTGCCATCTCTCTGCAAAAGAATTCTGAAAAAAAGGTTAAGTGTATTCTATCTTTATCTTTCCAGGTAGTCCAATAAGCTGAAAGGCTAGCATTGAGATTGTCAGTAATAAGCAAATAAGGAAGGAAAACAGAGATGCTGCTTTTGAGGAGGGAAACCCTGAAGACTGCCTCCACTGCTCAGCTCACTTTTCTTACTGAACATCTCTTTCCAATTGTATCCTAACTAATCAGGAACAGAGCATGACGCGCATATGGCAGACAGGATTCCTAGATGGAGTTCTGGTTAACCTGAGACTAGCTCAGGCTCTTTTGGTTTAGAAAAGCTCTTGATTGTGGAAGCATCTAAATTTACCTGGCAGTGGTTACTGTAGCATGAAGCAAGGACAAAGTAGTGGTCTTGTGGCACTCAAAGGGATGTGGCAGGCAGTCTTTCCATATAGGATTACTCATACCTATTAAGAATAATCACTGAAGACAGGTATTCTTCTTCTCTTTAGATGAATCAGCAAGTAATGCTCCTAAAGCTGGGTGCTGTAATTAAAATTTTGCCGATACACAACAGGATTGCTGTGGTACTTGGGGACCCAGGAGGACTTGTTCAGAGGCCTCTCTGGAGCCTCTCTGGTTCCAAGAAAACAAATTCCCACCAGTGATACCAGTTTCTAGCCCCTGTTCAATATTGCTACCAGGCACAAAACCTATGTCACCACAGGTCTCTGAAAACTAATGAAGTGCTAGAAAAATACATGATATTAGCTATAGACAGCGTAATGAGTTTCTCCTTAGCTTAGAGAGCACAAAGGAAACACAGTAAAATATCAGAAATAAATTGAATGATCTACATAAGTGTTCAGTGAATACCCTGAACACAACACAACAGTTTGTAACAGTTTGTTGAGGAATAAGTAGAATGGGAACAATTCTGCAGGCTACTGCTGTCAACTGAAAAAATCCCTCCAAGACAGCACTGAGTATCTAAAAATGAGGCAAGCATAACTGCACACAAGGTGGGTTAATTTAGATACCTTCAGCATTACTTGTATAAACAAAGACTAAATCACCCTACAGGGAACAGGCTGTAAGAGTGACAGGACATATGATGGATTGCTTATTATTCAGGTTCCCACTCCAAAATATTCATGCCATGTTTGAATTTTGTTGTTTATACCTTTCAAATAATGTTACCTTAAAATGTGAGGTGCTGGGTACCATACTGTGGGAGAGGAGGGCTGGTTAAATGGCTGGCTTTCACATCAGTGACTCCTTGTATGACTCTCAGCAAGTTATTTACTTCTACACTTTTAATAACACCTGGGATGTTACAAGAATAAATATAGTAGTGACTTTGACACCCTGAGATGTTACAGTATTGAACATCATGTCAACAGCTTTGAATAAGGAGACTTAAATAGCCTTCCTTGGAAACCAGATTCTGCTGGGAGAAGTAGGAATAGAAGTTGAATTAGTCCGAATGACAATATGTATTTTTAGAGGAGCTCCCCAGAGGGAAGTATAGCTGTGCCCTGAGCTGCGAGTAGCAAGAAATCAGCTATACTGGTAAAGCACAGCAGAAAAAGGAAAGAGGGGGACTGGGGATGTGACCAGGAAGCTGTAAGAACAAAACCATACCAAAATAGAAGGTAAACTAGTGTCAATACTAAGATGTTTAGGAAAAACAAACCCATTCCCTCAGGTTCAGTTGTACCAGAAGAGATTCATAGGGCAAAGGTGGTGCTGTCCACTCCTGGACTTCTTGTTGTTTTGGCAGTGCTCAGGACAAGCTGCCGGATATAAGGAGGCTACTGGGGAAAAAAACAAGCTTGGAGGAAAAAGGACATTTGAGGGAAGGAGTGGACAGGTGGCAATTACCCAAATTAGCCGATGGTGGGGCAGCCCCGGAGCTACCACGGGGCTGGGGAGAGGCCACAGGAACCCCATGTACTGGCTGGGGGAAGAGACGGCATCTGGAAAACAGAAATGTCCTGCCGTGCTGTCTGTCTCCTGCAGGCCTGGGCAAGTAGTTGGTGTTTCCAGTCTTTCCCGCCTTGTTAAAGCAATGCTGACAGCTCAGGTGACTGTCTTGGTAGCTGAGATTTTTGATAAAGAGTTACCCTAGGGATTAGGTTGCCATTACATGACTCAGCTTTAATAAAAAACAGAGAAAATTAGAAAAAAATAGTCCTGATGTCTTCAAGAGAGTTGAAGTCTGTGAACTGTAGATGATCTGATACCATGAGGTATTGCTTTAAAATCTCCTGAAACACAGCTTTGGAAGATTATCTCAAAGTTTTGAATGTGTGCTGTCGACAATACCAATAGACAGAAGGGACAGTAGGTCCAAGAGCAGGGCAGAGTCTGACACTCACGTATGTGCCATGGCACAGAAGAGACAGGCCAAGGCTTGCAGCCACAGCTGCCAAAACACTGCTAAAGGCAGTGCAGGTCTTCCACACCATGCCCTGCCATGGTGTAGTGGCAGCAGTAACTGCAAAGGCAGGCCTGAAGTTAGTTCAGAAGAAAGGAAGAGGTTTGGAAATAATTTCTTGAAAGTTTACTTGAGAGCCTTCTTAGGGGGGAAAAGAATGGAGTAATAAATGACCTTTACTTAGACTTCATGAAAGGGATGTCAAGTCTTTATTGTGAGAGCATCCTCTGTTAAAAGATGAGAAATGTGGATGTCCAAGCAGCCACCCACAACCTGGGTGTACCAGCACAGGCTGGGCAGGAACCAAACTGCTCTGCATGTCCTGCTTTGCTTCGAGAGGCAGTGAAAGCTGTAGTCCTCCCTTGGGGCATGATGTGGGGAAGGGTTGTGGGAACATAAGGAAAACGTACCTACCAAAAAAAGGGTAGCGTAAGAGTGAAAAATTAAAGTCTCCTGGGGTGGTTATATTAAGCTGCAAGAAAGGGGAGTGGAAAGCTAAAGAAACAAGTGGCACCCTTTTATGGGATCCCAACTAGCTTTAGGAAACCACTTAATTTCCATCGAAAAATAGAGGCCCATGGTAACGACATTTTGAAGGCTCCAAAAATGCTGGGGAGTTGCACACATGCCATAATGTTGTACTGAAATGTAGCAGCATTTTAGCAAATGATTTAGCATTGTGGGGAGCAGAGCTTCTCACCCTATGTACAACAGTAGGACCCATGCTCTTGCAAAAAAATCACACCATTCTTTAACAGACCATGAGTTCAAAAAGTTTGTTTAAAATCTCACAGTAAATTGTAGCATATCAGGGTTTTGTGTTTGGGTTTTTTTTAATTTAGTGGTTTTGTTTTGTTCTTTTTTGTGGTTTTTTTTTTTTTAATTTTTTCTTTTATTAGTGAAAGAACAAAGTTACACCCTCAGGACCTGCTGTCTCAAGGCTGAACCTAGTATCTAATCTCTAAGATCCCCTGGACAGCCTACTTCATTCTTGTTTTCCTGGTGTAAAAGCAAGAGACTCTGAGAAATGGACAACTATTAGCTTCATTTCAGGGTGGTCATTTGGTTGCTTCTTGAATTAGGCAGCTTGAGATGCTTGAAAACAGCTCAGTGTGTCTCCCCCAAAGGATACATATACATCACATCTCTGATGTGTCTAAGCTCCCTTGGCCTCTGTCCAGGAACATCCAGATTTCCTGACTCATGGCAATGTACCCTGTCTGGTTGTACTTCATTAGCAGCAGCTCAAAAATCAGAACAGTATTCTGCTGTTGCATAAGTTTTTCCAAGCAGTAAACAATAACACCCCGCCACAAGCTTTATTACATTTCTCTTGGAATTCAAGATCCAGAAAAGGCTGACGCTTAGTATTTTCTTTAATGGCAATCCAAAAAGACTGTAAGATGTTATTCTTCAATAAATATTTTCAGGATAGCTTAGTACCTTATTAATTAAGTGTTCTGAAAAGGAAGAATAAATGCTACAGAAGCTACAATAAGCCAATAATTTTTCTCCCAGCTGAGAAATATGGTTATGATTTTTTATTGTCATATCAATTTTGTTGCTATATCAGCACTTACACACTAAAATGGTGAGGGTAAATTTAGGGCTACAGAAGCTGAGAATAATTAGTAGGGAAAATTACATTTTATTAGAGTAGTAGCATACCATTCACTAAGTCCTATTCTGAATAGCTCTTCTTTACTTGCATCTCAAGCATTTGTTTAAAACATTTTAAAAGCAGTAGCATTATCAACTGGCTCAAAGCAGGTTTGAAAATAAACAGTCCATGACTATTAATGGGATTCATTAAAAGAAAACTCTGTCTGACTCTAAAATCTATTTCGGAGCTACGATTGCTCCTCTCCCCTGCTTGTGGCACGATGCAGCTGCTCTTTCTTTAATATTTTTGCTGACAGCTACAGCTGACAGATAACATTTCAGTTCACCCCAACATCAACCCTATCTCAAGGCTCCCTTACTTAGATTGAAAATGCTGGCTTCTTCATGGCTTTACCTGTATCACAGTGCAACCCTGTAACTATGCGATTATTCATATCAGTCACTTGTAATGGAGCACATATAGACGGTGATGCACGAAAAAATAGTTTCAGGGAACAAAGCCAAAAGACCAGAGAACCTGAGCGGGGTCAGTGAGAAGGGTGTACAGGAATAAAGTAACTGTTATTTTGCAACACAGTCAGTCTCTAAAAGGCTGCAGTTGAGTTTTCTTTGTATGAAATGCCAGAGGAGGCAGGAGTTTCCTATGGGAACACATAAGCAAAGTGTCAGAGGATTTCACAGCGTCGAGGGCAGGCACAGCTCCAGCCTGGGTGAGGGTGGCAGGCAGGAATAGGGCTGCAGTCGGGTCACGTGTTGGGGAAGCGCATGAGCCATCCCACGGTTGCTAATGGCACAGCAACAGCTCCTTTTCTTTCCCTTACTTCATCTCCTCTCACACACTCTAAGAAAATAGGCCCTGAATCTGGGAATAAAAATAATATTGCATATGTAGCTATGCAATATGTCCATTGGTATTTTTTAACATTACAATATTTGTCACCTTATATGTTTGTTATTGTAGTTTTAGTTATATTTGTTATCACAGTCAATATAAAAAATATTTTATCCATCTTAATGTATAATCCCCTAGCAAACAAGCTTTGATTTCTTGGTTCATAAAAGTTTTCGTGTAATAGTCAATCACTCAGTAATACCGTGGTGATTCACCCAAAAGGAACGTTTCAGAAATGCAGCACTGTTTTCCTCCCAGACAGAAAACAAGAACATTTACAGTGCTCCCAGTTCTGTGCCTGAACCTCTGAAGCTGTAAGACAGGAGAAGGCGGTGGTGAAGGATAGGTTTCAGAAGTAGCCATCATGTAAAAGAGAGACCCAAAGAGAAAAATGGGAAGGAGACATTGCTTAGTTAGTCCTTCAAAGGAATTCCCAGGAAAATCAATTATGATTAAGACTGTGCATATATCTGTACTTTTTTGATTGATGGCTGAATCTAAAAAACAAAAACAAATGAATGCTTTGGTATGTTTTTTCAGGATTTGCAGTGAGGCACATTAGTTTTTGTTTGGATTAAATATTTTACCAGACTGCAAAAATACTGTTTTTATTATGGGGCTCTTCTAGCAAAATTTAAAGAACAGGAAGACAAGTGGGAGTTTGGAACCATGAAAAAAAACCCAAAGCAACTCAGAAAGGAAAAGGTTAGAATGCTTTATTGCTACAATACAGGGATTAAAACATAGTCTTCCACCTCTCAGGGAAATACTTTAAATACAAGGTATTCTAAGATGACTGCTTCTTTCTTCACAGAGAAAAAAAAGCCTACTTTATATGAAATACTTAAATATTCACCGGAGCAAGAGGTGACACTTGGGAAGACCCGAAACTACATGCAAAGTCATGGAGTTGTTCATACTCCCTGTGACCCAAAATTTACTCATTTGTATTCAAATACGCATTTTGAATCATGCAGACAGTAATCATGCAGACAATTTGAACAGCAGTTTCTGTCTGTATAGTAAGAACCTAAAACACTACTGGGCTTTGACGGGGAATTGGGACATGTGGATAAAAAGGGCAAAGAAACCATTTTCTCATCTCTTTTCTGCTTCACGCTGATAGTACCTCTGACTTGTGATGTTAGTGTTGGGGCAAAAAAGATCAGAAACAGCAAAAAGATCTGTTTCTGCAGTTCATACATTCCATTTTCATTTTTTGTTTCTATGAAACTTTATACTGAATTTGACCCAAATCTGCTTCAGAGTACTCAAACCCATGTTTTTAGGTGGGATGAATTGTTTACTAGAAGACGCTGCCCAGCACAATTTCAGCTTCAGGCTCTGATGAGGCTGTTCTGCTTCCAGTCCCCTGGTGGTGGGAATCCCCAGGAGCAAAGCCTTCTCAGAAAGATGGATGCGTAGCTGTAACACCAGGGATTAGGTGAGACAAGCACATCCTTGAGTCTTTAGAGATAGTGTGCACGTGCCTCAGCCCTTCTCTAGGCCACAGGAACTGACGTAGTGCTGGAGAATATTGATATTAACCCCATATTCCCATTTGTCTCCATAGAGAGAACCTAAGCAGGCACAAAACCATCACTGAAAAAAATATCTACTAGTACAAATAAATACTATGGTGTCACTATACTATGAGGAAAGCAACAAACCTAGTTTTTCTGTGAGTCCAGTGATGCAGCCTTTAACAGTTTAAGAAATACCTAGTGTGAGTACTGTTGTATTTTAATTTTGGTTTATTTTGTCTTCTTTGGTCAACTCTTCTTCCACAGGCTTCTCAAGGATGGCAAAAACTTTGTGATTCTGTCATGCAGTTCAGTGGAATCATTTGGATTCTAACTCTGAGGAGAAGCATTTCATCTGTGTAACCCCTAAAATCAAAACAGTTTCTTTATGGAAACAAGCCTGCCTTAAACAGCTTGCATTAAAACTCCATTATAGTTAATAGGTCAGAATTCCCAAGGACATCGCAGAAAAGTCTGGCAGAGTGTCAGAGAGGTCATCTTAAAAATGCTGTGATAGATCATTGCAGGCAGGAAAAAATAAATTGCAGACATTATGTTATTTTTATATATTTTTCAGAGTGCTGCCAAAATAGGTCATTTGCAGATCAAATAAAGGAAAACATTTAGCAAATTTGGCTGAAACCATTATGAGGAACATTTATAAATTTCTTCGGGCATCTGAGAATGGGCTGTGTATGTCAGCTCACTGATCATGACCATCTCCTTTTTTCATGTACTCTGTAAGAAACCATGAATCTTTAATAAAAATGCTTCTTTTTGTAACACAGAATGAAGGGAATGGATTTGTTGATAAGGAGTCTTATCAACAGAGATAGGTACATTTTCAGTCTCATCTGTTTAATTCTAGAAAGAGAACTAGTTGTTCTAAGTCAAATACTTCAGTTGCTTTCTCTTCTTTGTGAGTCCTTCCTAAAAGTCATGAGAAAACTGCGAAAAAATCAGGATGTTCCATACACATACTTCTGTGAGTCCAGTGATTCTGGACTCTGGATTTCTCTGATCTAGAAAATAACCTAAACTCTGTTAAGAGAGGCGTTTGAAGGATTTCTGTTAGTCTCGGGTTTTGTCATCCCATCATCAAAATATAGCCAATCAACTGGGCATTAGGAATAGATGAAAATTGGAAGTCTAAATGTGAGCAGATATTAAATACTCTATTAAAAGTTAGGTGTGCTGATTGACTTGCAAATGCTGGGACATAGATGAGAAGACATACTACAGAGCAAGCTGATAACAAGACCTCTATCTAAGTTTGCCTGACATTTTTCATTATGAAATCTAGTCTTGCATGAAACCCAGTTGTTTACAGCTTCGCCAAACTGCAGTTGTTCAGGCTGGATGTCTGGCTGAGTCTGCATTGGTTTTGGAAGTTTCAACTAGAACGCTTTGAGCATTTCCAAGAATGAGATGAGAGAAAATTGTTTGCCCATGTGAAAACAATCCCATAACCATTTTGCTGAAGAGCTTTAATGTCTTCATGTTCCAGAATGATCTATTGAAATTCAGCCAGTAAACTGCTCTGTGGCAGTGAATTGACTTTTGCCATCCCTGTGAAAATCATGCCAGGCTAAAAGCCACTGAAAAAAGTATTTCACCAAGGACACCTGGTAGAGATTTGTAGCTAACTTCTCAGAATAGCCCACATACACTGATGCTGTCCCAGTTCTTCACATCTCACCTGTTGCAGCTGGCTTATGCACATACCATTTCCAGAGAGCATCTCCATTTTGGGGTTCCAGGGCTAAGCAATACTCTTCCCACAGTTACTTCTTCATCTGATGCTACAGCACTACAGCACAAAAAATGACGTGAAGGATCTTGCTGCTTCTGTTTCAACAATACTTCCTCAGTAGAGCCTGTGCCACGGTGGGGAAAAATGTATGGACAGCATCATTGCCCTTGCTGCTATGGAAGGACACTAGGAGGGAATAGCACTGTGACAATAGACTGTGACCTGTCAGTCAGGATTTCTTTGCCAGTGATAAGTATTGTCCATCACCTTTGCTATGGAATTGAAACACTGTCTTTGGGAAGGCAGAGGATAATCAGCAATCACACCGACACTTTGGCAGTGTAAACATGCTTTTATTAGTTATTTATCTGGATCTTCAATTGACTCATTTGGAATCAAAATTGTCTCAGTTCATGTATCTGTGGTCTGAGCTTTTTGTCATTGCTCTGTTTGGCGTTCACCATCGCCTGCCAGGCCGAGCTGGACTTCTCTCAGTGCCAGCATCTGCCTCGGCTGACCTTCCAGCTGTGATCTTTGGAAGTGATTGTCCCCAATCCCTCTCTAACAGTGGCAACTCTTCAGAGTGCAATATCACCCGTCTGCATGGCACCATGCTTCCCTGCAAAGCTGTCTTCTCAGTTCTCCCTTTGGATTAAGGCACAGGGCAGGCTTCTGAGGCAATTTGCTCAACCTGCTTTATTTTTGTAGAAACAGCTATGGCAGTTGCTACTCCCCCATATTTTTACCATCTTCGCTGTTCCTCTTCTCTCTGCTGCACTCGCCCTCAGGAATTCATTCCATCTGACTGTGCCATCTGTCAGAGTGCTTCTCATTTGCTTGCCCTCCTCTCAAAAATTAGGGCTTTGCAGTTCTGCTGCAGTTTCGTAGAGCAACAATACATGCTTCCACTTCTCACAGTTTCATCTTTGTTTGAAAGCAATGTGGTAACAGCCATACAGAAACCGTTAAGAATTTATGGATGACGCTTTGGCTATGTCAGCTATCAGGAAATTAGACAATGCCAATGCCAGTTCTCTGGCCTTCAGTCCAAATGTCACTGTCCGATCATGCCTATGTTATTAAACTTCCTCAGCCTTCAAAACAGGTTGGCTATGTCCAGGCTGCCAGCCTCTGGCTAGGCTGGTTCCCAGCCCGGACTAATTCCTGAACCATTCCAGGAGGGCTGTGCCAAAATTTTGACCAAGCCTTGGCACTGTTTAACCTACAAGTTTAGACATAATCCTTATGTCATACTCATCTGAACACATCGAATGCCTGGGATCATCTGAACAATCACATAAAACCCTTTCTGCATTATAAAAATATATTTTATTATTATTGAATCAGACTTCTCTAAGATTACAGATAGAGTGACTGCTTTCCAAGAATATTTTGAACTTCCAACACTGGAAAATTCTAGCATTGGAAAAAATTTTGTGACACATGTTTAAACTGATTTTTTTAGTTGGTTCCTTAGGCATTATTTTAGTATCTCCTCAGCATGCACCTTTGTTTGCTTTCTACTGTTCTGCTTCAACTATCTGTTTCCTTGTTCTCCTTTCATTACATGAATAAAAAAAAAAAAAAAAAACAACAGACAATTTTAATTAAGCTCGGGGACTAATGTTTCCACCTGAACTATTGTAATTAATGAGCATAGCAGATGATACTTTGGTCAGATGAGTCAAAGCTAGTAACACTTCATTGGGTCTTCTTAGTTCCTCATGGACAACAGTGCTTAGAGCTACAGGCACAATTGTGCACAGGATTTCACAGGACTATCTCCTTTTCAAAAGGAAACATATGAGCAAGGAAAAAAATACCGGCAGAAAAGCTTATTTTAACCATATGTGTGTTTGGAGGACTGTCTTTTATTGAACAGGAGTTCAATGAATAACATAAAAAACTTGTACAGGCAATTCTAAGACCTGTCAGGGAAGAGAAAAATAAGAATTTCTTGATGCATCAACGGCTAAACTGTAAACGGCCAACAAACCAACCAGAAACTCAAATAACCACTTTGAACCCTTGGCTTCAGCAGAATAGAGCACTTGGCTTTTACATAGTGGGAACATCAGGCTATGCAGGGCTTTCTACACTCTTCCATGCAGAAGTAGAGCATTGGTGTTTGCAGCAACTCACAAGGATTTGATGCCAGCTGAATCCCTTGACCCTCCTCTCCTGTGAAAGGACAGTGGCAGTGCCTTAGAGTCCCTGGAGTTGTTCTCTGTGATAGTAAGGCAGAACCTCAAAGGCAACTCCATCCTAAATAGCATGAAGTAAAAAAGACCACCCCTCTTCTTGCATAAGTTTCCAGTGCTCCATGCATGTTTTGTTGCAATTAGAATTGTATATATCACAATTTTAAAGCAAACCAAAAAGACTTTTATCTGCCAACATCCTCGTTCAACTCCTTCTCCAAGAGCTGATGAAATCATCTGACATAAAGCAGAGCAGAGGCTGCATTCTTTACAGAGCTTTGAGTGATGCATATTTTACCAACTTATCCATGAGAAAGGGATTCTTGAACAAAACAGCTAAGCAAAAGAAGAGATCATTTTAAAAATATGCTTATGTGGAATTTTAGTTGTGACATGCACCGTGAACATTGCTAATGATTTCAGATATCAGACCATTCTGCAATTAAGCAGCAATCAATGCACTTTTAAAATTGTTGCTCTGAAAATGTAATTTATGATTCCCTACTTTTATCTCAAATGTATTTCTGGCTTAAAAAAATACGGATACAGATTGTTTAAAAACTTCAGCCCTAATTCAGCTCAAGTTTCTGAGGAATAACTGTTACATCAGTAAACATAAATCATAGAATCATAGAATCATAGAATGATTTGGGTTGGAAGGGACCTTAAAGACCATCTAGTTCCAACCCCCCTGCCATGGGCAGGGAAACCTTCCACTAGACCAGGCTGCTCAAAGCCCCATCCAGCCTGGCCTTGAACACTTCCAGGGATGGGGTATCGACAACTTCCCTGGGCAACCTGTTCCAGTGTCTCACCACCCTCACAGTAAAGAATTTCTTCCTAATATCCAATCTAACTCTATCCTCTTTCAGTTTGAAGCCATTACCCCTCGTCCTATTGCTACACTCCCTGATAAAGAGTCCCTCCCCATCTTTCCTGTAGGCCCCCTTTAGGTACTAGAAGGCCGCTATGAGGTCTTCCCGGAGCCTTTTCTTCTCCAGGTTGAACAGCCCCAACTCTCTCAGCCTGTCTTCATAAGAGAGGTGCTCCAGACCTCTGATCATCTTCATGGTCCTTCTCTGGACTCACTCCAATAGGTCCATGTCCTTCTTATGTTGGGGCCTCCACAGCTGGACGCAGTACTCTAGGTGGGGTCTCACTAGAGTGGAGTAGAGGGGAAGCATCACCTCCCTCAACCTGCTGGCCACGCATCTTTTGATGCAGCCTAGGATGTGGTTGGCCTTCTGGGCTGTGGGCGCACATTGTCAAGTCATGTTGAGCTTCTCATCCACCAACACCCCCAAGTCCTTCTCCTCAGGGCTGCTCTCAATCCATTGTCCCCCCATCCTGTATTTGTGTTTGGGATTGCCCTGACCCACATGTGGGACCTTGCACTTGGCTTTGTTGAACTTCACGAGATTTGCATGGGCTCATCTCTCAAGCCTGTCCAGGTCCCTCTGGATGGCATCCCTTCCCTGTGTGTCAACCGCACCACACAGCTTGGTGTCATCGGCAAACTTGCTGAGGGTTCACTTAATCCCACTGTCCATGTCACCAACAAAGATGTTAAGCAGCACCAGTCTCTAAATATATGTAAGATTCAGACCCTTGCTATTCAAGATATTCACCTTTAATTTTAGGTGCTTGAGGCATTACCGAAAGCTTAAAAATATTACTGAAAAGAGTGCTGTGATATCTGAGCCATGGCATGCAACTCATTCGCATGCCCAGTGACAAACAGGATGCTCTGCCCTTCTTTCTGCCCACCAGAACAGTTGATTTTGGATTTAATTTACAGGTGTGGCATGTGCTTTTGGTATAACATTTTGCAGTTCCCTGCTGCTCTGTTCTTCTTTTTAGGCCCATTAAATACTGTTTATTTAACAAAAAATGTTTTGCAAGAACAGCTTTCTCATTTGAACTGCTCAGTAATGACAACAAATTTTTGTAGTTTAAGACTAACATAAGCCAGTTCCAGAGCACCTGCCGAGAGACATTATGACTTTTGTGTACATTAGCTGAGGATACAGATAGGTTGTGTTGTTGCAGGGTATGAATTACGTTTTTTCTTCTAAAAATAGAAATCTTTTGCATTTGGACAATAAAGGGTTCATAGCGTGTGCATTCAAAACTATTCAATAAAAGCATCCTCAGTGAGATAACAGTACATTTTTCATGTCACAACTACAGTCGGATAAAGAAGCCTGCTTTCAAGGGCCGCAGCCAAGCCATAGTAATTTAAAATAGCTGAGCATCCAGTCCTTCAGTTTTAAATCCATGTTCTGTCATAAGCAATCAGATGAAAAAAGGGAACTTTACTAAATTAGTAGTAAGCCACTGATGAGTTTTCCCAAGGTGAGGTTTAAGCCTTGCCCTCTCTCTGTGCCAACCCCTGTAATTCAGTCAACTGGAGGGAACTCCACAGCATAATTTGTGGCAGCTGGGGACTGCATGCGTGCTCTGCTCTGGGAAAGCAAACAAACCAAGCAAGACACAAACCAGCAGCCAAAAGCAGATAGCCAGGGAGAGCAAGTGCAGGGCAAGGATTTGAAATTTCCTCTGAGCGTTCTCCCTGCCTCCAGCTATTTTCAGTTTAAGAGATTGCCTGAAACTGATGTGGTTTATCTGCTTAACAGCCATAAGTGAGTATTTCTTCCAAGTATTTCTACTGTCTCCCTCCAAGCTATGTTAACTTCTGCATCCACAGACGAGACATTCTGTGGCTCTGCTGTTCGGTGTGTGAAGAACCACCCCATTCTGTTTGTCAGTGGAGACTGCTTCAAAGTCCGTGTAAAGCGAAAATAACCAGCCAAAGAAGGCAGGTGCCAGGACGTGACAGGAGCGTAGACTAGGTTTCTACTAGAATTCTATGGATTTGAGAGATGTCAAAGTCACCCACCTTCCTGGCTTCCTTCCCACACACAGCCAGGATGGGAGGTAGCCAACTCCAGACCCTTGCAGAGCCCAGTTCCCCGGCCTGCCGATGAGCAAGGAAGGGTGAAGGCAAATGCTCTCTGGCTGCCACGATGCACAGAAACGATCTGATAACTCCGGGAGATTCTTTAGAATAGGTTTGCCTCTCACAGCCAAAGAATAAAAAACCTGCACAGGAAATTCTTGCCCAGGGATCTAGATCTAGAATTAGAACCATAAACTTTCTGGCCATCCCAAGACTGTTTCCCTGTGATATTTCAGAGGAGCACAGAAACCAGCAGTCCTCAGGGAGGCTCTAATGTACTTATGCCAGTCATAATGGAGACTTAAAACCTATAGTGCTGGAGATTCCTTAGTGAAGCCGTGTCTTGTATCTGATAAACAAACCTGAATGAAACAATGATGTGGCCCATTAGGATTTTCTCAGGCACCTTTCAGGGTGCCAACACTTCTTTTTTGACTCACTTGTGGAACAAGCTCATGATCTTTTCCTTGTCAGTGTTTGGCAGCTCTGTGTAGGATCTGCATGCAAGATACCATGGTGCTTTTGTTATGTGAATAAGCGTCTGTTAGGAATCTCACCGCAACCACTAATTTATTCCATATAAACAGCAGAGAAGTCATGAGAAAATACAGGCTCCGGTTTAGTACCAACCTGGCCTGCCGTCACACAAGCTCATTTAAGTGTTGCATTTTGATCAGTGCTTGCTGAGTGTAGCGCCATGCTTAATTTATCTTGTCTAAATCAATGCAGAGTAGTGACCACTTTCACAGGACATGGAGATTATTTAATTTATGAATTGGCGAAATCCGTCTATTTACACAGCAAAGCACCTATTAAGCATTGAAAAAAAGCAGAAAATGCCTAGCCACCTTGGGGTTTTTTGCACGAGCCTTTAAGAATAATCTGTAAATTTTCAAATGAAGATTAACATAATTCAGCATGTTACTGTTTTAGAACTACATTGCTATATTTACTATAAAGTGGTGGAAAAGAGATCGGACATCATGCTTTAAATTAGTAGGTGACACAGTGATTTATGTTACTTATAATGTGGGAGGAAGAAGTTAAGAATTAGCAGTCTGAAGGCAAATAAATCTTGACAAATCAAAGGAGTACATTCTAAAAAAAAATGTTTGAATCACTGATGCGTAAATTCAGAATCTCGTGTCAGAAAGTATAAATTCAGCATATAGCTTTTCTTTTGAATATGGATGAAGTTTTCTTTTAAAAATAGCGAGGACATGTATGAAAAAATGTTTCATAACATCAGCCTTCCAAAAACTCATCAGTTCCCATTTATTCATGATCTATTTGAAGAGTTCAGAGCACATGGACAGTTTCTGTTCAAATCAAGGACTGTTTTTGCTTGAGAAAAAAGTAGCAGTTTAAGGAGGAAACAAGACTGTTTTGATTTACATACATCATGTGGACTGCTGAGGTAAATCAGGAATTTGAAAAATGCATTTCTCTTCTGACTGAATCCTTAAAAATACAAAATGGGAATAGAATCAGAGGCTATGATGAAAATCAGTGGCATTGTCAGTCAAAAGTGTAATTGTGATTGCTTAGTTGAGAGAAAAAAGTGTAAAGGAGGCATGAAGGAAGGATGTTGAATAAGAAGAGGCTGGAGAAGATGGATGGATGCTCCTTCATAATGCATGAGTGAATGTGCATATGGTAAAAGCAAAAGGCAACAAAATTAAAACGAAAAAATACATGCCAAGCTATGTAGACAAACATATGTAAATGGGTGCTTGATTTTCACCATGTTTGATTGAAGCCAGAAGCTTAGAACTCTCAAAAGTATTTTATATAAGGGAGGAAAAGATGTTAGAAGTCAATAATTCCGGTCCTAAGCCATCTGTTAACTGATGACAATGGAGAGATGTTTTCCATTCTACTGGATCCTTTCTTCCTGAGCATGTATGCTGAATCTGAAGAGCTGAAATTAGCATTGTTCACAAGAAAACAGTGAGAGATTTTTAACTTAACTGGCTAAGAAGTGAACTGCTAATAATAAAACCAGCAAAACTGATATTAGGTTTATGAAGCCATCTTAGGTGGGAGTAGAGTGAATCAAGTTAAGATACTATTAATTACCATAAGATACAATATTATAGTAATGTTTTGGGCATCTTCATAGTAAAATTTGCCCTCACAGTGCTAGTACACTTTATGTGAAGATACCATGCTGCTATTTCTATCAAAATTTCAAATAGGAGCTACATGAAAGTAAAAATACGGGTAGTTCCATCATGGCCATAGTTTTGTCCCATTTGGGGGAACTCTGTGAATGTGTGTGCATTTAGAAAGAAATACTTTTTGTAAATGACTGATTTTTATGTAAACTTTTTACTGCTTTTGATGAAAGTAGTTTTTTTTCCAAACTTTTTTTTTACCCAAGAAGTTTTCTGCTTTGTAGAAGTTCATGGGGTTTTACTTCAAGCTCAGCATAAGCAATCTTTTAAACATGAAAAAAATGAAGTTCAAAAAGTAACTCCAAAAATGGATGGTTCTGTTTTTAACAAAATGTCTTTCCTCTCACATGTATAACCCATGCTAACCCAAAGTAAATGAGAAACAATCATAATTCTGTTCCTTTGGCTATATCTTTTGGATACCCTCCAACATAAAATGCATTAGCACAAAAATGTACTTGTCCTTAATTAATTTATAGCTCAGAGCAAAATACCATAAATAACAGTTGAACTTCAGCTGCAAAGGTTTTAAACTCATGGATAAAATGTTGTATTAAATTTGTAATAAAACTTAAACAGTGCTAGAGGACAAGTAGAACTAATTATCAATAATCTTAGGAATTTCAGTGATGGACAACTGAATGTAAAAGATATTTATTTTGTAGTACATTTGGGTTATATTGAGTTTATTGTCATTGTTGGAGAGAAAATTATTTAAGTTTTACCACTACCCTGAACAAACACACTTACTAAACTGAACTATTTGGTTGGGAGTTTTGTTTTGTTTTGATTTGGTTTTAAATAGCTTGAAGCACATAAAGGATGCTGGCATATCTTGTTCTGAGGCATGCATGGTTGAAGGTTACAGAATCTGCATGATATACTATAGCTCTATGGAGGAACACAGGACCGTAAAGGATCTAATGAGTCATCAGATCTGTTGTCCTAATATTGCAATCCCATTTTATAATCCCCTTCATAAACTTATGAAGTTCCACTGTGACTGCAGTTAGGATTTTTGCTGCTGTTACTCCAACTGAAAAATTGTTCCCAAATCTCATTACTCCAAGCCAGAATCTGTTTGTGGGTTTTAGCATAGATTAAATTCTGGCCAGTCTGTGCCGATGAGTTCCTTTGCCAACATTGTCATTTAGTTTAAATGACTCTCCCATCTTCCTGATGTTTACCTCCATGATATATTTATAGACAGCAACTGGATCACTTAACAGCCTTAATTTTGCTAAACTAAACAAGCCAAGCTCTTCATTCTGTTTTCTCATGTGATAGGTTCTCTATTCCCCTGATCATCCTACAAGTCCATCTTTGTACCTGAACAAGTCTGAGGTAATGTGCTACAAATGACAAAGCCTTCTATAATAGCATAATAAAAGAAACCATAGCAAACAGAGTAATAATTTCAGGCTTGCAAGGATGTGCTGTGCCAAATATTTAGGAGGTTGAGTAAAGGTTTTGAAATCTTCTAAGAGGATCTTTATTAGAAATAATAGTGTGGTTTTTTTCTAAGTTGTTGATTGAAATTGAAATATGAAAGGTTTTAGGGTTTTAATCAAAAGCTGGGAAATCAATGAAAATTATTGTTTGGTTAATACCTTCAGTCAGCACAGTATGCAATTGATTAGATTTGTGACAGCAATCATTGAACAAACAGGTCTGGCATTTTGAAAGTTTGTTTGACAGCAATGATGGAGAAAATTCCTATGAACACTGTATGGTATGTGATCAGTCTTTCCTGGAGAAGCCACAATTGCATTCACATGTTGTTCTTTAAGAAATTTCAATGGCAGGATTCAAGGGGTTAGTTCCCTGGAGTTAGCTCTGCAGAGTGCTCCTGTAGGTATGAGCCACTGGAAAAAAGAAGAGAATGTGGGGACAACTGATCCCATCACCTTCCAGGACCACAGAGAAATGGATATTTTGGTCAAATCGAGTATCCTGTGGTCTCTTGTGCCATAGCTTCTTGGAAAACTCCAGGAAACTCATGACTCCCAGCTGTTAATACTGTGACAGCAATCTTTTTTGGCTGTTTTAATTTTAAACCTTATTAAGTCAATAGTTTAATCAAGTTGCAAGGGGAGCTTCATACAGAAACATTTTCCCAGTCATGCTGAGCCTGCCATCCCAGCGCGTGGGGCCACAATCACTGGAGTGTAGGATGCCTCTGTTAGTGTGAAGAAGAACATTGGTGGGGGAGCATTTGTTTTTCTACAATCCTTCTTTTCTGGGGAATAAACACACATGTCTTTTTCAGCTTTTCTCTGTCTTCTATAATAAGGAAAAAAGACCTTTTGTAATACGCTGTAGGAGAGAAGCACAAATTTATCTGGTACATGCACATATGAAGATCAAGGAAAATGAAAAGCTTTTAAAATACAAGCAATTTCTTAAGCAAAAGCAAAGGGGAATCCCAACCGTGGTTACGAGTAATTAAATACACAAGGAAATGTATGTCAGGGCACTACATGGGTGGCTGCTCCCTGGGGGCTAAGAGCAGGGGGAATCCCCGTGGGGACTAGTGGGCTGGTGGCAGTGCCAGCACTGAGCATCAGGCACTTCCCTGGGGATGGCGCGAGGCTGGGATGGGCCATGGGCCCACGAGTGGGCCTGGCTCAGTGGGGCCCATGGCCAGGCAGGGCAGGGCTGTGAGGAGCTGGAGACTGGCCCTACTGCGGTGATGCTGGGGCACGGGCTGATGGCCCTTGGCAGGGCTGACATGGGATACCATTGTCAGGGCCCAATAGGATATTGTCCTAAGGGCCCTGACAATAAATTAAATGGAACCGTAATTGTAATGAACATTTCTGATTATCAAAATAGTTGATTTGATAGTGAAAGCCATCACATGCTGTCTGCCCCCATGGTGGTCTGTGGGCTGTGGGAAGTAGGTGCCCCTTTGTGCATCCCGAAGCCTTCTCCAGCCGATGTCGGTGGGGTGTAGGGTGCTTGCCAAAATCAGCTTCAGTTTGTGTCGTATTCTGACTAACTCTGCATAGCCAGACCTTCACAGTGCCCCACCACACTGCCCGACCAGAAGGACTTCGTTGTACCATCCCCAGCATGACAGCTGAGGCTTGGAGCTGCAAAGGAGCGAAAAGCAGCTTTGAAAGCTCTTTGCTTTCCCTGGCTGTTCCTTTGAGGGTCCTGGGAACTGTGGCTCATAGATCAATGGGAAGATGGGGACTTTCATCAAAGCTGTTGTTAGGGTATCTTGGCCAACCTGCCAAAGAAAAACTTCAGCTTTCCTTCTGCTTAGTTTGATTCGATGATCCATGGTGCATCTGGGGAAAGGGGGCATGTGTATGTGAATGAGAAAAGCCGAGAGGCTTTCTTCAAAACAGATCTACAGAGAATCAATAGCTTTTTATTACTGCACTGAGAGTAACAAACAAAAATGATTCTATTTAGTGTATGTGATTAAAGCTCTCAACAACTGGCATGGAAAAAAGAGCCCAAGAAGCATCCTGCTGTGCAAAGGGCTGTGATGGAATTGTAGCCCTGTTACATTAAAAATGCCAGTGAGGGAAAGCCTGCAAGCAAACCTGCTTCTTTCATTAGCCTAACGGTGGTTAGGAGCATTTTTGATGTACCCGTGTGATGGCTGGGAGTGAAATACCAGCCTTGTTCAAATCAGTCACAAAATCCCATGGGCTTTTTGGTACAACACAATGTTGTATAGCGGAGAGTATTTTAATTAAATGCAGTGGTGTTCATCCTGACTGTTTCTTTTACTCACCATATTTACTGTGGCATCACTTAGTTAAAATGGAGAATAAGATATGTATAGGCATAAATATTATCTCAAGATATTTTAAAGTTTAATGAAAAAAAATGTTTTCCAGAGTAGTGTAAAACATCTACCTTTATCCTGCTACTTTGTAAAACATCAGAAGATATAAATTACTCAAGTCCTGACTGTGTTCCAGGATGTCTCCTCTTGGGAAGATTTAGCTGTAGTTACTACACTTGTAAGATGACTTTAAAACAATATATAGTGGAGGGAAAGTACTCTTAAGGGCCTATTTTTACACCACATCTCCTGTGAACAAGGTTTCTGCAAATCATGAACACCACTTTTTTTGCATTCAGTGCATCATATTTTAATCTCGTTTAGATTGCTGAAAATCCAGAGTAACATTTGTAAACTCAGAAAAATCAAGACAAATGAGGTCAGAATTTGACCCATTAAGCCTTGGTCCACCATTTCTGTAATCTTAATAATTAGTATGAGGTGACTGACAGAAAACTATTTTTTATTTCTTATACTTTGTGAATTGCACTGAAAATTAAGTTCTTCATTGCAAAAGCATGGCTCACTTTCTTTTATTGACTCTACATAGTTGCATATTAACTTTTAAAAACAATAGTCTTGATCCTTCCTCTGTTCAAATTAATGAGAACACTCTTACAGACTTTTTTTTGAAGGACAAACTTTTTGTAGGGCAAAGAATCCCATGTGCCTCATACAAAATTATCTCTGCTTCATGTAAACTATCGTGCCAGATGCGATTCAGAGCTTGTGGGTATAACAGTGTGATAACCTGAATTCTTACACTTGTAGGAAATGGTTTTTGCGATTAATAAACAAACAAATAGATGGATAACTGCTCAATTTTCTCCTAGAACTATCTGTTCAGGACTGAAGTTTTCTAAACAAATTTTCAATAAAATTGAAGTATTTATCAGTAAAATCTGGGTTTTTTTCCTATAAAGCCAATTTAACTGTGATTACAGCCGGTTAAGATTTCATTACTGTATCTATCTTTGTGGTGTTCACAATCCAATAAATCTTGTTCTTTCAATTCAGAGCAAGGACAAAAAAAATGTACAAATACCTAGTTGGTATTTACTATTTTGCAAGAATTCACATACAGTTTGTTAAGAAATAATGGTGAAACGTGTCATACACTGTTCTAACTGCTATTAACTTAGACACTGTAGTAGTCCTGCTTTATTCCTTAAATGGTAATGTCCCTAGTATGACTACATTGTTATTAGGAGAACTATATAAATGATTTAAGTAACAGTCAGTCTGTTGAACTGAACAAAATTGTTACTGTTTTCTTTTAAAAAATCACGGTTTTTCAGAACACCATGTTATCCTTGACCAAGTGTTTTGCCAAAGGAAAGACCTCTATGGTCTCACAGTCGTCAGGAGCTCTCTGGCACCACAGTCCTGCCCCTGAGCCTGCCTGGACACATCACTGCTCAGACCTATTGGCTCTGATCTTTCCATGCTGTCTCTGAAGTGAGTTCAACCTACGAAACTCTACTTATACTGTAACTGTGCTGCACAGTTGAGAAGGTCAGGGCAGAATTCAGGGACTCCACAAGGTGGATTTAAATTCGGTTCATTTATGCAAACTAATCAAATGCACGAATGAGCTTTTATCAGCACGAGACCTTGCCTCCCTCCAGTGTTACGGCTCTCTTCCTCATCATATGCCCTGCAATGTCCCCAGCTTTCCAGTAGCAATGCTCCCAATTCCCTTCATGTCTTCTATATCTCCATGGTGTTTGGAGTTGTCACCATGTCTCCAGCCTTCCTTTGTTTGCGTTGTGGGCTTTGAAAGAAACTGGTCTGCAGCCCTTGCTGTGCTGCAGATTTCCCAGTGTGACCAGCCAAGGGAGTCATGCATTCTCACTGAGCAGCTCAAAGTCTGCAGACCACGTGGGCCAAGCTGGACATGTTACTTCTCTGCTGTCTTTTCAGCATTACATTGCATTTCGTTGCATTGCACATAATCTACAGAACTAGTCTACTCAATGAGGAACCCAGTGCATTACCTACTGGCTTTTTTCTTCCCTCGTTATGGCTGCTTTTTTTTTTGTATGGAGGGGGTTATTTGGTGTTAATTGCTAAATTATTGCAGAAAGCTGCATCTTGTGGTACCAGCTCTTAGGAGGCAGCAGGAGCGTGAGGTTTTACCACCTCTGGGTTTGTATACTGTATCATAATGGCAAGCACGTTGCCTAGTGTATTCTGAATTCTTCAGGTTGCTGTACTCTGTCATGGCTTTGGAGGCACATGGATAAAATCAATGGAAATCTCTAAATTAAAAAATACAAGCATTTTCAAGCCACTTTAAGTCTGGAAGTCTGTGTTTTCTAGCTGGCCTGCTGGCTGGCAGGCAGAGCAAGCAGAACATGCTGCTTCTCACTTTGCACTTGTGGGCAGACCCTGAGCCTTATCTTTTCTCTAGGGAGCAGCAGGGATCCCAGTCAGCCTCAGGTGGGAGCAGCGGAGTGATGGCACAGGGACACCTCCATCCTCGACTCCCTCCTCCCCCCTCCGGACCTAGATTCTAGTGAAGCCCCGCTCTGGAAGCATCCCTCGACACAGGTATTACTCCACACCATGGTCTGTCTGGATGACACGTAGGAGCTTCCAGGTGGAGCTGAGCTCCTAAATTAATAACATTCAGGAGATGCTGTTGCAATAGCATGGCTGGAAAGCAATGCTTGAGCTTCTGCAGATGTCGGCTCCAGGAGGTGACCAAAATGACTTATGTCATGTCGTGTCTTTCAAAGGCTCATCTGAATTGCAGAGCTGTCAAAGCCCTCAGGGACTGTTGGGGATTACCAAGGACATCCTGAATGTTCATTATTTTCCCTGAAATTTTTTAGCATGATGGGTTAATAATAAGCATCCTGAGTTAATGAGTTAGCATAATGAGGAACTCTTCAGCGCTGACTCTTATGACCATACTGGGTGTCTCACAATATTTGCCTGGTATTTTGCCTGTCTTTTAAAAGACCCATTGCTGGTTTCACATTGGTTATATAGTAATCTTTATTTCCAGTTTTAAAATGCCTCATGGTGCTGGAACATACTTTGAAATCGTGAACCCAGCTCAAAAACTGGAAGGCACTCATTAACTGATTTTATAAAAAATTCACAACTTCAAGCCCAATATCATATAATATATTTAAATGTCTGACTCATTTGGAAAGCTTGGGATTTTCTATATTAATTATGGCCTCAGAAGATCTATGTCAACAGTCAGAAAGCAACTCCATTTGTAGTCAAGGATTGCAAACACAATCTTCCTGGAACTGAAAGTTGTACATTGTGCAATTTTTATGGCTTGTATAGCTTTTCTATTTTTAGTTGGTTGAAACCTGCAATACATCATCTAATCCTCCTTAAATTGTCATTCATAATGCTAATTTCCATTAACTTGGCATAAATAAGGTGGTTTTTTTCTTAAATTTGTATAGTTACTATTTTGCCTAACAATGTTACAAGAACAAAACTGGTTTTTTCTCTGATACAAAGTTGATGTGAATACAAATTGCTAATGGTGTGTTTCTAGTTATGGAATTTTTAAACCAAATTAAAAAAAAATCCACAGTATTTTCTTTTTTATTTAAAAATATATAGTGTTATGAAGTTCAATGACTGTTACATTACTTCAACAAACTATTTAATCCTCCACCTTTATAGGCATTTGGAAAAGTTTCTCTGAGGTTTGGGAAAGCCTAATAGAATTGCACTTTTCAGCTTTTTTGAAGATACAATAGGAAGAACAATTCTGGGTTTTTTCCTTTCTGGAAATACATCTTCAGTGTATTAGAGATCAGTCAGTGACAAGTATTTGTACGTAACTCTCCAGCCTTGTTTTTGCTTACTTAAATAGAGATAATGTCATGTATTTGGCTACCTACAGAAATTGTTTGCGCAACATTACTTCATACCCTGGCAGAGCAGAGGGCAGGGGAGCTAAGCCTGCTGCTGGCACACCAGTTCATGATGTCTGTTCCATAATGCTAAATGCTGGGTTCTGACAGTATTTTTATTTTCCAGACTTTCCTATCCCTCTAATTATAATCTTTTGTCTTTGACCCATAGGCTTATTTCAACAAGTCCCGGGTTTGTGGAATAGTCTGTGTTTGCTGCTTTCCGTGGGGTATGGCCAGGTGATTTCTGGTGCCTGGAAGGCTGGTGCTACAGCCGAGCCACGCTATCATGCCAACATGTGCTGCTAAGCTTTTATCCATACAGGCTTTTGGTTTTTCTTGATGCCAAAAAGTAATAACATTTGTATTAGTAAGTACAAGTATAATAAAGATCTTTTTTTGCAAGCATGACAGCTACCTTAGGTCAAGCACATGGCAAACTCCCAGCTGTACAGATTTTTTCTAAATATGGCCATTTCATACCAGGTCAGTTTTGCAGTCCTAGAATCGACTGACAAACTGCTGACTGATTTTTATTTTTATTTTTTAATTTATGCTGTTTGTTTGACATACACTCAATGATGTTGAACAGGATTAATTTGAAAGATATAGCAGGATACCAGATTTTGAAATTAACTTTGATTAAATGAGTTACAGAACTTAACATGGAGGCAAATATTTTTGGGGGTTTTTGACTGAGTTTAATAATTTCTCTAAGACAGTGATATACAAATCCCAAAGCACTGTGCTGATAAAAGAAAATCCAAAAGTGTAACTGAACGGAAATGAATACGAATTGACATTTAATTCAGTTTCCTAGCTGCTAAATATTTTAGTGATAAACAAATGTATATATTCCTCAAATTACATTTAGTTTAGCAGACTCTTTCACGTTTAAAGACATAAAATATTCTTAATAATTTAGTAAGGAAATAGTTATTCAATGTGAGGACTTTGTCCTGACTTTTCCGAAAGCCTTGTGAAGTATTCTCAATATATATACAGGGGAGGCTCAGCTGACTAGTCTGGGCTTGCTTTTTCTGGACAGCCGTGCTTTCCAGTTAGCTATTGGGTTAGTTACTGGAGTGCTCCCCTTTAACCTTCAGCTGGGCAAGTCTGAAAAAAACTCCTCCACCTCTGAAATTCCTGCAGTGTGCAAGTGGACAAATACAGATAGGGAAAAGCTCTTATCTGTGGGCAATGCAGTGAATTTTAAGAGGAAAGAGTTCCCTCAAGGCTCACTTAGACATTGTTACTAGGGATAGAAACCCGAGTGAGGTTTATTCTCACTGGGGAATAGTGAGTAAAACAGCATGCAAAGTGTGAAATGAGCACGTCAGAATACTTTCTGTTACATCTTGTTTCTTAAGATAACTAAACATAGCACCTTAATATGACAAGAAATCAATTTGCATCCTCTCAGGAGGAAAACTGCTTAATCTTGCTCTTCCCAAACAACAAATGAGAAGCTAAAAAGCAATAACAGTATCATTTTGAGCAATTCAGACACAGGACGAAAGATTAGGCTTTGACCATAACCAGCATTTACGCCTAGGAAAGCAGCTGCCTGGGCAGCTTGTTCCTGTGGAGCCAAGATGTGTCGGAGCTGCCAACAGCAACCGCGGCATGTCCTTGCCAAGGCCATGGGTCCGCCACACATGCCCAGGAGAAGCAGCCCAAAGTAATTTCTCAGTCACCTAAACTTCCTTGAAGGCAGATGAAAAATATTTAAGTAAACAAATAAGTAATGCTGAGACATTACATAACTGCTGGGTCAGACAGTTTTTCACTAAATAAAGAGAAACAGTCATTTCTCTATATGCTGCTTTCTTACCCAATTTCTTACCTGATTTACCAATCATATACCAACTGCATATGCCTCTCTTTTTTTTCTGGATGATGACTAAACTTTTTGGCATTATTGTGAAAAGTCAAATCAGTCTTTTAAATTTGTGTTGAGACACACAGCGATGCCTTAATATTTATAGGCACCCATCAATTCCCTTCAGCAATGCTGAGACCCACATTGCTTTTCTGTCGTCCACTTTCTCATAGGAAATAGGAACTTGAAAATGTTATTATTAATTATTTTTCATATTTACTTTAATTATTAAAAATGAGTCTCCAGTTTCACTTGCTTTAACCAAAAGAAAGCTGACATAGATCCAGTGTTTATTGCTGTTTCTTAAATTACTTGTTTTGGGCAATAATGGCTGAATTCCCCCCTCTTTTCCCTCCCAAGAAAGAGAGTTCAGCCACAAGGAATTGTGGCTGGAGAGTCAAATGAGCTCATTTCCCAGTTAGGTAGCTCAGTAAGGGTGAGCTTTTGATTCTTTTCAGTACTTTTTAGAAGTAGTGGGTTCTTTGCTCCTCTTGAACAGAAGTGTCCCTGCAGCAGTGGTCTGTGTACTGATGCCTTGTAGAAAATCCATCCCAGCAGCACAAGCCACTTGAGTTGATGACTTCATTAACACAAAGTTGGCAGGGCTGGTTATCAGAGGGACTGTGAGGGGTGGCCACAGTCCCACAGCCTCTGTCATGTCCTAACATTTGCCACCAAATGTGGCGCTGCATGTCAGATGCTGATAATGAGGTGTCAAATACCTGCTATTGCCTCCCCACCCAACAGCAAATTCGGCCTTTGTGATGATGCATTTGTGGTTCCAGCGCCAGTTTATCAATCAGCTTACTGATGTGCCCAAATTAGGGGCACAGCCCCTTCAGAGAGGTCAGTGGTGGCTCAGAGGGGCACAACTGAGACCTTCCAGCACATCCCGGGGGCAGGAGGCAGCAGTGTCCTCCAGCCATGTCCTCTCACGAGGGGGAGGCTGGAGCAACACCGCCCTCTGCCCGGCACCTTTTTCCATGGAAAGAAAATCAGGGGTTGCCTTCTCTGATAGACAGGAGCCATGGTGGGCTTCAGCAGTGGTCACTGGAGCTGCATGACAGAGGACGAGGACAAGCCTGAAGTCTTAACATAGCCTCAGAGACCTCGGGCTCCATTTCAAAGACATTGCAAATTATGGATGAAACCTAAACTCCTAGCTCAGTCACACAAGTGAGATACTTAAAGCTGAACAGTGTGAATTTGTGCCAGTGCAGATGATTTTATCTTCATCTAGGCTTGTAAAACACCCACTCCATTTGTAGGTGTCTTTTAAATATCTTTCCATGGCTCTGAACTGAAATTACTCTCTAAGAAAAGCAGCTAAGAATTTTTTACTCTATCCTAGCGGAAAAAAACCAAAATGCAACCTTTTAAAAAAAGTTAAGTAAGGTAGGGTGTTTGGCTAGTTGCAACAAGACAGACACAATTCACTTAGATTTTATCCCTGTTGAAATTGGATTTTAAGAACTCACAGATAATCTGTCAGCAGGTAATTTTAGTTATGTTAATGCGAGACCAAGCCCACACAGAGATATTTATTTGCTTCTTCCTTCCCTCTTCCTTCCCTATTCGAAGTAGCTATGTCATGTTTTCAGCTTAGCCTGACTTTTCGCTCTGCGCTAAAAAGCCAGGTGAAGATTTGAGCAGATTACCATTGACAGACTGTTCAAATAGTGATGAAAACCAGCTCAACCTGTAGATGCAGGATAACTCTTTAACTTCATTCTTTTCAAGTGAAATCGTCTAGGGATTTTGAAACTAAGACATTAGAAGAGGCACGTAAATATGGTTTCTATAGATGAAAGCTATTTTCAATGCCCAGGTGAGGTATCTGCAGGTTTTTGTGCTGCTTCCTGTCAGTGTGAGGCATTGGTTTTATTTAAATCAGTTAGGCTAACATTTACTTCTTTACTGACTTTGCCACAAGTTCTGAAGTCAGTGGAAAGCCTGCAGGATTACTGGGGAAATAATGACAGTCACTGGGCTGGCACTGCCAAGGAATGAAGTAAGACTCTCCTTTCCTTTTACCTCTTTACAAATACTCAAATACTAAGGAAGTGAAGGCCAGGGCTTTGAATAATGCAAGGACCATGCTGGAGCCTCCCAGTGCTAGTCCTCTTATCAGTGACATGAAGCAGAAGAGCTCAAAGTTTGTGCCACTGAGCGCAGAAAAAAAAGCCAGGAGAAGGCTGGTGTGGCTTCGGGATGTTGTGCAACCTCTCTCTCTGCTTCAGCTGCACTGACTCTTCCTGAGCCCTGATGAACTGTTCCACCTCCAGACCATCTTTCAATAGCAACTTAAAAATGTGCCTCTACAATACGTAATACACTTCTGCGTGCCTTGACCTAACTTATTTGAAAAAATACGGATTCTTTTCTGTTTTCCCACCACCCTCCACTTATTTTCTCTCTGCAGACCGTGTATTTATGGTGAGTTGCACTTTCCCTTTGCATGGCTGATTAGTTTTCCATTGCCTTTGTTTGTAAAGGAGAAGGCTGTGGAAAGGAAGGCTGTAAGTTAAACAGTCCCAGGGCTTGAGCACGGATACTTGAAGGTGAATGTCTGTACTCTTATTAAACTGTTGGAGTGGTCCCCGGCACGCTTTTGGCCAGGCCACTTAACACACTCCCAAACCATTTAAGAGCGTGTTTCGGGAGTCAGCATGGGCTAGGAGCAATTCCCAGTGGGCAGTGTGGATGCAGCCAGCATGTTATGGATGCTAAGAGGGCTTAAGAGCCTGAAGGATTTTCCAGGACAGCTGGCCTCGCAGTGAGAGAGCAATCCTGGACATGGTTAATCTTCAGTGTATGTGTAGCCAGAAAATTATCTTTCTTTTTTTTTTTTCCCAACTGGAAAAATATTATTTTAAAACCACCAAAACTGATAGTGAAACTCAAGGGCACATTTAGTATCAGAGACTATTTTTAACTCCTTGTTTTGAAACCAGTTAAACTTCACAGAGGAGGAACCTTTTGGGAGGTGGAAGACAGCCCAGTCTAACAGAGGGGGTTAAATTCACCTCTTACCAAACGACCAGGCATTCATGTGCAAGCTGGTACTCTGTCTATCAACAACTGAAACTTCCTACAAAGGAGTCACTGAGAGAGATTTGGAACTTGCTCCCTGCTTTGGTTGACAGCTGAAATTTGAGATGCTGCAGATGTGTTTTTACACCGTTGTCTCTTGGAGACAATATTTGTAGATGACACAGGTCCTCTGTATAATTTTTTTTCCCTTTTTGATAAAATCTGTAAGGGTATCTACACTGTGATTATTTTTTGATATTTTTGTAAAATAAAAGAAGGATAAATTAGTCAAATGTAAAATGTAGCCATGGTCGTTTACTGGTTTCAGTAAAATCAGAGCTGTGCAAAAAAGTACAGGATTCACGATTCACATCAGGTGAGCGAACGACAGCAAAATACTTCCCTCGACCCAAAGGTTTAAGTTTGCTTTTGGGACATTTAGCTTTTTGTCTTGGCTCACACTTGTTAAAATCCAAGTTAATTAAAAAAAAAATAAATTTCAAAGTGAAAAGTTGAAATAGATTTTGTAGAAAGCTAATAATAAGAGTTAGTTTCCTCTTTTTTTTTTTTTCTTTTTTCCCCTGTTTGCCTCATGATTCATTCCGAGGTTAAAGTAGGATTGCAGGGACCATGGAATGATTTTACTTTATATACTTTGTTCCCTCAATTACATACCACTTTTAGGTATTTTCGGTTGGTCACTGTAAGGACAGAGACAAGGGACTCGAAGGCAAGAGCTGTGATGGTTATCAGCCTGCTCCTGTCTGTTGCTGCTTTCAGAATTTTCCTGCCATCTTGGAAGCAGAAAATGCATTGCTATAGGAGCAGTGGTCTTCAGAAACTACTTACGAGAGATACAGCGTGGTTCATAAGTCCATAACATATTTAATCTTGCAGGTTATCAGCTTGCTTCTGTGCTGTCAACAAAAAGAAATAACTAATGCTTACTTAACACCAAAGATTACCCATCTGCGGGAGTGAAAAATCTTTGGTAGGCCAGCTAATCCGCATCACCTCTTACAATTTTGCAGGCACATTCTGGCTGTCAGGTGATAAAACAAATGTTTAGTGGGTTTGGACTGAAACTAATGGTGACATTGCTGTCTTTATCTTCATGTGAAGTTCACAGTTTGATTTTCAATTGAAATGGCGTATCTCAAAAGGGCAGAAGGCTGTAAAGCAATATGTGAAGAATCTTGATAGGGCACAGTGCTCATCCAGCTCTCAAGGGGTGGCTGTGTCTTGAGACAGACTCCATCAGGTGCAAGGTACGCAGCCCCAGCAATCAGGGGCATTTCTTTCCTCCAAGGATTCATGCTTTTCCTTCAAATCAGGGGCGGTCCTGGGCACAGAACCCTCCAGTGGGCTGGAAACAGGGTGGGAAGAGGGATGAATAGGAACCAACCTACTTCCATGTCTCCCAGCTCAGCTGAAACATGCCAGAAAGGCGCCACCGCAGGCAGTTGGCACTGTTGCCACCTATCTTGCTCCTGGCCAGTCCCTTTCAGCCAGATAGTGACTCCAGAGAATAAATATCTAAACCCTCGTCAGACCTAGCGGCATGTTTGTCTAGTGGTGTCAGCTACTTGAGCTGTCTCTTCTCTGTGACTCCTGTTTGTACTTTCTGGCAGCTGGGAAGCACAGTAATCAAAACACGGGTAGAGTGATATATAAAAGTTTATTTTTTTGACTGAATGATGATCTAATAGCTTATCATTCCTCATGCCTCATGCATCCAAGATGTTTTTCCAGATGAAGCCTGGGAAACATGAATCTTTGTGAAACAAGTCTATGTTACTCCTTAGTTGGTCAGCATGCATTACTCAAGTAAAAGTATTCCAGCTGAAACCACAAGTTTTCCTGAAAATGACAAAATTAATGGAATTATACCAGCATAAACTCTGTTCTTTGTAAACCTCGTCCATAATTTAGCCAGAGAAGAGTTTATCTTGGAATTAAGAAAATGGTGTTAAAGTGGTATAAATCTGCCTTAGTGATGGCTGGGTTTCCTCTTTTAGTTTTGTGAAATCCTTTTCTGCTTTCAAGCAGATTATACCTATTCAGAATGGCTCCTGGATGTGGCATTTTCAGAAATCTTTTTCGTTTCTTCTTGAGAATACATTTATGCTTATTCCTCTCATTTCTTTTTTCAAGCAAAGGAACTATTGTTCATATAATCCTTGGTGAATATAATCCATGTGCTACTACAATCCACTGTTACAAGAATCAATTTTAGAAGCTATAAAATAAATCTTTGATAAAGCAAAAAGGCTTTCCTGATTCTCATGCTGTACGTCAATGAGTGTGTCTGCTGTAACTTTGCTACTTTTCTACACTATTTGCAAGCAGCATAAAAAGAAAAGTTCTATTCACCAAATAGATTAGGGAATAATGAGATAGCAATGACTTGATAGAAGAAAACAATCCTTGTCCTGCATCTAAAACAGTCAACCACATTTTTTTCAGAGACCCTTAAAAGGGGCAAATTCTCCTGTCTCATAATTAAAAAGACTCAAGTTTCTTCCACTGATGAGACTCGTATGTATGGTGTGACAAAATGAGGGAGGCACTGCGACACCCATCTGCCATGGGGCAGTATCTCCTTTCTGCCCAGGCTCCTCCGAGCAATGCCATGGCCTCTCCCCCTCACTTGAGCACAGGCGGATGGTGCAGCCCAGGGACCAGCCCAATCCGCTGCATCTGGGACAGGGCTTACAGGGTGGGAGGGAGCCCATGGAGCAGCACTCCCAATACAGATGGTGCAAACCCTGCTACGGAGGCAGAGTTAACAGGATGACATGAACGTTTCTTCTTCAGCACACGAGGCTCAGCACACGTGCTTGGGCATTGCTCCTCCTAACACCTGTGTAACAAATGCTTTACTAGCGCAGCAAGCAGACCAGCTGAAAGGACAGAAGGCAGCTGTGGTGTTATGCAGAGGCATAGTGGGGCAGAGTGGCTCGAAAGCAGCCCGTCAGAAAAGGACTTGGGAGTGTTGGTTGACAGACGGCTGAATATGAGCCAGCAGTGTGCCCAGGTGGCCAAGAAGGCCAACAGCATCCTGGCCTGTATCAGGAATAGTGTGGTGAGCCGGACTAGGGAAGTGATCATCCCCCTGTACTCGGCACTGGTGAGGCCCCACCTCGAGTACTGCCTTCAGTTTTGGGCCCCTCGCTACAAGAGGGACATTGAGGTGTTGGAGCGTGTCCAGAGAAGGGCTACAAAGCTGGTGAGGGGTCTGGAGGACAAACCTTATGAAGAACGACTGAGGGAGCTGGGGTTGTTTAGCCTGAAGAAGAGGAGGCTGAGGGGAGACCTTATCACCCTCTACAACTACCTGAAAGGAGGTTGTAGAGAGATGGGGGCTGACCTCTTCTCCCAGGTGACAAGTGATAGGACAAGAGGAAACGGGTTCAAGTTACGTCAGGGGAGGTTTAGATTAGATATTAGGAGACATTTTTTCACTGAAAGGGTTATTAAACATTGGAATAGGCTGCCCAGGGAGGTGGTGGATTCACCATCCCTGGAGGTGTTTAAAAAAAGGGTAGATGGGGCACTTAGGGACATGGTTTAGAAGTGGCTCTTGTCAGGGTAGGCTAAAGGTTGGACTCGATGATCTTAAAGGTCCCTTCCAACCTCAGCAATTCTATGATTCTATGATTCTAAGTCCTTTCCTAGTCTGTATAAGAATCACAGCCCTGTGGCTTGGTTATTTGAGCTGTTTACTGAGTAGAGAATTGTCCTGATTCATAAAGTATCCATACCTCCGTGCCAATAGTCCAACAACAAGGGCAAGCAGCTAACACAGGCTCTCACAAAAGCACAAGAGTAATGTATAATACTGTCAGAAGGAACAAAGACCTTTCTTTGTTTGCTCTTGTAGATAAGTTGTGATACATATGAGGGCAAGAGACTGGGGGAGGGTTAGAGAGCACAATGGATTAGTGCTCTAGGCGCGAATGTGTAGAAATTCAGGAAACTCCAGAATTGCTAAGGGTTTGCTATTTGTTCTGTTCTTCACTGTATTAGTCATTTGGTTTAGCACTCTCCTCTGACCAGCATGACTGAAACAAACACTGGAGTCATCTGCAAAAGGAAAACCAAGAATGAGGTCTGCGTTCCCTTGGCATGGTGTTGTTCAGCTATCACGCAGTCCGAAGTCTGACGCACGTCTGCTTCATGCAGCAGCATCTAAGTCCAACTGGGCAGCATTGCTCAGCACGCAGCTCTGCACAATGCAGCCATTAGGTCTTACCTGGTCCTATGACAACCTCTTGGTAGTGTCATTCTTTCTATTTCTTCAAGTCAGACAAAACAATAATAACAAGCATTTGCAGACCCCAGGAAAACAGCCTGGAATGACTAGTAATAAAACTATTAATTTTAATCAGCCTTTGAGGTGGTGTGAACACTTGCATGTCTACATGTTTGTCCTGTGAAAGCCACACACTGAGGCCACGTAGCCTTGGTTCTGGCTACCCAGATCCCTTGGGGCTAAAGCCATCCATCCCCATCTGAGGTGGTCTTGCCGAGGACTTTTAAACAAACAAGGTCAATTTAGTCTCCCTGTCTTCCTCTCTTCCTGACATCTGAGAAGGTGTCATCTTTTTTGTATTTTTGTTTGGTGGGTTTTTTTTGTTGGTATCTACTACTTGCATATACAGACCGATACTATTTAGAAAATTTTCCTGCTCTCCTCTTCATTTATGGGTGTTTCAGATCTGATGGAGGTTTTAGATTATTTGGTCCCCATTCTGAATATTTTTTAACTTCTTTTTAAGTCCTGTGCTATACATTGATTGTTAATCACTGGGCAGAGATTTGGCTTCCTCAGTGTCTGAGTTCTCAGCAATCTCCCATGTGTACCAGGCAGTTCTGCACAGCGCTTTGCTCCATTCCAAATGCCTACGCAGGGGAGCCTCTGAAAGATTCAGTTCCCATCACCACAGCTGAGAAACAATTCCAGTTTTGGCTCACTAATAACCCAATTGCACAGACCCTACAATACATTGTTAGCCTGTCAGAAACCCAGCATTTTCATGTGATATCTTAATCAGTTAGATCTGCAACTGAACTCCAGACTACAAATTTTTAGCCAAAGGCAACAACCATATCATGGCTGTAAATCAACTTTTTTTGTGTGCGTGTATTATAATATTACTATTATTATTATTATTACTATTTTAAAGGAAAGTACTATGAGCCAAAATCAGCATGTCTAATTAGCAGGAGGGACTACATGTTAAGTTCAAAGAACCCTTTTGCATTATCTGATTCTAATAACACTAGTAACAGAGCCTAATCTAACCTGTCATTTCAAGAGCTACAGAGAGAACAAATTGCCATCGACGGGGGAAAGGTTTGGAACAGCATCCAGTCTGTCCTCTCCTGACATCCTACTCAGCAAATTCCTTACAGATTTCCTCCTGATGTCACTAAAACTAACATAAAGGTTATTTCATAAAATCTTATGTGGATTGCTAACTTGTGAAAAGCGAAGGACCCATGCCCAGAACAACAATACAGACTCAAGTAAATAATCATAGCATTTATCCTTTGTCCTTAAAGCTTAACAGACGAGTGAAACAGAGGAGAGGCTGAAGAGTTCCCATGCCAAGTACCAATGCTGTGAGCACATATTAAAACGAGTAGCCAGGTGACTGATCATATAAAGACTTCTTGTTTGACTAGAGACTGTTAGGAAAGATTTCCAGTTTAATATGCAATATGATGAGGAGTGGGAAAAAAAACACAGTAGAGTTCAATATTAAATGCTAAAGTCATTATAAATCATACCAGCTATTTCTTCAGGGAACACAATCCCTTCAGCAGATCAGAAATGCTGTAATATATAGAGGTGTGATCGGGGCAGACAGCAGAAGGACATTTGTTACCAGTGTTAGACCGGCAGTGTCCCCAGAATCAATTTTGGAGCCCTGGTGAAACAACAGATAGGCAAAGTTTTAGGATTTTGGTATTTACATACCGAAATAATGTCGTGCAGCTGGTCAGAAACTTTTCTTCTTTATCATGATGCCATCAGAAATACAGACGGATGTCCAAAATGATAAAACTAAGCACTCCTTTCCAGCACACAGTATTTCAGCCAAGATCACTGGTATGTTCTGGCTACTTCATGCTGCTCTAATTAAAACTCAGTCATTCTTACAGCTGCTTTGTATTCCTAGAGCACTGCACAACAGCTGGATCATGCCGTTGATTTTGGCCCTTAAACTCCTTGGCAATTGCTGTGTGAATATCAAAACTTTGTCCCTTTCTGTCACCATTGAAGCCTGGGTTCACCTGCATCTCTGGCTCCATCACACAACACCTTTGCCTTTGGATAACATGTTGGAAAAGTATCAACATCGTAACCAAAGACAGAGTAGGTGTTAGTATTACACTGATTTTGGCAGGCTTTTACACAAAGAAATGTTGTTAGGGGCAATGCCCCCGAGAGTGACAGATTGTCTGCCACACTTACTGTGATGTAAGACTTGCTGCAAAATAAATCTACAAGTGCTAAAGAAATTTTAAAAAAGGCCAAGTCTGACTTCCTTTAATGACAATCATATTCTAATTAGCTAGTTGGTACAAAACTCCAGATCAATTGATTAAGCTATTCTGCTGCTGTATAAATGAATTTAAAAAAAGATATAATTTGCATCTGTCCTTTGTGGACCTATATGGATTTACACCAAGTAATAGCACACTTTAAAGATGCATTCCTTATTTGTCTGTTAGCATGCTTATAAACCTATAGTCAGCTACTTAGCCTTTACATGGCTTCATGAATTGTTATCTCAGCTCCCACAGGGACAGATGGTTCAAAGTGGCTGTCATGAGTTATGATGTGACAGTGTGACACACCACCTTTCGTGAAGTCTAACATATCCAGCTAAGTGCATCTGGTTGATTATGCAATGCTTGAGGTGGATGATGTGTCTCAACTAGTCGTGAGTTAAATTTAAAATTAATTGTGCACCTTCAGGTCTAACGGTTGAGTCATCTTACTACAGAGAAATCACTAACGCAGCATGTTACTAAGCAGAATACACTGTAATGAAATAATCTTTTTTCCACTGGAAAGCATATGTAAGACAGACTTGCAATATTTATTCTTAAAACATGTAGGATGTTCTAGAGCCATTAAACCATTCACTCTAAGCCATGAAAAACAGGTTTGGTTTAGAGATGAAAGTGGCTGGAGGCTGTGACCCACAGGGACTCAGAAGGAAACACTTAGAAAATAGAGACAGATTGAATCCCAAGTGCTCTCTCCTGAGAGGAAGCATGGTTGGAAAGTTTAAATCCCATTAAAGTTAAACAAATTGAAAAGCCCTATCTGAGAGGAAACATAGTACAATGTTTATTTTTCCATTACAAACCTGAGACCTAAAAGATTTCCTGAGGTTCTCAGGTATTGTTCATGCTTATAATGGTGATCTGTTTTTAGAAAGTGTAATTCATGTGTTTAATCCAAACTGTTTGATGAAAAACACACTGCATAAACATTCAGGAAGTTAAAGGCCATTGTATACCTGTATCACATATTGTTTGGATAGGAGCAGACTTAAAATGCAAGGAATCTCATCGTGAAACTCTCTCACTCGAAAACATCAGGTCTAATTCTCTCCCCATTTATGCTTCTGGACCAATTCCACTGAATTAATGAAGTTAAGACATGAGTAACCAATGATAATAAAAAGAAAATCTTCCTGCTGAGTGTGAAACTACCAAAATGCAAGGCTAATGTGAGCAAGAGATTTATAACACTGGCTTGAGTCAAGTAAGTAGCAAACCATAGCAGGCCCAGTGTTACATTAGACAAGCTGATTAGTCAATGTTTTTTATGTTTTGCCCCATCATGAGCAAATTGCTACTCTGAGATCCTTATCAGAAAAGTATATGATGTTAGTGATGTTAGAAGCATCTGTTTGACTAATGAACAAGCTGCAAACTAAATCCAGAGATGAATTTCAGTGAGAGGTATGATTTGGAAGCAGTGGAGTATTATTCATTAGATCTATTGATATAAAACCTGGGCAAGTTTCAGATATACAGACCCTTCTTCAGCTTTCTTCAGTCTGTGTTCCAATTGTAGTTGATCTAAAGCAAGATATTTCTCTGTGCAGATCTTGCTTTCTAGTATTCTTAGACTATCTTGGGTAAAGTGGATTTAAGTAAAAAAATAAGGTACCAGAAAATATGACCTTATACAAAAGTAAATTGGAGTAAGGCAACATAAACTCCTGATGGGTTCCCTTGTCTGTTATACAAGCAATTTCAGGTGGGATGAAGAATATCTAATTTTTAGGAGACCAACTTACTTTTTACATCTGAGTTTGGCCCTGAACCAAGCCTAAATTTACTATTGCTTTTGTATTGTGTATGACAAATATCTTGATTGCAAATAACAATCAAGATCTTCTACAGTTAAACACTGAAAATAATTACAAAGACCTACTTCAACATAACATAGGAAGGTGACAGGATAACAAGGTGAGAGGTAGTAATATGGATCCATATATAAACATGCCTGAGTTTCCTATGCACACCTGTTTAATAATGATAAGTAATGAAATACACACTCAGGAACCCATCCTGTCTTCTGTGTCATTGTTAATCAGTGACACAGGACGAGACCTTAGAGGGTAAATGGGATTTTAAGGGCTAGCAACCTCCCTGGCCAATCTGCAGGGTCAAGGGGGAAGAAAGGTGGGAGATACGCATAGGACAAAAAACCAGACAGGCAGATTAAGCTAATTTTAGTAGACTGTGTTGTGTGGATGACAACTTGAAAAGGGCTGATGGGTAAGAAAGAGAAAACATGTGAAAAGATTTGAAGATAAGGGCAAATGGTTTAACCTGATATTGCTGAATGGCATTCAGCAGAGAGAATCAGTGAACGCTGTTGTTTGATGAGGGTGACACGCAGGAAGGATGATTTTCACAGCTATGTTTTCTGTGACACTAAGCTATGTTACTTGTAAACTAAAAAGTCCCAGGGCCCCCATCCTGTCCCTGGGGTTAAATAGCACAATCCAGCCATGCTCGTACTACTAAAGTCTCTTCTCTTCCAGAACAGGTTGGCTGTGTCTGGACCTGGCCTAGATTAATTCCTGAATTGTGCCCAGGAACTGTTTGGGAGAGAGTTATAGTTTGCCTGGACCAGCAGTGTGCCAAGGAGCATGCTAAAAATTTCACAATACAGTAGGTCAAGTGCTACAGCTCAGGAACATTTGCTGTCGCTGTTTAATTTCTTAGGATAGACATAGTTTAAGAGTGCAGTGCAGGTGCTTAAGAGGACAGAGATGTGAGCATTCAATAACCATGACCTGACAGTTTGGAGAAACGTTGAATGTTCTGGAAGGACTGCCTTGATCTTGCCCGTTTACCTCTTAGTGGTTTCATGCCCTCTGTGCTCTTTTTTGAAACTTCTTTTTGACTTTCCTTTATGACACTTACTGACTAATAATTTCATGCAGTATTTAGCTTAAGATGGAGTTTACCACTTCATCTAGTCTACGTTCCCCATCTTTCTTGGTTACCTGGAATAAAACCATTGCTTCACTCAGGGAAACTATAGTGTGACCTTTGTTTGTCATGCACTGTCACTCCACTCTCATAGAGAATATACACTCAAGGAATATGCTTCTCCAAAATTTAATTGCATTCCCGTCTCTCAAGTAAACCTCATATTAAAATAAGATCTACTTAACAACCTGCTTTGCTTTGTAGCGATGAGTTGTGAATGATCAAAATGTTGACTGAAGGGAAGGGAACACTGGAAAATGTTCTTTACCATTTTCCTGCATCACTTTTAAGTTCCATACATTTAAACTCATATCAGCATCTTGGCATGCTGAAAAAGATGGTTACCCTGACTTTGGGATTCTGTTAAATTTATAATTAATGCCTTGGATTCACTGGATGCCACACACAGAGTTGTTGAAGTGGCTGAGCTTTCTACCACCATCTCTTGAGCATGACAGTATATTTCAGTTTTTAGAAGATTGCTGTTCTTCCAAAAGACAGTATTTCCACTATGGTTTTTGTAAGTAATTTTGTTTATAAAAGCATCTTTATGTTTGTTTCTTTCTAGGTAGGGATGAGATCCCGAAACCAAGGTGGAGAAAGCTCGTCTAACGGGCACTTCTCCAGTTCCAAGCCTGTCATCAGCCATGCAGAGAATGAAAAACTTCAGGAGGATGCCAAGAAAAAGAACAAACCTCATCGGAAGGAAGATGAGGTCATGGTTTCAGCAACTGTCAAACGGCACTCAAAATCACCTGGACCTACTGAACGAAAGAACAAGAAGTCCATAGAGCTTTCTAAAGAGGACTTGATAAAACTCCTCAGTATAATGGAAGGAGAACTGCAGGTAAATTAAACATCTTTTAAACTGCATTTTCTATGTACCTATTTATTTTTAGGTTGTCCAAAAAGCACAGGGCTCAACAGAGAGGGACACGCAAATTTAAGGCGAAGGACCATAAGGAGAGAGCAATGGTAGTTGGTGTTTAACAGGATGGTCATAGTTTTAAGTACTGTTTTATTTACCACGTCTATCTGCAGCTACCAAAGCAAAAGACATTATAAACACCTGTCAGAACTGATGAAGAAAGGGGGATCTGCAGGTCTTGAACACTTAAAAAGAGGCAGAAACAACCACAGGGGAATCACTTTGAGAGAAAAGGACAGCAAATATAGTGAGTGTAATTACAATCGTTGATGCAAGTATTCAAGAGACAAATCTGCAAGTCAGTAACACTGAAAAAGGAATTAAGACGGCCCCTGGACCTTCTGCATATTAAAATGTTGCTCAGGGCTCAGCCAAAGCTCTGCCTGTTCTGCCTGGCCTCCAGCACTCTGCACATTCCCTGCCTTGAAAAGACTCATTAGTTTTATTTCTTGGAGTAGTGCTCGCTTTAAAGTTTTCTCAGTTGTCCTGTTTTGCATGTTTATTCAGCCCAGTAGTAAGTCCACGATGGCAGACAGCCTGATGTTGTGCTTAACTCATCCCCCAAATGTCCATCCAGTTTTGAGGATTCTCTTTAATGCTAATACATCATTGAACTCTCAGAAGTGTCAGCCTTCAGGGAATTTCAAAATAAAGAGCTGAAACATGGTATTTCAGAAAGTCAATATGAATCCTTCTAACTTTTCAAAACTTACCCCTTTTTGCAGTAGGACCGCTTGCCAAATTTGTACGTTCTTTTGTTTGCACTTCAGTGATATTTTTCACTGACCTATGGACTAGCAGAAAAAAACCCGCCCAACCTGTGTGAAAACATTTTATCTCAATCCCTTTATTCTAGTTAACCATCATTATTTAGCATTTCATATAAGGCTTTACTTTTTTCCTGAAACCCACATTCATAACTTTTTTACTCTAATTTGGACTTGTTATCATCTTATCTGATTACAAGAAGCAATTGTTTTGTTAATGTCTTTGGTATATGAGTCACCTGAGTTGCGCCTTTACCATAACTCTGAGATTTCACCTCATTAAGGATCATTAAGTATCACTCTTCCTGTACATAATTCACCTTTGGTTTGTCAGAAAGTACTTTCAAGTTTCAGGAAATATGTATTCAAACTAAATAATTTTGTCACAAAGATACAGAATGGTTGTTTTGCAGTGAAAAATTATGGAAAAAAGCAAGAAAATCTACTGAATGCAATTTTGCAAAGGAAAAATCTTTTATCATTACAGAACAGTATCCATTTTTATAGTGCTTCATTTTGCTTTATACAAAAACTTGTATATGACATTTCCTAGAAGATGGAGCTAGCATGCAGCTTCAGTGGTGACTAGAATCAAACCTCATTAGAAAGGTGTCCTGCTCATGTGCTGTTCAGAAAGATTTATCCTGAAGTCCCCTTTGTGGTCTGGAAAGGGGAGGTGAAGAAAGTCACTAATGTTTCCTGCATGGCAATAAATGTGGTCTTTATTCTTATCTCTGAGTAATTCTCCTGTTCAGTACATGGAAATGTGGCTCTTCACCATAGTCTTTTACTTTATGGGGGAGTTACACAATCTTTAAGGGACTGCCCACCTTCTGATTATCCCTATGAGGTGGTGGGGATAGCTGCCATCTGCACTGTAATATGGGCTGAAAATCCTCACCAAGATGATACTCTCATTGTCCTGGTCAATACTTTTAGGGATATTTGTACATACAGACCCCACAGAGATGTTAGGCACTGGCTAAATCTTCCTGGTGTCACGGGAGGATTGTGAGGACAACCAAGCTGGTAGTTGTAGAGTGCGTTTGTTTTTCTGCTCCTTACTGCCAGGCAGAGAAGAGAATCGTTATTCTTTTGAATCCACAGGAGCTTTGAATTTCATTTCAAAAACCCCCTTTTAAATTAGTTATTTACCTGGTACCTGTGTTGAACCGTTACTGAATCGGGCAAGCTATAGCACTTTGGCTTGAGATGAGAGCCTGGCTTTGATGCTACAAATGAAGATGCGCCAAGGAAGACTCCAGCCAAAATAAATACTCTGGTATTACCTCCTGGCCGTCACAGTGACCTAATGCACTGAGTCATTTCGTGGCTTTTCATTTTCAGGTCTGTTTGGACACTTCTGGTGGCTGGCTGGCGTTTTGTTGGACTGACAAATCAGACTGTGGGTTTATTTTGAAGCCATTTCAATACTGGCAAAGCAAACATTATATAGGCATATGTAAAAAGATTTTGTTTTGAGAAGAACAGCAGGCTGTACCTGTAGGGAGATTCCCTCCCTGTAGGGGGGAATAACATACCATGACTGTTTACTTAGCAGCCACGAGCAGGATAGATCTTACGTCTGCACTATCAAAGGCAGAGCATGTAGACACTGCCTTGTAAACCCCAAAGAGCGAGCGCAGCAATGGGAAGTAATCTGGTTGTGACAACCATGGGGTTAGCAGGGTAAACTGGTAATGTATACGTATGCTTCATGTGCTTAGTTCACTAGCCACATAATCTAACAACATAGCAAGCATAGACCCATGCCATGCGGCTGCCGGTATGAATTTTGAGTCCTAACTTTGGGACCTGACCTCCCAGATCTTCATTTTGAAGGTGAATGTGCCAGTAAACTGTGGAGATATGCCCTAGCAGTGAAGTGAAGTTTATGTCTTTCTTTTCTTTTTTTTTTCTTTTTTCTTTTTTTTTTTTTTAATTATAATAACCTCAGGTAGTTTTCCTGTGCTGTAGCTTCCAGGGTCAAGTTGGACTCAGCTCTCTCTGCCTGTTGTCAGGCTCCCTGGCTGGGCCCTGTGCACTTACTGAATATAGAGAAGGAAAGCTTTTCGTAAATGGCTGAGGTCACCGTAGCCTAGGCCTTATTTTGTAAGAAAACAAAAGGGGAGAAAAAGTATACAGAAGCTGCGGTGATGAAAATGTATCCCAATATACATGGCAGGAGAGCTCTTAAGTGCAACTTCTCTGAAGGACAGTGGGAAACAAATGAACTGATGACAGGAGCTGATTTTAAAGGCCTTATAGCTCAGTGCAGTGTCTTTTCTCTTGTGAGATCTCACTGCTCATATAAAAAACAGTGATTACAGGGTCTTTAAATACATATTGGATATACAGGGACAAAAAAATCCATGAAGGATTTCTTTCTATACCTGAAAAAAAATTCTAATTTTTAAATACTGCAAAACTGATTTGAAAAGAAAACTTCAAACACCAGGAGAATAAATCGGACAATGAAGGTATAGTATTAATTTCCCTGGTAGTTGCAGTGATTTCAGTCAAACCAACATGTGAATATTATTAATTACAGACCAACATAGGCAGTGTGCATCTTTACAATGATGATATAATCCTATCTGTGGTTCACAGATTTTTGTCCAACAGCCTATGTATTTGTCCTGGCAGGAATATATTCCCTGTACACTTTCTGAGCCACAGCCATTAATCTCCAGTGATACCAACACTGATTTTCAACATTTCCTGATTAGGGGCCTGAAGGGAAATGAGGAGCAGTATTCATACATGTTTACCATTCACTGTTGTGTTGTGTGCTTGGAAAAAAAACCCATAATAATAAAAGTTCATTTATGAAGACAGCATCTCACTAAAAATCATTGGATTTTTCAAGAAAAATAATTTCTTAACCAGGTTCCGTGCCTGTTGCCAGATGACTGTTTAAGCTTGGGAGACAGTTTCCTATGTTTCATACCAATTCAAATAGTAACAACTTTTCCACTCAAGGCCTTTGTTATAGGCCATGTTTGACTGTGTTTCTGCAGTGCAGAAATGGCATTCATCTCCTGCAGCTCAGCCACCCGTTCCTGTTGAGGTCCTTCACACACTTTAGGGCAGGTGGAAGTGCTTCCTGAGAGCCTGGTGCTGTGGAGGAGCAGAGCTTGTGCTTTATCTATACTTCCTGAGAAGTCTTTGGACTTCCAAATGGTCGAGTGTAACGCTGGGTTTGGACTGACTTTTGAAGGGAAACACTGTGTAGCAGATATTCAGAGGTAAATCTATTTGCATAGAATCCCTTCTTCAAGGGGAGAGACCAAATGACTCCACTGTCAAAGGAGCCCTTTCCTTTAATCTGCATTTATTTAAAACTGCATTTAGTGGTTAATTTGAGTGCTCACACAAGGTGTCAGAGCTATAGCTCCCCAGGAAGGACGTCTCCCCTTGCCTGGGGAGCAGCAGCCAATGCACTCCATGGCAAGGTGTGCTCTCCCTATATCTCTGGCTCTGGCTCGACGCCAACACTCCTCGTCATGTCCAGTTTGGTGTCTCTGATGAGGTTGCTAATGAAAACATCATTCCAGGATTAAGACTGGGGTTAGCAGGTTAATTGCATTTGTGCCCCTGATTACCAAACTGCAGATTGCACTGGTGGCTTCATCAGCTGCAGGGGGGGCTTGTGTTGGGGCAGGTACCAGGGGCTGGTTGCTGATGGTTGAAATAGGGTAACTGTGGGGGGAAGGAGCTCTGTCATCCAAGAGAGCCAGGAGGAGCTCACCTTCAGGTGGGCTGCAAGACTTTCTTCTTGACCTGGGTGTATCAGGGAAGGGTTAGCAGAGGTGAGGGCTATGTGTTTTGTTCTCTCTGGTAAGGTTTTCGTAAGTTTTTTATGAAAAAATTAGATAATTCTTTACTGTTTCTGACATTTTAAAAGGTATTTTAGTATTTTGCCATCTGTCTTTCTATCAGAAAAACTAAGCTTTATAAATGTAATGGAAAGGAAAATTCTTTACTGTTTCCATTTTTCTGCCTTCTACTTTCTTTCCTTTTTGTAAAGCTACATATTTTATTGACACTTTTTGATTTATAATCATTCTGTTCGGTTCTCTCTCCTAAGATCTAACGTTCCCTCTTTCTTCAGCTTTCCTTCTCTTCTTTATTTCTCTGGTAGTGACCTCTTCCCTTATTCTACCTTTTTGTCTCTTCCTAACTCAGGCTTTTCTTATCCTCATACTGCAGACGGATTGACTGACCCATTTTCCTGAGAATCCTGGAGATAAAATTGTAGAAAATGTGCTGTAGATCAAGTCCCAGCAGCTGATTCTTTAGTCAACCTCTTCATTTAACCTTTGTTAAATTCATCAAGCTGTGTTTTAAGGTTAGGTGGGTTGTTTACCTTGACTACTCCTATTAAAAAAATTCAGAACTGGAAAGCTTTAATGTTCAGCAGATTTCTCTCTTAATTTCTAATTGTAATTATGTCTAGTGAAATCTTTATGAAATTGCGCTATACACTGATCATTCTTTGAAAAGTCTACCTCTCTCCCTACTGTTTGGTGCCTGATGTGTTAGTAGCCAGCAGTTTCGCACTCTCTGAGCCTTTGTTTCACAGTGCTAGCCATGCCATGTCCTTTTAGTTTCCTCTAGCAAACAGGCTTTCCACATCTCCTGTCACCCCTTGATCAGCACCACTTACACCCTGGGTTCATCTTTCTTAAAGTTTGTTGCTGGAACTGCACATGGTGCAGTAGGAGAGAGCTCATTGGTGCCTCATACATTTGTTTTAACATTTCCCTTTCGCTGCTGACATGGCTTTACTTGGCCTTCCTATCACTTGTCAGTCTGACTGATATAAGTGAGAGAGTTTGATTCTTTAGCTGTAGTTGTGATGTTTTTCTCTCTGTCTCTTTTTCCTCTTGCTGCAATGTGTGAACTTTCATGTAATGCCTTGAACTGCTTTTGTTTCAAAGTTGACTCTCCTGAGTTGTTGGAACAACATTGTAATAGCCACCTAGATATTGTTTAGTTAAAAACATTGTACAAACTCATGTATTTTTTTCTTCAGTGCCTTTCTTGATACTCTTGCATTAATATTATTAAATATTGAGCTGCCTGAAAGGTGGGTGGAAACCAGATGTTTCTTTTGGGCAATCTTAAAGTCAGAAGAGAAAGTTGTGACAAGATGCCTTGGCACCAGAGGAAAGAGTACATAGCAGAGTGAAGAGCAGGTGTTTTCAAATGGTCATTAGCAAAATCCTGTAGTTTGAGAAGCTAGAGAGGATCCAGAGTGGAAAGATTAGGTAAAGCTAGTGAAAAGTGCATGTAAAGTAGTTTTGCATACATGTTTATAACTGCGAAGTCTTGTTAATTGGATTGAAATAGATTAGGATTTTCTGAGCGTATCATACAGATGAAATTCAAATTCCCCAAGAGAAAAACTTTGGCATGTGCAAAGCTACAGGGAAAAAGAGAAGATAGGGTTAATGTGAGGAGGGAGAGGTGACTTAAGGAGAAAGGAATGAGAGGAAAGAGGTTGGGCAATAGAAGAAAAAGAGTGTAAGGAAAAGGGGAATAAGACAGTGATAAATAGAGCCAAGCTAGAGTCTTGGAAAGGACAAGACAATGAAGAGAAAGATAGTAGCCACACTGTAGCAAAATAAGAGCCTAAAAAAATCCCCCGAAATGTCTGGCGTAAGAATATCAGTACAACAAGTCAAAAAATTCTCTCCCCTCTGACTGACTCCTTGTTTGTTTGTGTTTTCCTGGTGAAGCAGGCTTTCCAGGGACAAAAAAATTAAGTTAGGATAGACTTCAGACCACAAATTCTCTCTTCTATTTTCATTGAATAATTTATAACCAGAGATTAATTTTGTCCAGAATAGTGTTTTTTCTGTAGCTTGCAATCATTGCTCTGCAAAGTGCAGGAGATATCATGGGAGATGAGCGGGACTTGTCTAGCAAGTCCCAGAATAATGAATTTTAAAATAGAACCCTGCTGTTTTATGAGAGAGGGGAGAAAAAAAAAAAAAGATAAAACAGTCGACTGAAATATAGTTAAATTGTGCCATTCAGGCAATTTCCTGCTCCCTCTGAAATGAAGGGCAGATGTACTACAAACCATAGTGATGATAGCCATCTCTTTGGTAATAAAATTGCTTTAGAATTATATGTTTTTCAAAGTAATTATCCTCAATAAAATGTCACTGTCACTGGACAGCTGTAGTCTGAAACCTCTTTCAGAAAGACATTTTAACATCCTTCTCTGTTAATGACTGAGCTGTACTTAACAGAGCTACATCTGTCGTGTTATTTAGGCTTGGAGGGTCAGAAGAGACAGGAATAATTGGCAGGTGTCTCTGATCCGTTGAACATCTCATCTAGAGTGGAGGGAAGAGTATGAGCAGCTTTTTTAAAAAAAAAAAATAAAAAATAAAAAATTCTTGGTCTCCTGTCCAGAACAGAATAGAAAGGGCTGCCCCTGATCAACTTTTAAGTTTTGGTCCTGTTCCCACTGGGATCAGTGACTTTCACTGATCCTCCTTTGCAATCTTTTTGAAATAAGTTTAATCAACTGATGTCACTTGACTCTATTTTTTTTTTTTTCAAATTTACTTAATAGAAATTGTATACTCAGTGCAACGGTAATGAGAAACCTTGTATCTTTTCTCATTTTCTTGACAGAAGGCTCACTCTGTGGGAGAAGAAATGGCCAATCCTTTTGCAATAAATGCTAGATGCATGGACTCTCTGGCTTTAAAATATCTGGGATTCTTGGGAGAGCTTGCAATGAGCATATGTCTTATGTGTCATAATGCTGTCCAGTACTCTGAGTCACCAGCTGTTAATTTAACATTGCAGTTGTAGCTGAGTCTGTTTTTATTAACTTTGCTGTCCCAGTTGTGTATTTATTAAGTTTGTGTCTCCTGTTCTCCAGCTGGGGATCAGATAAGCTCTTGAGAGCAAATCAGATTGTTTTCCATCCAAAATGAGCTTTAATAAAAGCAAATATAAGTCTTTATATAATAATTGTGAGAACATGGCTATCTGAGAAAGTGTCTTGTTTCTAGGGTTAAAGGCTCCACCTATTGGTTGACTAAAGTGAGAGAAATGTAACATTTTCACATAGAAAACTGCTGTCCCTACTGAACATCCTGTGTCTTGCCACATCTTTACGAAATTGCTGGCTTCAGTGCAGAATTTTGCGTGATGTCCAGAATAAAATGAGCTCAGTGACTTATTTCTGAGGGCTGTGCACATGCAGCATCCAAAATGATGCACTGCTGAGACACTATGAAGGGAAGTCCTTTCCTAAGACAGGAATCTTTTGGATTTTGCAAGGGAAGTCTTTCTTATCCTGGAAATGATTGTTTTTCTTTGCATAAAAATTAGCAGTCAGTGGAACTGACTAACCCAACTACAGTTGCATGGTAACTTCCAGGCATTTGTCACCTTCAGATTTAAACAAGTCAGAAACAGATGTATTGATGTGGCCAGCTTCATAATGAAAACCTTATTCCCCAGTATTGGCTCACGCAGTCTCAGCAGTTCAGGCAAAATGGCGTGTTGAAGGTCTTCAGAGTTGTTCCTGGGAATGCAATGGGAGGATGGACAGGGGAGAGGATGTCCAAGTGGGGCTTGGCGATGGCAAGGGGAAGGACAGACATTGGGAAGTATCAGGGGTATTTTAGAGACAGCAGGAGGCTCTGAGGGCATCGTGGGCATGACCAGGAGCTCTCGCTCTGCACCTTTCATTGCCCACCGTCTCTAAGTTACTTCACTCTAAGAGTTCGTGCCACTTCCTTCATTTCCTCTGACAACTCCTCTGTTCAAATAATTGGCTATGCTGGTGAATGCTTGCTGTAATGCAGTCCTACTGTTCTTGCCCATTCATCAGTCATCAGTAACTTGAAAGCACATCCGTGTAGCACAGAGCACTGAAAAACAGCTTGTTGAAGCCAACAAAATGCTTGGACAAGAAAAAGTTGTGTATACAGTTTATTACACATGTATACACACTTATGTCTCTTGGTATCCCACTCTGAGTTATGCTCATGTCTCCGCAGAGGAGGCAGAAGGATTTCCTCTGAATGTCATCATCCTGACGACTACAGTCCCGCTGGCACCAGTGTGTCTCTTGCTCCGTCCTGCTCCATGCACGCTCATTCCTATCAGAAGGCAGCTAGATCACTGTGGAAAAAAAAATACCTGGGCAGGTTTCTTCCTCTTGGACAGGGAGTACTTCTTATGCCAGCAGCTTCGAGTGCCTCCCTGACGCTCAGGTCAGAGCACATAATTTCAGGTGCTTCAGTTCCTTATACAGCCAATGAAGCACTTTCAAAGAGCAATTTAGACAACCCGAGTTACGTGTCCAATGAAGATACTTTTTAGTTTCCAATGGATTTCAACAAATTGGATGATAGTATAGAAATACATAAACATGGAGGCAACAAAAGAATATAATGAATGGGGGGAAATTAATAGGAGAACAGCTGTATTGATGTCAGATTGACATATTTTTTTGTAGTATTCATAGCGTTAGTACCTCGATCTTATATACACTTATTAATTAAATCTCACAGCATTCCCGGGAAGAATTATTTCCCTTATGGAATGGAAATTGGAGTATGGTGAGGTGTGAAGCTTTCTCGTGTGAAGCATGAGAAAGAGGTCCATGAATAGAACATGGATCTCTTGCGTCTTGGTCCAGACTGGTCAATGTAAGATTAATGGGCAAATGATAACACAAGAAAAAGGAAAATAATTTTTTTTTTCTGTTATTACTCTTTCATTAGTCATCTTTCTTTTTTTTTTTCTTCCTAAAGAGGGGCTAACTGATCACAAAATAAGTTGTGGTTATAAAAGGAACACTGCAACTTACTACACAATTCCAGCAATATCAAAACACCTTAATGTGTGGGAAATGTGCTGCAATTTTAATGAATTCCTATACTGCTGTAGTATTGCTCATGGTTGGCCATTCACCTGGGATATGGAAAGCTGCAGATCATTTCCTTAGCATGAATAAGCTAGAATAGGGACTCAGTCATTCGGGTTTTCATGACTGATTTGGAGTACCTGAACCAGGGAGCTCTCCTCTGCCTTTGCAAGCATTGTGGTGACTAGGGCTGCTCAGAGGAAAGACATAGAGTTACTTTGGTAATTACCTCTTTTGTTAGGATTCACATTCCATCCCGCAGCCATACACCAGCCCTGAACTGTGAATACAGTCATTCCTGTGCTGTTGTTAATGATTCTTCTTGCTCAGGTGTCCAAAAAGGTGTTTTAACAGAAGTTCCTTCCTCTCCCTGCCAGCTAGTTTGATCAATCTGTGGTCTCTGCTTGCTGCTGGACTTCAGGTCACGTGCAACATGTTCTTCTATGGTTAATGTTGGCTGAGACGTAAACTCTGTGACTGGATATGGCAAACTCAAAACAGTGGGGTTAGCCATTGTGATGCATTGCTGAAGCATGTAGAGCATATCCCAACATGCACATGTTTGTGCACATAACTGACAGTGACCCCTCGCGTTGGTCTCTCTGTGCTGACTGGATCATGACACTCTAATTCCGTATGCTGCAGTAACTGCCCCACGGTTCGACAATATCAAGCAAAGCGCTCTTTCAGTGTGAAAAGACAAGACAGGATATCCCAGACCCTAATAATTCTGAAAACATCAAGCAGTGTGGAGTTAATACTTCTCGGGGCCTTGCCATGGGAATTTTCTGGCCGTGGCCCAGACTACAGATAATTAATTATGTCAGTGAAAGGCTCTGGTGGCCTGTTTTCTTCAGAAAAAAGTGACATCATCCATGGAGCTCTCTGGCAATAAAGCAGAACAAAGCTGTGTGGGCAGGAAATAACAGACAGATGTCTTCTAGCGCTCATTTGATCTGTTTCGAAGCTTGCTGTAAGAAATAATACATTGCTCAGTACTGCTTCTCCTCAGCTCTGCAATCTTTAGCGTGGACTTTTTTAAACATAAGAGGCCAAATTAATCTCTGATGTAATTCTTTTGGAGCCACTTCAGAGCATTTGTGCAGTGGATGCACAATCATGTGCCTCTCCTCCAGTATTGATTTTAGGAGGACTTTCTGTATTATCACGGTAAGATAAAGCACAACAAAATGAAATACACTGTATAGCTCCAAAGGCTTCATACAAGGTAAGAAAGTTCTGCATGGTGTGGAGAAGACAGGACAATTCTGTTTCATATCCCCAGGCCTGAGGGATCACTTGCATTTCTGGATATATTTCGCTAAACTTTTGTACAAAAGCAACGATGGTCACTTTTTGTCACTGAAGTAATCTCTTTACCTCCAAAGTTAATGACATACATAGACCCGAGTCCAGAAATGTTAAAAGAAACTTGTGCAAGTGAATTCCACAGTTTCAAGTATTAGGAAATCAAGCTAAGATGAAAGGCAAGAAAAAGACTTTGCTGTACATAGAGTCTTCCTTGCAAGAAAAACTATGCATACGTATCATTAGCCAGCAGTTTGCATGTCTAGCATCACTGAGTGATATAAACAAGGCTACTTCAGATATGTGGTACAGGAAAGAAAAATATTTCTTAAGTCTTTAGCAAAAAGGAGCTTTGTATGATGCAATGTGCAGTAGAGTATCTAATCTCCCAGCTTCGAAGCACAGTTTGTACATTGAGTACACCTGACCCGGAAGACAAGTTGCTACCCAGTCCTTGTAGCAGTATGAAAGGATAGCTTGAGGAATCAGGCATTTAACGAAAGCGTCATTCTGGTAGGCAGGGGTAATTTTTATTACTTTCTCTATTTATATTTACAGTATCATGACACAAAATGAAGAAAGGGCACTTTCCTTTTAATCATTTGAATTTCCTCCTAAGGTAAGAAAAGAAGGGAAATTACTGAGTTTAAATGTAGATTAGCGTTAAGAAAGTTTTGCAGATAGTTTTTCAAGAATACCTGCTTGAAGATGCTTTCTTCATTAATGTAAAATAAACGGACACAGGGTAGTCACTCTCTGAGGTCTCTAATGGGGATTATCAGAGATAAAACTATTCCTGCACTGGCAGCAACACAGCATGAGCTTGTCCTGGATAGTGCAGAAAGCAGTGTGAGAACATCCTCCTGATTTCCCTCAAAAGGATGCCTTGAGTGTGATGTTTGTTAGGTCTAGGTGAAACATTTGTAAAGTTTACTGGAATGCAGGAAATCGGCCGCTGGTAAGATCACGACATTACATGGAGAACCTGTGACCTTATCTAGTTTCTGATGCAGTATAGAGCAGCTGCTGCACTATAAATAACCTGAACTGTGTGAAATGCAAGTAACAACATAAGTAGAAGCAAAGGTTCCTGTCTGTGGTTTGATAGTTATTTCTTGCCATTAATCACTGGCAAGAAAAATAGGGCTTCATAAACATTAAACCTCTATTACTTGTGCTTTCACTTGTGCAGGCATAATAAAGTGTCATGATAACAAGAAAATAAATAGTCAAAAAAAGGAAATATCAGATCTTCCAAATATAGCATAAGTGCATTCCCTGTAAATACTACTACTGCTCCCAAATTTTCAAAACTTCTTTTAATTAATTGAGAGGATTGTCATCATGTTATTGAATATTTAGATTTCTCTGAAGTAGTTAGATGTATTTTTGATGGCTCCAAACATGGAGCTATGAAGGAAATAGTTACTAGTAACTGATTTAAAGAGAGGCATATTGTGAATTTGCAGGAAGGCGACTTACAAACAAAATCCAAGAGTTTAGGAGATGTACTGGCAAAACATCTTGAATTGGATTTTACTCTCATCTGACAGTGATTACTTTGACTCTATTCAGCCCATCTTGAATACAACTGAATTTTTTTTCCGATTTACTAGGTGCCTTACATGAAATGAGTTTGATCAGCTCAGTCCCATTTCCCAGGTGACAAATGGGCTGTGGCAAAAATTCCCCGTTTAGTGGGTGCTGAGTTTTGTTCGCAGTCTCACGGGAGAGGCCAAAGACTGTGGGAATGGGGAGAGGGGGCTGTAGTAAATTGGCAGGGCAGGGCACGAGGAGGAAGCACGTTTGAACGCCGGGCTTGTGTAACAGTATTTCCATTGACCAAGAATTTGGTTGCTAGGCTGCCGGTCCCCTTTTACAAGCAGCAGAATCATGCTATTGTTCCCTAAATGGTTTCAGTTTTATGCAGGGACCTCTTTACATCCTTTCTATATCATTTAAATATTTTACTAGGCACGTAGTAAAGCTGAGTTTGGAACTCAGACCCCTGCTTTGCTCAAGCCAGTGAGCAAAAGAAAGCCCTTCTTTTTTATTCTGCCAAAAAGTGAGTATTTCAGGGTAACCCTGCAAAGAGTGGCCTCATGTCAGCCTTCCAGCTGGGTGGCTAACATGCACTCTGGAGGGGAGGGGAGCATTGTCTTGGGGAATTTGTATTTCCCAGGTGGAAATGCAGACACCACATCTTAAGTAAGTGCACTAATCACTAGGTAGTAGAGCGGAAGGAAAGGAGACCAGGCAAAGCTGTGCAGGACAGCAGTGATCCATGGCACTTCAGCCCCTCCATGGACATACTCAAGATCTAAGGCCATCAGCCTTCAGAATTTGTCACCTCCAGTAAGCATAAAACAAGGCTTAGGTACAGTTCAATTTTGCAGTTCCTCTATTAGCAGGGACAGCTAAAGGAGTTAACTGAGTACTGTGTCCAGTTCTACTCCCCACAATTTAAAAAAGATGCAGACAGGCTGGAGAAGGCCCAAAGGAAGGCCATGGTGATCAAAGGGCTGGAGAATGTGCCCCATGAGGAAAGATACATTGAAGGAATTGGGTCTTTTCTCCCTGGAGAAGAGAAGGCTGGGGAGGGGCTCATCACAGTACTCCAGTACTTAAAGGGCAGCTACAAAGATGACGGAGGCTCTTGCTTCACAAGGAGACACGGAGAAGACAAGGGGCAATGGAGTACAAGCTGCAGCAGGAGAGGTTTCATCTTGACATAAGAAAGAAATTTTTTACAGTGGGAACAATCATTCACTGGAACAGCCTCCCCATGGACGTGGTTGAGTCCCCATCACTGGAAGTTTTCAAGGACAGGGTGCTAGATGATCTCATTTAGACTTCCTTTCCCATGAAAAGTTGGACCAGATGATCTTTTGAAGTCCCTTCCAACGTGGGCTGTTCTATGGTTCTATGAGTTTGATGGACAGGGAGTCTCTAAACAGACTTTGCTCCTGGCAAAAATGAGTGTGGAAAAACACCGCTCAGCATATCTGGCCTTCTGTGTTTCTTGCCTTGGGAGTATTTCTAAGAGGTAAAAGTGACTTCTTCGTTAATCTGTCTTCATTGCTCCTACTTGTAGAGAATCAGGTACTTAGGAGAACTGTATTAACAGAAAAATCTGTTTGTTTTCAAGAATCCACAATATGAACAGTATAGATAAAAAGTTATCTTGGGGTTTTCTGTAGGACAATTTAAGTGATGAAAAAACAATAAAAGTAAACGTATGTGTTTTCTAAATTCTGTATCTTTAATTTAAAGAACTCTTCTGACTAATTGCAGTCTTCTGGACTTACGCAAATAACTTCCATTGTGTTACAAGCTGTTGCAATATGTGGTCTTCTCATGCCTGAATATTCTCTCACATCAGAACACCAACAAAACAAAACAAAATGACTTAAGAGATGGCTTTCCTGTGCCAAACGCCATGTTTCTTTTACCAAAACAGCTAACAACTTTCCTCTGGGATTTGTATACAAGTTTACTTCCAATTTGAAATCTCATCCTTGTGTTTGTCTCCTAGTTTATGATTTATGCTAAACAGCATTGTGCTTTGAGACAGGGGAGGCACCTTCAGTAAATGTCCATCAGTAGAAACAGCTTGCCAGTATGGTTCCCTCTTCTTAGCAAGGACCCCCCACTTTGAGCCTCTTGTACCTCTTCCCAGGCACATGAGTTGAAGTAGACCAAGTGTTCCTCCACAGGATTATTCTGACTTGTTGTCTGAAAATAGGCTGTATCCTGCAGTTTAATATCACAATAGTTGTTCACTATACGTTGAAAGAAAACATCTCTATGTGAGCTACCCTCTAGTTGTTTCAGTGGAATATTCGTCATCTGGAGGAAACGTGAAATCATGAGTTACACAGGCCTGCTGTTTCAGCTCCTTCCCTCTACATTTATCCTAAGGAGTTTCAGAGAGACTAACTGGAGTTTGCAAATCCTGAGGCTGATGGGAGTTTAGGATGTCACCTGGGCCTCTCTCTGACCTAGGCTAGCTCCACTTCACAATCTTCCTATGCTGGGGATTGTTGCTGACCAAATAAAAAGCAAATTTCTCTTCAGTTTATTATTAGCATGAGGCCCCTTTTTTGGGCCAGTGCTTCCTAGCAACCTGAGGGTCTGTTTGTTAGTTTGCTTTTCACAAACTGTTATCATAAGCCCATGGAAACAGAGTACTTGGTGAATTAGCTGATACCCTTGAAAAGATAACGATAGGAGCGGTGGCCAAGCCCAGAAAAGGCAGAAGGCACCTTGCTACGCTAACGTGATCCAGATCCTGAGTGCCTGCAGAGCATGGGGTGTCCAAGAAGGGGGATGTGAGCAGGGAGCTGCCTGCGCCCTGGGGATGGTGCCACCCAGGCTGGGTACCATCCCCTTGGGCTGTAGCAAGCGGTTTTTAGGGCTGACAACCCTGCCCTGTTCCCTGGAGCTAAGCATGTCACTGCTTCCTTTAAAAGACAAAGCCATGAATAAGGGTTTCCTTCAAAGCTCTGAACTGAACTTGGGTACCTTCTTTCCCTTAGGAAAGCACCTTGCTTAGGGTGCTGGTTCCTCCATTCAGCATCACTCGCTCCCCTGGCTCAGCTCCCTTTGGCCCTCGGGGGACCCAAACCCGCAGCTTCCAGAAACCTTTCTTAGCTGGCAAGCTATAAGCTGTTTCAGGTACTCTCACTCCCTCCTGCTAGAGTTGCTCCATTTTAATCAGTAATGATTAAAGACTAATGAGGCTGGAAGGAAAGTATGCATGACAGTGGACAACTGGACAGGAGCTGGGGCTCTCACTGGCAAGAGCAATGTTCGGTCCCTCACTCAGCTATTACTGTATTAAATAGCCATTGCAGGGACTGGAGTCCAGCTCTTTGCTCTCCCAAGTCACAGTGCTAAGTCACCAAGCCCAAGCTGTCTCTGTTTGCTCTGCCTGGTGCTGTCAATGTTTAATTACACCGTCCAGGGATCAACAGCTTCAACAGAAGAGAATGAATTCATCCTCCTCCCCTTCCAAATAGACCAGGGTCCGAGGTGTGCCTCACCCTGAGGAATGGGGTGTGTGGGGCATGAAGCCTTCTGTGTTTAGGACCAAAACGAATCGTGGTTTCAGCATGCTTGGTTGTGGCCCTTGGTGTGCAGGGTGGAAGGGGGCTGGCCCCCCCATCCTGCTGTTTTCGGTGCCCCATTTGCACAGTGCTCTCCCCAAGCACGCCTGTGGCATGGGGCACCCCCTGCAAGGCACACAGCAGGACATTGAATTCCTTCCTTGGGTATGATACAGATACGGCCCAAAAGCTTTCTCTGGTGATAATTATAATGGTGATATTTATAAATACCCTAAAACTCCCATGCTATTCTATTAGATTTTTAAGGCCTTTTTCTTCAGTATAGGAGCATTGGCTTCATGGTAACAAAGACAGCAAGATAACTGTTATTTCCACAGGGATATAAAAAAATGATATATTCTCAAACCTGTCTAAAACTTTCCTAAAATAATATTTTTCCTTTGCTGAGAGTGGCATATTCTCAGGACGTGATGTAGTGAGGTGTAAAGGCTCTCTTGGCACTCCTTGCGACTAACCCACATAATTCACTTGTAGTTTTGACATCCATGAGTGATGCACCTTTCCCACGCTTGTGCTGAAAAAAGATTAATACCATTCCAGTCTGTATTTTGTATCTTGCAGACTTGTGCACAGCTTTTACTTCAGCTTACAAAATGTACAGTGTAAGCTCCTACAGCTAGCTGTTTATAAATGGGCTAGTTCCCAATTGTGTGGCATGATCTTTGCCTTAAGTTCATTTTTTGTTTCATTTTCATGTTACTTTATTTTATTAAAAAAAAAGATTAAAGGGTCTTTGCCATTTTCTGAAATTATTTCCTTGCTCATTTTAAAAGCAGGTGGTTTTGTAGAGCTGTGATGCCTCTGTGGTATTAGGTAAAGATTTAAGATTTGCTACAGGGATAATACAGAATGCCATTATGAAGAATGTGGAAAAGCATGAAGCCTGGTCAGTCCATAAATCCTAAACAGTCATTGCTTACATAGGGGCAAGATCCGTAAGGGGTTTTTCCTAAAATATCTGAACCTTTTCTCAGCCCTTAATTTGCATGCCAAGCTCACACGGGTTGTGTCAGAAGAGCTGTTGAGAGAAAAATTGGTGTCTGTACCCTTCTTCCCCCCACACTTTGGGCTTACGGGAGAGATGGGAAAATGTGGGAGCTCCCTCATGCCCATCAAAAACTTGTACCTTTTACAGCCCCTCCCTGTATAAGCCTTATAAACCTGCCTTGAAGGACAAGCAAGTGCCCTGCCCCCATTTTACAGATGGCTTAACAGATGTTGGCAAGTATCATTAGAAACAGAGCTTGGGATTAAGCGTTTGTCCACAGCATAGCCCTAAAATGCCCCTTCTTCATAGCCAGGTGGCCTTGCAGAGCAGTCTCATCATGCCCAGATGCCTGCTTGTGCTGCCTGAAACTGGGGGCTCCCACCCAGAGCAGGGAGAAGGAGCCAGGACCTGCGATCCCCTCGGCCACAGGAGCACCCCTGCTCCCAGGTGCACCCCTGCTCCAGCATCAGCAGCTCTCCTCCGCTGCTGGGGGGGTTTGCTTAGCCTCTTAGAGTCTGCCACCAGTTATGCCGGTTATAAGGGGTCTGCAACACTTCTAGGGTTTTGTTTAAAAAAACAAAAGTTAGAAAACTTTAAAAGATACTTGAAGAGAACATTTAGTCACAAAGTCAGGTAGGGAACAATGAGGAAATACTTGATTTGAGGCTGTCTGAGAAATATTAATTCAGCCCACTTGTGCTGCTTGTTCTACTCATGTCCTTACCCCAGTCAGGGAACAGTATGGGCAGTGAGTAAGATGAAGGATATGAAGAGTAATGATGTTCCCTCGCTATAGATGCAACCCAGATAAAAATTCATAGCATCCAAATGTAATGACAGGCAGGAATAGATTATTTAGTGCCTACAAGGATGACATTTGGATTGCGCAGATCATGTTTACTCTGATATCTTCCAAAGTTTTTTATGGTTGCATTGGCAGCCCGGCATTCTTCTAATTTATTTTATTTTTATATATGCAGTCTGTCCATATGAAATGGCCCTATTTTCCCCGTTTTCCCGTGTTGGTTAATAGGTTGGCTTATGGTACTGATTTGCTATGTTACAGGCAAGGGAGGATGTGATCCACATGCTGAAGACAGAGAAAACCAAACCTGAAGTTTTAGAAGCTCATTATGGGTCTGCAGCTCCAGAGAACGTGCTCCGAGTGCTACACAGGGATGCCATACTTGCCCAAGAAAAGTCTATAGGGGAAGATGTCTATGAGAAACCAATTTCAGAGGTAATAACTTGATTTACATCATTACATCTGTGCAGGGGGAATCCTAGCCAGAAGTGAGACGCCATGTATTTGACATGTGTGCAAAACACACAAGAGGATAATACAGCGCTTGTACAAATGACAAGAAATTGAAGAAGAACTGAATATTCTTGTTCACTCAACCACAGGATAAATTGTAAGCAAAATCACTGGGTTTGAACACAAACAATAAAGAGCTTGTATGCTCCTTAGGGCTAGTGCCATTAAGCGAGAACAAAATCTTTGGGTGTTACATTTCTGTTTTTTAAATTCCTTTTAATTATAGGCTCCAACTTCTGCTGCTCACAGCACTGGTAAGCACTCTCTGATTTTCTTGGCATACTAGAGCAATATCATGTGGGTAGTTAGGAAAAGAAGACCTTCAGAGATTGACTTTGACTATATTTATGGGATCATAAATCCATAATCATTTTACGTCACTTAAGCTGTAGGACTGCTAAGTCAGTTCATCCCCTAAAGGAGACTTGTATGACTTGATCCCTTGCTTTAAAATAAATGAATGTAGAATAGACCTGGGAATATCTGAGGCCAGTGTGAACGCCAAAATAAGCAGCCACTGCTCATGTTTATAGTTTCCTAACATCCAGGGCATGGAGAAAGAGCATGCAACGATGTACAATATAATATACTGTAGCACCTGCCCAAATCTTCATAGTTCCTCCTATTAGAAGATTTAATTTTTTCACCAGGAATTATGTCTAACATGGGATAGACATATGTGTGTGTATTCTGCGTATTTATACTGTGTATTCTCATTGAAGCGTCTTCTGGAATTTTGGAGATGATAGTAAATAAGGAAAGCAAACATTAGCTTGCAGGATCATGCGTGAAATACTGTTTAGCAACATTACAAGAGCCTAGCAGGGCTTTTTGTCTAAAGCAGCTGATAATTTGATGGGAACCTCAGTGTAAAACTTCTGTCATATGTAGGTCTACAGGGGTTATGTTGGAGCTAAAATAGGATGATGGCAAAATTTCATAAGTGCAAAAGATCTACTCTCAAAGGCTGAATCCAACCTGTCTCCTTTAAAAAATGCAGTGACTATTTTACTTTGATTGCTATGGTCAACTTCTAGAGAGCAAATAGCTGTGGTCCTCCTGCTCTCTTATTTCTCTCCATTTGTGGAGGCATCCTGTGAAATAGCAACTGCCTGGTACAGCCGGGGCAGGGGAAGATGCGATTCCCACAAGGCAAGGGCTGGGGGTGGGCAGAGCAGGCTCTGCCAGCTGCTGTACTGGGGCCAGGCAAGCAGAGAAACACCAGGGCTGAGGGCTGCTTTGGTGGGGAGGAGGATGGATTTTGTCATCTGCTCTCAAGGAACAGTGAAAGGAGCAACATGAATAGCTGTTGCGGCTTCGGTGTGTCCTGGCAACTTTTTAGACACCCCTCCCTGGCTTTAGTCTTTCTTTGAGTAATAATTGGCATATTAAATTAATTAAAAAAAAAAACACAAAACAAAACAGATGACAAAAAAGGTAAAGTGTTGATAATAAAGAAAGAGAATTTCCGTCAAAAAACAGGCTGAGGGGAAAACCCTAAGGCTTATAATGAATTGTATTCGGTAATGTAAAATTGAATCTATGCTGAACCTAATTTTTAGCTCAGCAGTCCTACAGATGTGTTGAAGATGCATAGCTCAAATTTCAGGCTTGATCTTACACCTTGGACTCCACATCTAGGTGTCTAGTCCCCATAGATGTGTGTGAACTCAGGCTCCCAGGGCCTGAGGGCATGTATCCTGCCCTGGCAATTGCTACAGCTTTTCCCATGTGAAATGAGGGAAGTGTGCAGAGCATCTCACCACAGGGGAAATTCAGTACTGCAATAATATTATTTGTTACCCTAAAACTAACCAAAGTTCTGTCCTCTGTGTATCTGAGAACTGCAAATGTTTATTGCAAAGACGCCGTTCAAAGAAATCATTACTTTTACAGGACAGTTACTCTTATTTCGAGTCACTGCTTTATGTAAAGCCCAAGACAAAATTATGGGACTTGCATTTACCAAACACAACATTGTTGGTTAATAAATCAGATGAAGTAAGCAAGGAGACCTTTAAAACAGTCTATTCTCCTTTCCTACAATCCAGCTGGACAGACTTGAAGAAAAGCAGAAAGAGACGTATCGGCGCATGCTGGAACAGCTCCTGTTGGCAGAAAAGTGCCATCGCCGCACAGTTTATGAGCTAGAAAATGAGAAACATAAACACACAGATTACATGAACAAGAGCGATGACTTTACCAACCTCTTGGAACAGGAGCGGGAGAGGTGAGTACGTGAGACAGTGCAAAGAGTATCCCCAATGTCCTAGTGCTTGTCAGTTCAGCAGTGACACGGCCTGGCATTTTCTGTGTTTAAATGACACTAAACTCATGTGTAAACCATTTGTAAATGTCGGTCCCCTCATGTTATTAGTAAGTACATTACTGAGCTAGTCTAGAGCTGGAGGAATACCATTGACTGTTCTGGTAGCGTGCGCTTGAATTGAGAAGCGAATTTGTTTTGAATTACTCATGCCCATTTTGGGTTCACCTCCTGGTAGCTTTTGATCAGGTGTTATTTGTGTTGGCTGAGGTTGGGGCTGGCTTGCTCAGCTACGCGCCGCATTTTGTGAAGGACAGGGCACTATTTGTCACAGCAGGAAGGTGGCGTAAGGAAAACCACATCACACATTAGGGTACTGGCACACAAGTGGTAGGGACTTTGCCCTGCCCTTCGCATTTAGGCTTGCAAAGTCACAAACTATTTGCATTATTTTTCATATTTTTGAAGACACATGCCTCAGGCAAGATCTATGTTCCCCTGGAAGGAAATATTTTCACGTTTTATAAAACGTGCCCAGCCTGGGATGGACTGGCTGCAGTGTTTATCTCACAGGCTCATAGGCTCCAGCTTTTTTTTTCTTCAAGTGTTTGTCCTGCTTGTGGGAGTAATTTGTTCTCTGAGTCTCTAAAAAAAGAAAGAGAACCAACCTTAGGTGAAGAATAAGCACTTGGTAACAGCCTCAGTTTTTCAGTATGAAATTTTCATGTTTGTACCAAACTGCTTGAAATCAATCCACAACATTTTATTTCAAAAAAAAAACCAAACAAAACCAAGCTCTGAGAAAATGACTTAAGGCAAGTTCAAAGAAGAAAGGCTTTTGAGGAAACCACAGTCTGGTGGCAGACATTTGCAAAAAGCCAGGAGCTAAATTGTTTAGTGTATTTCCTGAGCTCAGTTCAACGCCAGCTTTGAGTAGGTGGCACATGAGCTACAGTGACCGTATTTCCTGGTTTAATAGCTGCTGGTTTTCTGTCTCTCTGTTTTCCTAGGTTGATTGGCAAACTTTAAAGGACCAAAATGCTTCTGCATCTTAGCAATGTGATTCTTTTAGCAGAAAATAAAAAAAATAATGTTGTATTTCCCAGTAAGGAGCAATTTCACATCTGATTCTCATAGATGCCATTTCTTCTCTATGCTGAATATCTGTGTATGTGTGAACATGCAGGCAACTAAAATGCTACAAAAGAAAAAGTGGTATTAAAATACCATTTACATTTGTCTTTACATTTTATATTTGCTTTCATTTGACAATTGTTACCTTCTTATTATTCCAGCTCAACACGTGAAGGCCACTACATAGCCTAAGATTATGACCTGCTTTAAAACTACTTCCTTCAATGAATTGATTAAAAAGCTTAGTGTCTCACATTACTACTGCTGAGATATCAAGCACCATCTCTGTGGGCATTTTCTCATACTCTTCCTGCTCTTTTGTGTCTTTTGAACTTCAGTTGTTCCACATTCTACCATTTTTGGAAAAACAGCAATGAAAAAAAGGATAATTTGAGTTTGAACTTCTATTGAAAGCAGATCTTTAAAAGGAACTAAATCTGCCAGCTTTAGTCACCAATGCCTCTGTACTGGTAGCTGCGGGGGAAGAACTGCAGTGCTGAAGCCCTTTTGATTTATGTTGAGTGACACGAGAAACCTGATGTTTGCTATTTAATCCACTTTGTTTGTCTAAGGCACTAATGAGAAAATTCGTTTCAAGTTTAGCAGCGACCAAGCAGAGAGAACATGGCATGTAGCTAAACATAGAAAACCAAGCATGCACGTCCCTCCCTCTTCAGGGTCCTCCTCCCAGATCACTTGCAGAGCAGATTAACAGTCAGGATGGGCTGAAAACCACTCATTAGTGTATAGTCTTAAATGATCTCAAGTCCTCACCTTTGTTTGCTGGGCGCACATGAAACTGAGGCAGCACCCACATCTTCGTAGGTATTAAAAACTGGAAATAGTATCATTTGAGGGCTATATTCACAGAGAAAGAGAGGGTGATGGGATGACTTCTCAGGAAAGTCCCACAGTGGCAATCAGCAATAGATTTTTGCTGAAAATAAAGAGTTTGAAGTGGAAAGATTAAGTTGCAATAGGTTAAAACATACAAAATCTCCCATACTCGTTCAATCTGTATATCGGAACAGAGAACTGACCTGCCCAAAGGCATTTCTCAGGGTCCCGTGTAGGCATTCTTGTTTTATAAGTACCACTTTATATATAATTTGTTTTACTGTGTTGCTTTGAGGCCTGAGGGTTATTTTATTAAGAGCTGAACAGACTTGTAGTCTCCATGAAAAAGAAAAGGGACACAGAGGTGAACTTTGCCCGTCAGCCACTCCGCTGCACTCGTAGTTATAATGTTAATGAGACAGGGTGAGCTGGAGGAAGAACAGTCCTGTGGGATGGCTATCTCACAGCAGTCTGGTACAATGAGAGCAGTGATAATTTCTGTCCTGGATCTAAGTAATTTCAGTAATTTCTTTCCTTACAGTGTTTTACCAACCTTTCCTAACTATTGTTGTCCACATGAACTTTTAGAGGCCACATCTGCCTTTGCTGTCCTGTGAAAATTTGAACAAGATATAATGGGAAATTCTTTAAGAGCAGAAATATGCCTTGGTTCTAATGTATTTCTAGCACTCTCTTAATGTATTTACTTTGGAATATTTTTCTACATACACTTTCATGCATTATCTCTAATCCATCCACAACAACATGACATGAAAGCAAACAGTCCCGATGGGAGACTAATTATTAGGTCAACCTTGCACAGGAAGGAAGTAACAGGAAAACATGGTTTGTCAAGAATAATTACGCATGAAAAGTATAAAAAAGAGGAAATTGTACACAGGAATATTCAAAATGTAGACAGCAAGGAGGAGTAAACGGAGAAAGCTGGACAGCCTGACTGTTGGTCTTGGCTCTGCAACACCAAGTGCAACTAACCTGTAGAAAGGTTGTGGAAAAGGTTGGCATGTTACAGGAAAAGAGTAGTGACAACCATTTGCTGGACAGAAATGAAAGAACTCTGGTACATTTAGTGGAAGGTGCTTCTACAGACATAGTGTCTGAAATGTTTTGCAAATTTCCCTACAGTACGCTATAATCATACTTGAAGATGGGAATATTTTGAAAGTTAGGGATAGTATTTTCTATTTTTACCATTCTATCAAAATTCCCCTTTTCTGCACTTGCTCACCTCAGCTGCTCTTCCTGTAACATCAAGTTCTCCGTGGGCATCTCCTATCCCCAGGAGTGCAAAAGCAGCCATGTTCCTGGAGCCTCCTGACGAGGCTGAGCAATAAGGAGAAGAGCTGGAAGCCCCCGGGCCCCCTCAGAGGCCTTTGGTGGCAGACAGTGGCATGAGGAGTCTCTGGTCTGGCAGATGGAGAATGAGGGGTCTGACTAGAGCTTCACTAACAACGTGTCTTGCAGTGGACACCTGAAGAGCAGGAGACCATGCAGTGGACCTGCAATGATAGAATTAGTCCTCCCGGCACAGGCACCCTCCTGATCTTCAGCCAGGCTTTGGGGAGGGAGGGAGCTGGCGGCGTGAGCTTGGGCACCGAGCTGGCTGCAGCTGAACCAGCTGTTGGCACTCCCCTGCCCGAGCAAACTCTTGTGTAAAGCAGGTTTAACATGAAGTGGTACTTGGTTGTCCTCTGTTCTGGCTAGTCCCAGCCCTCTTGCCTTTAGGGAACTGGGTGGAGGGGGGGAAATCTTTAGGATCAGTTATGAACTGTTTTATTTGATCAGCAGGGCTTTTTCTTCTAGTGGAAAAGGGGAGAGCTCTGTGTAACCTCGGCACTGCTTCGACCTCTCGATCGACCTAGGAGATGATGTTTAAAATCCTGACATTTTTAGAGGTGCTAATCTCTGAACAATTTGTCTTGTACTCTTCTTTTAATCCCGTTTGTTGACAGCACATTTTGCTGCTATTAAAAACGCTGGAAAGCTCCCATTGATTTTAATGGTTCAGAAACAGGCTTGTGGTGAGCACCACTGAGCCAGTCCTGCAGGAGGGATGGCAGAAATAGCCTGAAAGCCTTCAAAAATGGGGGGAGGGGAGAGTTTCTTTCATATGCATGGGACGTGGTTTGTGGAATAGAGGGTGCGATGTGGCAGAAAGGCTTTGTTGGAGCTGGTTAAGGGAGATCTGTGCAACTGCTTTGTGCGTAATTTGATCATTTCCAGCACGATCCCTGAGACTGCTGAGACTCTTTTACCCCACCACACAACGTGTCAGTAAATACACACCCTGTATCTAATGTAAGCATTGTCTGTCTGAAAGCATCGATATTATGTTTAGTCACATTTTATTGTAAGACTTCATAGAAGCAATGAGGATTTCAAATTGGCTCTTGCTTTCTTTGCTGCAGCTTCAAATTATTCTTTACAACCGCAGCGACAGTGTTCCCAGTGCGCTGAAGCATTTCGCATTTTCCTCAAAGGCAAGGCCGAGGATTCAGGCTGTACTTCCTAAGCAGTGCCCTGCTAAATCTGGTTTTAGTTAAACCCCCTTTTTGAAGTACATGGCCATAATTAGATCTGCTTAGAGGAGACAGCAGGACTGTGACCCCAGATCTTTCCTCCACAAAGTTTCCTTTCAGTCTTCGTGTAAAATTGTCTCCTCTCTGCCTCCCCCATCACAGCACCCCCAGCAAGGAATGCACTGGCAAGTCCCTCGGAGGTCTGTGATAATACATTCCTCTCAGCTTCGGTCATCCTGGCACCGAGATGCTCTTGGCTGCTCTGCTGGTGATGTAATTCTGGGCCCGCATCACCTGCAAAGGAAACTGATCTGTGAGCAATAAAGCACACAGCCGTCTTGAAACAAAAATGGGAATGTTGACGTTAGCAAGTTTTTAAAATCTTTTTTCCCCCCTTTTTGCATTTCTGCTTTTATTACCAAAGCTCCTCTTCTTCCTTTTCCCACGAGACGGCAGCACCAAGCCTTTCATTGGGAAGTGCTTGTCTTTTTGTTCCCGTTTATTTCATGGACCCAAGCAAGTGTAAAGGCTGGAGTGTGAGACAGCTTGGAGATTTTGTGTGCGTTACCTTTCCAGTTTGCATTTTCTCTTGATTTTTATGGAGATTGTAAAATAAAGAAGCTGGCAGGAAGACAGCCAGGCAGAGTATCCATCAGTCAATTACTTGTTTAGAGAACAATCAAGCCAAAAGTACGAAGTGTTCAGGGCTAATAAATCTCTGTGATTTACCAGTTTAAGGCCAAATTCTGTGGTAAGAATAGCCCCATACAGAGATTGGGGTGAGGTGTATGGTGCAAACGTATAGCACAGATTTTGGCCTGTAACTGTGTAATCTATTGGTGATTCCTTTAAAATCTGGAAAGTAAGTTTCTTTACAGAAAGATTTTTGCTGGATTTTTTCTCCGAGAGTTCTTAGCCATATTTGCACTCTGACTTTTTTCTCATATGGTGATTGTTTCTGTGTCCTGGTTTCCAAATTGTGACACAAAAAGAAGGAAAAGCCAGCCTGATGGGACTGTGGGAATTCACCATTGCCTACAGTAGTTACTCATCTTACCGCACATTACTGGCCGTAGTAAAGCACTGAGTCACTCTCTGTCTACTTCTCAGTAAGTGCATCTCTAAACTTTTAATGTCATAATGAGGAAGACAAGGGCAACAGTACAGTTTTCATTCTTTTCTTTTAGGCTGACATACTATCTATATGGTTTGGAAACACTGGCTATTTTCTGTCAATGTAATATATTCACAGGATCACAGATCACAAATTCTGTGGTAGTCTATTAAAAGAAATAAATGAAAAAACCTGGCAATGACAAATACCATTTCTGCACAGTTAAGTAAATCTGAAGGTCATCCATTTTGCAGGTCTTGTCCTGTTTTACAGCTCTAGCTGACTGCAAGGCAGTGACTGCTCAAAGTTTATGTTTTAACTAATGAATCTGGTCCCAAGTTCCAACAAAACGGCTCCAAAGGTAATTTAAAAATGAGAGAACAAACAGATACATCAGACTGTGGAGAAACAATATGAAAGTATTGCGAGTCTTACACAATGTGAGGCTTGCCATGAGCTGGGACTAATCCAAATCCATCTCTTCACACTTGGATAGTCCTCAAAACTGTCCAGTCTTTCAGTCACTTCTGGGATTATATAAAATGGCATCATGTGTTGTTTCAGCTATTCTTCCAAAATTATTTCTAAGTAGGCATCAGCTTCACAGCCCTTGAGAGAGAATTATTATACAAAACTACATGTAGTTCATTATTCCTAGCAAGTTTGCTTGCTAAAATCATCAATTCAAATGCTCACAGGGTCAGATGGGGGGAAAAAATGACTTCATTCAAAATCTACTCACGAACCCAAACTCTGTCCAGGGTGCAATAGGTAACAATTTTAATATTTAAGGGGGCTTTGGCATGTTTCAGAGTTATTATACTACTGAAATAAATATCAATTCACAGCTCTACTGAGGCCATCTTTTTAAGTTGTCATTTTTTTAGGCAAAGAAAACAAGAACTCAGTCAGGGTCATGTAGGGAAAATTGCTTCCTCATTCAGAAAGATTAGAAACAGGTTTCAGTTGAAGTGCCAGGTTGTTTCAATGAATTTCTAAAAAATTTAGACAGATTCCAGCTATTTACAAGTACAAATACATGCTCATAGGCACTCAGACTTGAACATGTTGGATATTTGCTTTATGTTTAAATGGAAGTTTACCTGTGCAGAGATGTACAGACTGATTAGCGAAGTATATGACTTACTAGTTTGATTAATGCCCTACAAATATTCAAGACCTGTTCTGCATGGCCAGATAACTTCCACTAAGTTGTGTGAAGAACCTCAAGATGTCATCTAACTTGGGGGGGTTCTTCTGGCTCAGTGAGCTTACACAGCAGCTTTCCTAACCCTAAACCAATGTAATGCTTTTTTCATTTTCTTGCCCCAAAAGGGTGCTATGTGCATCCCTTCTCCTTCTGGCAGTATCTCCACCAGCAGTGGAGCATACGAATAGTGAGTTTTGTATTTGCATCATTTCAGTTTTCTGTTCCCACTCTTCCCAGTTAAGTCACTTTTATACTTTCTGAGTTCTTTTTACCAAAGGGGCGAAAATCTTCTTGTAGGTCAGTACCTGGGCATTCAAATTCCCACAGACACAGGAATTCACTGGGCCGGGTCTCTCCATCTCCTGAAAAGTGAGGATTTTTCACTTGTTGGCTTGGTGAATGGTACCAAGATACGGTCCTCTCTATCTGCTGCTTTTATTAAAATGACAAAGATGGAAATGAAATTACTTATTCAAGATGAACAAATGTTTAACTGAAATCCACATGAAACTTTTTATTCACTTGAATAAGAGAGAAAACTAAAGTGTGGGTTTTTTTTCTTTGATAATTGCATATCGAATTTTTGGTTCAGCTCTAGAACTGAAAAATCAATTACTCACACAGCTCTGTTATCCAGTTGCTTATGTTAGGGAATGATTAATAGTAATGTAGCTGACTATGTAATGCCCTAATGAGAAAAGATAAAGAAATGAGCAGAAAATGAGGCTAAATTACAGCAGAGTGACAGCAATGCTTTTCTGATGATAGCAATTATGTCATAGGTGAAAAAGTATCTCTTGGTGACAAGTATATATATCACAGGACGAAAGTTCCTGTACAGTTCCTTTTAAAATGTTTATTTTCAAAGGAACTGGAAAGGGATAAACGTATTCTCTTTCATCATTTAAATATCAGGCTTTTCCTAGATGATTTGGTTTAAAATGATGCATAGCTTTCAACATTTTTTCATTTTGCAAATTACTGGCTGGGATACAATGCTGGTTTGCAAAAACAGTAGGGGCAAAACAGCCTCTCTATACTGGGGAAAGGCAGGGGTGTGGTGTGGAGGATGGAGCATTGCCGCTTGCAGTTGTTGCACAGCTCACGCTTTGTGGGCGCTGCTAATCCTACGATGGAGAAGAGCATGTCCTGGTTTGACTGGCTCATGTCCTCACCTGACAGACCACGTGCTGTTGGTCCAGCTTGCTTTTGGCGATTGTTTTGTGCCCATCATTAGCACACTGAACTCTCTGCACCCAGCTTCTTTGGGTCTTAGGAAATAACTAATCCATAAAAACGCCAACCTGACACTGGATTTTATGAGCACAGAGCTGGCACTGGTGCAATTCCTTTGAAGTCAGTAGAGCTTTTCTTGATTAATGGGATTAATGAGAATCTGTGTAGGAACTCTAAAGATGTTAAAATAACGTGTATGTGTGTGTGTGTACCTGTAGAAGTATACATACATGCATATATAAATGTATTACATGCAGCAGTTTCTTGAGTGGAGTTACAGCTCCTGGATAAGATTTTGCTCTCCAGCAAAATAACTTAAAAATCTATTTATTTCCTGTATGATTATATTTTATATACCTTCTATATGCATTTCTGTTTATGATGATAATAATTTATTACTATATTATTTTTACGTAATGTTTACAGCCATATAATGCCTTTGTGTTTTGAATTATTTTTGGTCAGCATTGCCTATTGATTCTGCCAAGGAGGCTGTAAGCTTTTCCAAATTGATTTTGCCTCTCTCTGTGTGTGAAGCATCATTTGCACTTATGTCACTATAACATTTTAAAAGAAAATAGTAATTTGTAAGCAAGGATGCTCAGTGGAAGTCAACAGCTGACAACAAAATACCTGATTAGAAAACAGGATGCATAAGCCCTGCAGTTATTCAGAGGGCAACACAGACATGGTAGAAAGAAATTTTAAGGCAAGCAGAGGCAAGAAGAGCACCTTCTAATTCACACTTACTGCATCGGAACTGGCGTGGTTTCTGCTTGCTTGCTCTCCATCTGGTTACATGAGTTTTCTCTGTCCTTTCCTTTCACCATTACCAGCTCAACAGGCTGGTGGACAGGACATCATCTTGGAAAGGGGTAGAGCAAGTTGGAATATTTCAGACTGAGGAGAGGAATAAAAGCAGGTATGCTGGTGCAAGAGGCAGCACCATTGCAAGTCTTCTTTCAAATGGAAGCACCTGTAGCTCCCTGTCCTTGCGCAATGGCTGTGGTCAGCCCCTTGCCATTCTATGGGCAAAGACATGTATTTCATGGGTCCCAAATAACCTCGAGTGGAGAATGATATTCAGCTCAGGCAAGATGATGGGACTTCCAAGTATGTGCAACAGCAAGTTTGTGCAACCAAAATACAGATCTGCCCAAGAATCAGGTGCCTATGAATATTCAGATTTATATGTGTGTTGGTTTTTGTTTGTTTTTTATGTTTCCCTCTTTAAATTCTTCATTAACCGCATTCCAGAAATCTATGTGAGTCTTTTTTTGGATCCTGCTCTAAGCAACTACAAGTAGGAGGTTAAAATAGCAGGCTCAAATCTCAGGGGAGTCTAGACCCGGGGTGAGTGCTGCGGGGTGTACAGTGGAGACAGTCTCTCCTATAATTGTCTCTCAATAGACACAAATCTTCTAATGCAAGCAACAAACCTAAGAATTGCATGAGCTGTAGTAATTAGCTACGTGGTAGTAGAAAAGCTTTGTGTAGGTGTGTGTGTGGGGTGTGTTTGGGGTTTTTTTTCAGGGTTGTGGTGGGTTTTGGTGGTGTTGGTTTTTTCTTTGCCGGGGTGGTAGGGGGACGCGTCCATTTATGCTGCACCTCCAGAACACAGGGGCTAAAAGCACTAGCAAAGGTGGGGTTGTGAGATGGATGTGGTGGGCAGGTGTGTGCTCCTTTGGGTTCAGGGCAAGAGCTGAGAATCCTGGCATGAACATTAACAGAAATACCTTCATAGCCTTTCAGACTGACAGGTGGGACATGGCATATTAGGATGTGGTGTGACAGCCAGGATTACTCAGTGCTGATGTTGTTAAAATCTATCAGTCTCTCCTTAGTTCATAAAAGCAGCTGCTGACTGCCCTTTTACAGCATTTGAAAATTTTGCTGAGGATTCATTATTTGCTAAATCACTGAATATGGTGCTCATAGGAAGTCATGTTCAAAAATCAAGAAGGAATCTTCATGAGATTATGTACTTTTCTCCGCTTTTATAGGTGTGTATTGTTTTATCCTTATGTCAACCTGTGACTGAGGTAGCCAAATATAATATAAAACAGTGCACATGTAGCCGGTATTTCTAAGAAAATCTGAGACCCTCCATTGAGGTTTGGCGAAAGTAGAGCTCTGTGGAGCCTGCCAGGGGGATGACAGAGGGAAGAAAGATGGTGAAGAGATGAATACAGAAGAGAGACCAAGTTGCAAGCAGAAGACATATAAAGAAAAATACATTAAAAATGCAGTAGAAGGCAACATAGTGATAATGTTGCTTGATGCAGTATAGCACGGGCACTGGGACTTCCCATAACTTGTTTGCACCAACAGATGATACACTTTAGGGAAAAAACTACTTTTGCCTTGATTTTCTGTTTCCAGTAAGGGAATATTCAGCACTGTTCTTCATGAGTTAATTCTTCTTGTCATGCTTAAAAATGTGACCCTTATCTCTAGATAGAGTATTTCTGTCCTACAAACCCACACTTGGAGAAGTCAGGTGAGGGGGAGGCAGCAGAAATGGCAACAAGAGAGCAGAGAGTCAGCTGCCAACAGAACAAAAGCAACACACAGGTGAAAATCAGCCAGGGTTAATTAATGTCCCAGATGCAACTTGAGCAAAAGAGGCTGAGATACTGCCAAAAGACTAAGTTTCTCTCTCCTGGTAAGCTGAGAACAGCCGTGGCGCTCTCTGTTTGCAAAGCTCAAGGTCACTCCTCCGCATAATTTTTCCGCATGAACACCTAGCACATCAAAAGTGAGTAATTTAGAAAAACAAGGATGGAGACCAGAGCAGTGAAAGATGGCACTAGCAGGGTGCTCTGATAAAGCATGGATGCATGGAAGCAGGCAATGCTAAAAATGGCAGGTCCACAGGGGGCAGCAAGGAATCATCTAGACAGCCTGGGTTGATGGGCTGAGGCCAATGGTATGAGGTTCAACAAGGCCAACTGCTGGGTCCTGCACTTGGGTCACAACAACCCCATGCAGCGCTACAGGCTTGGGGAACAGTGGCTGGAAAGCTGTCTGGCAGAAAAGGGACGCGGGGTGTTGGTCAACAGCCAGCTGAATATGAGCCAGCAGTGTGCCCAGGTGGCCAAGAAGGCCAATAGCATACCGGCCTGTGTCAGGAATAGTGTAGCCAGCAGGACTAGGGGAGCAATCAACCCCCTGTACTTGACACTGGTGAGGCCCCACCTTGAATACTGTGTCCAGTTTTGGGCTCCTCACCACAAGAAAGACACTGAGGTGCTGGAGCGAGTCCAGAGAAGAAGCATGGAAGCTGGTGATGGGTCTGGAGCATGAGAAGCAGCTGAGGGAACTGGGGTTGTTTAGCCTGGAGAAAAGGAGGCTGAGGGGAGACCTTATCACCCTCTACAACTGCCTGAAAGGAGGCTGTAGCCAGGTGGGGATCGGTCTCTTCTCCCAAGTAACAGGGAACAGGACAAGAGGAAATGGCCTCAAGTCGCCAGGGGAGGTTTAGATTGGATATTAGGAGAAATTTCTTCACTGAAAGGGTTATCAAGCATTGGAACAGGCTGCCCAGGGAAGTGGTTGAGTCACCATCCCTGGAGGTATTTAAAAGACGGGTAGACGTGGTGCTTAGGGACATGGTTTAGTGGTGGGCTTGGCAGTGCGAGGGTAACGGCTGGACTCAAATGATCTTAAAGGTCTTTTCCAATCCAGATGATTCTATAATTCTATGATTTTATGATTCTCTGATTCTATGATTATGCCATGTGGCACTTCTCTGAGGTCCTGGACACCTCTGCCCCTGACTCTAGTGAAGTTTTGGTCAAAGGGCCACAGCCTGCTTCTATGACACTGTTGGTGCTTATTCACAAAAAAATGATCAGAACATACTATGAAACAGTAGCCTTGACCTGGTATAATTAGTTGCATAGACAGGTCCTTATCTAGCTGTATCACCTTTACTTAAGGGAGTTCCACCAATGCAGTCTTTGTTCGTTTTGGAGAGAAGAAACTAGTGATATAATTTCATGTTGTGCATTTCTGTATTAATCTATGATTTCCACTCAATTTTTTTCTACCTATTTATTAAATATCTGTCTCAGGTGTGTAATATTTGAGATACTGAGCTTTCACAGATATCAAAAGGATACACACAAGTGTTAGGTACAGTGGAGTGCAGAAAGTACAAAACAAGAAGGAAAAAAAAAAAAAAGGAAAGCAAAGCCAGAAATGCTTTTGTTAAACTTTTGAATCATGCTTCCATAAAAGGCAGCAGATCCTAATGTAGGGCAATTTTCATGCTGCAAAGAGAAAAAGAATTTTAAATCTAGGCAGCGTGACTTATTTAGAAAGATCTGGGGAGTAATAAAAAAGCCAGTGTGTGAATGTGTGTGTGTGCGCACGCAGTTTCTTTAACAGCTGCATGGTACAACCTGTTTTAAATAAGAACAAAGGTGAACAAAGCCAGTTGTCAGTGCAGCTCACCAAATGAAGTTTTTTAGTGTGCATGACGTATGCCATATAAAATGTATTGCCTGAGATATAACAGCACAGAGTCCAACTTAAAGTCTTTTTCTCAGGCTTTTCCTACCAAGTTGCATTTCAAGAATTTATTGTATTGATCTTCATCATTGTTTTTTGCCCAAAAGGCCCAACAGATCAACTTGTTCACTGTATCTTCAGCAGCAAATTAAAATCAGCTTCTTACCTCCCTCAATATTCAAAGTTTTCATGTTCTATCAAGATGCCACTGAACTCATTAATATCTGTTATGCTCAGCATAGGCAACTGGCTAAGTAGAAAGCGGAGGACAGGTCTGACTTACCAAATGAGTTTGACTTGCCAAAAGAAGGCAAAACCCCCCCAAAATAATGATGGAAGATTTTCACTGCTTTGGGGGTTTTATGAACAAAAAAAAAAACAACTGGCGAGCTACACAGTGTACTTTTTCATGTACTTAAGTAAACACAATTTCAGGAAAATTTGTGTTTTGCGTAAATAGAAATATTTGGGGTTTTCGTAATGCGTTAGAGAGCTTGGAGAGAGTCGCAAGTGCTGCCTTTGCTATAAATGTTACATATGTTTCTGCACTGAAGATAAAGAGCGGACAGAGAGCAGCGCAGTCTGCTCGAAAGGTTACAAAGCCCTGTTTACGGAGAATTTTATAATCAGGCAATCATTTGTTACAAGCCTCCAAGATCCACAAGAGGAATCAATCGTTGTGCAGAGTTTAGTGAATTTTTAAAGAGAGCAACAATATCAAAGAAATGTGTAGTCTATTAGCACATCATTAAATAGTTAAACCAATTCCATCTTTTGCTTCCCAGTTACTCTCCTCTATCGCAGACAACTGTGCCAGATGCATAGTACAATTTCTGACTTTCAGAGGTGAGCTGAAATTTGGGATTCCTGGCTATTCCCTCCCCAGCTTTTCTTTCTGGTGTTTTTCATATCTGGTCTCACAATGTTGCAAGTGCTGCTTTACTCAGGAATGCGTTTCTTGGACTACTTCATCCCAATGAAAGCATAAACAAAAAGATTAATGAAATTCTGGGGAGCAAGTTAGATTTTCCCAGCCTTTGATGTGACTTAAAAGTGAAGGTACTCTTGAGAAATAACAACATAGAGGACCTTTATATTTTTGTATGTACACATAATTTGATTCCTATGCAGTAAAAGAGAAGTTGTAAAGGTTAAAGACCTGTTTGACCTTAGTTATGACATGCTACGTGATGTCCTGTATAGCTCTGGTACTGCTGTAGTGGTAGTTACCTGGAGTAGTTGTACTGGTGATGGAGAACACTTTAATTATGAAGTCTGGTGATGGTACAGACATATTTCAGCTAGTGCAGGGTGTGTAGGCTCACCACTACCATGCTGCACTTTGTCTAAGAAGCCCTGCATCCAGTTGTCTGTTGGCTCACAACCAGACAACTTCAGTGACTCTACATCACCTTCCCCGGGTTTTCTCTCCTAAGTTGTAGTGTAAGCTGTAGGAGCTGGTGGTCTTGCATAAGTCCCCTCTGGGGATCACTGGTGGTCACAGGTGACACAGTCACATGGTGACTACCATGAGGTAGTGTATATGGCGAATGTCACCTTGTCTTAGTGATCTGACCTAATTTAGATTTTTTTAACATGAGGTTGGTCAAGCCCTGCAACAGGTAGCCCGGAGAGGTTGTGATGCCTCCATCCTTGGAGGTGTCTGGGACTTGGGTAGAGTAAGCCCTGTGCAACCTGCTCTAACTGGACCTGTGGGAGGCTGGACTAGACATCTTCAAGGTCCTTTCCAACCTCAACCATTCTGTTGTTTTATGATGCGGCACCCTCCAGAGGACACCACGCATTTCCTTGTGACTCTGCTTGCACCAGGCCAAGAAGCAGTGGCTTAGACTGGGGCAGGCTCTGTGGCAACCTCTGGACATTCCCTTTAATGTGTTCCTTGCCAGGCAGGGACACTGTCAATGTCCTCAGTCACCCTCTGGCCTTCTCATGACACATTATTGTTCCATCTGCTGGCTTTTTGCTGCCAAATTTGTGATGAATAGAGGTAATGCCTTGAAGTCTGTGGTGTAGACAGGAGTCCGCTACATGGCTGCTGCGACTGTGAGTGGTCAGACTTCATGAAACGGGTGATCCCTTCTGACCTGGACCCCCAGAGCCCTCCCCCTTCTTCACGTCACATCTGTAGAAAGCTGACTGCTATAGTCTCACTGCTGCTTTCCTAATAGAAATATTAGGTTCCCCTTGTTGTCCCTGAAATTTCTGCTCTGAGCTGAGACCATGAAAACACAGATGAGGGAAGATGTGTTGCTTGCTGTTCCAGCCTGGTCCAAGCACAGCATCACGGATCAGAGAAGAGCCAGAGCAGATATGAGGGGACATCTAGGAGGGTTGTGGATTTAGAAATGGAGTGCAGAGGCGAGGAGGACTCTGGGAGTGAACGGTGGGTGCAGCGGGACTGGGACGAGCTGTGCAATGAGTTCAGAGCCCAGAGCCGGCTGGGACAGGCTGTGTGACCAGATATCCTCCTGCAGAGCCAGCAGCGCCGGCGGGGCAGAGCCTCGCCCCCAGCTGCTGATCATACTCAAACCCATCTGTCAGCAGATAGTTTTGAAACTTGCTTTGCAAAGTGCTCTGTGCCCGTCTAGTATCAAACTGCCTCGAGGCTGACAACCTGCTATTGCTATCAATTATTTGGTTAACTCAGAGTATAGAGTTTTATGCAGGCAATCTGAAGGATCTAAACTCTTCTGACAATCTCCCTGAGTGCCCATGTAATGCCACAACATTAAATTTCAGTGGTGGATATTTATTTTAGTGTTTGCTGTTATGCTAGCAATTTCCTTTTTTTAAAGAATATGTAGCTCTACCAGAACAGTTATTAGGATTGCAAAGGACGCGGTAAATAGATTAAGCAGAACGTTTGTCTGCTAGATGCGTGTGAACATTTGTAATTGCATAATCAAACACAAGTTTTGTTCAGAGACGTTTCCTCTGACACTGGAAAAATGGAAATGTATTGAGATGCATCAGCTTTGCACACAGAAGGCAACAATTTCTCTGTAGGACCCCAGCTTCATCTTTTGGAAAGTATTTAGTAAATGAGGTAGGGGAACATAAAAAGGGAGAGAATGATTAAGGCTGGTATATGTTTCCTTGGAAAATATGACTCTACCCCTGTTGAGTTTGTGTGACGGATTTCCTACACGGTGCAAGTCACATGAAGCTAATTTACATGGATAGGGAACATTTTTCACTTTAAGACTGATGCTTATTTTGGGGAGCTTGGCGGAGATCTGGGCTCTGACGTGCAGGAGTCTGGAGCATCCGCTCCTGGGCTGGAGGCAAAGGGGGCTGTAATCTGAGCACCCACAGTACTCACAGCACCCGCCCTGCAGTGCTCCAAAAACCACATCCTACATATCCCAGAGCAGGTGTCCAACCTAGACCCTAGTCCCGTTGTGCTTCTATTTCCCACCCAGCAATGAGCAATTCTGTTCTCAGCAGTCTGAAGAGCGTGTGGTAAATCCGGCCTTGAATAAAGAGCATAAAATCCATAAAAACCATTAAACACCCGCGTTTCAAATGAGCACTGCTCAGCCCACGTGCTGAATGGAGGAAGGGTCCTAAGGAAAAATAATGAAAGAACACAAAATTAGATAGTCTCTCAAAAATGTAAACACACACACGCTGGCCTATTTTTATGTATAATAATATTTAGCATGATACACTTTCAGTGGTTTTGTACATTACAGGCTTGTTAAAGAGGAAGGTGAATGGGAAGGGGAAGAGGGAAGAAAAGGAGGAGAAGGGGAAAGGGAGGGGAAAGGAGAGAGTAGTTTCTAGTTCCCCTTGAGACTGAAGAGGTGACTGTGGGCAATCTACAGAATCATTAGGCAAATAGAAGGAATCCCCAAATTCTTGGCTGGAAACAAAGGAGCTGAATTAGGACTTCTTTAATTCAAGGAGCTAGCAGAATGGTGCTTTTCAGACCTCACGCAGACTCTCCCTCAGTTAGCCTTGCTACTATGCATGAATTTTCAAAACCAAATGTGCATGTATATTAAATCCACGGGGGATTTTCATCATGTATTCACGCCTTTATCAACTGATCTTAAGATCAGCCAGTGCTTACTAAGAGCAGTACCGCTGCTTCAAACACCGGCAAGACAAGAGAAAAGCAACAGGAACTTTTCTTGAGTCAGAGGAATGAAGTGGCAGCTCGGACTGGGAAGCATCGCTTTTGTGCGTCCTCGTTCAGTTACGCGAAAGCAACTGGCAAGGGTTTCCTGCGATCAAATTATTATTTCTTAATCGTTAACCTATAAACTGCAAGCCCGGAGGGGGGCTGTCAATAATAAACTCCGGGAAAGGGGCGCTAAAAGGAAGGGCTGGCCGAAACGAGCCACCGACTCGCCTACACCCTTTCCACCCCTCCTGCCCCGCCGAGGCGGCTCCACCCCTTCCCCCTGCCCCGGCGGGGGGCGCACAATGCTGCCACCCGGCCCCGGGCCCCCCCGCCACGGCCCCGGTCTCCCCCCGTCGCCCCGGTCCCCCCTGATCCGTCCCCCACCCCTGCTCCGCCGCCCCGGCCCCCGCCCGGCGGCGGGTCGCAGCCGTCACCTTGCATTGCGCGGGGGCCATGGCAGCGAGGTGAGGGCGCCGTCCCTCCGGCGGAGGGGCTGAGCCGGCGCGGGGCGAGTCGTGCTGCAAAATTTTCCTTTTGTATTACTTTTTTGGTAGCTTGTCTAATTATAAGGTAAGATTTTATTTATTTATTTATTTATTTTTATTAATTTGAGCAGCGCTAATTGTTGTTGTACATGCGCACCTCAGTGGTTAACTGAGCCCACTGGGCGCCGGCGGGAGGCTGGAGCGGGGTCCGCGTCCGGGGCGGGGGGGGACCCGGGATGCTCGGTGCGCGCCCGGGGCAGCCCCGCTCCCGCCGTCGCGGCTCCGGCTCCAGCCGGGCTGGATGGGGCGGAACTGCGCTGATACTGATGTTTGGCTGGAGCCGGGGAAGGTGCACCTGGTGGGGTCGTGCTGTGGGGGTGTTCCTCGCCCGGACAGCGAGCGCACCGAGGGGTCAGGGGAGGATAACCGCAGCTCGGAGACAGGTTTGGCAAATTTCATCCCTCAGCTGAGCGCTGCTGCCGCTTCCTTTTCTCACAGATGCTGTTTGCATGCTTTCTACTCCCCCTCCCTCCCCCCCCTTCCCCCCTGTGATCTGCGAAATTAATGTGGATATCTTAATTGGGGGGCTGGAAAAAAACGCCTGTCCGGTTGTAATACTGTTTCATAGCCTGAACGGGTTTTGGCCGTGTTTTGTTCTTTAAGGTCTTTGGTGCTTTTCTTATGTGAACAAGGTGCTGGAAAGGTGGTGGGACACTGAATCTAGTAAGTGTTCTTACTCCAAAATACTGCTTTTAGTCACTCTTCAGTTGAAGTAAGACAGTTTCAACACAAATGAACTATTTCAGAAAACTTGATTTTAACTTTTACAAAATCAATGTTAAAAACAAAAGGGGGAGGAAAAGTTGTTGTAGAAGATAAACAATGTGTCCTCCTAAGTAAAGAAAATATTTTAATTCTTTCAGTATAACTTGGGAACTGTTATGTAGTTTTGAAGTAGCAAGAATATTAATTTTACTCTTGATATAATTCGATACAATCACTTCTCAAAAGTTAATTCACCAGCGAAGAATATGCAGTTTTTTACACTTCAACTTTGTATAGTAGGTAGCCACAAAAATTTGTCTGTAGAGTTACTAGAACTGATAACTATTTTTTTTTTGAAGTTTTTATTTGTATTCAGAGTTGACCCTGTGATAAACTGAACAGCAACTCAGGGAGTTCTGTAGCAAGGTCATTCAAACATTTGTCTCTGTTCTTGCCTTTAAACTTTAATGGATAGAAAGGAGAAAGTAACACAGATGTGCTTTATTATTTTTCTTACCATGGCATCTGATTTCATTTACATCTTTCTTCTCTCAGTTGAGATGGATATGAGGGGAGGACTAAAGTTGATGATTTGAAAGTGTTACCTAATTTTGAATTGCCCAACTTGAGTGTTAGGCCTGATTGTTTTGCATCCTGGAGAGCCTGACCACCTTTTGGCTCTCTTTGGTTTTAGCTGAAATTTTAAGTGCTCAGAATCAGTGAGATTCAGCCTCTGGGTATCTCAGCCTGGCCCCAAACATGGAAGGACTCAGAAATTGTCCTGACATGTGGAGGATTTCTCAGTGCCTGTAGAAATAATCTTCAAAATCAGCTGTAGTACATTAAACAGGAAAAAAAAAATGAAGAGGGAACTCCTTTATTAAGTTAAACCACCTCTTGCTGGTTTTCATTGTCCCAGGATTCCAGTGAGCAGCCTCTCACATCACTTAATGGGCACCAGCTTTCTAGCTACTGCTAGGAAGTTGTCCAGTCTCTCTAACTCTGCATATGCAGTAGTAAACTCTTTAGGGTTGAAGTGGAAAGTCGAGCTTGCGAAGGCGTTTGCTTTCCCAGTGCTTCCTTGGGATTGCTGTGTGAGTGACTGAAATGCTGCTGGTCCCTTGAGGAGGAAGCAGCCTTCATCAGCCATCAGTCAGCTCATCCTTAGAGTGACCAAATCCTTGTTAACGTGCTTCTCTTAACCCCCACTTACTGGCTGTCCACAAAACAGGATAGAAGTCATTATATCCCATCACAACAAACTTTTTTGAATTTAAATGGCAAAATAAGGTACTACAGGAGCAGTACGTCTGAGATGGCTTTGTGCTAGAGCAGCAATGAGGAGCTCTGTGGACCTCCAGGCTGTGTACGAACTCAGTTAAAAGGTCCTCCAGAGACCTTACCTGCTTCTGTCCTTCCCATCTTCTTCCTTCTACCTGCTGTTCCTCCTGCTGCCCCTGTCTTGATAGCGGGAGAAATAGCTCTCCACCTCTTGGCAGATTGCTCTTCACGTTAGCCTCTCCTGCAAGTGCTTCATTAAACTCTGGGAGACAACTTGGGAAGCTTGGCTTAGTCTATTTGCAACGCAGGGAGCTAAACCAGGCCAACACAGCTGAAATGCGGTGCCAAAATGTTCACACAAACCGCAGGGGCAGCTCATGTCCTTTCATGTCATCCTCTGGCTTGCCCTGCCTTACCAGGGTTTCCTCACGTAAGCGAGTGCCCATTTCTGCGCTAGAGATGGAAAAGGTCGCACGAGCATTTGTGATGTTTTCTTATCTTGATGGAAGTACAAATGGAAAGGGCAATGCAAACACTGATGTAATTTTCAATAAACGTTTTGTGAGCTTTTCACTTTTGCATGCTCTGTTTAAAACATTCTGAAGTGAATGCTTTTTTGAAGGGAGAGGTGGGTTCTTAGAAATTACTGAGCATCTTTCCTGTGATAATTGAAAATTCTTCGTATTTTCTTAAAATACTGTAAGCTACTTGGGAGAATGGCTTCTTGTATCAGCTGTCAGTGCTGAGTGGGGTTTTTATAGTTCCCAGTTTGCTGCATTTATTGTATTTCAAATGTAGTCATGAAGTTTATGATCCTTCAGAAGGCAAGAAAATGTCTACTGACCACTATTTGTAATTTCTCTTGCAAATGTAGACAAGAACTAATGCTTGATTTTAGCTAAGATCTTGCTGCTGCTACTGCTTTTACCATAAATAAATCCCATCTGAAACCCAGTAATGCCCATTGGAGCTCTGCAATGGGCTATGGTGTGAAACTATTGCAATGTCTTTCAAAAACACGAAATCGCTGTTCTCCAGCTGCAAGTTATAACTTATGTTGAAGTCTTGCTCTGGTCTGAGAAGACGCTCTGAGAATGGTACTGTGGGGTTCCTCCTTTGCATCTCAGTCAGTGCTGGACTTGACATACACAGAAATAAAACAGGAAAAACTATGTGGTTAAGCAAAGTCTGTAGCTTTGAGTCAATGAATTGATCACAGCCTTAAAGAGAATGTGAAACCACCCTGATGACTAACCAGCAGACTCCAGCAAGAAGCCCTTCAACCACTCTGTGTTTCTCATTGGAAGGAGGAGATACAGCCATCCATGTCCTCTGTCACCTTCAGGGCAGACTCAGGGACTTGCTTGCAGCTGACCAAAGCCCTGCCTCCATTGGACATCTCTTCCCAATGTATCCAATGTGCTGTTTTACAAACTGTGTCTACGCCATAACCCAGAACCGTCTCTGACGCATATGGTGACACAATAACTGGACTTTCTGGCAGCTGGCATGTAGCTGGGGCGGGGGGAGAAGGTATGGTATTGGCCAGGTTTGCTTTAAGGAAAAATTGCCATCCAAACCTGAAGAAGACATTAGCCCCAGCCTGAGCAAGGCAGTCAGGACTGGTAAGACAAAGCATAGGAATATAACTATAATAAAAGAAGTGAAGCCACATCTCTGGAGGGATAGGGTTCAGCATCTATCAGCATCTCGTTGCACTTCTGATGGTCAATCTGAAGCTTGGAGGGCAGAAAGGGAAGCAGAAAGACCTTATGCAATGAAGTGCTTCAGTACCAAACCCAAAGGAAGGAGGACAGGGCGGGCCTGGTTATTGCCCATCAGCTCTTACCTTCCTCCTCACTGACTGCTTCCAGCACACCATTCATGAAGGAGGTTAAAACTAAGTCCCTAGTTGCTCTTCCTCTACTCCGGGGTCTCCCCACTCGGTGAGCTGAGATTGGTTGTTGAAAGTCTTCACGCTCCAAAGTCCCCAGCATGGCTGCCCACAGACCTCCATCCTGCTGCCCCAGCACTGGCCGCGCAGCTGTGACCAGCAAACGCTGCAGTCTGTGGAGGGATTCAGGAGACGCAGCTCCCCGATGCAGCAGGGACCACGTGAGGTTGCATCAGTAGCTTTTGTAGTCCAGTGTCCTGCCCTGCGCCATTAGGGTCAGAGGCGTTTCCGTTTCCTTTGTGATACAAAATGTGGTACAAGGGAAGAGCATTGTCCTGGCGTGTTTGTTTTTAACTGAGGCAGTTAACAGTTTGCGTGGGCTCATACCTAAGGGATTGCTATTTTATTTGTCCAACATACTGCAAGGGGGAGTCTGATCATCTTGAATGCAGGACAGCTGAAGGCACCTGTTCTTCAAATACTGTGGGGAGGACAGATAGCGAGGAGCAGAGACCACCTGGACCCTCATGGCAGCGGAAGACCATGTATTCAGGGAACAACTTGGGCGGCATGTTTTGACATGATGCGTGTGGTAACCCGTGGGGAGAAGAGATGCTGCACAGACCTCTGCAGTGCTGCCCACAGAGGAGCAGGCACTGTGGTCCCCCTCTCCTCAGGGAAGTGGAGCAAATCTGCCTCCATCCCTGCTGTGCCGAGCCCCTGAGACTCTTACTGATGAATGCAGGTTTTCCAATGGTATCCAAATATTTCTCCCCATCTCTAAAAAACCAAACAACACAGCAAATAGGGGGACTAGATTGGGGGTACCAAATTGTTGGCTTGTCAGTGTTTTGGCTGTATCTAGCCCCGCATTTCATTAATAAAGGTTTTGTTTTGTTTTTCTTTTCTTTTTTGTTTATTTTGACCCTGAACGGAGGTGCTTTCAAACTCTTGATAATCCAGAGTGCAGTTGCTCTGGATAACACATTGAAGGCACATGTGCTGTGAGTGTGAGGTGCTTTCAGTATTACATCGGAGCCCATGCAGGTCTTCATTACTTAGCAAACATTAGCAGCAGCAGTCAGGTGAGAAGCCTGTTGTGAGGGTCAAGAGGGGACAACGTTAGCTTGCAGTCCTGCAGAAATTCCAGTTTAACCGCTAAGGTATGAGAGTTGTACAAGGATGGGAAAGCAAGAGCAAGCTTAAACTCAGCTTTATTTTAGTGTTTAGAAGTAACACTGAAGAGACGTAGATTTTGTTTATTACTTTGGCATCTGCACAGACTTGGATGCTGCTTTGCCATCCATCCCTCGCGGAACCAGATTTTAGAAGCAGTTTCCCTGGACATGGAAACCAGAAGTATTGTCAAGTATCTTCTGTGAAAGTTCACTTGTCAAATCTTGGGCAGTCTAGTTTCACTGTGTAAAAGCTGAGGCAGGATAAAACGCTGCACGGTGCTTCCTACCTTGTTCAGCACGGACATGTTAGCAAATTCACCTCCGTGTATTGGCACAGTTACAGTGCTTTATTTTTGCTTTTCCCAGAGGGGCCAGGCCAGTTATTGCCCAGTGCTGACTCTCCTGCGAGGTACAGCAAGGTAGTGACAGCACTACTCCCGTTGTTCAGTCTCATCCCTGGCATTTCTTTGTCTTAGTTTAACAGACACTTGGGGTTTTTTTCAGTGGCTTTCTCAGGAGTGTTCCCCAGTAGACTCTCAGGTAATCGTGAGGCCAGTGAATTGTTTTGAACTCTGTTTAGCAGCCTGGTTGGTGTCTACCACCTGTAGCAACTGCTGTGTGAAAACCACGCGTGTCCTTTATGAACAGCCTAGGAATTCAAAATCACTGGCAGTTTGCTGAGCGGCTCTAGATAGGCTTTCAAGTGGCAAGATTGTTAAAAGGAAAACAAAATGCTGTCTCGTTTGTTTTTTTTTCTTTAATTTATAGGGGTCACCTTAAAATTTTCCTGTGGGACAAGGGAGGCTGGAAACGTTCTCTGATTTGAAGATCTCATATTCTCGTATATATGTTCATGACTTTGAGAGATGGGTCATTTAGAGCACCACCGGGTTAGGGCACACTGTTCTGTCATAGCAAATAATATTTTGTGAAAGGATGCATACTATTTCTTTAAAAATGTAGCCTGGGGGAGATGAGGGAGAGTTCTTGGCAGAAACTTTTGCATGAAGCGGTGTGATAGAGCAGCCAGGGAATACATTGCATGCTAATAAAGTTCCTTCTTCAGTGTGAAAAGTGCATGCTTTGTGAGTGGCAGCGGGTCTTTTTTACCTTTTGACATTCTAACTTGACCCATAATGAGGCATCCACCAGCACGCCTTTTCAGTCCTTTCCAAAGAGCTGCCAAAACTGAAGAGATTTTTTTGAGAATAATCTGTGACCCAGCAAGGTTGGCTGTAAGGTTTGTTTGTTTTTCTCTCTCCCGCTGGTTCCTACTATTCTCTTACTCCCACATCCTATCCGACTCTTGTTTTCAAATGCATTCTTCAGCCTTCTCCTTCCCTACCTACTGCATCCTGTGTTCTGCTTTCTGACTTCCTTCTCTTTTCTTATAGCTTTTCTTTCCAGTTCCTGTTCGTTCTGGTCCCTGAGGAGCAAGGAGTGAAACATTAACAGTTGCTGGAGGACCAAGTTAATATGGCTGTTGTTATGAGTTTAGAGTTCAGGTGAGGGCTCCGGGAGACATCCTTTGTGTACAACATTGTGCCCCGGAGCTCTTTGCACCGTTTCATTGCTGGGGCAGCAGAGAGGAATGTGTATCTGTGCTTCACGCACTACCATCTACAGTCCAGCATTTACAATAAAAATACTGATAAAAGTCGATCTTTACTAAGATATGGATGTTCTTGTTATTGCAAGTTGGTTAAAAGGTGGTAAATTGCTCTGCTATTATCGCTTCACTGCGTGTCTCAGTTACAAAGAAGTTGAAAAGCTTCAGAAGTAGGGTAAGCAAAGCAACTGGATTTGAATCATCACACACGTCTTGACAAGAGAGTATGGGAGTTGCAGATATTTTGACAGTGGTTTGAAAAACGTGTCATTTCATGGTAAATTCAGCATGCATACCTGTGTCTTTAAGTCATATTGCTGCTTTTACAATAAGGGTCTGGCATTAGTAGGGGATATATCCCTGTGTTATCTGTACCTGTTTGTCAGTTGAGGATCACCATCCTCATAAATCTGTGCTTACAATATGTGTAGAAACTTCCCGTGCTGATGTCAACATCCTGAATGTGAATCACAGATATAAAATACTTCTATGACTAATAATAAGGCTGGAAAATGTAGGTCTTTATTATCTTTCTGAGGATACACTAAATTTGTGTATTGTGAGCTTTTATATTGTCTGAAAATACAGCTTTACAGACTATATAAAGAAGAGCATTTTTTCAGCTGAGGTTAGCTGTAGCCAAAGGTTTGATTAGTCTGACCCTTGGCAGTCCCCAAAATCTACTACTCTAAATGGAAATCTGCCTGGAAGAAGAAACTTTTTAATATAATAGTCACTGTGCTGGCAAATTTATCTTCCTGCTAATTTCTTATGCCTGTGATGCCCAGATGGGTATCAGTTGTGTGCTAATGTAATCTTCTGTCCTGCTGGTTTATTTATAACCAGCATTGATCCATTTACGTATGGCTGCATATAGCAATTAGTTTTCATTTTTTATCTTATTTTACGCATTTCTGTGTATGGAAGACCTAAGGAGGAATCCACCTTGTAAAACAAGTTTGGTATAAATGGATTGGTGAGCACATATACCTGTCCTGTTGGGGTATTATATACTTTTACCAATATCATCCCAACAGAGAAATAAATGTAAAGGAATTAAAACCTGATGTATTTGTTATCTATACCTGTATAAAAATTCACTGCTTTTCAGATTTCTAGATGATTCTGCATAGTTTTCAGTTAAGTCTTGTAATTTAAAATATTTGGTTTGGGAATGTAACTGTAGTAGGTAGTTATTTCTTGAAAGACTACTTAGTTTATTAATGAAAAAAAATTGATAAAGTGAAGGTGTTCTTAAAAAAATGGAGAAATAAACCTATATATATATATATTAGTTTAATGCATCTCTTCTAACTTGTTTCAGGTTGAAGAAACTTCTTGAGCAGGAGAAGATCTATCAAGCCCGGAAGGAGAAGGAACATACAAAGAGACTCAATAAACTAAGAGAAGAACTAGTCAAGCTCAAATCATTTGCACTCATGCTGGTAGATGAAAGACAAATGCATATTGAACAACTTGGTCAACAAAGCCAGAAAATACAGGACTTAAACCAAAAGCTAAAGGAAGAAGAAGAAAAGCTTAAAATTATCAGTGCAAAAACAAAAGAAGATGGTCAAAAACTGATGAAACTAGAGGCAGAACTTGAACATAAAACATCATCATTTTCTCAAGAACATGAGGAGATGACTGCTAAACTGGCTAATCAAGAGTCCCATAATAGACAGCTGAGGCTTAAGCTAGTGGGGTTGACTCGCAGAATAGAGGAGCTAGAAGAAACTAACAAAAATCTTCAAAAAGCTGAGGAGGAACTTCAGGAACTAAGAGATAAAATAGCAAAAGGGGAATGTGGGAACTCTAGCTTAATGGCAGAAGTGGAAAACCTCCGCAAGCGTGTGCTTGAAATGGAGGGGAAAGATGAAGAGATCACAAAAACCGAATCTCAGTGTAAAGAGCTGAAAAATAAACTGCAAGAGGAAGAGCACCATAGCAAAGAGTTGAAACTTGAAGTGGAAAAATTGCAGAAAAGAATGTCAGAACTAGAGAAGCTGGAAGAGGCTTTCAGTAAAAGTAAGTCTGAATGCACCCAGCTACACTTAAACTTGGAGAAAGAAAAGAATTTGACTAAGGATTTGATAAATGAGTTGGAAGTGGTGAAGACTCGAGTGAAAGACCTTGAGGCATCAGAAAGCAAATTGGAAAAGGCTGAAATAAGCTTAAAAGATGACCTTACAAAGCTGAAGTCATTTACTGTAATGTTGGTTGATGAACGAAAAAACATGATGGAGAAAATAAAACAGGAGGAAAAAAAGGTTGAGGGTCTAACCAAGAATTTTAAAGTTGAACAAGGGAAAGTTATGGATGTAACAGAGAAACTGATAGAAGAAAGTAAGAAATTTTTGAAGCTGAAATCCGAAATGGAGGAAAAAGTGTCTAGTTTGACAAAGGAAAGGGATGAGTTAATTGGCAAACTGAGAAGTGAAGAAGAAAAATCCTCTGAACTAAGCTGTAGAGTTGACCTGTTAAAGAAAAGAATTGATGGTATGGAGGAAGTAGAAAGAGAAATTACAAGAGGTCGAAGCAGGAAAGGACCAGAGCATGGTTGTCATGAGGACAACAAGATTAAAGAACTTACTGTTGAAATTGAAAGACTGAAAAAACGTCTCAAACAATTGGAAGTGGTGGAAGGAGATTTGATGAAGACAGAAGATGAATATGATCAGCTTGAGCAGAAATTTAGGACTGAGCAGGATAAAGCTAACTTTCTTTCTCAGCAGCTGGAGGAAATGAAACTTCAGATTGCCAAAACCAAAGCAATAGAAAAAGGTGAAGCAGTGAGCCAGGAGGCAGAGCTCAGGCACAGGTTTCGTCTGGAAGAGGCCAAAAGCAGAGATTTGAAAGCAGAAGTTCAAGCTCTTAAGGAAAAAATCCATGAGCTGATGAACAAAGAAGACCAGCTTTCTCAGCTCCAAGTTGATTATTCGGTTCTGCAGCAAAGGTTTATGGAAGAAGAAAATAAAAACAAGAGCATGGGGCAGGAAGTTCTGAACCTAACAAGAGAGCTGGAGCTTTCTAAGCGTTACAGCCGTGCTCTGAGGCCCAGCATAAATGGACGAAGAATGGTTGATGTTCCTGTGACATCCACTGGCGTGCAAACAGATGCTGTAAGCAGTGAAGCAGCAGAAGAAGAAACCCCAGCAGTGTTTATAAGGAAATCCTTCCAGGAGGAGAATCACATCATGAGCAATCTGAGACAGGTGGGTCTGAAAAAACCCATGGAGCGTTCTTCAGTGCTTGAGAGATATCCTCCAGCAGCAAATGAACTTGCAATGAGGAAATCTTGGATACCATGGATGAGAAAGAGGGAAACTGGGGCTCAGGCAACTCCTGATAAAGGAGCCCGAACCCACGGTAGTCCAGCGCATCCCGGGGAGGTTGTGCTTTCACCGAAGCAGGGTCAACCTCTTCATATTCGGGTGACACCAGACCATGAGAACAGCACAGCTACTTTGGAGATAACCAGTCCAACCTCAGAGGAATTTTTTTCAAGTACCACTGTCATTCCTACTTTGGGAAATCAGAAGCCACGAATAACCATCATTCCCTCTCCAAACGTTATGCCTCAAAAAGGAAAAGGCAGTGAAAGTCCCATGGGCCCAGATCGTTCTATGTCTCCAGTTACTATAACAACGTTCTCCAGGGAAAAGTCCCCAGAGGGAGGGAGAGCACCCTTCGCCGACAGACCTGCGTCGCCAATTCAGATTATGACAGTATCAACATCCGCAGCACCGGCAGAAATCTCTGTCTCTCCGCAATCACAAGATATGACCATGGGAAGGGCTGTCTTCAAAGTAACACCGGAAAAACAAACCGTCCCGACTCCAATCCGCAAGTACAATGCCAACGCCAACATTATTACGACAGAAGACAACAAAATCCACATCCACCTAGGTTCCCAGTTTAAACGCTCTCCCACTGCTGCAGCTGATGGTGCGAGTTCTGTGATAACAGTCAGACCGGTGAATATAGCAGCAGAGAAAGAAGTTGTGACGGGTACTGTCCTTCGATCGCCTCGGAACAACCTGTCCTCGCGACCTGCATCAAGCAAGGTGACAAGTACTATCACTATAACCCCTGTTACAACGTCTTCCACCCGAGGAACACAATCAGTGGTAAGCAGGGTAGTCTCATGATGTAGTCTTCATAAAAAGGGCAACCATAGTTTGGGTTTGAGACACCAGCAGGGAAAAAATGTGTGGGGTGAGGAGAAACTCTTGACTTCCCTACATTTGTTTCAGGTACGAGCTTAACTATAAAATCAGAATTTGCCCGATTATTGTATTTTTGTACCAGTGTTGGACACTGGTATACTTTTGTCATTATCTCCCAAAGGGGTGACTTTCAAAGGAGGTCCTTTCAAAGTTCCTTTGAAGTTATTTTCATAATGGCAATCCTGTAGAATTGCAAGTGAGAGACGGAGAGGGAAAAAGAATGATGGAGATGACAGAGGCGGAAACTGTATTTTTATCTTTGGTGAGTGCAATTTCTGCATAATGATTTTTGGCCCAGCCGGTGGGTGTTTATAGTCTGATCATGCAGGCTGGTATTTCTTTGGTATAATCCCATTATAGTTATAATTCAATTAATATAATATCTGCTATAATACTGAACTCCAAAGGAATAAATAGGCAGACATGGTATCGTTGCTTACAGCTCCAAACCTCTTTCAGCCAGTAAACAGTAAAGCTCTTTCTGTTCCTCTGAAATCCTCAGCTTCTGTAAGTGCTGTATTACAATAGTGCTTCCTCTAACATATTTTTTGCAGCTTTCTCCCCGTGCCTCTGTGGTGGCATCTCACCTTCTTTTTCATACTTAAATCAGTTTCTCACCTCTGTCTTTAAACATAACGGACAATATTTATTGATAGTCCTTCCCCCAGGTTTATTATCCAACATGGTTTTGCATTGCTTTAGTTGGAAATACTCTAGGAAAGAAGAATTTAACCAAAATAGAAAACCATCAGTACTGCATTAGTCCAAAAGCTTATTTAGCTGCAGAGCCTGCAGCAGATGCTTAGGGGAAGATAATTTTAAGTGGGTAAACACACAGTAATGTTTCCCTCAGCGTCTGTTCTCGGTTTTTGGCAATAGGTGGGTATTTCTTTCTGAACCAGGGCCTGTAGCCACATCTTTGTGTTTAATAGACCGTGGCAGAGTTTTCTTCCATTTATTATTCTAATTGCTTTTTGAACTCATTTATACTGTTGTTTCCACAACATCAGGGGGCAGTGAATTCAGTTGTGGGCTCTGGGAAAAATGCTCTTTTGTTTGATACCTTTTATGCAATACCTTCATTGGTTACAGCCTCTTTCTTGTATCTTGACAAATACTGAATAGTCATCCCCTGTTCATTTGTCTGCAGACCCCTGCAACACGCCTCTTCAGCCATCTCTTTCCAAGCTGAAACGTCAAAGTGTATTTAAGATACACTTCCACACTTTCGGAGAGAGGCTGCCATTCCCATTTAAGCTCTCTGACTTAAGAAATCTTGCATTCGTCATACAGATCCATTTGGACTTGCACATGCGCCCTCTCTCTCTCCCCACATAATACGTAATGTCTTGTAGATACTTTACTGTACAGCGTTTTCCTACATATTAGAGGCAACTGTTCATTTTTTAAAAAGTCTTGAACTAATTAATTTACAAACTCTTTTGTCTCTTGTAAGCTTGGAAAACTTTTTTTTCTAAGAGTTCCTCATTCTTTTTTACTAGATGTCTGCCTCTACTGTGATGATGCACTGAACCATGACAGACAAAACTTTTTTGTTTTGTTTTCAGCTGGCTAAAAAGTGGCTTCTTTCTTCACTTCATCCTCCCTGATTTGGAATGTAAGGAAAATAGTTCAACCATGAGATTTACTTTATCTTACGCTTCCCTTTGTTTTTTAAGGTCCGTAGTCAGATGAGCAGGGAACTTCGGACGAGCCCAAATGTGCCTGTTCCTCCCTAGCCTTCTGAAAAAAACATCCAGAAGTTGTATATTCACCATCTGTTTTGCAAATGACTACTTTACAAACACATTTCAGTACCCCTAGTCAGAAAAAACAAGTTCTGATCATTTACTCCATAACCCTAGAAGAAACCAACATTGATATAATTTTGGGGGTTGGAGTTCATGAAATCAAAGAAGACAAACTGATACACAGCTGCTTTCTTAGCTCACTGGTTTTAATTTTTTTCTTAACTCGGCTCATACAAGATGCTTTGTACAATGTACCAATGCAGTGCCAAGCTACAAAGGAGAAAATAATTCTGAAGTTCCTAGCTCTCATCTGTTGCTATAAAAAATTTGCAGTTACTGTTTTCATACTTGAAAACATTTAACTGTTCTTCCAATTTGAATTTACTGAGTTATCCTCAGTACTGCAGGTGAAGTTAATTTTAAGGTGCACACATGGTACTATTAAAAGCTCAGCATGAGCTGTGCTGTTTCCCTGCATATATGAGTCCAAAACCAGAGGCTGTGGTTTCATGATGGACCATCATGATTTTGAACCTCATGAATCCCATGGATTAAGGGGTGTTAACGGTTGTATTGATTTACAGTGACATACACTGAAGAGTAGCTACAGATTTATATTCCCCTGATCCAGGTCCTCTTCTGAGTTCTGCAGCAGTTTTGATTTAGATAAAATGAAACCCTGATCCAAAGAAAGACACGGGCACCTGAAGGAGAACTTGGGAAAATTTTGAGCACTTAACCAAAAAGATGAACCAAAAAATTAACCCGAATGTTTTAGAGGTACTTCATGTTCTGCCTGCTGCACAAGCCCAAGGCCGGCCAGCTGAGCAGCTGGCCTCGTCACACCAGCACTGCCACCAGCGTATTCCAGTCCCACAGGGGTCTCCACGGCAGGAGCTGATGTGATGGAGACTGTTTGACCAGTTGGATGAAATTCAGCATTTAACATAGAACCATTGCCACTTCGATTAAAAAAAAAAAAAAGACCAAACCCTAAGCTGGTAGTTGCCTTTTATATGCTAGCCTATGGATCTGGGTACTTACCATAGAAGTGGAAAAAATGGGGTTTGGTCCTCCTTAACTTGATTAGAATCAGACCCACTCCCAGCAAAATACTTGGACTACCCTAGCAGACCTCGCAGCTAATTTTTTTATTACAGATGTGTCACAGCACAACCAAAAATACATGGCTATAAGACCAGAGGGTATGCAGACCAAAATGAGCCTGAAACTGTAGCCTGGTTGTTAGTATTGCCTTAGCACATTAGCCCAAGTCCCTATTCCCAGGACAGTTCATATCGTTTACAGTAAAAATGCCACAGAATAAAAGCAAATATTCAACGAAAAAAAACAAACTGTGGTGCCTGTATCCTGTTTTTTGATTTAGGCCTTACGTTTGGCTGTAGGCTTAGTGGTGAGTTTGGATCTTCTTTGGCTACTAGGATGGTTGTCAGTCCGCACATCCCTGTGCACCCCACCTCCTACAAGCCTGGCATGCCGTGCCAGTTGTTCATGCTGCCAGGATACGCACTGAATCCGGCGACAGGCAAATCTGCAGGGAGCAGAGGGAATTCCGGTTGCAGCAGAGCCAGTATAATGGCACGGCACCAACCATGCAAGGCGTCCCGTGACGGAGGCAACAAGGCACGGCTGAAAGGCTGTTGGGTGCCAGAGCTAACCGGGCACACGTTAAAGCTGCTATAAGGGTACTTTCATTTGGACAGCATTTAATTTGAGATCGGCATCTAAATTTAGCTCTTTGTAGGTGTCCCATATATGCTCTAAGCTTCTGCTAGAGTTCCTAGAGGTCCAGGGGTCAGCTCACTTGCCCGTATGGAGGTGCATGGTGCTATCTGCATGCCCTGTGGCAGTTGAGACACGTGCACGAGGCTGGTAGGTATAACACACACCTGTATCTTTCTGTAGTGGAAGCTGATGGGAAACCTCAGGTGGCACAGGATGCCTCAGTGCCGGCAACTGAGTCAGTTCCTACTTGTCAGTCCCCCCCTGCTCCACTGTGCGGAGGCTGGAGAGTGATGCAGCTGAGGTGCTGCTGGCATCAGTGTGAGCTGAATTGCCCGCTGGGCTCCAGTGACTGTATTGACTAGTTCTCAAGTCCCACCTTTTGAGGATTCGGTTGCCTAAACATACTTCTTTAGTGTCGTTTGAAGTGATGTCAACTAACTTCCTAGTTGACTTGTCAACCTAACTTCCAGCTGCTTTATCAGAGGCTACAGGTCTCCTTCGGTCCCCTGTCTTATCTACCAGCCCTGTGCAGATAGTCCTGTGTCAGCCACTGAATGGAACCATTTCTGTCCAGGCCAAGCTGGTCCCTGATCTGATCAAAAACAAGTGCTGAAAAAGCACCTTTTTAATGAAAATATTCCAAAAGTAAATGTGTGCATGAAAGCACTCTTTTTGTGTGTCACTAAAATGCATTAAGCAGGATCTGTTATAAACCACTAAAACATGCTAAATGTTCTGTACATTCAAATTGCTTTTCTTCCTTTAATGGGACTCTCTGACCTTCCTGCAGCCTCACAGCTTAATATACTTGCCAGGGTCCACAGTGAGCACCGATTATCGACCTAACCGGCTTAGCAGCTGCATGTATTTATCTCCCTCTCAGTAATGTATTTACTAACCTCGCTCCGGCCCCCTGTGCCCTTCCAGCAACACATACTGCCAGCTCAGAGCCAGCCAACATCACTCTGCGTCCCGTGGGGCCACGGCTCCGGCTCTCCATGCCGGCAGCGTAAGGGTTGGTTTCTGGTTGGAGCCGCATTCCTGTATCAAGACAGCAGCCTACAGACAAACTGGGCTGGAGGGAATTGCTTAGAGCTTGATTCTTGGAAGAAATGGCTAAGAGACAGTCAATTGTGTGGGTTCTCTGCCACAGATGGGTACCGGAGAGTGTCCTCTGCGTGCTCACCCCATCGCTCTCACCAAAGGGGACTGCTTGGTGAGGAGCCACCTTTGTGCCATTTCACTTGGCAAACACAAAATGCTTTTCCAGCTGCCTGTGAAGCTGGCATTAGCTTCCATGTGATCAACATGTTAGTATGCCCTAAGGAAGGCAACTAAGAAATTTAAAGCAAGTTAGAGTTCTTTTCAAAGTGCTTTTGAGCGATTTAGGCTTGAAATGAGTAACTTGAAAGCGCCCAAATCCTTAGTTAATAATTTACATGTGAATAAAGCTGAAGAAATGCCTGAGATTCCAGCTACTTCATTTGATTGCCTCATGTTTACACACTGTGGAGCTCTTTCAGGGAGTACAAGATGTTTGTCATTTGGGTTCCCTGGGATGTTGACATATTTTCCAAGGCTGATGGAATGCATTTGCATGTTTTGCCTTACAGAATTGTATGGGACTAACTTGTTTTGACATCTACATGTGAGTTCCATATTAGCCTTTAGACTGCTATTGTAAATGTTGCTTTTAGTTATTGAAAATGGCTTCCTTCCTGCCAGGCAGACAGCATTCAAGTTTTCCAATTGTGATTTTTTTTTTTGTGTACACATGGGGTTTTGAACTGTTCTTAGAAGATTAAGGAATGGTTTTCCTTTGAATACTCAGGATGCAGACAGAAGGCTCTGATGCTACTGGCTGGAAATTCTTCGAGAGGGAAAAATGTTCCTTCGTGGAGCATTTTTTAAGGGCATTTTCAAGTAAATGTGCAAATATGTGTTGCAGTCGATGCAATCCCCTAATCCAGTCTATTTCAGGAGTTTCGTTTTATTGTGCTTACATGTCATAAGTTGCAGAATTTAGTCATTTAGCAGATGGGTCTAGCCAGGATTCCAGGATCTTATGAGAAGTGTTCTCTTTTGTGAGCTCAAAGTCTTTGTCCATTATCTGAACAGAAAAAAGTCACATATGAAATTCAGCTGAGACACTAAAGTTGTCACTGCTAACATTTGTATTTGTATTGCACGCTGCAGAAGATAAACCACATTTTCCTTTCAGAATTGTCATGATTAGAAGTATTTTCTTTAGGTCGTGGTCCATAAGGGGTAGCTTCCAGTTTTGGCCTTGCAGAGTATGTGCAACATTATCTGGCCAATGGAGATAGAAAATACCAGTTGGCCCTTTTTTGAATCTTTTTGACCTATCCAAGTGCATTTACACAGTGGGATTCAGTTGCCTAAACTATGTACTGATTGCCATTTTCAGAGCTATAGGAGAGCCAGCCTGGCCTGCAGCTAGTGTTCCAGAAAGGCACAGAGCCCTGGTAGGAGCCCTGTTGGGTCTGCCAGCCCCATGCTTGGGTCCTCAACCACATTCCATCCAGAAGAAAAAAAACATTAAAAATTTCTCAAGGCCAGTTTTTAATTTTTCTGAAGTCACCAAATTTGACAATAAGTATGCTTGGTAGGCTGTTGTCCAGGGCAGCAGACTGGCAGATAATAAAATGACCATGTCCAGACTGCTTTGAGGTATCCCTGGAAATCTAGGTTGCCTGCTTCACCCTCACTAGAGTTCATGAAGTTGTGGCTAGGGCTTGGAGGGGGAGAGCCCTCTCCCACATCCCTCCTCCCACAGCCACAGGAGAAGGAAATCCAAATCTTCCCTCTGTCTCTCTCTCCCAGCCCCTTCCCTGCACTTCCCAGTGCAGAAATAAGCGGCTCTGGCCATGGCCAAAGCATACTTTGGGAAGCGAAGTTCAATTTTAACTATAATGCTGAGAAATCTTGCTCCAGCACTGAAAATACAGCAGTTACTCTGGGTTCAGCGTTAGCCTCGTGTGGCTATATTGTTTTGAGGGCCCGCTGCCTCTGTGCAGGATGCTAATATTGCATCTGTCTGACAGCTGAGCCAGCGTTTCGGTAGCCTGTAAGGCCATCCTGCTCTGTGTTGTGCTGTGGACTCGGAGTTTTGCAGGGATTCCCATCCCCATGACATCTTGATGCAAAACACTGGACCTCCGCTCTGGGAAAAACATTTGATCGCAACTGTACCTTTGTCCCTGCTCTAGCAGTACGTGCTGTGGGCAGGTTCCAAATGTAAACGTTAATTTGCTAATAGGCGTGATTTGGGACGTGGTGGCTTGAGAGGTAGAAGAAGAACCAATGAAAAGTATAAGATGAGCATATATGAGAAGAAAAAAGTCCTCCATTCATGTCGTTTCTCTCTGTCTCTCTCTTTTGCAGACAGGACAGGATGGGTCATCCCCGAGACCTGCACCCACCCGCATTCCTGTGTCAAAAGGTATGAAAGCAGGAAAGCCAGTAGTGGCAGCCCCAGGAGCAGGAAATGTGACAAAATTCGAGCCTCGTGCTGAGACTCAGTCTATGAAAATAGAACTGAAGAAATCTTCAGCCAGCAGCTCTGCCTCCCTGGGCGGGGGTCAGGGCTGATGGCGGTGGCTCAGGGGGTATGTTCTGCAGGTTTTGCTGCTACCATGGAAGTCAGCCCCCTGTCTGTGTAGTTGCTCACGTTTACCTGTACTAATGGAGTCCTGCAGCTGTCACTCACAACAAACTAATAAGTGTGTGCACTGACTACTTAAGTAACAACAACCTTTTGTTTTCTTACTGAAGTTAAAATAATAAAAAAGAAGCCATCAAAAGGCAGTACGCCAGGAAGATTTCCAGCCTAGGAAGTGATAACGGGGCAACTGCACTAGGTTATTGATCTAGCCCGGGATTTCTTAATGATAGACTTCGTCACTTTCTAATAGATCGAAGGGAGTTTGGTCACTTCTACTACATTGTCTTCCACCTTAACAGATCACTTTCCACCTTCGCTGCTGCATGGGGCACTTTCCTTCCTGCCTGTGATCACATTTTTTGAGATGCTGCGTTGCCTAGGGAAGCAACGCCAGGAGACAGCACACTTGAGGTCGCGTTTTAATGAAAGCTAGTACCGCAGGGGTGGGAAGGAGAGGAAGAGAGGAAGGATGGGCGCTGTGTGACCAGCCTTCTCTCTAGGAGTCTCCCATCCAGTACTTAAAGGGGGCCTACAGGAAGGATGGGGAGGGACTCTTTATCAGGGAGTGTAATGATAGGACACGGGGTAACAGCCTCAAATTGAAAGAGGGGAGATTTAGGTTGGATATCAGGAAGATATTCTTTACTGTGAGGGTGGTGAGGCACTGGAACAGGTTGCCCAGAGACGCTGTGGATGCCCCATCCCTGGAAGTGTTCAAGGCCAGGCTGGATGGGGCTTTGAGCAGCCTGGTCTAGTGGGAGGTGTCCCTGCCCATGGCAGGGGGTTGGAGCTAGATGATCTTTAATGTCCCTTCCAACCTGAACCATTCTGTGATTCTGTGATCTAAATCAGCATTTCTCAGTGGTGAGCTGCTTTCTCAAGGTGGTTACAAAATTCAAGGGGGTGGGGAGGTTGCACAACGTTCGGCCGCAGCAGCAGTAAGCAGCAGCTTATTTCTTACAAAGGGGGTTAAAGCTTGTAGATGGTTACAGCCGGGTCCCTGACTTACACACACTGGGTTACTGCCAGCTCAGGGGTCAGATGAAGCCAAGGGAGCCAAAAGGTGTTTAGTCCTTGAAAAAAGTTTGAGAAACATTGATCTGGCTGAAGTCAATACAGTCCATTTGTGCCTGCTGCAAAGACCACTAAAGGCTACGAAGCAAGTCACGCCATTGGCTTCACTAGGTTTTCAGTTTTCCAGTTTGGATGGGCTTGGTCTATGTTTAAACCTTGATTTCCAAGCATCTTTATGTCTTAGAGGGGAAGTCAGCACAGCGTGCTGGTGCCAGGAGTTGCTATGTAAAGGCACAGCTCAGGTACAGACAGTGAAAAGGATAGGGTTTGGTATGGAAGTTACTCTCAGTTCTCAGTTGTTTGAAGTATTTAGTCTTAAATACAGACCGCTTCACAATACCATGGTGATTCCTTGTTTTTCCTTCCCTCTTTGTGATTTCCTCATATATGTTTGCATTTTTAAGCATGCTTTAAGGAATTTTTCCAGCATGGAAATGGTGTGGATGCTCATGATTGTTATGATTGTTTATTTAATAACAGGAAAGTTATTAAAGGGCATTTCCATTAAGTGATCAATTTCCACAGAAGAAAGTCACAACCAAAAGAAATGGAGCCAAGCAGACTGATAAATGATGGTTTTAAAGCTCTCGTAACTCAACCACCACAGCGAGCTGTAAAGGACCCAGTGGTTAGGAATAGCTTTCAGAAGGCAAGGCAGGAAGACGACCAATAAATAATAAATACAATTCACAGCAAAGAAAATGCACCAGTGGGTGAAATATTAAATGGCTTTCTGTCTGGGAGAAGAGATTTGATGGAAGAATCTGCCACAGAAGGTCAGCAAAATTATATCAGCCCAAGCAATGTTTAGTCTTCAGTCTGCACTTTGCATTGCTGTCCAATTTAAGATCCGGATATGGCCATTATCCCAGGGTAAAGCTGGTATTTTATTATTCACACGAGGGGCACTTCTGTGATGCAGAAGCTGCTGCCGTATCAGAAAAGGAGTAGGCTTCAATTTTTACACGTGTAGCATCTGCAATACCAGTTAATTTTAAGGTGCTTGTTCCTATGACATCTGAAAATCAGATTCATATTAGTAACATTTTTCATAACACACAATTCCCAGTATTTCAGATAAAACCTGGAAACTGGAATTAGCAAGCAATGTGAGTTACCATGCCAGAAATATATCAGATCCTCTCAATTAATTGTTAGCGCTTAAAAGCCTCAATTTGTCAATAAATTGTTGCCAAGATCTTACTGTTCTTATTGTAACATAGACATTTTTTAGCTGATGTTTGAAGAAAACATGTTATTAAGAGCTTTTTGCTGGATATTCACTCTAAGTATTGGCACTGAAGCAAGTCTTCAGGTCAAAACAGTCATTTAAATAACATTGCAAACATGAGCCCCAAGATAATGTGGCTCGATACAGCGATGAACTACAGCTGCCTTAAGCCTTCCTTTTCAGATCCTTGTTTCAGCTAAAATAGGTATTTTAGCTGAAAATAGGTATTTATAGCTAAAATAGCTAAAAATAGGTATTTAGTTGTACTCATAATTTTTTAACATCTGTTTTAATTGACCTGAGATTGTTGTTTCTTAAAGGCAGAAGAAGAGTAAGATGAAAAAAGAAAGCCTATAATTCAGAAGTCTTAAAAGTTGAAGTGTAACTGTCTTTATTATATAGGAATTTCTTCTGAATCTGAAGACAGTTATATTTAGTGACTACAGTAAGATTCTCCATTCAGTCGGTCAGCTCCAGAAGGGAATTTGGACAACCAAGTCTAAAGACAGTGCCTAAGCCCCAGAGGCATCTTGAAGATCTTCATGAAGTTCTTCCTCTGCACTTCTCTAGTCAGTGTTTCAGTTGTGACTTAACTAGCACTGCAGCCTCTGAACCTAACTGAGATCCATAATCTAGGTATTCTTGTATTTCCTCTAAGGGCTTTAAGTCAAGGCACAGTTTCATGGTTGCTTAAAGTCAGGATGTAACCCCACACTGGAGTCAAAAGCTGTAGTCCTGTCTTTGTCACCTCTAGCAAGGAAAGTACTCACTTCCATTTGGTTTTCCCTTGAGCTGGCACAAGTGTTTGAATTTAACTGGGAAACTGATCTGAACTAAAAGAAATCTGGCAAAACCCAAAAAGCTTTAACATAGCTTAGTTCCAGGCTCTCAGGACGGAAAAAGAAGGAAGGCGGGCGTAGGAAACCAGTGGCTGTTTTAAACTGATTGTGGAATCATGAATGCCTCCTCGTTGATCAAATACCACACAAATGTAGGGGTGGTGCTGCTTATTTTAAAAGGCCTTTGATGGAAACCTTTCTTCAAAGGTAGGAGACAGGTTCCCCTTTCTCACTGGTATCTGATGAGACTCAAACCTACATCAGCTGCAGCCAAGTTCACCAGTGGCACTGACAGACAGTTGAGAGGGAAGAAGGTGGTGTTCGCATTCCCTCCTGTAAAGGCTGGGCTGTTCTGCATGGAGGGCTTCAGTATTCACTGAGCAGAAAGAAGAGAGTGGTTGAGTGGTCAGCATATTGAACTAGGAGGAGGGAGCCCCCCCGGATTCTGGTCCCTGTTCCAAAGGCTGCTTTTGAGCCTGGCCTTTTGTGAAAAGAAGGCTTATAAGATGAAGTGTCTGTGTTCATCCATCCCTCCTTCTGTCCTTCATTGATAATAACATTGAACACATCAACCAATTTCACCCAAATCTGACAAAGCAATAAGGGTTTCTAGAATGAGAAGTTCTTCCAGTTTAATGAAAAGGGCGACAGAGAAGAGGAGCAAGACCTTGGCAGTGCCCCACTGTGCAGAAGAATGTAGCATGAGCTCACCTTCATACAACATCAAAGAAGGAACACAGGAGAATGATGTCAGAAATACCACAAGGACAAGCTTTGTTCAGACCTCAGATTTTACTAGGCGCCAAAGAATCAAACTGTGACACACCAGTCCATAGGAAAATATCGGGGCTTCTTGTGTGTTCTACGTTACTGGATTACAGCGCAGAAAGCAAGCCTTCCTCTGCCCAGGCCATCATCTAGACTGACTCATCCTCATTGTTTCTCTCTCTTACTTTTTTATCTGTATTGATTTCTTATGAAGTGGAACAGTTTCAGTAGCAAAATGCACTCAGCTCAGAGCAATAATGATAGTTAGCATGCTTCATCAGGAACCGAGCTGGCTGAGAACCAATCTTTGTATTTTTGGTAGGAGTCAATGTCAGCTGGAGAGATGCCCTGTTCTGGCTGACTGCGTGGCCATATAAGCAGTTACGATAACTCGAGCCCAGCAGTGGGACAGCAGTGAGGTGGAGAGGCAGAAGAGCAGGGAAAGGGCCAGCCCATTCATGAGCAGCACGTATGGACTGAGAAGGTGCACCCTCAGTTCTCCAGATGACCTCTGTGATTTTAAATCTAGTTCCTAATAAGTTTTCCACTGTGTTCTCTAGATTAGATCCTGTCACCTGAATTACTGTTACATATGAGTATTGCTAGTGTAGTCACTAACAGAGCAATACATTTGAGTAAGTGTAACTGAAAACGCGGGAGCACAGAACTTCAGCCCTAATGCCTGGGGGATTTCTTTCAGACTGGTAAACATGGTGAGCAAATAATAGAAGAAAACCAGAGATTTTGATTTATTTTGCCCACCATTTTTGCATTTCGTGACACCCATTAGTGTGATTTTTCAAAAAACAAATAACACTTTGTGACTCTTCTGAATATGCTCACAGAGTACGCATGTTACCATATTTAAACCTCAAACCACTTACAGCACATAAGTAATTGGCATCGTGTGAGTAATCTCTGAAGGCACGTTAATACGTTGATTCATGCCAGTTGGATGCCAAGTCTTATGTTACTGCCTGCAGTGTGCTACATGTGTTCTAAAACATGCCCAGTGTTTACATGAATTTTCAGTGATTCTGATCAGAAATGGAAGAGCATGTCTTTAAAGAGAGTAAGCAACTGTCCTGCTGGGTTTCAGGTGCGTGGCATCAGCTGCAACAGTCAGGACAATTTTCAGACCAATTACGTGTTCCCATCACACCTCAGTGGCCGATTTCATTGAGTCGGTTTGAAACCTGTAGTTCGCTGGCAGGAGTTTCTGTGAGCTCATCTTTCGAACTTGTTTTCATTTAGGGGAATGTTTTTCTCCCCTCTGTCAGTGTGAGTTACCCTCTTCCCCTTAATTTTGCCTGAGCTTTCTCACGCAAAACCCTATGCAACATTTCTTGTTGTAGATGTTAACTTCACTTTGAATCTTGCTCCCTACGTGCTGCTCTTACTTGGCTTTTTGGAAGATGCAATCAGGGTTAATTACTCTTAGATGCAGAGCTATCAGCTCTGAGAGTCAGGTATGAATCACTCAGGAATGAACGGTTCTTCACTTTAAAAACTCTCTTCGACAGGATTTTAAAAATAGAAACACTGATGTATCATTTCTGTTGCTTGGGTGTGCGTTGTCTGTGGCACATACATTTTTAAATTATCTGGCGTTACCTGTTTGTATATATTGTAAGAAGAAATTAAACTTCGTATGTTAAAATGTCAGTTGATGTGCTTCATTATATGACTCGGTATTTTTCATAGGCTACCTGTTAGTGTTGTGTTTCTTGGAGAAGCTCTGATTTGCATCGGTGGGACTGAAAGCAAAATTAGCAGTTTTACATTAACTGCGTTTTCTTTTCCTGTCATTAAAATAAATTGTTTTGTTTAAGTGACTTTGTAGCTTCTTGAAACATTCACATCTATAACCCTAGAAAAATTTAAGTAATCATATCCTACAGATATAATCATATTCCTACAGAACTCTGACAAAATCTGCCCTACTATAATTTTAGTTTAATTACTGTTCGGACACCTCTTTTACTAACTACAATATGTGTGTGTATAAATATATGTGTTTATTTTTTTATATATATATAAACATTTTAAATGAAAAAATGGTTGAAAAACTAAGAGCAAACATATACATGTACGTGAGAAATGAATACTAGAAGTGGAAATTATTTGATTTTTTAATTATTTCTCCTGCTCTTTTCTGCATAATTGCTGTATTGGGTCTGTAGGAGGAAGACTGATTCAGAAACCTACTGTAGTTTTGCTGTTCAATCAGTAATTTGGCCTTTACAAGGAGCATGATACTTTTCTGCTGGTCATTTAGTTTTCAGAATTTTGTATCTAAACTCCATATTAATATATAATGTGCATAGCGCATATTAAGAAAAATTTGTTTTATATAGAGTTCGTGTGACTCCCATTGAACTTAATGGGAGATTTCACCTGAGGTTACAATCTGATACTAAGTAAATGCAGCTTTTCACATCATATTCCTCAAGAGCTTGAAGTTAAAGATCAGCACTGGTTGTACGGTAAATTTTTATTGTAGTTTGTGGTTCTTTCACAATTCATTGCTCAAAAACTGGAATGTGCCACCTAGTGGCAAAATTCTGGTATTAAGAGTACAAGGAAAACGTTTTGATTTTCTTTCCTCTTAGAATTTAACTTAATCAAAAGTCTTGCAACATTAGGGAGCAGAAAAAGGCACAAGTCAATAAAAACATAAAAGCGAAAAAATACATGATTAGTGTCATTTCTTGGGTCATGTCAATCCTGAAAAACCTTCAGACTATTAAGAGAGGAAGGAATCTTAAAAAACCCAACCAAATAATTTCAATTAAGAAAATAAATGCTTCTGAAAATGTATTATTGTATGTTTCTAGTTAGCATTGGTACAGTTACATTATTTCAAATGCATAAACCACACCTTTTCAGAGAAAACCAGCATTGATAGCTAAGGTCTTACATTGAAAAAGTTGCCTGTAAGAGCAGCATATATGGATAGAAGAGAAGACCAGGTCCTTAGTATTTCAGCAGAGCCCAGAGATTAATCAGGATCAGGGATCTCCTGCATTACACACAGGGCAAGGTCAAGTCCAGCCTTTCAATGACAACGCCAATACTTAGTTTTGCCTGCGGTGGCTGAAATCTGTCCCTATTAAAGTCAGTAGCAAAATTCAAGCAGACTTACTGACTCCAGCGTAGCTTTATAAGCCAAATTTCAATTAAAAATGAGAATTGACCTCCTAACCTCTTCCTCATCCCCATTTCAGAATTGCTAGTGGGTTTATGACAGATTTGCTCAGACAGGATACAAGAGGCCCCACTCCAAGTCTTCCTCTACCTGATTTGGGTGTGGGACTGGAACCTTGGTGTTCCTGTGGTTTAATCCATTCAACTACATTATTCTTTTTCCCTATGGACAACCGAGTGATGGTCTTGACATTGCAGTGGAAGCCAAGGGCTCCTGAGTTGTAGCCTGATACAAATTTAGTTTGCCTTTGTAGCATTAGCCAGGATGGTTTTTATCAACCACTGATGTAAGTCCACATTTCTAGAGGAAAGTGTAGTGATAAGATGAAGGGTAACGGTTTTAAACTGAAAGAGGGGAGATTTAGATTAGGTATTAGGAAGAAATTCTTTGCTGTGAGAGTGGTGAGACACTGGAACAGGTTGCCCAGAGAAGCTGTGGATGCCCCATCCCTGGAGGTGTTCAAGGCCAGGCTGGATGGGGCTTTGAGCAGCCTGGTCTAGTGGAAGGTGTCCCTGCCCATGGCAGGGGATTGGAACTAGATGATCTTGAAGGTCCCTTCCAACCCAAACCAATCTATGGTTCTATGAACAATGCTTTGCGCTGCCATTGTAACTGTTCTTCTTTAAAGTGTCATCTCTTCGCAGTTTCATAAACCCAAATGTTTTGCTCTCTTTTCTTTTAGAGAGTGTCATCATTCACCAGTTACGCATGAACTCTAGATGAGTTACCGCCCCCCCCGCACGCTCTGTGTGCACCACCCTCCTTGCCAGTTGGATGGATCACTGTAGAAGCTCTCTACCATCAACACACCAGGGTCACTCGTGCTACTGATTATTCATGGAAGTATTTGTTACTTCCATTAGATTTTATATATTTTTTTTTCTTGGTAGAGCTTTAAGAATGAAGGGCCTTGCTGATATTTTTAAAGTACATAGTCAGAGAGAGAAGCAGTCTTTCTGCCGGCTGAATTTCACTTTTATTTGCAAAGCCTAAGGCATGTGCTTTATTTTGTTTGATGTTTGCGATATAATTTATTTTTATAACACAATTTGTAAAGTAACTGTCCCAAAGTTGCAATTCCTGTTGTCCATGGCGCATTTATTTGTAGAATACACTGTCAAATTCGCAATTTGATATTTTTTTAATAGAGAGTATGTAAAGAAAGAAAAATTTTAACTTCAGCAGTGTTTTGTGTTTAAATGGAAAAATATTCAGCACATTTTTTTTGCCACCACGAGATTCTGTGAGACTAAATACTCTGAAGACTGCTGTATGGAATTTGTACTATCGCAGAATATTTCTTGCACTGTGTGATGGTTTGGCATAAAATTAAGCATTAAAGTCCAATGCCTTGAAATACAACCAGATTTACTCATTTTAAACAATGTAAGCCAGTTTTTAAAGCTGTGATTTTTTTTTCTATATAATGTATGTTTTTACTTCTGCCTGTACCAAAAAAGCTGATTTTCATTACACTGTAACTAATAAATTTTCACAACTATGCAAATGTAATCAAGTGTTTGAATTTGAAGTCTAATTTCTTAAGGTTGGCAGTACTCGTGTATGTATTTGTTTATAGGGACAGAATGCATGGCTTTGGAAGTTCCATTTTCTCACTGGTGTCCCACTGTGGTATCACAGTGATGTACGTAGTAAAACTGATTCAGATGGTTTTAGATATGGAGCGGAATCTATCAACCAAGCCCTTAATGACTTAATGAACCTTGTGCTTTCGCTGCACTGTCAGAGACGTTTGACTGGTACAATCAGAATATTTAGTCCTGGACTAGTAGAACTGTACAAGTGAGATCCCACGCACTCTGCCCTACGCCGAAGGGCGCATTTTACACTGGTGGCTGTAGCTTTTCAAGTAGCATCCAGAGAATTCTGTGGCAGCTATACTTAAAATGATTTTTTTGAATGAATTTATATATAAAGCTGGATACAACCCAGGCAGGGCCTTTTTTTCCCTATGCATTTCATAATGAATTATTTTTAATCTAAGTCATTGGCACATATTTAAAATACTGCGGATTTTTTAATTGCAGAAGCTACTGGGAGAAATTACTTTTTGGAAGGGCAAATGGTGTTGCTTGCAGGAGATGTGCTGTGAGACGCCGGAAAGATGCATTAACTCAGTGTCCCACTGAGAGGACTAGGTCAGTTCATCTTTGAAGCTGCAATACCGCACTGCTGCCGAGTCAATTCGATCTTCATGGGAGCCACAGGAGCTGCTTTTCCTTCTAGACAGGAGTTCTGCAGCAAATGCTGACGCTGTAGAGAAGCAGGATATTCCGGGACCTGTGTAAACTTCCTTGGAGCTTCTCTGCATTGTAAAGAGCTGGCTAATACAGCTATACTGAACAAGCAAAACAAATGCTGCTTATCATTGCAAAAGAGTCGTTTTGTTGGTGTAGCGTATACTTCAGCTGGTACACCAAGTTTTTTAAGGAGTGTGTGGTTTTTTTCTTACGGCAGAGGATATATGCCAATAACATAGCTGTGTCTGTAGATCACATTTTAGAGTGAGCTGAGAAGAATTCCAGCTTTTGGAGCATGATACAGCTGAGGTGAATAAAGTTTAGTACGTGCCACATTTCAGTTTACTGCACGGTAGAGTGAACATCGTAATGACCCAGATCTTCTATTTTCAAAGCATTACTAGGGAATCAAAACCTATCCGTGTTAAGAACTACATTGAGCTCATCTGGAATGAAACTGCCAGCTATTTGAAAGTGACAGTGACGTGCCTGAAATAAACTTCAGCTTTTAAATATGAGTAAGAAGATATAAGCAAAATCTTATTCTGAAATTGAGTCTGGATTTAAAAGGTCTCAATCAAAGTAGAAAATATTTTTCCTTGTCTAGATTTTAATATAAAGCTGATTCAGTATGAGTGTCTGTGGAAGGTGTCCCCTTTTGGTTTATGATTCTGAAACAAATATATAAACATCTACGGTTTCGCAAGTACATTAAGTTTTTAAGCTTTACAAAATAAAGGTTTGTTTAAAGCATAACTACAGTCGTGTTGTATTTGAAATCGTTTAGATTTTAAAAATATTTTCGGTGAACTGCAGCACTTTGGAGTAGGAGACTGGTAACACTGGTCATAAAAGATCCGGGGTGATACACACTATTTAATCGCTGGCTGATAATGGTTTATGCTGGTGGAATAATAAATTCTGATCCGACACCTGGCAGGCAGATAAATTATTTCATAGAAATGCCTGGAGGGTAAAACTCCTGTGTGCTTTGACAGGTGCTATTTCATCTTCAATGCATTTACGTTCCTGGTCAATTTTTTTACATTACCTAATTTGGATATGAATCTAAAACAAATAAGTAAAGAAAGTGCATTAGCCACATAATGAGCTGCTATTCTGGGGATACTCGGGAAGAAATCTATTAATATAGACTAAAGATGTGATTAATTTCTACAAGTATTGTCATTTTAAAGGAAGTAATCAGGAAGTGCTTTCAGACTGACAATGTAGAGGCTACCTTGGGCTATGGAGAGCAGCAGCTTTTAAGGAATTTAAAAGCAGTGAAAGATCCAATTTTCTCTTAAAGATCTCTTCCTGTCTGAAGAGGATTGAAAGGCCTGTGTTAGTATAATTATAGGTGATGGTATATAATGTTTCAGTCTATTAAAAAAATCTCCAGTTCTTTGATTTCTAGAGAAAAACTTTACAGCCAGTGAGTTTTCCTTTTGCGTCACTGTGAAACATAATTGGACTAAAGGGGAGACAAAATTGCCTGTTTTGTAGAACTATCTCTAATGTAGAAAACAAGATATAAAATGGAGGTTACTGCCCTGACTGTTCCACCTCTACTGTGCATCACTGAGTTCCATCTCCCCTTCTGAACAGTTACATTTAAGTTGAAAACTTCATATATAATGCTTTAAGTTATGTAGATTTAGTCCCTGAAATAATCTATTTGGCAGTTACTGCATTTTATTTGGATTACATTCAAAATATTCTGTTCTAAATATTAGGAGGGTTAACCGCATAAGGTTTTATTTGTTTAATTTTATTTTGAAAAGTATTAATTATTTGCATCTTTCCTAGAAATAAGTGGACAATGTGACAGGGTAAGTGCCAGAAGAAGATCACTTTGGGGGCTTAATGGAATACAATTAAAAAGTAAATGCAAACTGGTGGTCTTTTAGATTAACTACAATATATTAATTTGTGTACAATTTTAAGGCTCATTTTATAACCCTGAAATGAGACTTCAGTTTTCAAATTAAAATTCTGTAATTTTAGCATTTATTCTTAGATAGTCAGATACATATTTGCTTATTCCTTGCCTTAAAAATGTAACACATTGAGGCCTTGACTATGTGATATGTCTGTGCTAGGTGAATGCCTAATAAATCAGTTTGCCATTCCACATATTAAAAAAGGAACATTATAAATGTATGTTTCAATAAGTGTTTTTCTTTTTTTTTCTGTATCTATTTGACTTATAACTGCACACGAACCACCATGACCACATCGCACAGCACCTCATTGTAGAATTTCATGAACATTAAATTTGTTGGTTGCACTTGCTTGGATAGAAATGGGTTTGCCATAGCGTAAAACGGTGAAATAATATCCAACCAAGACCTTAGCTTACCAATGAAAAAGTAAAACCGATATATCGAAGTACTTATGCTGATATTCTTGATTTCTCTAGAGACTGGAAGTAAGATACCCTCTGATTGCATCCAGTTATGTTACTGAGGATATAATCCTTTTGGCAAAAAGAAAAATCACACTTCTGATTAACCTGGTTGTTACAGTGCAAAGGGTACGCCAAGCTTATAGATGAACATATGGCCTTAGTTACAACTAGCTGAAGAGAGAGCTATGAATGGCTAATAGCAGATCTGATCTGTATGGTAGCTTAGAATGTTTTTTATGTTTCACATCGTGCAGAACGGTTTCAAGCAGAAATTTGTTCAGACACCTCACTTCAGTTGTTGCTTTGTCAATGTGGCAACGCTTATCCTCACATCAGGACTTGGCCACGAGGATGTGTACCATACCACACCTTGTTAAATTTGTCCAAAAATTCAAAAGTTCAAAATTGGACAGCAGCTGATTCCACTGGGTGGAAAGGAGGAAGTTCTCCTGTTTTCTCCTTCTTCCACATTTCCCAGATCTATCCTGGGCTTTTGTGGCTCTGGCTGTATTAGCATGACATTTGATACAAACGGAGCAGATGAGCGCTCAAAAGCTCTGGGGCTCTTCATATTTCCATGGGACATAATTTGAGTTTTTCCTGAGCTGGGTTTAGCCTGGCGCCCAGGCAAAACGTTTCCCCTGCAGGTCGCTTTGAAATTTTCTGAAGGGAAACTTTCACATCGACCTGTGTTTGCCTGACTGAGGGCATCTCTGCAAGATCCTCTAGGGAGTTCACACAAATGACAGCACAACATCAGTGATCCACACCATCACCTCCGTGGCTATTCCCCCACAACCGACAGAGTTTGTGCCCAGTTTAACCACTGCAGAACAGATTCCCACACAAATTTAACCTGCCCATTCTTGCCAGTCCTCTCATACCTGCAGCATCAGGTTCGCGACTTCCTGACACTGCCCCTTGGTTATCCTGCTTCCAGAGAAATGTCTTGCCATCTCACAGCAGTTTTACCAGCAGCCTTGTTCCCTTGGGATCCCAGGTTGCACCTCGCTGGATTTTCTGTGAGGCTGTGGGAGTAAAAGTTACTACAGCTGAAGGTGGTAATTGAAAACAAAAGATAATAAAGAAAAAGGTGATAGTAGGGCCAAGGGGCTTAGGAAGGTGAAATGACAGCAAAAGGTAGGGCCCACAAGATAATGGAAAGGATAAATTAGGAATGAGATTTAGCTTTAGCCCAGATGCCACAAGGAACACGAATAATTTTTGAACCCTAAATAACTACTTAGGCAACAAAGTAATTCTTAAATTTCAGATGCTTAAGTGTGCAAATTTCCTATGCTGCCTGCAGAGAGGTCTTTCGAGTCTCCAGACAGACACGGCATTTGCACAAGTCATTTGCTCCCCCCAGTGGTCTTTGCTGATACTTTCGATACTTCAGAGAACGAAAAGGCATTTGTTTTAGTGAAACTGTTCCACAGACAGCTAAAACGTCTTAGACTGGATTGCATGCTTATAAAATTATTTAAATAGTTTTAATTATTTTTTCCTAAGTAAATACATAAATACTTGCCGAAAGTGGATTTTGGCTACTCTCTATGTAGTGAGGACTACACCGCCCTCACAAAACAATCTTCAACGTAAAACTGCCAATGAAGTGAGAAATACGGACTTTCAGTGTCACATTCACTTGAGCAATTCCTGATAAAGCAGGTATTCTGGGATACGAAGACATAATCCGACACTGCTTTCCACAAGGCAACTACTTAATGAATAGAACCCCCATTGGTTCCTAAAGGGAAAAAAAAGTAACTATGACAGCAATGTCCCTGTCCACACTCACTGCACTGTGATTTGCTCACACATCTTCTGACAAGAGAGCAGGAATACAGCACGAAACAACTCCCAAAAGTGATGATTAGTATGAATGGCTTCATCCAGGTAAGCTCTTACAACTTTGCTGAGACTATTACATCTCTACAGTGGCACTGGCGCTGTCCCTGAGAGCAGGCAGCTTAAGTTAACCTCTCCATTTTCGATCCACCGTTGCTGCCTTTTTCCATCAACCCTCCTCCGAAGCAGTGGGAACAGGGGATAGGGGGGGCTCCTCCTGAAGCACAGCGCAGGGGTGACAAGGCCGCAGGCCCAGGCCTTCTCCCCTCAGAGGCGGCAGCAGCAGGCGGCAGCGGCCGCCCTGGCCTGGCCTGGCCTGGCCTCTCCCCGGAGGGCGGCAGTCACACCCCCGAGGAAGGGGCCTGCGTGCCCGCTGGGACCCAACTGCTTCACCGGAAGCGTGCGAGGGCGGTGGAAAGTGACGCAATGCGTTACGCAGCGCGGCAAGGCCTGAGGGAGGTGTCTCAGCGGCACGGCCCGCCCGCGGCGCGGCGCAGCCACTGCGCATGCGCGCTCCCGCCGAAGCGCGCCCCTTACTGCGCATGCGCCCTTTGACCCCGCCCCTCGGCGGCACCACGCGCGTCGCAGCCTCCGCGCATGCGCACTCCGGCCCCACCCGCCGGGGGCGCCCCCGCACCTGCGCACGCGCAGCTCCGTGCCGCCCCGTTCTCTCGCCGCCGGGGACGGGCGCGGGGCGTGGCCGGGGGGGGGGCGGTGCGGCGTCATCAGGCACGCGCCCGCCTCCGGTCACGTGCTGGGGGGTATCGGTGAGGCGGGGTTGGGGGTGTCGCCGGCGGTGCCGGTGTCAGCGCGGGGTGCTATCATGGCGGTGAACTACAGCGCGAAGGAGGAGGCGGACGGGCACCCCTCGGGCGGCGTCGGGGTGCCGGGCGGCGGCGGTGGGGCGGTGGGCGGCGGCGGCGGCGGGGGTGCGGTGAAGACCCGCAAGCCCGATAACACGGCGTTCAAGCAGCAGCGGCTGCCGGCCTGGCAGCCCATCCTGACGGCGGGCACGGTGCTGCCGGCCTTCTTCATCATCGGCCTCATCTTCATCCCCATCGGCATCGGCATCTTCGTTACCTCCAACAACATCCGGGAGTACGAGGTGCGGGGGGGGGACGGGGACACGGGCCCGGGTTCGGAAGCCCCCGGAGGCCGCTCGGGGGGCGCCGGGCCGGGCCAGGCCGGGCCAGGTGAGCGGCGTTCGGGATGGCCTGCCCCCGCAGGCCCCCGCGCCTCCTTGCGACATCGGGCGGCGTCTGTCGCTGCCGATACCCGGCGAGACGTCGAGGTGGCGAACGCGGTTTCCGTGAAGAACGGACCCCTCGCCCTGGCGGCTCCGGATCGGTTTAACGTTTGTGCTCTTTGACAAACCATCCATTAATGGCCCTGAGGACGCTGAGCTTGCAGAGTGTCCTCCGCCTGGGCCGCAGGCCTCCTGTCAGCCTTGCAAGTGCTCCCCGGTGAACTTCAGGGAAGTTAATGGCGGTAGTTAATCAACGCAGCCCGATGCAGGTCCTGTTCTCGGTGGTACAGAAAGTACGTGTGTCGTCCTTGGGACAGGTGTCCCTGCCCGTGGCAGGGGGTTGGGACTAGATGATCTTGAAGGTCCCTTCTGACCTAAACCATTCTGTGATAGCTTGTGGCAATGGGATATATACCTTTAAATGTCCCGAAGTAATTACAGTTTCAAGACAGAACTCTGCGGTGAATGCATTGCTGTTCTTACGCGCCCGAATGATCTAACGTTTTAGATGCTCTATGGGAGACCGGGGTGTCCGGAGTAAACTTAGAAACAAAGATGGATGAGTGTGGCTTTTTCTAATTATACTTACAAAACCTGAGTCACTTACATCAGATAATTAACCACATCGCTGCTGTGAAAAGTTGCTGAGCATTAACCAAAAACTGAACCATGTGTCACAGTTACGTCCATTTGGTAGCAGGATCACTTTATGTTGTAAGGAAACAACCCAAAGGGCTTAGGGACAACCTTGAAAAGTAGCCTGATAGCTATGATTAGTTTCGGTGGGCTAATGTGACAAAGACTGATTTTAGCAAAATAAAAAAACAAAAAAAAAACAACAAGCAAAACTAAAACAAAAAAGTGGAGTTGTTTGTTGGATTGCTGTGTTTGAGAATATGAATTTTTGTGGATCGAATCATTCTAGTTATCAGAGTAAGCTGTCACTTTCAAATGAGCAGTGTTCAAGGCAGTGGCTTGGCTGGTGGTAGCAATGTGGCAGTGAAGCCCAATTAACTAAAGAAATCCTGAGGCAGACAATGAATGGTATTATATTTTCATATTTCTGTTAAAATGTAAACAATGTTAAAATAAAACCAATTTAGGGTTCACTTTCCTTTTATGTTAAGAGCTAAAATTCCAGTCAAGGAGAAAAGCAGAAGTGAAAAAAGAACAAAGCTGAGGTGTATTTTACAGTGTCCGAATGTTGTATGTAAGCATATTTTTAAGAAGCAGTTTTGTCTTGTGTCAACGTTTGAGGGTATGCAGAACACGTGAAAATTGACACGTGCAGAACACTGCCAAGTTGTCTTGGGCATGTAGACATTTAAATTGTTGTGTTATAGTCATATTTAAGGTAAATAAAATCACATGTTTTCAATAGGACACTCAATAGAGAGAAATAAAAATTAGTTAGCAAAGATAATTTTTTTGACAATTGCATTTAAAATAGCCATTTTGATAGTAAAGCAATACAAAGTTTAACATCATAATGATTGTAAGGTAAATATAATTGCATAAATAGATCTCTTTTTTTTTCATTATGACTGGATCTGCATTGATCTATAGGGACAGGAAATGCATTGGAGTTTCATGAATCCAAAAATGTAAGCAACTCCTTGTGCATATATCGCTGCTGTATGCATATATGCAATTTTTATATACTAGTGTTGCTTAGCAGCTCAGTCACGTACTCCTGGTAAGTTCCAGCAGGAGGCAAAACCTAGATGTTCCCACCTAATGTGCAGTACGAAAATCCATAGGTGAGCTGGGAGCATGACTGATGCTCCCCTACGCAATCAGATTGCATATATAAAGCAGTAGTAGCCATTTGTATTTGGAAACCAGTTGGCCTGTGCTGGCCTTCCACCCATTGTAATTTCAAGATCTTCAAGATTAGAAAGAGTTTCGTTTTTTCGTTTTGCTGTGTGGGTTCAGACTGGTAGTATCCACCTCACATGAAGCTCTCCCAAGTCAGATCATTAGGCTTCTGTGAGGACAGGAGCGACAGAGTTCCTGACTGCTGAAAGTATGAACAGACAGTCGGGGTATACAAGTGAGAATGGGGAAACTTGGGTCCTGTTCTCTGATCCTCATGTTTGTTTTATCAAGCATATCAATGCAGAAATTCTGTGAATGAGATTATAATTCTAAAGGCAGCTGAATTTTGTGGAGGGAAAAAAAAAAGTTTAAATCAAAAAAGGCTTTACAGTTGCAAGAACAAAACATAGATGAAGCATTTTACAGACCAGCGTTTGGGCTCTGAACGCCAGTGAGGCATGCAGATTAAGACACTGCTGTGACCCCTGTGCTTAGCTGAGATACGTCCCTGCTTGGTGTGCTGTCTTCTGTTAGTAACTTCCGAGTGTTACTCACAAATAGCTGTAAATTTAGCTCTGGGAGACAAGACATCTAGAAGCTAGGTGCAGTGACTAAGCTCTTTTAAGAACGCAATTGGAAGAGGAAGCAGAGGTAGTTGTTTACACCCACCTCCTAGGCAATAGCATACTTGTTAAGTGTGTATGCATATATATATATCTGCCTGTAAACTTAGTGTATTGGAATTGAATAGGATGTATAATTTATGCCCCTGAAATACACGTTTACGTACAGTTCAAATCACCCTTCCCTGGAACTAGATATTGCAGCCATTAGTATCCCTGTGCGCTGTGCTGTTTTCATACAGGTGCAGGGACTGAGCAGCAAAATGTAGCTTTTCCATTGATTTCCTTTATAAGCTCTTTTGAATTCAATTGTGGAAGATTTCCAACAGCTTAAGTGTACTAGAATTATAGGGTTTTTTTGAGTTGGTGTTCTCTAGCATTTTCTTACTGTTTTAAAGGGTATAAACAGCCATTCGTCTTGGGTCTATCGTGAAAATAGTTCATTTGGGTGGAAAATGAGAATCAGCTGTGTGAGTGTATCTTTTTGCCCTGTTATTAAAAGGTGAAAAAGTTATTTTTCCTGAATTGCTTTTTTTTTTTCTTTAGAGTGGATGCAAAGCATTGGCAGAGCATATTAAAATGTGATAAAAACTGAGAAGTATCCAAAACATTAATTGTGTAGGAAGGAGATCTTTGTGCTGTGACTGCTGCTATGAAATGCATAATAGTAGTTAAAAAGCCAGATAGACTTTAAGGCATGACTAGGAATGAAGAACTGGAAGAAAGTAGATTACTGTTGCATGTGTCTTCAGTGTTGTGTGCAGTTCCAGTAGCCCCATCTCAAAAACGATACAAAGCTTAACAAAATCTACAGAGAGGGATAGCAAAGAGTTATGGGATGCCTTTTATACAAGAAGGGGCTGAGCAGAGTAGGATAAATACGTGACAGCGCATGAAGTCTACAAAGTCGTAAATGGTTTGGAGAATACGTACATGCAATAGTTATGTTATTTCTATACTTCAAAAACGTAAATCGAAAGAGGAGGACATCAACAGCCTGAAAAGCCATTGGTGCCTGATAGCTTGGATGCACGCAGTGTCCTTGGATCAGGGGTTGTTGGGAAGGGCTTGCTCTGTGTGGGTTTGTCATATGAACGCTGGGTCCGGCAGGTTCCTGCCACAGACCCCAAAGTCAGTCCTTCAGTTCTCAAAGTCCTGGTTTTGTCATTTTGTCAAGAGGTGAAGACAGATACCTCTATCCCTTTAGTTAAACTCTCTGTTGAATGTAACCTGTAAATGTGGATGCAGAAAAAAACACTTGTGTTAGCAGTTATTGTCCAGGAAAGCTCTTGCATAGCATTGAGTCTGATAGCAGTGATTAAAAGCATGCTTCTGTTTCAGTATACACCAATTTCATGCTTCGCAGAATTTATTCAATTATATTTTTAAAAGTGAAGTCTTTAGATCTTTCACAACCTTGGAGTATTTGAATTTTGTTCTTGATCTTAAACAACTTCTTAAACTTTTTTGTTGGGCAACAAAGATGGTTGAGGGACTGGAGCATCTCCCTTATGAGGAAAGGCTGAGAGAGCTGGGACTCTTCAGCCTGGAGAAGAGAAGGTTGAGGGGGGACCTGATTAATGTTTACAAGTATCTAAAGGGTGGGTTTAAGGAGGACGGAGCCAGGCTCTTTTAAGTGCCAGTCCCCCTTTTAAGTTCCAGTAACAGGACGAGGGGTAATGGGCACAAGCTGGAACATAGGAAGTTCCGATCAAATACGAGAAAAAACTTCTTTACGGTGAGGGTGACAGAGCACTGGAACAGGCTGCCCAGGGAGGTTGTGGAGTCCCCTTCTCTGGAGACTTTCAAGACCTGCCTGGCTGCAGTCCTGAGTAATGTGCTCTAGGCAATCCCGCTTTAGCAGGGGAGTTGGACTAGATGATCTCTAGAGGTCCCTTCCAACTCTGAGAATTCCGTGATTCTCCACATGCTGAAGAACTAGCTCAGGATATGGAGGTTTAAGTTCTTTCTAAAGGAAATGCTTGTTTAAGATTATTTTAGCAGGAAAAAAAAAAACAAACAAAAAACCAAAAACCAAACAAACCACCAGGTTAGCCTTGAACAAATGAGATGAGTTGTCTGTTGAGAGCTGTGGTGGTTTGTCTGTCTGCTGTAGCTAAACAGAGCTCTTCAGGACCACTGCAGTAGTGCTATTTCTAGATCAGCGTAAACTCAATATCTTGTTCAACAAAGGAAGCAAAGATTATGTGATCCTCTCTCACTCTCTGCCAGATAATGGCTTCTGAAGCTGACTCGTTTCAGCTAGGCTCATTAGGGTGTAGGTCTCATCTGTCAGAAACCTGGCAAAAGAGCAGATACTAATAATAAAGCTGAAGGAAGGGCTGGAGCGTAATAGATATCAAAGAAATCACAGGAAGAGAGACCTTGAAGAAGATCCAGAGGAAAACAGGCTTCAGTTGTTTCCTGAACCTTGAAACTGCGTGTTTGTTTTAGCTAACCTTAATACAGGTATTAGGACAGATGATAAGTCACTCTAATTCTTGATAATGCGTTCCACTACAAGCATGTATCAGGGCAAACAGTTTGCAGCAGCCTTTCATAAAACTATAGAGGTGTTGTAGTTTAAATGTTAAACAGTTTGTTGCCGTAACTTGGTACATGTTTCAGCAATCTCAGTCTAAATTCTAAATAGAAAGTTCATAGTAAACGTAGAAATACATAGGTTATAGGCAGATGGAAGCTTTCTGCGGCTGCACTTGTAGCTAGCCTGCTGAGTCCGCGTTAATTATTTTCTGCCATCCACATGCTGGAGCTATAGATAAGGGAGAGCTAATGTGGTCCAGTGACTTCAGTTGGCTGGAGCCATAGGGTGATCTCGTGGCTGCTCAGGATATGTTGTGTGTACTGTCCAGGTAGCCTGTATGTACAGACTACATCCTCCCTATTTTAGGAGAGTTTTTGGGCATTAAGTGATTCTTTTTTTTTTTTTTTTCGTTTTTTTAATGTTCTGACTAATTAGATGGCTAAAAATGGTCAGCAAAACAAGTTTTCTAATGCAAACCTTCTTTATCAATTACTAGATTTTTAAAAATTTAAGCTCTCTGGAAGGCATGTAAAAGCTCAGATCTGCTTGTCATGTAGTGTGCGTGTGTTTGGAAACATCCTCTTGTCAGGAGTGTCTGCTGTTGGTGTTTTGGTGTGTGTTTTTTGTTTTGTTTGTTTTGGGGTTTGGTTTTGTTTTGTTTTTCTCCAGCCCTAATGGCCTGCCTCAGTGTTAAATTTGTTTGGGGCTGAAATTGAGCATATAGACAGAATCATAAAATCTTTAGAAGACCCTCTTCGGATCATCCTATAGGCCTGAATGGGCTTTTGGAGTTGAGGTGTAATAAGACTACAGAATGAATGCCATGTTAACTCTCTGGCTTATTAATCAATTTTTTTCCTAACTCTCCCATTGTAAACTAATGACTTTTTTTTTTTTTTCCCCCCTGTTACAGATTGACTATACAGGAACAGAGCCTTCTAGTCCCTGCAACAAATGTTTAAATGTGTCCTGGGACAGCACACCACCTTGTACTTGCACCATCAATTTCACACTGGAACATTCATTTGAGGTATGCCACCCTGTATGCAAAGTGAAATTAGAACAGTTTGTATGGTTTATTTCATAATTGATAGGAAAGCTGTATCATTTAAGTCCTAATTTTTTTCCTATTTTAAAGGATTATTCCTAGTTTTCCTATGAACTTGGATCTGATTTTTTTTGTGCAGGGATGAGATGTTTTTTTATGCTTCTGTTTTTCTGGAAATGTACAACATTAAATGGAATGCTTGTGCTTTACACATTTCGATTTAGCGTGTAGTGAGTAGATGGGCTATTCCTGCACGATTTACAAAAACTCAGTTCAACAAGAATTGGAAATACCAGATAAGTGCTTTCTGACAAACTGGAGGCAAATAATAAGGCTTATGTGGTTAACATCAGACACATTAGGTGTTGGGATTAGTGCTGGTGATAATCATTCTGATAGTTTATGAGATGTTGATAGTGTTTGACTTCAGGGTGCCAGTTTATGTTAGGATAGTACTCTTACGGATGCAGGCTTGAGGCTTTATGAATGTTGCTGTAAGGTAAACACAGTTTAAGAGGTTAAAATTTTAACATTATGATAATTAGCATGTTCATATGTTCTATTGATCTGTTCTTTGTGTGCATGTAAAACCCTCTTGCCCCAACTTGCTTCTTGTAGAGCAATGTATTCATGTATTATGGACTTTCCAACTTCTATCAAAACCATCGTCGTTATGTGAAATCTCGAGATGACAGCCAGCTAAATGGAGATAACAGTTCCCTACTTGTAGGTATTTATGCTTGCATAATAATAGCAACCAACTTCTGAGTAGTGCATAAATCACCATGTAGCAGAGTATATAGTTTAATAATAATAATAATGAGGTACTAGATTTTTTTTTGCATAACAGAAGACAACCATAAGAAATTCATAATTTGTTTACAAAAAATAACTGTGAAATACTGTAAAATGTCATGTCAGACTTTTCATTAAGTGGACAGCAATGCAGTACTTTGATTGCTTCTCAAATTTGAATAGTTTTAAACTGTCTTTTTATCTTCAGTCAGTAGCATCTATCTGTATCTGTTCTGTCTAAAGTTTTCATTTTCAGTCTAAAATAATATTTGGTTTCCTAGCACTTGGTTTGGATATTGTAGCGAAATGCATCTGGCTTTGTAGACTCTGGTTCAATATTGAACATCAGTGATATTGGAAAATACCAGTATTGTTTATTCTGTTCAAGATACTGTGTAATGTTCAGGGACAGATTTCTCCTCCTCTTAATTTTTATAAGGAGTGGAAATGCAGTTGCGTTCTTTCTCCAACAAGAATGATTCTCTCTTTTCACCTGTAAACTTTAAAAAGCTTAAAAAACTTTAAAAAAGGGGAGAGTTTCAGGATGCTACATCTGATGACTGACACAGGGTTTGTGGGGACTTTTGCTTTCATTTTTGTCATGCTGTTGGAGTCCTGACAACCTTTTGTATTTTATGTTACGCTTGGTTTCTTATCATAGTCTATTTTCTATAATGTTGATGCATACTTAAAAAAAAAACAGCTTTAAAGAAATAATTGAGTACTTCATGTTGAAAGACTGTTTCTATTAAAAGACAAAAGGAAAAAAGTTCTAATAGCTTCCAAGAAAAGCCTTGTTTTTAGTATGACCATGATGGGATTCTGAGTTTATTTGTGTTTTATTTATATTTTATTCCTGCTTGTAAAAGAAAAATGAATTATGCTAACTGGTATTGAATGCCGAAGTATTTGTACATGTCCTGACTTGTGAGAAGATTATTTTGTGGTACATTGGTACATTTAAGATGTGCACATTATTGAGGCACTGTAGTAAAAACCAGGTTAGTTGGATAAACTAGCACAGATTAATCTGCTTTTTTTCTTTCTAACTATCAGAATCCAAGTAAGGAATGTGAGCCTTACCGCACGAATGAGGACAAACCCATTGCTCCTTGTGGAGCTATTGCCAATAGTATGTTTAATGGTATGGTAACACTTTTAAGTTATTACTTGGATGTTTTTGTGATCTAGTGTATGTTTTGTGTTTTGTTGCAAAATATTCTGAGTGAAGACATCATAGGCTTTTTTGGTTTGAATTAACACGTTTTTGTTGTTCAGAGTAAAGTAAATATCTTCTGTTGGGCTGCTGTTGCTTTTTTCAAAATTGCTATCAGAATTAATTTAATCTGATAGTGTGCAAAGCATGGAAATACCTGTTGAGAGAAGCTGTTAGTGCTGTGGAGTACCCATATAGATACCATATACGGATAACATGCTGCTATCTAATGTACATTGATTCTTACAGAACAGCTTGTGATTGTGTCAGGCAGGTAATAAATGCCTTGTCCAGTTTTTTTTTGTTTTGTTTCTCCTGGAGGCAATTGTTTCACTGCCTATCAGGATTATCGGTCTAATGAAAGCTTCTTCAGCTGGTGTTCTAATTTGATTTTCTTCTTAGATACATTGGAATTATACCGCATTGATAATGACACAAGGACTCCTATTACTTTGATTAAAAAAGGCATTGCGTGGTGGACAGATAAAAATGTAAAGTTCAGGAATCCCACAGGAGATGGAAACAACTTAACTGCACTTTTCCAAGGTAAAATAAAAGATATGAAATCTTAAGAATAACAAAACACTTCAAACACACTTTGATTCCAATGAGTTTTATCTCATTGACAAGATTTTACTGAATGTGCTAATTAAAAATATTGTGCTAATTAAAAAATTTTAAGAAGAGATCCAAGCTAAGGACTACTCTGCTATCTAGAAAGATTGTCTTTAAATAATGAAAGCTTCACATTTCACGTGAAGTGTTTGGTTTTTACTTTTACTGTAATCAGTAACTTGTTTTTGCTTTAAAATTTCTGCGTTTTTTTCACTTTGGATACTGAGAAGAGCCTAATGTGTGCATTGCTGTTGTGGTTTAACACCAGCTGGCAACTAAGCACTACAGAGCTGCTCACTAACTGTGCCTTCTCCCAGTGGGACGGTGGGGAGAATTGTAAGGGTAACAGTGAGAAAACTCGTGGGTTGAGGTACAGACAGTTTAATAATAAAAAAAAAATAAAATTGTAAGGGGGGGGGAACCCAACCAAACAACAATGGAGGAAAATGAAACCCAAGAAAAACAAGTGATGCAAAAGAAAACAATTGCTTATCACCAACCGAGTCCCTGAGCGATGGCAGTCCCTGCCTACCTCTACCAACCCAGTTTTATTGCTGAGCATGATGTCACATGGTATGGAATATCCCTGTGGCCAGTTGGGGTCAGCTGTCCTGGCTGTGTCCCCTCCCAGCCTCTTGTGCACCCCCAGCCTGCTCGCTGGCAGGGCAGTCTGAGGAGCAGAAAAGGCCTTGAGGCTGTGTAAGCACTGTTCAGCATAAATAAAACATCAGTGTGTAATCAGTGCTATTTTCATCACAAATCCAAAACATAGCAGGATACAAGCTACTATGAAGAATTTAACTCAATCCCAGCCAAAACCAGTATAACTGTTATGATGCTTGGATTTAACTTGAAAAGAAATCCTGCAGTTGTTTAATCAAACTCTTCATACGGAGTTTTCATTTAAATGTTTCTACTGCTAGATTGTGTGCAAGTTTTCTAAAAACCTGATTCTTTTTTGTGATTAGAAGTGACTGATGTCTCTCATTTGTTAGGTTAAATACAGTTTGGTAAATCAAAGTTTTCTTTGGCTACCAGCGTCTGAAAATAATCTTCCTCAGGGCTCTGAGGTGTGTGTGTATGTGTTTATGCAAAGCATATAATAATTTCAGGTTTAACCTGATGTGGGTTTCTTGCTTAGTCACAGCCAAATTGCATGTTACCAGTGTGATGCTAAACCTTGGAAAAGCAGATACCTTAACACAGTGTAGAATTGTATTTCCAATAAAATTAGGAGAGTCATTAGTATGGCATCATCTAAAATACTGTACATAATTTTATTTGCTCATGGTCCAGGAAGTAGTAGTCGAACTCGAACAAGTGAGTGGAGGAGCTGTCATCATGGAGAACTATCTCACTAAGGTTGAGTAATGTTTTGAGACAAGACTTCCTAGCTATATAAACATGTAGGGAAGGCAGATTTGTTTAAACAAATGGACAGTGCTGTCATGAGAATAAATGGATATGCACTACTATTTCTGCTGCAAAATAAAAAGTTTTTAAACAGACCCCAGCATCTTGCAATAATAGTGAGACAACCTGTCTGTACTGTTTGGAAGTTAATGTTTTTTTTGTAATAGAATGAATTTGATGAGCTGGTGTGTTACTTAGTCCTGTATTTGAAATACCTTATTGTTACTATTTTTGTTTAATCCTAGGCACAACAAAGCCTGTGAACTGGCCCAAGCCAGTGTATATGCTGGACTCGGAGCCTGACAACAATGGCTTTATCAATGAAGACTTCATTGTGTGGATGCGTACTGCTGCTCTGCCAACATTCCGCAAGCTGTATCGTCTCATTGAAAGGAAGAATAACTTACAGCCTACCTTACAGGCTGGAAGATATTCTTTGGATATTGCATACAGTATCCTTTGAAAAACCTTTGAAAGTGGCTAAGGGCCTTAGGTGGATTACATAGGCATATATTTGTCCAAGTTCAAATTGAACTAAGCGTTTTGGTTTTTTTTTCATCTCTTAAAAAAAAAAGATGATACGGAGCTGTGGTTGAAAACTGGTAGTCAGAATAGGGTAGAATATTGCCATCTTTTAATTCTGTGTAAGTTTTTATAGAACTAGTAGCTTCATAGCTAGAGGGAAATCGGATTGCTTGGGAGCTGTAAAGGAACTGAGAGATGCACAGGAGAAAGGAAAGAGGTAGTTGGTAGCCTAGAAATTTGAGAACTTTAACTTCAAGGTGTAATGGCAATATGTAATCAGGGGCAGACTGACTTTGGAGGTCAGAAAAATGCCAGAGCTGTGGCTCAGATGGAGATATGTCATTCTATTGTGGACAAACTATAGACTAGGTAGAAGTGCAGGAGACTAGAGGAGGAGGGTTGTCATAGTTACCAAATTCTTAAAATTCAAAAGCACTTAATGATAATTTTAAAATAGCTACTGCGGTATTTTACTGTGCTGCAAAACTGTGGGGAGTGCATATAAAACTGAATTAACATGAAGACAAATTTTGTACTAAAACATATTCAAAAATTAAAATTTAGCTTTCCCTCACTTTATTGAAGCTGCTTTCAAAAACTCAAAACCATGCATTTACTCCTCCCTTACAAGGGAGTTAACATCTAACATGGCATTTTTCTTGGAGTAGCTGACAGTGCCCAGATTAGTACTAGCCTAAAAGAACAGCTAAATGTTTCATATTTACACTTCCAGTACTCAAAGGCAGCAGTTTGTATTTGGAACCTCAGTAAAATGACCCAAAACTTTAAGGTGTCTGACACACAAAGCTAAACTTGGAAATGTGCTTCTTGTTTTCCTAAATGTTTTTCAGATTACCCTGTACACAGTTTTGATGGACGAAAAAGAATGATCCTGAGCACCATCTCGTGGATGGGAGGCAAAAATCCTTTTCTGGGAATTGCTTACATCACTGTTGGGTCCATATGCTTCTTCCTAGGAGTTGTATTGCTGATCATCCATCACAAATATGGAAATCGAAACACTAGTGCAGACATTCCCAATTAATCTCGCATTCTGAAAACAAATGTACTGCATGTGCATCAAGGCCAGTCCAGAATGGACCCAGTTTTTGAAAGATAAATCTCTGCTTCTGTCACTTCTGAGACTGGGTACATAGTTTTGATCTAAAGCTCCCCTTTCCCATACCGTGGATTAACTCTTGAAAATGACGGGTATACAATTAGCTGTATTGATTGTATCTCTGCCTATGTCAGAAATAATTTTTTTTTCTGATATTTGCCTCTAACTAGGCAGGCCACACGATGCATATAGCTCCTGTTCCCTTGATGCATCTGCTGCTTGTTCATGTGCTGTGTGATGTCGGTATGATTCAGTACCTATAGATTGTGTGGAGAAAGACTGTTGTAAGATACTGTAAACTTTCCGGAATTCAGATATCAGCGCTGTTGAAAGGAAAAGTCAAGTCTTAAATGTTTTTTCAATTTACTGTCTTGTGTGCATGGGCTCCTACATTTCTTGCTGAGATTTTAATATATTTATATAAGTTGTTAAATATTTTTCCTGTGTCCTGCCCACTTCTGTTGTGTTAAAGGATTTAAGTGCTGTGTAAATTTCAGCGCTCTGGATTCTTTGTATATTTACAATATATGTGCCTGGCCAGTAAACTAGCATCCTATGAAGATATCAGAGAACCTACTTGTTAATTATCTGCGTGAGTCCCTTTTAAAGTTTGTTCTAAATTGGGAAATGTTTCTTGCAGGTAGAACCTACTTTTTTTCTAATTTTCTTTGCTTTAAGTCATATCCAATACTAGTTTACCTCTTGTGCTTGCTGGTTTTGCTTTTCATGAGCAGCTCCAAGCGTTAATTAAAAAGAACCTAAAATGTTTTTTCTGTTCACAAATTTGGGTGAATTCCTTTTATTGGAGGAGTTTCTTAAATTTCTTGAGGCATACGTATTCGGAGCAGGCTTTGTTGTAAAGGAATTATCATACACTTTTTCCTTATTTGGAGTGAACACCACATTAATTTTTTGCGGTGTTAGGATAGTAAACTATAGAAATTCAAAAGTTGAGATGGAAGTAACCTTTTTTCACTGAAATGCAGGTTGAGCTTGCTGTGAAACCTAATTTAAATCCTGCAGTTAGAAGCAATGGGTGGGTTAGTGTCTTAAATCAAATTACAGAAGGGTTCACTTTTAGGTTAATTAAAAGTTAAGTGCAACCTGTAAAATATTACTTTTTGGTGACTTTTTTTAGATGATGCACAGAAATTGTAATGTATATCGTGGAGATCACTTTATATGCAACTAGCTTGATAAAGTATTGAGTATATTAAAAAAGACCTAATACATTCTGCAAACCATTTAAAAGAGATTTTATTGTGTTGTTGAACATGCATTTATTTTCATTGATTTTCAGTAAGTGTGAATGCAGTTTTAGTTCTATTTCTGGGATTGCATATTTGTTACAAAAAGCTGTTTATTCATGGTCCAATAGCTTAATCTAGAGCCAGCTTTAAACACCACTATTAATTTATCACATAAACATATGAATGTTTTTACTGAATTACCCGTGTCATCTTTTTAAGCTGGCAGTTTAAGTGTGTAAGTCTGTATAAACTATGGAATGAAGCAACGCTTCCAGTGTGCTAGCTTTCTGTAACTCCATATAATAATTTCTTTGCATAGTACAGCGTGGCAGCACAGAACTTCAAATAGCCAAAACGCTTTAAGATTTTATTTAAAGTGTTGCATCTCTGTTGCTGGAATTATAGAATAAGGGTATGTACCTCTGTATATTGCAAGGCAAAAAGCTCGCACAAAATGTTAAACTGGCTTTCATCTATAGAGTAGCTGCTAAAATATAGTAAGCAAGTAAAGGGGGTGTCTCCCAATTACTGGTTATTAAAATATTTTGATTTTTAAACTTTGTGTTTGTCACTTGAAATGCAAATATGTTCTGCTTCATTCATAATCCCTGTCTTTTCCCAAGTAGGAAATGCTGCCTTTTGGGCTGTGTTCAAAATTAAAAGCAAAGTATTTTTCTATCTTTACCTTAAAATATTTTTCAATGCCTTACCTTTTTTTTCTACTGACTACAGCTGTCGGTGCTGCTTAATGAGGTGCACCAGGATGAGAATTGCTGTCTGGTTTCTGTTACAATTAAGCTTTTTCTCTGAGAGCCTGTAGCTGTAAATACTTGTCAGGCAGTATGCCTGACAGACAGTGTGCCTGCGGAGCTTAAACGGCTTATAAGATCTTAAAATATTAGGTCAAATTTGTAAACTCTTCCTTCACTCATGCTCGTTTGCCTTGATGTCATGTTGGTAACTATGGAGATCTTTGGATGTTACATTACTCACAAGTTAGGTGTCACGGGTTATATTTGGGTTTGATTGCTTGTGACCCAGTTCTCCAGTGGCATCCTTCAGAGGTGTTCGTTGCCAGGGTTCAGGAATACCAAGAGTGAAGCCTCTGCTTTCCGAGTGCCCATCAGGCCCTTCCCAGGTCTTACCCAACTGAGGCAGGGCCCAAAGTGTGAGAGGTTATGAGCTTTCTGGAGGCTGCCGCTGTGATGAGGGTCTGCTTATGAATGAGTCTTTCCTGGAGAGAGTTAATTTGGGAAACTAGGATATGTCCCTGTCTTCTGCAAGAGCTCTCCAAATTCACTAGTGTGAGACCAACTTCCTTCTGGTTTCTTGTAACAGAAAGAACTAGTTTCCTAACTTGTTTCTTCTACACTATAACAAAGCAGATTGTCACCTCAGGTGGTTTTTTAACTGCGTCGGGCTGTTTGGGGAGCTGTCAGTTGTGTTTTGCAGAGTCACAGGGAAGAGTTACCAGCTTATAACTGGAATGTGAAGGATCCTTCACAGCCTTTGCCTGCCAAGGTCACACTGGTACTGAAACTAGGTTCTCAGCAGCATGGTTTTGCTTTAATTATGAATGTTAAACCTTGAAGAATGGGAGACTCGTCTTTATTTATAGAAAGGGAGGAAAGGCCATGACTGTCTAGAGTCAAATAACATCTGCAAGGACGTGTATCTACTAGAATACATCAAATAGAGCAGTGACGGCGGCTGGTGTTTGGATTGGATTCATGGAGGCGTTATTGACTGCACCTTTCTCTCAGATGCCCTGGCTTGCAGTGGGAAAACAAGGGTTTACAATGTCTGTAGACAGACAGATGTCCAAGACTGAGTTGAAGTGAGTGTCTGCTGGAAAAATGTGATTAAGTCTAAAGCAGAATGTACCTACAGTTACTTAAAAAAAAAATAAATTGTTACTGGTAAGAATGCAACTGTGGAAAACAATAAGGCATTAACCATCGAGTAATCTGGAAACACTGCAAATTATTCTGATCTTCCAAGTTGACAAAACATGAATATGGTTTCTGATTTTGACTGAAAATTTGTGATCTACTCTTGGTACTACGTAAGTAGTCTTTGTTTTTATAGAAGTTTGATATTTGTGTTACCTGGGGCTGTTCCCTGTAACTGAACTAACTAGCTATGGTGAGTTAGGAATGAAGAGGGCAACAATGCAAAGGCCTTCAGGAAGGTTTGCAATATCAATCTTAAAATCAAGCCAGTCCCATCAGGGTTTTTTTTTTTGTATTGCCCTAGTCAGTGAGTTTAAAAAACAGCAACAAAAAAACTCCACAAAACCAAACACAAAAAAATCCCAACACCCCAAAATGTCCCACATATCAAATACTTGTCTGTATTGAACAGCCTGCCAGAAATTCTCACTTTCAAAGTAGGAGAAAAAGTGTGAAAATCTAAGCAAATTTCATTTCTGCTCTCTTCTTAGCAACATGATTGTTTTATGGAAGAGGCTGCTTCTAGCAGTGTGAAAATGCACTCTGAGGTAGAAAGCACAGTTGCAAAAGGTTCTTTTTGTTTTGTTTTGTAGCAGTCGCATTGAATTTTCCTCAGCAGTATTTTCATATAAAAATACCCTACGTTCTAGCTCACGGAATCTGTTCTGATCGCTGTGTTGCCTTCTATGCTCAAATGTGAAGTCTAATCTTACTTGACAGTTTCAATTAAGACCAAAGTCCATTATGAATTGGCCTGATAAGAATTAGCAGGTCCTTAGACGACCTGAGTCTCAAATAAGCAACTACCTTCCTGTAAGCCTCCCATTCCAAACGTGCTCAGCCTGGGTTTGAAAATAAAGTAATACCGTCCGGGGGTGAGTTATACCAACTGCTGCTAGAAAGTCTGAAGTTGGAAAATTATCTTTCTCATTTCCTGTTGGGAATGAGATAGAGGAGTAAAAGCCTAAGTCAATAATTCATGAAGCTCAATAAGTTTAAAAAAATACTGAAAGAAAGTAGGTGGAGTTCTCTCTCTGATTTCAGATAAAGATGACATGAACAATTCAAGCAAGTTGAATACCAGAGTTATGTCCAAGTTTAATTGAATTTGCACCAGAGCAAGTGGATTGTGCTCAAATTTTGCAAAATAAAATGGTGAGATGCTTTAAGTAGCGTTAGACAGCCAGGAGGGTAATTAATGACCTCATTAATTCTGTAATGGAAATGGGAAAGTTTGGACTGGGATGTTTTTAGAGGAAACGAAAATACAGTTGTCTCCAGGCTTGCCTACTGACGCCTGGCACTATGGGGCTGAAGTTGGTGTGTGCTTCACAACAGATGCTTGTGAACTTCGGAACAAATCGTTGTTATGTCAGCAAGTTCTAACACAATTTTAGTGTATTATACAGCTCAAAGTAGCTTGGAAAATGGTTATACTAAGACAGAATACAGTTTGTTTTCTGCATATACAACGTAGCTTTTAACTGAGTTAGTCAATTATTTTGTTTGCAAGAAAAAAAATTAAACTGGTGGGCAGGCAAGAGTCTGAAGGAGGTTTAAAAACAAATTGTAACTTTCAGCTGTCCTGCTGCACCAGGGGTGTCCACTTCCACAGTTGGGTAGAATGTGAACTCAGTTGTTCGTGCGATCTCTCTAGTAGGGTTTACGTACCCTTCTATTACTGGTTTAAGAGGTAAAACGTTTTTTGTGATGAGTGCTTATTAACATACAGATTAACAGCCCTGTCTGCATTCTGGTTTAAACAAAACTGTTTAGCAAAGCATTTTGAATGCAATACATGCAAAAGTTACTCTGTCCTGTTAGGAAAAAGCGGTCTGTGTTTTTGCTTTAGTGAAATACCCTCACCCTGAGGCAGGAAGTTGCCCTTTCTCTTTCCCTCAAGTTTTCATTTCTTCATGGATTAGTCAACACTGAAGACAGCAGCTCTGCTTGCTCTGAGCAGTCATCTTGTAGCTTGGATTGGTACGTAACCCACATGCCAAGCTTTAAGTATGGCCTCTCTGTTGTAAAGAGTATTTTGACAGACAGTAGCACTGAAGCTCGGATTCAGACGCACCAGGAGATCGCCCACAGTGCAGAAATTAAGCAATAATAGTTTCTTTGCGGATTATGATCCTTTTACCAGTATCCAAATACAACTGAGTATGTAAAAATTAGAATAAAAATATTATATGCACTCCTAAGATGAAAGATTGCAAGAGGAATGAATGGAAATCTATCTTGCAGTAGTAGTAATGTATTTTAAGTGTTATTCTAAAACAGCACTGCTTGAGCGTTCAAAAACTATTTGTTAAATAATGCATCCCATTTCCTCCTTTGTTACCACACATCATATTTCTCTCTGATTATGCTTTCTAAATGGTATTTTTAATATTCTACTCAGCTAAGACTATACCTATAAATACTTCCTCTTTGTGTTTTTAGTTTCTTTCTGGGGCAGCTCATCAGTCTGAGAAGTGCTGTGCTTTGAGATATGATCCTTGTTATTTCCATACTAGATTGAGCACTAATTTGCTGTGTTTGACAGACATTATTCATCACGAGGTTTGGTACCAGTGCAAAAGCAGTGTAATGCCAAAACCTGCGCGTACTGCAGCTGCAGCAAAGCCAGGAAATAGTGTTTCTGATAGCATTGTATTTCAGTGTAAGGTTGAAGCATGACAAGATGCAATTGTGGGACTAGATCTGCAATGCAGAAAAACCACAGGCTTCTCGGAGAACATCCTTGAAGGGCAAATAGATTACTTCAGAATCAAATAGGCTTGCATTTCATACAAATCTGGCATTGCTTTGCTGTCTGTAATTACCTATTGTGAAACACGAAGCTGAAGTTGGGTTTTCTTTTCTCACATGCAGATTACTCAGTATCCCTGCTACTAATGAAGTTTGAGGCAGTGGGCAGGTACATATTTTATTTTGGAGGTTTTTTGTTTGTTTGTTTTCTGTGCTCACCAAGGGATGTTGCATCTATCCAAGGGTGCGAGAGCCACCCAGCTGGGTCAGACCCGGGCTTGGCCGAGCTCCGTGTCCTGCCTCCAGCGATGGCCCAAGGGGATGTCGCGGGAGTCCCTATGAACAGAAGCAGCCCGTGGTGGAACTCTCCTGGGCCTTGCTTCCAGCCTTCGCGGGTCTGTAACGTTTTTAATGAAAGGTGATTTTAAAATCTGTATGTAGCAGCTCTGAAGGCTTTTCTTTCATGGATTTGCCAAAGCGTCCTCTGAAGGCTAAGAAGTGGCCGCCACCTGCAGCATCCCGTGGAAACACGTTTCCTCAGTTTATGCTGCACGAGGTGCAGAGATACCCCATGGTTTGACCCCGCGCCCAGCTGCGGCGTTTGCTGCCCTGTTCTGCTGCTTCTGGAGACGCTGCCGCTCTTGCCTCCCCTTCCCTATCCCGCCCTCGCTGTGCGGGGCTCGCCTCATGTTCCCGCGCCCTGAAATGGGACAGACGTCCCGGCCATTCCTGCCTAGACGGGGCGGGGGGTGTGGGCTCGGCCTGGGCCTTCCCCCACCTCAAGCCTCCCTTCTGCCCTGCGGCGCCGCCCGCCGTCGTTGTTTTACTGAGGAAAGGCTGTCGCGGGGGTGCGAGGAGGGGGATGGCTTTTCCCAGACCAGCCTGGAAACAGCCGGGCGCGCTCACGCACCGCCGCGCTTCTCCCCAAGGCGGCTGCCGGCCCCGCCGCCGCCATCTTCTCCCGCCCCCGTCACGGGGAGGACTGACGCGGGGGGCGCTGTAGGCTCCGCGGTGGCGCTCTGGGCGCGCGGCGCGGCTGCCTCTGTGGTCCCATCGGTTGAAGGGGGGGAGGGGGGAAGGGGAGGTGCTTCCGCTTCCGCTGCCCTTGTTACCGGCGGGAGGTGACGGGACCAAGAGCCGCGATGTGGCGGAACCTGCTGGTGAGGCCCCGGGGCCGGCCCGGCCGGGCTGAGGGGAGCAGCCCGCTACCGCTCTGTCAGCCCCCGGCGGGGCTGCGGCTCCCGGGGCGGGGCGGGCAGCTGAGCCGGGCTCTGTGTGTGGGGGGTGGTGGGGGTGGTGGTGGTTCTCTCAGGGGCTGTCGGCGCCCGGCCGGGCCGGGCCGCGGGAGCTCGGGCGCCTGGGCGCCTCGCTGCCGGCCGGGCTAATACCCGGAGCTGCTGCAGGAGCCGCTGGGGATGAGGGACGGGGAGGGGGAAGTGTTGCATTTCAAGTCCTGTCCCACTCGCTCCACCTAGTGCTGAGCTTCAGGAACTCGAAGGGATGGGAGTCGGTGGGGTCTGGGTTGTTCCCATAAGACGGCTCTAAGGAGACCAGTTTTACGCTGTGGTTATTTGGGGTGTGCGAGGGGAGGAGGTGCGTTGTTCCGTTACTCGCAGCCACAGCCAGCATCACCTGGATGTTTCTCCCCCGGCTGCGTTTTTAGCGGGGGTGATTTTGCGGGGGAGGATCAATGTTGCTTGAAGGAGACTGTTGGCAGGGTAGAAGTACAGCTGGCTCCTACCTTTGAGACTTGAGATGTTAATGAAAGCAGACTTTGAGCCATCAGAAGGATCGTAGGTTTTCTTTGTCTGACCTGTGCTAACGAACACCTATATGATCTGACTACAGAAAACAGTTCTAGCTTAGGATGCTGCAGGGTGTCTTTAGCTCTATTTGTGTGTGCCTCCTTCAGCTCTATGAAGGGTAGCTCCCATGCTGGTGTCTAGCAGGTGAACTGCAGCTGAGAAAAGGTCCTTGGCTGCTCAAATGTGTTTGTCTTAAATACTGTTGCCCCTATCACTAGAGTCAGACACAGAAAATCTCTGCCTGAAACGGAGATCTGAGGGGCTGAGGTCAAGATTTCCCCAAAAGGATTCGAATTAGGAAGGTTATGCCACTGATCCATAAATCTGTTGTATCTTAACGGAAGTAATTATCTTGAGTTCTCTTTTTCAGTAACCGGTCAATCAGTCTTTTATGTAGTCTGTTGAAAGACTGACTGAATGAAAAAGTGGGTTGTGGTGAGGTTTTGGTTTTTTTTAAGACTTTCTTTTCGTCTTGTGCCTTCCACTTATAGCTTACTTCTTTAAAAAAATACTGCTACTCCAGTGTGGATATAGCTGAAAAATTTCACTGTTTTTAAAACACTGTTTTATCTTTTATTTCAGGGTCTTCGCCAGATTTCCCAGAGGACCATAAGCACTGCTTCACGCAGGCAGTTTGAAAATAGAGTTCCTGAGAAGCAGAAGCTTTTTCAGGTATTGAATGAGCTCTGGTAATAGAATAATGTTAGTAGAATGACAAGGTTTTAGTAGACCATAACTGCATATGTTCTGTTGCTAATGAACTGGTGAAAGTCCTCTTTACATCTGAGGTGACTTCTTGAAATCAGTTGTACAACTATAGTGTTTGGAATCAGCAGTTATTTTTTACAGAGATTAAGATTACTTGTGCACGCATACTTGACTTGCTGACTCCTTAGGGTTTTTTACCCTGTGAAATGATTTGTACCTGAGTTTCTTATGAGTAGTGGGCACTGTACAAAGATAGAGACACAGTACTCTGAAGTGGACTGAGATGGGGGAGTATGTCCTGAGAAAAACAGCAAGTGAGAGGACGGAAGTACAGTGAAAAGTTTAACCTCCAATCTTACAGCCATATCCATAGCTCATAGACTCCATAATTCTTAATGAGGATGTGGTGGTATTGTACGTCTTGGTTATGAAAACAGTAAAGCCTTAAAGGATTGGATTCGCTCCTAGAAAACTATTGAATCTTTAAAAGTAATTTCTGAACAAATCTCTTTCTGACTGATAGGGCCACCTAGTGAGAACTAGTGGTTTTTCAAATGCCAAAGCAGTGGATACTCGAGAGCATACTCCCAACTGTGAGCCACAACCTGGCTTCATTCTGAGGATAGAATAGACTGAGCTTCAGCAGTGTGAAAGGGGAAAAATACGTTAGAAGCCCTGGTTTAATAGTTTTTGTGTCTTGTTGCTTTCCTTTCCCCTGAAAGAGAAAGCCAGTCTTGTCGGGACACTAAGGAGCACAGTTTTGATTGTGAGCCAAGGGTAAGCGTGATGTTGGCGATGGGTGAGGTCAGAGGTTCTCCTTCTGCTGGCAGAGCTCTCTATGCATATCTCTTCCTCCTCCCATTCCTTTCTTGTGGGGCAGCAAGTTAAGCTGGGCTTGGTTCCACCAGCACTGGAAACAGGCTTAAATTCCAGAGCAGTATAAACTCGCCGATAAGGGTAAAGATCACGAGGATCTGGTGTCTGGGAGTTTTACTTTGGGTGGAGCAAAACATTTTCCTGTATGACACCAGGTGATAGTAGAGGCTCCTACCCTTGCCGCTCTCTATGCCGGAGACGGATGGGAAGTTTCTAGGGATGGTACTCATACCCTGTGCACCCGAGGGGGGCTGGCAACTGGTGTCAGAAGATTTCAGGCGTCTGCCAGTGGCTGCTTTGGAAATGAATGTGCACATCACTTACTGTATTTCCCTAGTGAGTGATCACCTGACACCAGCGTGAAAGCTTGAAAGACAACGCAGAATCTAAATAAGGTTCAGTGTCTTTTAGGAGTTGGGAAGATAATTTGGGGAAGTAATTCTTGTTGTGGGTAATTCTAGTTATATTAACACAGTGTTGCAATAACCGTATTTAAATAGTTTCTTTTTGTCACTTGTTTCCATTAGGAGGATAATGGCATTCCAGTGCATCTTAAAGGTGGTGTAATGGATGCTCTGTTGTATAGAGTCACCATGGGTCTGACAGTTTTTGGTAAGGCCAATACTAAAATATTTATGCTTTGGTGCAATTTCCAACGTGCTACTGTTAAAATACTTTTTTCTTTGGTACAATCTCCAGCAAATTCCTCTGTAAATTAGTTATGTAGTTCCTTTAGTCTGTTCTTCAGAGCATGCAAAATGCATATAGAGAGGGGAAAAAAACATTTGGACACACTATGTATTTATTTGTGCTTTGTCAAGGTTAGCTTTTCAGATGGCTTTTTTCCCCTGACTAATAGTACTATGGGCTGGATACTCCTTCAGAATTCATGTATGACGTTAGAGAAAACTAGAACTACTTAGAAAGCTTATTCTGAAAAGGAGTAAAATGTAATTATAGCACATACCCATACCAGTTTTTTTCACTAGCCCCTTTTTAGTGCTAGGTGATACTTGATGTGCGGAGTTTTCGCATGCTGTGAAAACTAGCAGAATATATCCAAGCTTTATGATACTGTATATATCTAACCTTTACGTTGCTTGTTACATGGTTTTGTAATAGCCTCTAACTTAAATGTGTTGATCTGATGTATTTTCAGTTCAGTAACTTTAAGAATGAGTAACCATTACTTTACGATTGTCTAAGTTCCACAAACGTGCCTCTCCCCTTTTTTTTTTTTCCCTGTTTATTTTTATGCAGCCTATGGAGATGTATTTAAGGATTTTTATTTTTTAAAATATGAAGTGCCAAAAAAAAAAATTTGTTGAGATGTGGCTGTGGAAATGTGTTGTGTCTGAATTGTAGCTGCTTATTGTCAACATTTCTTCTGGAACAAACCGTGAAAGGGAAAGCTGTCTTGAAAGAAATTCTGTTTACCATTCTGAAAATATCTTTTCTGTCTCTTAATTCAGGAACGGCCTATGTTGTTTATGAGCTGCTTGTCGCTTCAATGCCCAAGAAGCAGAAATGATTCCAGTTCAGGATGCCTCAGTGACTAGCATCTCTTCGTCCAACTCCATGTGACTATGATGGCAGCTTATACGTATTATAAGCAGCTGGCTTAATGCTTGGAGTCATAATTTAATTGTAACATGTTAACTGCAATCAATAAAGCAGTTTTTACGTTGCGTTGTGGTGTTCTCGACTGTATCATGTGTTCTATATTAGAGTGCTTTTTACTTCCAGTAAATGTACATTGAGTTGATTAATATGCAGATTTTTGAATTGTGAGCCTTTTTTCTTTGTATGTCGTTTATGTTAGTACTTCAAAGGTGAGTAAAATGCCCTGAATTCCTGTGAGAAAGTGATATCGTGTCTTCATTATAGCAATTTCATCTTCTTGCTTTAGCAGAGCAAATTAATCTTATAATAAATGATTAGGATTAGATTAAACCTGTGTGGAAATGAATGTTGAGGACTCGATGATTATGCTGTATCTTTGTTGTCAACTGCTGGAAGTTTCAGTTGCCTTTCTCTGCTACAGCTTAATGGAACATCACATTTCCTGAAAAGAATGAAGACTTCTAAGCATGCAGACGTGATTAGCAAGTGATTGTGTATTTATTTTGCTGCCCATGAAATCAACGTACGTATGTTAATGATGATTAAGACTCGCTAATCTTCCAGCATTGCCTCATGTTTCAGGTGGCTAAGGCCAGCTTGTTCTCAGTCATTAGGGTAAGTAAAGCAATCAGTTCTGTAGCGTAAAATAAGAAAAAAAAAAGTTTATTAGAGAATTTGTTGCTATTCTAGAGCCAATAGTAAAGTGGAGGAGGGACACAATAGATGTTAATACGAACTGTACTGGTGCAGTGCTAGAATTTCTACTGATTGAAAAGGTTTACAGTGACTTAATTAGATACTCTGGCAGTTGACGGCTAATTTGATCTAGGCCGAACTGGACACTCTTAAATCAGAAAAACTGAAGATATTGAAAGCAGTGCTTAGAAAAGCTCCAAATTCTTATTAATCATTTTTGACAGTTTTTAAGGCTCTTTTGGAAGAATTTCTCCAGCCTTCGCTGTAACTTTGAGAACAGGCTAAATGCTTAGAGAGACTGCCTTCTCTCTTTATGAATTTTACTTTTCTGAGGTTTGAGAATAGGACTGCTCCGTGTCTGTAGGGCAGGAGTAGATCTAGTTCATAAGTTAACCGGTTAATCCAGGTTAACTGGATTAAGTATCAAACAACTATATCTTAATTTGGGTTGGGAGGAACCTCTGAAGGCCAGCTGGTCCAATGTTCTGCTTAGAGCAGTGACCCTTCAAAGCTACACTGGGTCGCCCAGGGCCTTGGCCTCTCACACAAGGAGTATCTCCAAGGACGGAGATTTGACAGCCTCTGCGCAACCAGTTCCAGAGCTTCACCGTCTTTTCTCTGAAGAGTATCTTTCCTTTTCTGGGATACAGGAATACGTGGTGTTAGCATTCCTGTAACACCGCTTTAAAGGAAGCCACAATTGCACTTGACTACTTCCACCCATATAGCACAAATTTTACAAACTTAAGTGGGAAAGCGGGTATCTTTGAATGTTTTATGTTAGGGAATGAGGCAAAAGCTGGAGGCGTGGCTGAGTATTTTAGGCTGCTGCTACTCCTTCCTGTCAGGGTGGCACAGTAGCTGCTGCTTCTAAAGCTCATCAACACTATGGTTTCTGGGAGAGCTGTCAGCGCTGCTCCAAACTTTCTTGCAGCAATTTGAAACTATGTGCCTTTAAGTTACGTGCCTTAGCGATAACAGCTGAGGAGTGCTCACCTGCTCTGTTTCACCAGCAGACCTGTATGACAGCTCCCTGCGGATGTAGAGACACAACGAAAGGCTGATAAAGCTAATGGTTTGACCATGATCCTTCCTGAAGTTGTCCTCTTTCCGTGGCTGAGGTGGTGTTCATCAGCTTGCTATGGCACTGACAACTACAAATGCCGCTGGAGATCCATCATCTTGGGAGGAGAAAAATTTGATTGTGGTTTAGAATTGGGGAGGGATATCCAGTAATAGCTATTAGCTGCTATCGTGTGTTTGGGAACAAGCCTTACACCTGAAGTAGCTAGTGCTTCTAGGAAGCATCTCTAAGTGGGTGCATATGAGAATCACTTACAAGCTTACCCGGATGCCTCTCACTAGCTTAACTTGCAATTACTGGGGAAGAACATCTCTGGAGAACCAGCAGTACCTGGGCGTCCCTAGTTAAGTTTTATGTTCCCAACACAGTTGGTGCCTTTGTAGCCTTCCTGTCAAGTTGCTACTTGTGGTTCATTATACTGAAGCTCTGGTGTTGTCTCTGTAACAAATAGAGCTTCTAAAAAAAAAAAAAAAAAAAAAAAAAAAAAAAAAAAACCAAACAAAAAAAAGGAATCCACCGAAATAATCCTTTTGTTTCCCTTCTCAAGGAAACAGTGGGTTTTCCGAAATGTGAAAATGAGCGCAAAAATCTAGCTTCCCACTCCACTACTGTTTTAAGCCTCTTGTGGATTAAGCGCGTTTAGAATTTTTCATTGCTATCCTGGAGAACCAGAATATGCTTGTTAAACTTGAGGCAAACTGGAGGAGAAGGGCCAGTGTACTCAGAACTTTCTAGTAGAACCAAAAATCTTAAAACAGGAGAGTGGGAGAATACCCCTCGATGGTAGTCTCTCTGCGTGGGTGGGGTTAGTCAACTGTATGACCAAAAGAGTAAGAACTGCCTGGATAGACATCTTGGAAGAAGGTTTGGGAAATGGGGTACAGCTTACCTCGAGATGAACATTGATGCCTACAAGGAAGTGCAACCTTCCAGCACAGCGAACTATACTTCACAGCATGTGAAGGAACCGATCTGCTCTCTGCGACACTGGTAAGGCTTCTGCGGCTACCGTGTGCCCAGGGTTACTACCAAGATGTGGACCGAGTGGTGGGCATCTGGAAGGCAGCATAAGGAAAAAGTCAAAACCTTTAAAAAGCCCACATCCTTTCCCACCCGCAGGAATTATGAAGAATATTGAAAGAAGGACAAATGTTTAAATAGTCTAAACTATAAAAATCCTGTGATGAGCTAGCTAGGTGTTAAATGTGTGTTTCTGTGTGCAACCAAAGCAGAATGGACAGTCGTTCTCACCATCTACTGCATCTCAGAGTCTTCTGTCTCAGCGACAGCTTGTGAGCTGTGCTGCAGGTGGCACCCTGGTGGGAGGACATGTGGGGTTAATGCAAGCCAGGAAAAAGATCTTTGTACTGCAAAGCAATCGGTATTTACAGACAAAGCCTTGAAATGTTGTTTAAATGAATAACAAATGACCAAAAATTGTTCTGGCAGAGGTGGGTCTGGTAATCCCAAAAGGTGTCCCTGAAGCCTGCAGCTGGAGGCCGGGGCCGTGCTGTGCTGCTGGCGAGCGCTCACGGGGTGGCGTGCGAAAGCCGTGGCTCTGCCAGCGCTTCAGGGATTTTTTTCTGCTGCTGGAGCTGGAGGAGGATGAAACCAAACAAGAGCCACCGTCAGCTGCTCAGCACCACTTTCTGGGGCCGCATTGTAAAGCTAAGAGGGAAATTCCCATCCCCTGTTCAGTCTATATGTGTATTTTGTTGCAGGCATGTCCATGTCACAAGCTGCCAGAAGATGTAAATTAGGTGCCTATACTGTCTATACTGTCTTTCCCTAGGAATATGAAAAAAGAGAGCTACAAATCTTCTCTTACAGCTAAAATGAATGGAAAGTTTCTGGAAATATCTGAAGATCCTATGTTCGATGTCCCTGTGGGTACAAGTAAAAGCAGCGACTTCTATTACACCTTGTTAATGTGAGAAGTTAAACTTTAAAAAAGAAAATGGTCAGTATTGTGAAGTCTTAGATTGCTAGCAGTTAATGTACTCCAGTTATGTGCTTTTCTTACCTGATTCTATTACTGTAGTGCTTAATTACCACCCTTAATATTTTTTTGAGTTAGATTGAGTTTATTGATGTAAATATTACTACCTTACTGCATTCCGCTTTTTGAATTGTGTTTAGGCAATAGACATGGTATCTTCCTAAACAGAGATTTCATGTTCGTGTAAACTTTATTTTGTATTTCATGTTCACATAAACTTTATTTTTCAGTTCTTGTAATTAGAAATGTTAGCTATGATTTTTTTATATTTTGGTTTAATGGATGGGAAAGCCTCTTGATGCTGAAGACAGGGGAATGCTGTCCTGGCTTCCACTGAGCTGGATTGTTCTAAATGTCATCCCGAAAATATGGAAGACGTTTTCTGCTAGATAGGCAATGAGTGCTCCATCTCTTCCACCCCCTTTGCCACCCTATTTTTCATTATTTAAGCTTTTAACCTTACATGGTTTTAAGGTTAACAAAGAAAGCTTAGTAGTGTGCCAGCTTTGGCAGAATGAAAAAAAATAAAATTGTTCATGCTACTGTAAGAGAAATGACTATTCAAACAAGAATCAGACAGATGAAAGAGATGAAAACTAAATCCTCAGTATTGCAGTTCTAGGTTACACAATCCTTTCTGAGACTCCAGATGCACAGACCGTGTTTTACTTTCTCCGCTGGGAAGGTAGCTCAGAACTATCTACTCTTAGAACTGTGCCCTGGGCTACATTTTCTTGGCTGCTGAATATATGTATAGATCCAATTAGCCTGACGCACTCAAAAATTTCCCTGATAAAAGTATGAGGACTAGTAATACACAGTATCACAGCATCAGCTTCCTAAAAGACACCACGAAAAATGTTCAGAAACTCTTCGAAATAAAAACACCGGAGAGATCTCTAGGTGTATGGCCTTACCTGTACTTTTTTTTCTTTGTTGAGATCCCAGAGTAAAAATACCACTTTTCTAACGTTGCTCGCCTTGGCTGTCACTGCTCTGAACTATGAGAAAGCGTGATGAATTTTTTTTGGCATCTGTTGTATTAACCTGTCCATCCTTACTCCCCCATTCTTTCCCAATTCTGTTACATATCAAAGAGCTGGAGGTTGACCTTCATAGTTGCTAGAGTGAATCAGACTTTCAAAGGCAAAATCAATCTGATCAACCTGACATGACCCTAAATAAGGTATTTAGGTGATGAGTAAGTCAGAACCAACATATCTTTTCATGTGCATGCTTGTGCGATTATTTTTTTAAACAAGTTCCTTTTAATAATAACACCACCTTCTCGAGTCAAACTTGCCTGAGCCTTTCCACTTATTTTTTCAGTACTCAGTCAATTCTGCTGTAAAAATAATGGCTTGTCCCGAAACACCACGTGAGGAGAATTTCTTGTCTGTACTGTACTTGAGTGTGAGTATTCAAGTCTTCAAACTTGGTGGGCAGCGCACACAGTCTGAGAGATACGTTTTGGTCTTGTCTCAATATTTCTCAAGAGTTGCTCTTATTATTCACAGGTTTTCTAACTGATTTTCTAACTGACTAACTGATCACAGGCTTGCCCAAAACACACGTACAGCTACAGCACACTCATATCTATTTTCTCAAAAAGATACATCCTCGCAAAAAAAAAAGTAATTGGCTGGGATTCCTATTTTTAAATGTTGTGGTAAGTCAAATTCACTCACAGGGGCTGGGGAAGTACGTGAGAGAAGGGTGTTACCCCACTGCGTTCCCAGTCAGGCAGTCCTGGTTTTAGCTCCTCAGGGAATACCAGTATCTGTACTCAGCTCACTCAGCTCACAAAATATTTCCTCCCGTTGCATATAGCCTGCTATGTCCTAGAGAAAACTACCAAAGAGGGATTAATTTGTCCTTTGCTCATGTGTTTCTTTCTTTGAGTTCCCAATCCACCAATGTGAACTTTCTGAAACATGAAGGATCCTTCCTCTCCTCTGTCTGGGTCATGCATTGCATGTAATTATCTTTCCTCTCCCTCCCCAGTATTTTATCATTTTATTTTTATGTCACCAGCTTTGGTATTTTTATTGGTGAAACAGTCTGTCCCTTGTGTTGTTGGGTCTTTGCTGGCTGCAGAAAAGGCAAGATGCTGTCTGGTGGGCATGGAAATAAATTGGAAAGGGATGATCAGGTAAGATCCGGTAATATTTAAGCTTTACATATACCAGAACATGGAAGGAGCTACAATACAATAGACCACAAGAGGCTTGGAGGTTTAGAGTTACCTAAGTTAGGGCTTCCTAAATAGAATTGTTACAAACGAAGTATGAAATGAACAAGATCATGGCATTGTTTTAAAAGCATATTGCAGCATAGGTGCTCTCTTTCCTCTATCAGCAACATGCATTTGACTGCTAACGGAAGTGTAAAATAAGAGAAGAGTATAGTGTCTTGTGATATGTCAGTTTAATAAAATGGTATCCTTACCATTAGAGGTGTATCGAGGAATAACTCTCTTCTTGAGGCTGTCTGTGTTCACCTAGAGATGCAGTTCCCTGTGATTTCACCAGGAGAAACAGCAGAATGTTTTCCTTGAAAAAAAGACAATGAGGTGTTCAACTGAGGTACTTTATATGTGCTCATCCAAAAGTTTTTCATCTGCCACAAGCATCCAGAAACAAGTTGAACTGTCTCTTAATGTCTTTGGGTTAAATACTTTCTAGAGGACTTCTTAGGGCCAAAAGAGAGATATGTTTATTTGTCCAGTTTTAACAATATCTGAGACAGTGGCAAAAAAATTTAGATATTTGTAGATGGCTGTCTTTAATTTTCCACAGAAGTTTTCCCTTTTAACCAAGAAAACTGGGCTGTGCAAGACCTGAAGTATGTGATCTGCCCAAAATGTTCTTACTCCCAAGTTAAGATTCCTCCAAATCTCCTGGTATCGTTCTCATCAATATGACCTTAACATTATGCATCGATATTCAGAGATGCTTTTTGGAATAAAAGGGAGAGAGGGAGATTTGGTGCTACTAGAGCTTGTCTCACCTGTTGAGACAGTTTGTGCCCTGTAACAGTGAGCAGCTTCTGTTCCTGCAGGGGTGCAAGGAGGAGCTTGTGGTTCCATCAGGACCTTTAAGCTACAAATGTGTTCTTTAACTGATTGAGTTATATATATTTATTTAATATCAAAATGGTTCCACATTGTTTCATCTCAACATGAGCACTTACGCTGGATGACTAATGTCCTGGGACCTGAAGTTTATAATGGAAAGGCTGACACACGCACACATGCAATCTTATCTATCGTAACACTATGCAAAAGGGAATTATATAATTAAAACATTTTAATGATCTCTATTGCTCAGTGGGAAGTTACAAGTCCCAAAGGACCCAGGCCAACTTTGTTATCAAGGTTTATTCAGCCATCTCTTAGGAGCAGTAGGGCACATTTTGCTAAATATAGTGCGGTGTGCTAATATGTGCTATGTGTGGAGCATTGCACTGGGACCACTGTGCCACAGAGCTGGAGCCCAGTGCACCGGGAGGTTAGTACACCTTCTCCCTTTGCCTGGGATTTTCAGAAATGCGTGCCTAAACTTAGACTCCTAAATTCATACTCAGGCATTTACATAAATAGCCTCGTTTTTCCGAAGAGCAGTACCAAGAAATTCCCTTCTATTAAAATCATAAAATTGAAAAAAAATCTTACAACAGCAGCAACAAGAAGAAACGATTTTATTATTTCTGGAAATAGTACTCAAACGTACGGCCAGATTTTGGGAAAAGAAGAGGGGAATCACAACTTTTGGTTACCCCAGCTTAATTAATTCTGGGGTGTAAATGCAGTTTCTGAAAGGAAGTCACAAAACTTGGGACTGGTGCAGGAGGGACATCAACTGTGTGGCTAGTAAAAGCTGCCTATGATGTATTTCACAGAGTTAGGCAGGAACCTCTGTCACAATCTTTATCTCTCTGTTCAGGTCTAAGATCCAAAAGCAGATGGGTAGAGACTGGCAATCACTACCAGCCAAACGTCTTTTGATCAACATCAGGCACACTTGCTGGTCTCATTCTGGTCCCCCCAACAAATAAGCGCAGACGTGAGCAGACTACAAAGCTCAGCACCAGCAGAAGACTTGGCTGGCAAAAATACCAGGGGTGAAAAGTAAAAGCGCTCAAACCAGTTGCCTAAACTTGGGTGTCTAGCACCACCTCGGGCTATATTTGAGGCATTTATGTGGGGCTGGCAAATACAACACAGTGAGTTGTGCCTGCAGAATACTCACGTGCCCATGGTACAGCAGTTGGGGGCTTGGCAGGATGCCTGTGGCACCCAAAATGGCACTGGGTCTTGCCTCAGCCTCCTCAGTGGCCTACCACAGTTTGAGATCTGCCAGCCTACGTAGGTCCTGGGCTTTAGCTGGCAGCTCTGCAAGAGGTCTCAGATGCTGCAGGGCACTCAAATGGCTCCAGAGCCCGATGTGAAAGCAGCTGGGCCAAGCCCCATGGACAGTGGGTGGCCAAACTGCTCAGGCACCGCTGAGTTCGTTAACTAGATCTTCATCATCCACTGCAGAAGTTTAGATGCTGGGCCGACGTGGAGGCAACCAAATGCATCTTAACCCAGAGCGAAATGCCACTTGAAGTGACCATGCAGGACAAAGTCATGAGCGCAGCTGATGTGCTCAAGAAGCACAGCTGCGATGGTGGAGCATGTGTCAAACAGCACATCCCTTGTCTGCCTTCTCACCTTCTCTGGAGGTTAGGAAAGCAGATTCTGTAGTTATTATTAGAAAATAAGGTCCCAACAGCTACTCCTAGCATAAAGAAAGGGACCCCATCTTGCAGCTGTGGCTGTTCTTAATTGGGGAAGAAGATCATGATGTAGTACAGCCCCGGTTGTGATGTGCCTTAAGCAGCCCATCACCTAACTACATATCAAAGAGCGCTGGGCAGAGGGTAAAGGAGCAATAGGTCGGGTGTACCAGCTGAACATTTGCACTCTAGAAAATGTAAAAGCAAAAGATGGAAAGAAGCTGGGTGGTGTTTCAGAACATAATTTGTGCTTAAAAAACTATTTGTTTAAAAATCCTAAACAGATTATTTTTTTAATACTGCTTTTTTTTTTTTTTTTTTTTTTTTTTGGAAAACAAATAAGAGACGCTGGAGCTAGTAGCAAACATATTTCTCCAGAAAAAATAATATGTTATAACAGAAATCAGGACAATGCCAAAACCAAGACATGTTCAATAAACCGGGGAGGTTAAAAACTAACAGAGTAGCGAGGCCAGCTGGAAAGCATCCGAGAGAGCGGAGGAAAGGGCATGCGAGAGGAGACATTTTAACAGCTTCCTGTGAAGTCTCTCTGCAAGCTGTAGAGGTGTTGATACACAAGAGAGACACTGAACTCCAACAGGTGAAAAAGGCTGCCAGCAAAGGGTGGGTACGAGCTTTCAAGTAACCCTTATGAGTAGAAACAAAAAACAATAGTGTTCTGTTTACACAACAGAGTGCTTCTGATACTGAAGCACAGGGCAACATCTATTTATAATCCAAATAAATCTTATGTTCTGGTATTTGGAAATGTCAGCATTCAACATATTGGGAAGCAGCAGCCACAAGGCTGCATTAAGAAATGCCGATTTAAGTCTGCATTGTTTTGGTCTGTGTATTTTCCTCTTTAGTGACTAGTCAGTTACGACCTGTGCAAAAGAAACTGATTTCTTCTTTAAAGTTAGCTCGTGTGGAGTTCATATATGTCCTGACAGGTGTTACCTAGGCAGTGCTTTTAATGCCTGCAAGCTAAGCTCTTGCCTCTTTTTTTCCACAAAACCCTCATGGATGGAATTTCCATGTCCATCATCACCTGTGATAAGTGACATGCAGATGAGAGCCCCATAGCTCTCACAGACGTATGTATAACCTGGGCTACCCAGCTCCTTGGGCCTGGTGTATTCCCTGGCCATGTCCTGGCTCAAGTTTTCTCTCTTGGGCGTACTGTTCTTCTCTTTTGGAGAGGAAAGAGCTGTGGCGAATGCCACAACCTGCCGGCATGGACATCAAGGCACTGAGATTGGGAAGGCAGGGAGAGGGGAAAAAAGGGGGGGACATGATGACCATTGAGTCCATCTCCCCTGAAGTTTAGAAATGGTCAAAAAATTACATGACTTTTAAGTACAGATATGCTGCAGCAGCAAAAAGGTTTTTAGCAAGACTGGTGGGGTCTGTACCTCTGGCAGTCACATGTAGGAAGGAATCTCCCAGTCCTAGTTCTTTGCTCTCAGGCTGAGAGTTTGCAGAGATACCAGTTAAGCAGACAGTTAATTTTTTGTATTAAACTGAGACTATTTTTGTGGAATCATCCAAAGACAAAGGCTTCTCTGGTGTAGTTTTGGGTTTTTTTTCCCCCTAAATCATTTTTCCTTTCACTTCAAAATAGACTTTTAATCTGTCGATCCAACTTATTTCTGACTGCTGCGCTCATAGCCCAACTATGGTCAACATGCGACTCACCTCAAACAAGTCATTATCTATTGTCAGCCACTAGGAAACAGCTCCCCAAAGTGTGCTGTTAGTACTAAGTATGGTATGGAGGCTTTCTCTTTGAAGTCCTAGCGTACTTTAAATAACGGGGGATAAACTAAATGGCCTCTCAGAATCTTTTCCAGACTCATTTACTATGGTTTTGTGCATTCGTACCAGATTCGGTTGTTAGAGTGTTTAAGCCTTTGAATGTTTGTCCCCCTGAACTGGCAGAAAGTTTGGGGCTGACCTTTACATCCTCTAAACCTTCTTGGAAAGATGAGTATTGGGAGAGAGTGCAGCGGCAGCTGAATATTCCTCCTTGACAGCTTCCCTCTGACCTGCCCCTCAGGCAGGGGAATGGCAGCATCCCTCCACACTCAGTGCCTTTTGTGCCTGTTGGGGAGAGAAGGACAACAGCAGCGGTTGGCCTAATGACAAGGTATTTGGCCTTAAAATTCCCCCAATATAATTAGTTATTCCAATTATTAGTCTGCAACAATGGGATCAGGTCACTCATTAGCTAACACAACTTGAACTTTCAGTATCTTTGAATACCTTGTCCATTCAGGCACAAGCTGATCTTTTCCATAAACCTACCTACCACCTACACAGACCCTGCTGTCACAATATATATTGACATTTTTTGATACAGAAGTACTGATAAGAATTAGCAAAATGTTCCTATTCAGAGCTTGGCACCACACCATTTAAGACTTTGTTGTGGATTAATATTGTGTGCTTCTTTGTAGGGAGTGACTACATTGAAATTGTTGAAGGGTTACCAGATGCAGGGGAACCTACAGCTATTAACCTTTCATCATATGTTGAATCCAATTAGGTACTCAGAGAACACTATATTATAATGTTCTGCGAGTAGCAGCTACTGGCTAGTGATGTTTAAAAGTATTTTGATTCTCTAAAATGATATGTTTCCTCAGTGGAATATCATTCTTTCACTGAGAACCCTTCAGCCACATGAAGAAGAGGAATACTTAGACCTGCATCTGCAGGTCTTTGTGGCTTGTCCATTGCTGTGACGGGAACGGTCACATTAAGACATAACGTGATGCCTGACAAATGTAAAGGGTCATTGTCCTCAGCTGATTTCTTTTCTAGCCCTCTTTAATCAAGCAAGATTTGTACTGGCTTCATTGGGGAATGCTTCCTGAATAGATCAGGATTCTGTTGTGAAATAACAAACCAGGTTCTTTCAAACAAAGCAACTTAATTTAGGAATGTTTTAATATAAGGCGCGTTCCATATATATATGGAAGGGCCTATAAGATCACTGCATCTAATTTTTTCCAGTTTTAATATCAAAGATCTGATATTTTTTAAAAATGACTGTCTACAAATTAAATGGTTTTTATGAGACTCCCAGATTGCATTAGAAGGCCAGTTCCGTTCTATTTATATCTCTGCTTTTGAATGATTTATTTACTTTTCCAGTCCTACTTATTTGGAACCACAATAATTTCTTACTTTCAGAGCATTACATGATGGGAAAAACCAGTTAGAGAAATTAAAGAAATAAATAGTTGCTAAGGAAAACATACCTGGTGAGGTAGATAATTATTTCATGGCTGTAACACTCTCCTGGGACGCTGCTTCCATAGTTGTTCCACTAGATGAGCAGATTTCAGATAGAACCAGTCCTCTCTGAACACTGCTAATATAAGAAGCCATTCCTCATTATGAGAGGTCAGACTAGTACTGCTCTCTGAATACCAGCTCTGAAATGAAATTATCTGAATAAATAAACACCAGACCGAGTTCTTCTCATGCCATTGACTGCAAATCTCTCAGAGAAGGCAGGGCCTGGAGGAAGCGGTTTGCTGTATTTTGCCTTTCTGTATTTTGTAGATGCAGATATAATACTGTGCAATATTAGCTTTATGACTGATTTAATAGGGAATAAAAAATACGCTGGAAAGGTCGTCCTTTGTGCTGTAAGGAATGAATGGGCCTCCTAAATGACTGTAGCAAGACTGTGTAATTTAGATACACTGTAGTGATAAATGCAGTGACAGACTGACCAGCAAAGTAGTTCTCGGGTAGATGGAGGTAAGTCACTGGGAGCAGCACAGTTTTGCCTGTATATCAACATTAAATGCTGAATCTACCCATTGTTTAATGTTCAAAAAGCTGACAATTTCTTTGATTCTCCCTCTGTGTAAAGCATATACACAAATATATATATGTGTGTGTGTATATATATATGTGTGTGTGTATATATATATATATGAGAAAATAAGGCATTTACCATATTCATATATAAAGCAGATGCAACTAACTGTCAGGAAGCCACAGAGGCCAAATCTAGCATGATATCCACACGGTAAACAATACTCAAGGTTTACAGTGCTGAAATGCAGAACGTCCTGTTTTATTCTGCCCTGGCGATGCAGCCTAAGGAAATAAAAAAAAGGTGCCAGGAGCACAAAGTATCTTGAATTACTCTAGACCCCGAACCAGTTCAAAATTTCTAAGAAATAACTGGTTACCTGCAGTATTACTATCACATACCTACACCAGAAATGGGCATCTGCATTAAAAGAATAAATATGAATTCAAATCTTGATTTTTGTATTTAAATTTGTCACCGTTTCAACTTATTCAGCTTAGATAGCAAAGGAAATTGCAGAGCTGGAGTGCATGGCCTTAATGTGTTTAACACTTGTCTAAGAAACAAGCAGACAGGAGAGTGTTAGTAAATGTTTATGCATTTCAGAAATGCCTTCTGCATCACATACTATGTACTCAGACTATGAATGTACATAGCAACAGAGCTGATTAAAAACAACCCGTTTAATTACTGTGATGTATGGAAGCACATATTCTAAATGCAATTTGTTGGTGTATTTTACATGTAAAAGGTCTTAGGAGGAACATAGCTAGAATGGTTAGAACAAAGAGTTAAAGATAAGAATGAAATCCTGCTGCCCTTGGAGTCAATGAATTATTTGCTTTTGCCAGCTCTGAGATTAAGAAATTATGCAAAGAAATTAAGCAAAGCTGGTCAGCTGAGAGGAATGGGAGACAGTCCCCTCAGCAGCACCTAAATCTGTGAGGGAGAGACTATGAGATTCTTGCACCTTTGAGAGACCCATTGGTTTCAATGTCTGCACTCATGTAAATCCAGTTGTAGAATTAATTAATTAATGTACCAAATTATTTAAATATATTAAAATAATTGTTCTGAGTGATTGAACTTTTAAATAGAATAATACATATTTTCTTCCATCCTCATTTTTTTTGCATTAATTGATTTTAACTATTAACATAAAATCTTGGTTACCCTATGATGAAAAAATCCAAAGCACATTGTAAAAAATGCTGTCTCAGTGCACAAGTGATAAAAATACCTCAGTTCCTATGGAATTCCTAATTCACTTCCTATGGAAGGATATTTCATTGTAATCCCTGATACCCATTCTTCTGAAACTGTTGTTCACACCACATTTATACTGGAGTTCTTGGCTTGTTCACTCAGGAAATTAAATTCAAATTTAAAAAAGTATCTTAGAAATATTGCTTTTGCATATCAGATCTGGATAGGAAGAAATTAAATTCTTTGTGCCAAAATGCCAAAAGTGAAAATCCAACTCAACAGCTGGGCAAGGGGGTTAATAGGTCAAGAGTTTTTTAAAGCTTATCAGCGGAGGAGATGTTGCTTTTGGAAAGTGCATTTAATCAACACCAGACAGCTGAAGCGGTGGTGTGTCCCTAAGACTAGCTGACTCACATCCAAAGTGTCTGGAAATGTCAGCGCACGTTTTCTGGTTATCACTTTCTTTTCAGCGTTTGGGTTCTCATGCAGATAACTGGAGTATTACAGAAATTAAGACAACCTGACTCAGGTCAGGAGAGAGAAGTCCTCCTGTCGACATGTCCTTGATCTCCCAATCCTGTGTAAAAAGTGCCCAGCAGCTGTCCTCCAACAAACTGTTGATCTCTATTATCAGGCACTTCCACCCTGTCTGGAACTTGTCCCGATTGCTCTCAAATTCACATCTGTGCAAAAAGCTGATATGGGGCCAATATGCCCCAAAATCATAGAATCACAGAATGGTTCGGGTTGGAAGGGACCTTAAAAATGACCTAGTTCCAACCCCACTGCCTTGGGCGGGGACACCTCCCACTAGACCAGGCTGCTCAAAGCCCCATCCAGCCTGGCCTTGAACACTTCCAGGGATGGGGCATCCACAACTTCTCTGGCCAAACTGTTCCAGTGCCTCACCACCCTCACAGTAAAGAATTTCTTCCTAATATCCAATCTAAATCTCCCCTCTTTCAGTTTGAAACCGTTACCCCTCGTCCTATCGCTACACTCCCTGATAAAGTCCCTCCCCATCTCTCCTGTAAGCCCCTTCAGGTACGGAAAGGCTGCTATAAGGTCTCCCCGGAGCCTTCTCTTCTCCAGGCGGAACAGCCCCAGCTCTCTCAGCCTGTCTCAGCCTGTGCTCCAGCCCTCTGATCACCTTCGTGGCCCTCTTCTGGACCCGCTCCAACAGGTCCATGGATATCACCGACTTCTCCAAACGACGGGGTCCTAAACTCCGCACTGAGGGCCTGGCCCCGTCGCGCCCTCTCCCCACCCTTCCCAGGCTTTTCTTTTCCTTCCTGTCCCTTCCCGTTTCTAACAGCGGTGGCCCGGGGGTGCCCCGCGGTAGCCTCGGTCCGTGGCCCGTCCGTGCCCGCCGCCGCCGCCGGGGGGCGCCCGCGCACCGCAAATAGCCCCGGTGCGGCGGGGGCTGCGCGGGCTCGGTGCTGCGGGGTCGGGCGACTGGGACGCGGCGGGCTGCGGCTGGGAGTCACCCGCAGCTGCTCTCCCTCCTTGTCTGCTCCCGCTCTGGTCCCTTTCCGCCTCTCGCGTTTGCGGACCCTCTCCGCGGGGACGGTGACATCCCGTATTTTAGCCCGGAGGAGCCTGTTCCGAGAGCGTTACCGAGGCTGCCGTTCCCCACGGGTGCGGGAACAGACCTCGCTGCGGCACGGCCCCGGCCGGGGGCTACCGGCTTGCCCCGGGCAGTGAAGGGCCCACGCGTCCCGCCTTGTCACCCCCCTGGCACGGCGCGCTGTGACACTCCCGGGAGCAAGCGCCGGGAGGCCCTCGCCGAGCCTCTCGCCCAGCGGGCTGCCCGATTTTGGGACGTGCAGCTGCTTTTGGATGCACCCGGTTTCAGACAGGGGCACGGGCGCGGGTTTGCCCGCAGGGTGCGGGGGAGGAGGCGGTGGGGGCCGGGCGCCCCATCCCCTCTGCCCGCGGAGCCCCGGGCACCGGCGGCGCTTCGTGCTCGAAGCGAAACAGCGGTGTGTCGAGGGAGGTGGTTTAATGCATGTAGGCTGTACAGGGTGGAGGCCAGACACACCTGAATTGTGTTAAAATGACCGTATTCTCTTTGCCCCCGAGGCTCCCGGCCGCGGAGCTGCCCACGTCCCCTCTGCAGGGCTATCCCGGGGACCAGCCTCGGCCCCAGGGGACGGGGACGACTGCGTGGAAACCCCCACGCGGGGACACCCTCCGCGCCGCCATCCCTCGAAGCCGTGGCCGGGGAGTCAGTTTTTCCACTGCCCTCCCGTGTTCCCCCCGGTCTGGGAAGCCGAGGGGAGGGAGGGGGCGGCGGGCCGGGCCCCTGCCCCCGGGCGCGCTGCCGCGGCGGCCGCCCGCCTCATGCCGCAGGAATGCGCGGAGGTATGCGCCAGTTTCCAGAAGTGGATCCCCTTCCTTGCTGGAGCAGAGCAGCGCGCATATATCACCCGGTGGCAGCAGTCCACCTTCCCTGCAGTTTCGTAACCGCTTACGAGGGTAAATTGAGAGTTGGGAACAGCCCTCTATTAAGTAGCAGATTGAGAAGAGGCTCTTCCCACTTGGAGAAGGCAAGTCTTCCCAGACGGACCCCTCGCATCGGGAGCTACAGTAATCGAGGCGCCTCCTCTGCGCTCAGCTATTGCTGCTGCTTCTGCTCCTCCTTCGCCGCCGCTGCTACGTGCTGCTCCCTCCACAAGGTGCCCCCGGAGCTTCATCCTTTCTCCTCCTCCCTTTCTCCAGGTCCGACGGCTGCGGCTCCTGCTGCAGGCACCGCCGGAGGAGCTGCCCCGCCACCGACCCCGCCAACCCTGCAGCCGCCCCTGAAGGTCTGTGCCCGCGCAGGAGCGGGGATCCCCTGCCCTCCCTCCCCTCGGCCGATCCCCCGTCGCCTGTCCCTCCGCACCAGGCACGCAGCCCCTTCTCATGCACCTTAGGCTGAGATTAATCAGCGCTGGGTTGAAGGCTGACATAGGATGGGGGACAGAGCGTGTGTCTGCCTGTGTCTGTCTGTCTGTCTGTGCGCGTTGGGCATGTCAGAGCCGGCTCGCAGGCGTTGCGGCCGAGAGGGCGGCGGAGCGGCGCGGAGCAGAGAGACCCTCGAGGGGTGCTGCTGGCCCTCCGGCCCCGGGGGAGGCACGGGGGAGCCCGGCGGGCTGCCGCGCAGATGTGCAGGGGGAGGCGGCGGTGGCGGTGGCGACGTCCCGGCCGCGGTGGGTCCCTCCGTCCGGAGACACCAGGCGGAGCCCGGTGTCAGCGCCCAGCGCGCCGGGCGGCGGGCGACCGCTGCGGCTTTGGCAGGAGCTCTGGCTTCCCTCCCCTCTGTGTGCAGCTGCCGGTGATGCTTTCTCCCCTTTCCAGGTTTTTTATGCCCTTTGATAGGTAGTGGGTTTTTCCTGTGGTTTGTTTTTTTTTTTTCGTTTATGTTATTCTTTTTTCTTCTTGAAAGTGTTTAATGTCCTGCAGTGCGCGGTTTGGAAATGCTTTGGCTAAGCTTTGGTAGGTTGAATTAGCGTGAGATTGGGCTGGTACTGCTGGAAGCCCGCTTTTTTTAAAGTGGTCTCTAAAGATCAATGAGAATACCTTTAGTCCTGACACAGCCTGCTTGTGTCCCTGCTGAGCCAGCGAGAGGACCTTTCCTCCGCCACCTCCAGGCTTTCTTTCACATGCCTAAGTGCCAGAAAGAAAGAAGGTGTTTCTGGTTGGGCAAATGAATAGTTTGGCTGAGACATTTTATTTCATGGGAAAAAAAAAAAAAAATACCAGAAATGGTAGACCTGCAGTAGTGAACTAGGTGCCTTTGTGAGGTGATTTATTTCTGTTGCTCTTGAAAAGGATCAAAAGATGGCACTCCAAGCCCACACAAGATATCTGGGACAAAAGTCCATTTACATTGAGTTTAGGTGATCCTTAAGCTCTCTGCAGAATGCAGTCGATATGCTCAGGGACAGCCGTTTCCCACACAGAGCACTGATATGATTTTCACCTTTCAGAACAATTTAATGCTAACCTTGGTCTTTCTTGTGTTAGTGTCAGGGAGTCATTACCGTCAATATTACTCTGTTTACCTGCTGGAGGTATCACTGGTCTGAAACCATTGCTTAGTTTTTCTTTGAGCACTTGTTATTTTTATGTGCAGTAAAGGCATTTGGCTAAGGCTAGTGTATACAGCTGCCCGGCAGAAGCCTGTTAAGTTCAGTGTCGGTAACTGGGAAATTCCTGGATCTCCACAGCATCTACCCACTAAATGTATCTTGCTGGTTAGTTCTCTAGATGGCAGAATAATATTATTTTCCCCTTCAGCTGTTTCTGCGGACTAATGATCTATGTATTTTTCTTTTGTTTTGCTCTTGGCACCTTCCCTGTAAAATTTGTTGCCTAATTGCTTTTGGAATTCTCTTTCATCCAGCCTAATTATGATATATGATGTATTTATGACTTTATTCAAACAAATTACCCTTCCCCTACTTCCTAAGCTAGAAACCCCCAAACTTCAGAAACACTGATGTGCGTATGCGATGAAGACTGTTCATATTAGCCTTTACTTGGACAAGGAAATAATTTGGAAGTCTTGCTGGAGCAATTGGGAGTAATTTGACTTGACCTAGAGCATATAGTTAGGAAGGTGTAGCTGCTTGCAATTAGGATCCACTAACTTGGCCTAATCTCACCAATTTTGCTAGACAACCTGCCGTGATTGTGAGACTCTTTCACCTGCCTGCTTTTTACAGTGTATTGTAAATCTATTTTCTCTCAGGACGTGTAAATGAATTATCAGATGTTGAAACATCATGGCTAGACAGACGTGTCAGGTTTCAGTTGTGTTACACACACTTCTGTATAATCTATTTCAGACTTTCAAGAAATGAAGAATAGCACATTCGTAGGCAGAACCCCTCAAAAAAAGTTTTATTACAGTTTCCAAGCTGCCTTGAGACCACTAAAACACAGCTAACTAAGTGCTTCAACAGTTACGAAAAAGGAGCCGAATAAAATCCCCAGCTGAAAGAGACATTTAGTTGATCCAAGGCAGAAATGACCTCTGAATTAGCTATCATCGCACGCGGCAATGAAGTCATGGAGCTCCCTCCTGGCTCCTGCCTGTGCAGAGGCACAGATCTTCACCGCGCTTCCCTGATCAAATTAACCCCAACTAGGTTAAAGCCGTGTGTGCTTACCGTGATTGGAAAGGGTTCAGCAACAAAAGGCACATTATTGCGAGACGAGACTCTCCAGTTAGTCATGCAGATCTGTCATCGTCTTGGATGGCTTTCAAGTCTAGAGGTTTCAACCTGGTCCCGTGGGTGGGGGCTGGGGATAAGGGAACAAAGTGAAATCCACGGTTCGTCTTTTTTATGTTTCATGAATACACCCACGCAATCCTCTAATCCACGCGTATCATTTCCTTCTCCTTTCTCCATTTTTTTTTTTTTTCCACCCTCCCCATCACTGCAGATTCATTCATGTTGTTGTGATCTGAAAGGGCAGAAATGAAGACAGCGCTGTGCTCGGCAGTCGCTGCTCTGTGTGCAGCCGCCCTCCTCTCCTCCATCGAGGCTGAAGGTAACCTTCCCCTCCCTGTCCCCTTGCCCCCGGTGTCCTGCTGACCAGCAAACCTCCCAACCAGCCTTGAGCTACCGGCTCTCTCCCTCTCTGTTTTTGAGTGTAACTACTTCACGTTCTCTCTTTCTCTCCTTCAGAGAAACGCCTCTCCTTCCTTGCCCAGCTCCTTCTGTGCTCTGTTTCTCCCGGCTAGTCAGCCGGACCGTAGCTCCCTCTCTCTGTCTCTCTGGTGTGCTGTCCACACCGCCCCGCAGACAGGACATGGGCCACCGGCCGGTGTGGCCGCCCGGGCACAGGGCCCCTAGGAACCCGCTGCCATGGCTGCTGCTGGCGGGCAGCCCGGCATGGCTGGGCCTGTGGCGCTGCCCCGCTGACGGACCGAGAATGGCTGGTCTCTGTGCTGTAGAGTCTCGTTTAGTTATGTTGAGAGAGGAAACGAAAAACCCACCACCCAACAACCCGCAGCTTTGAAATAAAATGCTCCCACAGAGCCTGTCTCTCTGCGCCTGTGTGTTTTGTCCGGGCGGGACCCTTCGCCTCCGCCCCGCCGGCCTGCCGGCACACCGGCCTCCCCTGCTCAGCCAGGCGACCCCCGGCTGAGCCCTGGGTGGGCCTGACCTTCCCTCGGGGACACTTCAGCCTCTACGGTGGCTCTGACGTGGGGGACACCTCTGGGGAGATGCTGCCACCACCATGACATATGTCCTGGGCACTGCCGAAGGGTGGCTGGGCCTGGGCCAGGCCTTGCTGTGATGGCCAGGGCCCCAAGGCTCTGGCATGCACATGGCGCCGTCACACCCAAAGAGGCCTTTGTTCTGCTCCTCCTCTTCCTTTCACGGTGCCGGCCCAGTCTCTCTGGAGGCTGAGGTCCCTGTCAGCCCGTGGCAGTGTCCTGCCTCCAGCTGCAGGGATGAAGACCTGGGGAGAGCCATTGTGGCCGCCACGCTCACCACGGAGTGGCTCAAAATGGCCTGGCCCTGGCACGTTTGCCTGCCTGGTGGATTAACAGCAAGTGTGGGGGCAACCTCCCCTGTGGCCCTCTGTGTGAGCTGCACGGTTTTGGTCTTGGTAATAATATTTCTGCCAGCAGTGGCTGCCAGGGGAAATAAAGATGCTGGATGTCCTGTGCTGAAATGACTTGATCTGACCTCTAGGACCTGACTCCGTCATAGGGTGATCCGAACCACTGGGTGTGAACTCCCCTGGATTTACTGGAAAAGCCCAGAAGCCAGTGTCTGGTAATTCAGTTTTTTCCCCCTTCCTTTTCTTTCTGTATTGAACTAAAACAAATTCTCGGATCGTGGCCTGCTGCAAGCGCCTGTGTCTGGACCTGGTCACCTTGTCTGATGGCTACTAAAAGCTGGCGTATCAGAGATGCCTCTGGGACCTCCCGGCAGCGGTGCTTGCTTGAAGCATGCAGATGTAACGTACACTGGCTTTCTGGAAAAAGATGACATTTCTGCCAGTAGTGCAACATCTGGTCACCCTAGGAGAGAATCAGCCTGCTGCCTTCCTCTCGCGCTGCGTTGTTGTTGGCTGAGGAACCGAAAAAGGTCATTTGAAGTCATTTCAGAGTTGCATTTGAAATGCAGGACCGCTGTGCCAGAGAAAGCAGAGAAAGTGTACAGTTTTGATGGAGGAAGGGAGTGGGTGTGTTTGTGCATTCTTCCCCATCTTAGGAGGGAGTTCACTCGGAGCTGGAGTAATGTTGCTGTTGTACTGCACCACTGGTTACATGTATGGAGTAGGTTATTTCAAAGTGTAAGCAAAGGTGTTTTATTTAACTGTAGTGTGGACTAAACCAGTTGTAGCTTGAGCGCTGTTAATGAAAGCTACAAAAATTTATTTGGAGAAACACAGTTATTTTATAACAATGAAACTAGATGCATTGCCAGACAAGCTGGCCAAGCTTGTTTGGATGTGATGTTGAAGGATGTGCCATTGCTAAGCAAAAGGGTGGACAAAGCCTGGTCTTGTGAGTTGTAGAGAGCTCCTGGACAGGACTTACTCTACTCTGCATTCACAAATGTGTATTAAACAAAATACCTAGTTTACAGTGGTCAGGTTTCTATGACAAACTTCTCCTAGCTCCAGGGTTTTGAAGAAAGAGCAGAAAAGTGCCTTGAGTAGGAAGGGCCGTGAGAAATAATGGTGCTGAAAATGGAATTTAAAAGCTAGGAGTAGCTTTGGACTTGCTCTGGTGGGAATTGCTTTTGTAGAGCTTTTTTGCAGTATGTTTTTTATTTGCACTACACTGGTCATCCTGCACTGTTTTAATTTTGTGCTTCAATTTCCATCATGTTGTAAATTGCACGTTGGTTCTTATTTACTTTAGTTCTGGTTTAATTACAACTTAAATCCTGTCTGCTGAACTGACTTTCTTCTGTGGACAGTTGTCCTTTAGTCTATTTTTCTAACTTTCAGATCACATTGTGACAAAGCTGTCCCTCCACCAGTCAATCCTGTCTGTCGTCTTCTTTTTTTTGCTTTGTTTTGTTTTGGTTTTGTTCCTTTGGCCCTCTCTGTGTTGTTCACAAGAGATGCAGTTTGAATTTTCTTTCTCTGAGGTGTGGGTAGACACTTGGTGGTATGAAAAAGTGAGAGGAGGATGAGGGAGAGGGTCATTTGATGTGGTGGAGATTGCTGATATGGTGTGGGAAGATGGAGCGAAAGCAGAGGGAAGGAAAAGCTTAGTTCTATTTTTCTGCCTTCCTTCAGCTTTCATTTTTCAGTCTCCCCTGGGAGTAGATCTGGTGTTTATCTGATACTGCTGTTCGTAGATTCCTAAAACTTGCAGGATGAAACTGGTTCTTCATCAGCATCACAGCTGCTCTGCGAGTCCTTCGTGAGAGCCGTGCTCTGTTGCTGTTGGCAAGGGAGTGAACTGCAGTAACGATGTTAGAGCTTTTCTACGGAGATAAAGCAACACAGGGGTTTTGAGGACAATCACTGTGGCACTAGAGGGGGTAAAACCAACATATAGTCTAAATGCATTCATGGCATTTCACTGGGGAAGTTGTTTGTTTACCCTGGACAAGGAAGCAAATCTGTTTTCATGCTCAGCATTTTTGCTCTTTTTTTTAGAGTGAAATTCTTGTTTTATTTTGCAATCCTTCTGACGTCTCCCTCTCAGCTTCTTGTGCGTGATGCCATTTTCTGCTCTGTTCAAGTTGCTTCTTGCCTTTTTAGTCCAGCACTGCAATACTCCAGCACATTCCCTGTGTGTCCTTGTGTCAAGATTTCTTTCTCTCACAGTATTTTTTCCATTTGTGATCACAGAGAACCAGGGGGAATCCTATGTCCTTTTGCTAGATAAGAATTATTTTAGTCATAGTTGAGTAGATTACTATGCAAATAACCTGTTAGTTATAATCTCAAGGTAATGCTGTGATGTCATGGCTTGTGTAGTGTGTTGTGTTTCCTAATACAGAGGGATTTTCAAAGGTACAGGAAAGGAATGAGGAAATCATTGGTTCTGCGTGACCTCGCTAAGCATGTGAAGGTGCTGACTTTTCAATGTTTCAGGAGCTGGTTCAGACCTAGAAAAGTCCATTTTCTAGGCTGGAGGTAGGGAAGGAGGGTGTCACTGAGCCAAGCGTGGGACCTTTGTGTCGTGCAGAAAAAGGTGTGTCAGGTGAAAAATCTGTCTCCGGGACATGCAGTACAGTAAGTGACAAATAATTGCAGTGCAGCAGTTACAGAGGATTAGAAAGTTTCTCATGTAGTAAAGCTTGTGTTGAGTATGTTAATTTTAATTGACTGAATGGTTTAGAGATGATCGGGGATAGCTGAAACTTTTAAAATTAGCCACCTATTCAGCTTTGGAACTGGACCATTATTTTATTATGTTTTGGTGTCCAATTTCTGTCTATCAAGAAACTAGCTGTTGATTTCCAAGTTCCTAAAGAGAGAACGATGTAGACTGATGTGTGAAATTGAAACTTGTATATACATGAAGTGACTGTAACTCCCTGATTTTCCTGCTGCTAATTAGAAGCAAAGTGTATGTGTGTGTATATGTATATACACATGCACATACATATATATGCACAAACATGCATAAAATTTGGTAAATGTTCATGCATGCAGTGTGCGTATATATATATGCAATTATGTTTAGTTACATGCATCTTTATATGCATAGGTATATATATTTAAATGAATTTTTTTCAAAATACAGTTATGAGCTAAATATTTTGTATTTTGAAGAAATTTCATATACATGTATAAAATAAAAAAAATGCAAACATACAGGTGGCAATGTTTCTCTGTTGTGATTGGCAATGAATATCTAACGAGGCTGAGAAGCTGCTCTTTACTACATTGCTAGGCTGTAGCTTGTTCTTTCTCCCATTCACAGTGGCAATACTGACTTCGAAGGAGCCTGACTGGGGTTGTGATCTGGTTGGTTGTGTCGAATTCATGTCATATAGGAAGAAAATAGTAAATGAGGAGTTTTGGCCTCTTCCAGTCTTGGCAGGGCTTATCTCAGTGGGAGCAAGGCTGGACTTATTCTTCAGCTTCCGTGGCCTGTACGTTATTTTAACATGGGCTAACATGTTGTTTCACATGCTAATTATAGTGAGTCTTTTCTAGTGATGGAATTACAGATTTTGTTTCACATAGGGATTGTGGATGGCAGCTACTTCCAAGTTATATCACTTTTAAGTCTGATTCTAGATTTAAATTGTTTGATCTTCTGATTATATTTTAATGCTCTCTTGTTAAGAAATTCATTGGGATTCTGTAGCAGTCACATTGTGTTATCTGTAAAAAGCTGTAGGCTTTTGTATATTAGGTTTGTATTACCTGTTAAGTAATACAAGCTAGTATAAGATATACATAGCATGAGAAAGATGCCTTGCTCTATATTTTTTGTTTCAGAAAATATACTGTTATTATACATGTATGTAACACAAGGAGTGGCAATGAATTAAGTATATAATGGCTGATTTTTTTTTTTCTTCTTTCTTTTGTGGTGCACAAGATAGGATATCTGATGGAGGAAGTTATCACATCATAGTTCTAAGAGTTGTGGAAATTAACACTGTGTAAACATTATTGTCATACAGCGAGAAATTTTTTTTTACTACACTGGAAACCTGTAGGGGAGCCATACATTTCTGTGCATCGACAGTGGAATCACTGTATTAAGGCAATACTATAATGCCATCACATGTTACCGTCATGATCCTGTGCCTTGTCAAGTCAGTGAGAGGTTTGGCGTGGATTTTGATGGATACAGGATGACTGATCAGCAGTGTCACTCACTGTAAGCATATGTGCAACTTCACTTACGCAAGTAGCCTGACATCAAGACCACTTGCTTGAGTAAAGCTGCACTGACACACAAGCCTTTGTCGAGTGGAGTTTTAAGGTTTGTCCCTGTAATGGGACAAACTCCCACCACAACCAGGGGCATTTTGTTCCTAGAAGTCTGTCCTGATTCCATATTGCAGATGTATTATTTTCCCACTGGTCAGTTCCCTTCTGGAAGGAAAATTTTAATACGATGGAGTAACAGTTGCCCTGTTTGATTGTCTCAATCAGGTTTTTCTCATCTAAACATTTTGCTGTACTTCAGATAGACTTACTGCTCTCAGTCATATGACTATGGTTTTGTCTTCACCCTGCAGCCAGTTTCACATGGGTGAAATCTGACCCATGTGAAGGTCCATGGATGTTTCAGAGGTTCTGTTTGAGTATCAAAAGCTCACGGGCCATCTGGAAGATATTTTGATGACACTGGATCCAAACAGGCTTTTTTTTTTTCACTCAGGCGAGGTTCCTTTTTGGATTTCAATGGGAGAAGTACTCAGTGCTTGAGTTTGATAAACCAGATTGAGAATGAATGGATTTAAAATGCAGCCGCGAAGACTGGCGTTAGGTGTTGGGAATAACTTTACAATGATAAAGGGAGTGAGGCATTAGAGTAATTTCTGTGGGAAGCTGCCAGTCTTGCCAACAGTGGAGATCTTTAAGAATGATCCAAGCAAACATGTCAGGAGTGACATGGGGTAGCCGATCATGTCTTGTCCATGGGATGGACAAGGGGACTTTCTGAGGTCCCCTGCAACACTTCTGAAAGGCTGTGAGCACCTGGATGAATGGATACGTCACTTCTGTATCGATGTCCTATTCTTGTTGCCTGCCAAGATCCACATCTGAATTTTCATAAAATGGATTAAAACCCTTTAAAATGTTAAAGACTTCTCCTCACAGTCAGTTTTTTCAGTTTATCTGGAATCCGGTCATTTGGATATCAACAAGTTGGGCTGCTGCTGTCCTTCAGCAGTTAAAGCCTAAAGTCTCCTCTGCAACATGCCAATTTACTTGCAAGGTTGGTGGTGCTATTTTTTCCATGTACTGAATTTTTTTAAAAAGCATGCTCAGGTCAGTTGTCTCTGCCTTTGCATTAAATTTGTCCTGAGCCATTGCTACTGAAACAATATTTTATAATGATATTCTTATCACCTAAATGTATTTTACTATTAACACGTGTTGCATGATTTTGGTACTAAGTAACTACCCTGCTCTCCCTAGCATTGTGATACTGATAAACTGAATGGTGAATAAACTGTGCATGCAGGTTAATGGTCTAATCTCACTGCCTGTGTATGGACAATAGGAAGAATAACATTTACTTCAGTACTAGCGTATCTATTGTATCAGTATTTCAAAGCCATATTATCCTATGGTTGGAAATTAGAGTAAATTAAAAGGAAAAAAAAATGCCTACACAATTGGTTGACAGTTTTTTTGAGCTCAGCACTACTTGTTGCAATTGGACAATGTCTTTTCGTAAGTATACGTTCTAGCATTTATTTCTTTATCTGCTCTTTAAATTATGTTCAAAACTGAACAGAATCTGACATATGATGGAGATCTTCCATGAAGCAGAGAAGATCTGTCTATTAAAAATGCCTGCAAAACGGTCTCACAAGTAGTTAAGGAAAGTATGGCTGAATCTAATCTTACTTTGTAGACCTATTTAAACAATAATATAATATATAATACACCTACCATGCACTGACAGTGAGTCAGTAAAATACTGCATGAAAAAGCATGACAATTTTACAAAGAGAATATCATTATAAAATATTTATGAAACGTCTTTGTGTAATGAACCTTGTACATGGAGGCTTTTGTCCATCATGGGAAGCTAAAAAAATAATAATCAACATTTCATTTACATATGCATGATGCTGCAAAATAGCGTATGTAAACTATTTCTTTCTGTACTGTTCAATTACTTCTGTCATCAGCTCCTACAAGTTTTATTTGCAGTCATTTGTTCAGGTCACTGGTGCCCTCTTTGCTGTTTTCTATAAATTCTGTAAAATAAATGTCCATAAATATACTTTGATGTTGTCTTTTCATAATTAACCATTGTGTTGTTTGGAACCATACTGGCATTTTATGTTAAAATGCCACTACTAGTATGGGTACACCTGCTGCAAAGGGAACATGAAAACAATAGTTTACACCTTTGAAATTGTACAGCAATCTGGTGTAAACAGGTAGAATCTTATTTTTTGTGAACTTTCACATCAGCTCAAATATTTCAGCAAATTGCAACCATTTCTAACCCCATTTATTATCCTCTTGGTTCCTGAGTTCTTTGCATCCATATGCAAAGTATGTCACTTTCGTGGCTTCTAGGAACAAAGGGGTGGAGCCGTCCACCTTTTGAAACAAAATGATACGTCAGTATATCCTTATTACTGATATACATTTTACATGTATATTCGTATCTAGACCCTAACAGAAATTGTTTTACTGATCATTAAATGCCCAATCTTTTCCTGTATTCTTTAAAATATCTTTTTTTCTCTGCCAAGTTTCTAGATTCAGTGAAATTGATACAAAATATGACTATGCAGAGACTATATTAAAAAGCTGATCAATTCTTTGATGTCTAATTAAGAAGAGTACTGTGTTCTCAATGTCCTAAGTGATCTCATGATATTGTAAGCAGGTTGTGATTTTGGCATGCTTGTACGGATTGCACCCAGCATGTAAAAAAATTTCCTTTAATTGTTATGTGAAATGTTTGCATATGTGGTGATTATCTGTGAACTCATTGTACATGTATCCAAATGTGTTTTCTATTGTGCTTGATTTTGCTGGCCATTCTTGAATGTCTTGGCAACTCAAGAAACATATGTTCTGTGCTGTCCTCTGTAATGCGTATACTCTTTGATGTTTTGTCATATTTTGTCAGCTTTTATTTTACTCTTTTTCCAACAACATATCTTTATATTTGTTGGAAACAAATTTATGCAAAGACAATTTTAGTAAGCTTTGCTCAACATTATTTTATTTATTCATTTGCCAAAGCTTGTTCAAACTTTTAAACATCCACCTGGTGTAAATCTTTTGCAGTTAATCCACCGTCAGACTTGAATTTTACAATTATAGATGAACATAATGTTCAAATGTCATGGAAAAGGCCACCAGATGCAATAGTGGGTTACAGGATAACAGTGGTTCCAACAAATGGTGAGTTCTGTAAAATTTTGTTATGTCATTAAATTTTTGGAAAACTTGGGTCTTATCTCTAACCTGGGTATAAGAGTAGCTATTAACATCTTTCTGAAGTTTGTGATCAATACTGGGTAGCAGCAAAGAACATACAGGAAGGAGCAGTGATTGTTCAAAGTTAGAGTTTTTCTTACCGTAGCGTTTCTTCTTTGGGGACTGCAAGTAGGAAGTTTTGGACGCCTTTCCTTTGCAAGGAGTAAAAAGAAGGTAGAATCATCACTCTGCTCCTCTCCTGCCAGCAGTGATGTCATATGTCATATAACTTCCTGATAATGGCTGTGTAAGATACCCATTATTCTGTTTCACTTTGAGAGATGCTCAGTGGAAAAGAGAAATTGAATCAGAACTGGATCGTGATTTGTTACATGATAGTACGTTTTGTATGTGCATTTTAAGTTTCAAATTTCCTAGAATTTATTAAACACTGCAGGTATTTTGTTCACTATTGAAGACAGGTTAGTTGGAAGTTTCATGTTTCGAAATTCATACTTCAGGAAAAAAGAAGGTGTTATTGTTTTAAGATTATCATGGGGTTTTAGATAGATAATTCTCTGTTGCTGGTTTGTTTTTTTTTTTTAATGATCAACTTGTCATTGATATTGCAGGATTTAAAGGCTGCATTAACTGTTTTATATATTTATTGCAGATGGGCCTACTAAAGAATTTACTCTTTCACCTAGCACTACCCAAACTGTCTTATCAGATCTCACACCTGATATAGAGTATGTTGTATCAATAGCTTCATATGATGAAAGAGAGGAGAGTCTACCTGTGTTTGGCCAATTGACAAGTAAGTACCTGTAATACAATTAGAAAATTGAGTAAGATAACCGAGTGGTCATTCACAAAACTTGTCTTTGTTCCCATTTCTCAACAAATTTGCCACATACCTAAACTCAGATCAGATGTAGCTATCTGAGCAGCCTTTTTCCATTAAGCATAATTCCTAGTAAAAGCAGACATAATTTGCAACAGATAAGAGGAGATGAATATGGATATACTGTGTCTGACAACCCCCATAGAGTTATTTGCAGGAGGCCACTGGCTCTTTTGAACTAAACCTGCTTGCTGTAGACTGTATCTGCTGAAGTCAAGGGGAAGACTTTCATTGACCTCAGTGACAAATTAATCTGACCAGCTTCTTGTATGTGTGTGGGGAAAAAAGGCTAAATACCTTCATCAAACAATAACATGTGACACAATATGTCTATATGCATAATAAAATATGGAATTTAAATTTTTAAAATTTGTATTTAATAATTAAATAGAGCTTAAAATAAATGTAATTAAATAAAAATGTTAAACACAGCAGACTATCTTCTTTGACACATTTTGGCATATGTCCCAGGCTTCCCAAACAACCATGGGAAAATTACTTATGATGAGTTCCCCTATGTGTTAGACCAATAGTTAGACCAATAGACCAATAATATTGGTATTTCATCCAGGGATGTTTCAATTAATTTTCAGGAAATTACTGTACAAGATGTGCAAATATAGAGGGTTCTTAATTATTTGCATTTTCTGTATCTTGTGTTGCCCTGAATGCTATGTTGTCAAATCTGTAAGTACAGGTGATGTATACATAACTTGCATTTATGTTTTCATGTTCTGAGGCTTGTCAGATTTGTGTCCCTAATTCCCTACATGCTTTTCTTTGATGTTTCCAAATTTAATCTGATTCCCTCCATTAATTCTATGTTGTGCTTTGTGCAGTTCAGACAGGTGGTCCAGGGATACCAGAGGAAAAGAAGGTTGAGGCTCAATTACAAAGTAAGTTGTTTTGTCTTTCAGCTTATCTGACGTTTCAGAGAGAAGTGGTCTAGGTCTAGGTCCCCATATAGTTAAACTAGGGCCCCATATAGTTAAACCGTGTTCCTGTGTTATACCTAGCAATGAAATTTACTTGTAAAATTGTCCATAGATAAGAAAACTTGAGAAGGGACTGGGATGGAAGGAATTTATAGCTGCATTGAAAGAATATGGTGCAAAGTTGTAACCGAAACTAGGAATTTCATGCAACTAAACCAAGCAAGTCCACGAGTGTCGTAATCCTGTTAACAAAAGACGTTGTGCTGTGGATAAAAGGCATTGCAGAAGAACTTGTGCAGCTATTATGGGGAGATAAAGATCCAAAGCAGAAGTGTTAACAAAATGAAATGTTCCTATCACATCAAACTGTTGCAAAAAGTTTTGTATGTGAATTTTCATCTGCTGTGGCATAACAGATATTGTGGCATAGCGTGAGAGGTGTCTCAAAACTGAGTATCTAGGTGACAGTTGCCTTTTGCTAATGGCAGCTAGAAGGCTCATATGGATGTTCACTTACGCGAATAATGCTTCCCCAAGTAAGATATTCCAGATAAGAATATCAATCTGTTAGATATCTGTTTGTTTTATCTTTTACCTACTAAGTTTCTGTCAGACCTTTCTCACTGATTTGTAAGAACGTGATTGCTCATTTGCTAACAGAGATGTTTTTTTTTTCTGTGTTTCAGGATGCTCCATAAGTGCAATGACAGATTTAGTTTTCCTGGTAGATGGTTCATGGAGTGTGGGGAGAAATAACTTCAAATATATTCTGGACTTCATGGTTGCTCTTGTATCAGCTTTTGACATTGGGGAAGAAAAGACGAGAGTTGGAGTTGTTCAGTACAGTTCAGATACAAGAACAGAGTTCAATTTAAATCAGTATTTCAGAAGAAGTGATCTTATTGATGCAATTAAAAGGATACCTTACAAAGGTGGCAACACAATGACAGGTACAGATTTCCCACATGCCTGTTTATTCAGCATTTCATTTTATAATTCAAATTTGCTTCAAATCTTAGTTCATTCAAGGCTAATAAAATTCAACTTGTGGTGTGGTTTTTAGGTGAGGCTATTGATTACCTGGTTCAAAACACCTTCACTGAGTCTGCTGGAGCAAGAAAAGGCTTTCCTAAAGTAGCAATTGTCATTACGGATGGAAAAGCTCAAGATGAAGTTGAAATTCCTGCAAGAGAGCTTCGCAACATAGGAGTTGAAGTTTTTTCTTTGGGTACGTTGAGTTTTTCTGATGATTGAAAGATTAACATTCCTAAAGAAGCAACTTATATGTTTTACAGATTCTGTGTTTCAAGAATTTCGCTATGCCACTCTTTCCATGTGTATGCCTTGAAATGGGTTGTTTGCGCCTTCCAGAGTGGAACATACCAGTTGTGTTAATTTGATAGTAATTCTGTAGCTCCTACATGGAGATTAAGATGACTGACAAGTATAGTTTCAACACTGGCCTTATTGAAGATACCACATTATTTTCTCAGGTTGAAAATGGAGTATGTCACTTACCTGTATTAATCATTATTTTGTAGATCGATTATTGATGACGACAGAAGATAGAACTGAATTAAACTCAGCTTTACCCCAGGATGTTCTGATATTGTATGAATACATTCACAGGTGTCTGTATTTTGTGGCCACTTAACACAGTCCTGTCTATTGCAACTTGTAGGAATTAAAGCAGCAGATGCAAAGGAACTCAAGCTAATTGCATCTCAGCCTTCACTGAAGCATGTGTTCAACGTGGCTAATTTTGATGGAATTGTCGATATACAGAATGAAATTATCTTGCAAGTGTGCTCTGGTGTTGATGAACAACTAGGTGAACTGGTCAGTGGAGAAGAAGGTGAGATATTTTATATAACTATATTTATTGGCTTCAGTTTATTCTGATTGCATGTTTAAGGGGTTATGCCTACTTCCTTTGCTTTATTTCTGGAGTTTGATCCTTTGCCTCATTAGCAAGTGGGGAAACCAGGTCTCAGCTTTGTGCACTTAAATGCAGGAGAACAGAACATGCGACGTAGTAGATTTGGAATAGCTCCATTATTCCATATTTTCAAGGGCAACACAGTGATGTGCAGCTATCAGAGTCTCATACAGCCAGTTTGGACACCGGCATCACTTCTGTGGAAAAATGTACTAAAGGGAAAAAAAAGTGCGTGGTGAATGGGCAGAATATGTAATAGGTTAAGAACAAAGGAATGAAAACTGGAGAATGCTGAGAAAACACAGACGTCAAGCTGTATCATTGCAGCTTTCTGGCCTCGTAAGCTTCTAAGTCACTACTTTTTCTTTGACCAAAATGTCAGCAGAGGTGACTCCACTGTCATTGTGCTCTGCTCAGGTCTGCATTTCTTCACACTTTCTACTGTGTTTCTGTGGGTGTAGCTTTCACTGCTAGTTGAAATAGTATTAAAGCAAGGCAGCATTTCTCCTGGAACGTCTACTACACTTGGGGGACCACAAATGCATTGTTCATATTTCTACCCTCTCACTGATGCCTCGTTTGGACTGTCCTGTAATTCACTTGTGTTTATTTATGCTAAAAAAATAAGTGATTTTTAGCAAACATTAAGCAAAGATAACTAACTTTATTCTAGAAATAAAAACCTGGAAGAAAATCAATTTATAATTATAATTAATATTTTGCATTTGGTTTTGATTTCTTTCAGTGGTGGAACCTCCTTCAAATCTGGTGGCCACTCAGATCTCCTCAAAATCTGTTAGGATCACTTGGGATCCATCCACAAGCCAAATAACTGGCTATCGGCTGCAGTTCATTCCAATGATAGCTGGTGGAAAACAACATGTACTGAGTGTGGGTCCTCAGACTACTGCTCTGAATGTTAAAGATCTCTCTCCAGACACAGAGTATCAAATTAATGTTTATGCAATGAAAGGACTGACCCCCAGTGAGCCAATAACAATAATGGAAAAAACACAACAAGTAAAAGTTCAAGTGGGTGAGTTAGGAGCTACTGTGTTATTTTCAAACAGTAGCTTTTTGTTGTTTGAACCTCTGATGCTTGTTTTAATATCATACCTTTACTATTTATAAGAAACAGCTTTACTCGGAATGATTTATTTCCTTTATAAAAAACCGGGTATGATATTCAAACTGCAGATGCAATTGTAATGCTCTGGCTATTGAATATCTGTTTAAAGTGGTGATTCTTTTTCTTCACAGAATGCTCACGTGGTGTGGATGTAAAAGCTGATGTTGTGTTTTTAGTGGATGGTTCCTACAGCATTGGTATCGCCAATTTTGTTAAAGTAAGAGCCTTTTTGGAAGTGTTAGTTAAAAGCTTTGAGATATCGCCTCGAAAAGTACAGATAAGTCTTGTCCAGTACAGCAGAGATCCCTATATGGAGTTTTCTTTGAACAGATACAACAGAGTGGAAGACATAATTCAGGCTATTAACACCTTCCCCTACAGAGGTGGATCTACCAACACAGGCAAAGCGATGACATATGTGAGGGAGAAAGTATTTGTTACCAGTAAAGGATCAAGACCAAATGTGCCGAGAGTCATGATTCTTATTACTGATGGAAAATCATCAGATGCTTTTAAAGAACCTGCAATAAAGCTGAGGGATGCGGATGTAGAAATATTTGCAGTTGGTGTGAAGGATGCAGTGCGTACAGAGTTAGAAGCAATTGCATCACCTCCTGCTGAAACCCACGTTTACACAGTGGAAGATTTTGATGCTTTTCAAAGAATATCATTTGAACTTACACAGTCTGTCTGCCTACGGATTGAGCAGGAACTGGCTGCTATAAGGAAAAAATGTAAGTAACTACTATTACTTAGAGAAATGTAGAGAATGCGATGAAAAAAGATTGTAACCAATGTTTTGTGCCTAAGGAATTGATGATATTGTCCATATACAAATGATAATTTTAATAACTGGGGATTTGGGTCTCATTTTCAAACATATTAAAAGCAATGGGGGAAATTAATGGAAAAAAGGACCTGAAAAAATTATTGGAGAAATATTTTTTTCCCCTTCCCTCCTAGGTACCTAGAAAACTATTAAAGTGTGTGTCTATCTGGAACGACCTTAGTGGATGTGCTCTGCTTTTACACTCAATGTCTTGAGTAAAACAGTTACTAGGGCCATTCTTCTTTAGCGGTCCAAAATGAGGTAGCTGGTTTAAGCTTGTCTTTTAGAATTTCAAAGGCAATGGTGCAATGCCAACACCTCCAGAAGGTGATTTGATTAATTTTTAGTGTAAAATGAATGGCCCTCTGAAATGGGCTTAGACAAGACAATTTGAGACAGCAAAATCTAGGTGATATTAATATAAATCTAACTGTAAAAACTGAAATGAAATAGCACGTGAAAGTCTTCACATGCATCCAAATTTGGTGAGCTTGGATAATGTTTAATATTTGAAAGATTTCTAAATGACCAACTTTTGGTCAGCTAAAGTTACTTATGATCAGTTGCACCCTCAGTGTCCCTACCTATATTTAGTAGAACAGTAACATTGAATAGTCCCCAGTATTGAAAACCCCACTCTCTTTAAAAATAAGCCTTTTGTTTCAGGATAGCTTTGAGGAACAAACCAGCAAAGCAGCCTTTGTTTTAGAGGGCTCAAGCAGTCTTAACATCCCCACTGTTAGGCTGACTAGGCCAACCAAAACAAGCCCAGGATGTCAGGTTTGTGTTTGTGCCTCATGTCAAGTTCCTTGTTTCCCTTTGACTCCATTCCTGAAAAAATACTGGGATTTATTTTGTCCTATTTGTAATCTAGATCTGAAAAAATCCAAGGATTCTTGGTTCCCATTGAGGGTATAATGTTATTTCTGTTCATGGGACATGTGAAAGAGGGAACTCAACTTGATCATCAGATTCTAACTTAAGTTTTCATAAATACATTTTTTTAGATGGAATGTTCTCATTCAATATAGAAATCACTGTGTTGGTGCTTCTACTCATTATTGTATGATTTGAGACAACCTAGATATGAACTTCATGAAATTTGATAGCTATAAGCAAGTATAGAAAACAAATACTGTTGCATGTGCAACAAAATATCTGTTCAATTAGAATAAATAAAATTATTGAGGGACATTTTTAATTTAATTTAGAGATTTTGTATTAAAAAATATTCTAGCAAGTATGCCTCATCTGTGCATTTTTATTTTCATACAGCTTACGTACCCGCAAAGAATATGGTCTTTTCTGATGTAACATCTGACAGTTTCAAAGTGAGCTGGTCTCCAGCTGGATCTGAGGTTTTGTCCTATCTAATTAAATATAAAGTAGCAGTCGGTGGAGATGAATTCATTGTTTCAGTACCAGCTTCGAGTACTAGCTCAGTTCTCACCAACTTGCTCCCTGAAACTACTTACGCAGTCAGTGTGATTTCTGAATATGAAGATGGTGACGGCCCTCCCTTGGATGGAGAGGAAACCACTTTAGAAGGTAGGCTTCCCATTATTCTCGGACACAAAAGAGTTATATGTTCAAATAAGAATTTGCTTTGAGAGAATGGGTGTATGTGGAACAGCCAGCTAAGGCTGAGAAGCTGTACTAGTATGCAGGATGAGAATAAACATTGCTGTCTCTCAATGCCTTTGGTAAAGATACGAAATTCCAATAATAGGCCAACATTAAATCATTAAGATTGGATTTTATTTTCCCTGAAAGTTGGATGGATGCTGTGTTTCTTTGCAGTGCCCTGGTTTTGAATGAAGTCAATAATATGTTGGATTTGATGATCTTAAAGGTCCCTTCCAACCTCAGCAATTCTATGATTCTATAAATTAATTGGCATGTAGTAGTCTTAATATACAGTTAAGTTGGACTAGGTGATCATTGTACGTGCCTTCCAACTGAACTATTCTATTCTATTTAATATTTATGACTTGGATGCAGGAATGCATGTTGACTTCAATTCATTTAAAGTCAAGCATGTTACCTATGTAATTTGCTGTGTCTACATCTAACTTACATTAAAAGAAATTCTGTTTTATGTACCATAGGCTCAAAGGGGGCTGAGTTTTTGATCAGCTGTTTCTCATCAGAACTTCATGGGTCTGATCCAGTAACTCTTACTGATTCAAAACTTTCACTGATGTTAGTATGAGTTTATGTGATCAATGGCTGTAAATTTAAGCGTGGTGGCTGTAGTTTTTCTTGGTAGACTTGCCATGATGCATTTCCACTGATTTAAAGAAGGGTGACAGTAAATTTGATTTTTCTATTCCAGTAGTTGAATACTCAGTCTAGTCTAAATCATGCTTCTTAAAATATTGATCTACTCTTTTTCATTATTCCATGCTGTCATTTGTGACCTTTGGTGATGTAAATGGTTCCAAGGGAGCAAAAGAAACAGCATGGAAATTTGTTAATTGCTTTCCTCTTAGGACTGACAGAAATACACACTTATAAAATAGCTTAGTTTGGATGTTAAGTTTGGAAGATAAAGGTTTCGCTGTTGGTGTGCATATTTCCATGACTGTATCAGTCAGAATGTTTTGGCCACACATAAATTTCCCTTAGGAAAACAGAGAAGCTCTTGGCTGATAGAATATGTAGCTTGTGAGCGTAAGGGTCAGGAGAAGGAATAGCTTTCACAAAAATAATCAGTATTCCCATGCTGCAACTGATACTACCTTCAATAATTGTCAGCATCTTGATCTGATGAAATCCCAAAAAGTCTGAGAAGACAGAGTTCTTCTACAATCATGTAAACATCAGCAGCTCTCCATGCAGATCTAGCTAACAATTTGGGCCAGACAGCTTTCTTGGCAACTGGCTTTGGTTTCAGGCTTTTAAAGAATTTGAAAGTATTGTGTTTCTGATTAGTAGAAAACAAGTTTGATTCTTTGAAACTGGGATTATTAATTGCTCCACTCTTAGCAGGTCTGTAATTTAACACTGAAGAACAATGCTTTTGGCATATAATAGAATCATAGAATGGTTCAGGTTGGAAGGGACCTTAAAGATCATCTAGTTCCAACCCCCCTGCCATGGGCAGGGACACCTCCCACTAGACCAGGCTGCTCAAAGCCCCATCCAGCCTGGCCTTGAACACTTCCAGGGATGGGGCATCCACAGCTTCCCTGAGCAACCTGTTCCAGTGTCTCACCACTCTCACAGTAAAGAATTTCTTCCTGATATCCAATCTAAATCTACCCTCTTTCAGTTTGAAGCCATTACCCCGTGTCCTATCATTACAGTCCCTGATAAAGAGTCCCTCCCCATCATACTTCAGACAGTGAACAACAAAAACCACAACTTTTTTTGCCTAAATGACAGTGCTATGTGCTGCTAGGCAACCTGCAGCACAGTAGATCTTAATGTATGTCGGAAGAGTCAAGTCCTTCTTTTGTGTGCCCGTTGAGTTCGTATGAAATTACCTGACCGGCTGTATCTTTTGACAAGGAGCAGACCAGGTTAAATCATTCACCACAATTTCTCCTTAATTTCTGTGATAATAAGCTATTTCTTGTCTTTGAGTTTTGAGACTTAATTCAGAAGCCTTTTTTAAACGTTAGATGCAACTCATATTACAAGGAATATATTTTTTTGTTGTGAAAATTTAATTTAAGGAATTAGAATTGTTGTTGCGCTTTTTCCTGTTGCATTTACCTTGGTCATTTCTTTAAAATAGGAGAGCTGCCCGTGTGTAGTCAGGTATATCTGACAACTCTCTGTACATGGAGGTGATGCAGAAGCAAATGGCCACAGCAAAGAAATCTATAAGATTTGTTGTGTTAAGAGATTTCCCCACCATGCCCAAATGTCCCTTAAATAGTTCAGTTCTATTGTTACTGCTATACACAATCAGACTGTCTTAAGTTTCAGAAGTGGTTGTATAAAGCGGGATTAATGTACTTTTGGGGACAACTTTGTTACAACTGATGATTGTAACTCTGGCCCTAAATTTTCAGAAAAGACTAATGGTTTGCGTGCCTTAAAACAATGGGAGGGCAATATAAGCTGTTGTTTTGTTAAACTGGATGAGCTAACAGAATGGTTTGAATGATTTCTCTTCAGATACTACTTCATTAAAAACAAATATTTACAAATTATATGCGTATATTTTTTGCAGTTAAAGGTGCTCCTCGAAACTTAAGGATAACAGATGAAACTACTGATAGCTTTGTAGTTGGCTGGACTCCAGCTCCAGGAAATGTCCTACGGTACAGGCTTGTATATAGACCGCTTACTGGAGGAGAAAGGAGACAAGTGACTGTCTCAGCAAATGAAAGATCAACTACTCTACAGAACTTGATCCAAGATACAAGATATGAAGTGTCTGTTATTCCTGAGTATCAGTCTGGGCCTGGGAATTCCCTGAATGGATATGCAAAAACTGATGAAGGTACAATGCTGTGAATGTAGTAAGCTTGAGAAGAATTCCCTGCATGCTGACATATACCTACTGAAAAGAGAATAACCCATATTGGCCATATGTATTATTCCAGATGAACAGGGACTTACAAAATTACTCAAGCCTAGTTGAGAGGTAATTTAAGACAATATAATTTATCAAAACTGTAATATTTAATTTTAAACGATAGTCTATTGAACCTGAAACACCTACTATGGCAGAGTAACTTGGGTGAAGAATCTGCTTGTATGTTTAATTAATTGTCCTTATGATTCTTCATATTGTCAGTGATATAAATTATATTTCTTTTCATCAAATTCAGACCCTGTTTGAACTTTTTTCTGAATGGCTAGCAAGGAATGAATGGAACATTTAATTTACTAAAATTATCACTGTAGCCTTAACTTGTATGAAAATGTATGAACCTTTAACAGGTGTCATGCCTTATTAAACAAAATCCAAAGATTACAGAGACAGCATGAAAGTCCTGATCACTGGTGAAACTTCACTGAGATTGTAAATATAAGTAACCAGAAAAACTATCATCAAAAATAACTCTGTAGGAAAACATAATATGTTAATTTCACCTTTCATTGGTGATCTTTGACTTGATTCTGCAGACAGTGACTTCAGCGTGTATCTTGGCATGTTAAAGTTGAGCATATGTTCAGGTGCTAATATGTATAAGTGTTCCAGGGTTGAGCCTGTTTTAGCAGAAACAAATAGAAGCATAAAGACTTCATTGGACATATTTCCTTAAGGAGGGTGGGGATGGAATTCTACAATCCTGGTTGCAGTAAAGTTATACTGTAGCAGCGTTAGTGCAGGCTATTCAGGAATTATTTTTTCAGAATTAAATCCTATGTTGTGGTAACCTAAAAAATAAACCAGGAAGTGATGCTTGCTTCAACTTGTTTTCAACATCTTTTGACACGTGCAGTCCGAGGACATCCAAGAAATTTGAGAGTTTCTGATGCTACAACATCAACAATGAAGTTGTCTTGGAGTCCTGCTCCTGGCAAAGTGCAGCAGTATTTTATAACATACACTCCAGTCGCAGGAGGTGAAACTAAGGAAGTGACTGTGAAAGGTGACACTACCTCTAAAGTGCTGAAAGGCTTAGACCAAGCCACTAGGTATGCACTGACTGTGTCTGCCTTGTATGCTTCTGGAGCAGGAGAGGCCCTTTCTGGAGAGGGAGAAACACTTGAAGGTAATTATTTATTGTTTCTGTACAGTCATTCATTTATTTGATTGATGTTTAAGGTGTCTTAAATCGTACTGTTTTCCTGAGTTTTCTGTAGAAGTAAATATGTGAATGAAAAAATGGGCATAAAGACATTCTCCTACTTTACAGGGATTTTCCAAACCTACTGTCTGTCAGAGAAAACAGTAGGGTCAAATCAACTGCTTGCGGAGGGGGATCTGGGTCTCTTGAAAAAGATATTGCCAGAAGCACCAACCAAAACTGAGTGTACTTCAACACCAGCCTCAGTGAAATATTTTGTCTTACAACTCTCAACTTCCAAGCAGTTTTAGTGGCAGATTGTTCTTAATGTAACAGGTTTAATGGGGTTAAAGTATCTCACTCATTTGAAAATTTGCAGGGTTTCTACTGTACTGAGGCTGAAAGATGTTCAGGGACCATTTTTACATTAGAGAAGCAATATTTAGTCGAGGCATAGGAATAATGAATCAGATCCTGCTTTTAACTAACAGGAGTAAGAACCTGGATCTGAGCATTAACAGAATGCTGGCAAAAGCCTAAGTTGGAGCCAAAGACTTTCTTATAAGGAGGGGAGGCTGCTCTCGCTCTGCCTTTGAGCAGAGAATTTCTCAGGCTTGCTTTCTGTGAGCATTCTCAGTGTCATCTGTTCATTGTCAGAGGATAGGGAAAGCTGCCTCCTAGGCCATGAAAGGAAGTGTGACTGTGCTCTGTGCTGGCCAGGTATGTATTGCTAAAGTCTGGCACTGCAGCTGTGTAGGCATGGGCACTTGAAAACATCTTGCAGATGAATTACGTGGAATTAAAACTTGTCCATTGACACTAATGGAGTTATAGTATGGATATAATTGGCTCTCAGTTTCTCCATCAGTTTAACTTTTTGTTTTTGACATAGGTTAGGAAGCAAACCAGAAAACCTATTTTGAATAGGAAACTGTAAAAAAATAAAAATCAGTTCCAATGATTCACCAATACGCTGAATTCATCCCACTAGAATTTAGACGCATATTTGAACACTGCAGTTTGCAGCATGGACTCTCTAGGATTCTTCTATGATTAATGAAGAAAGGCAGATACATCCAGAAGGCAGGTAGTCAATCTGAGATCTCATTTTTCCTTCAAAGGAACATTTCTCTGTCCGTTGACTATAGAAGGAGCAACCGAGAGCCAGGCACCAAACTCCTGCCTGCCCCCCTACCTAAGTCTCAGGCAATCCATCTACTTTCTCTGATGGCTGCACCCTGTCTCAGGGTACCAGACACCTTGCAGTTTTCATGCTGCAAGTTTGCTAACTCCCTTGCTTTCACTACCCATGCAAGATCCAAAATGCTTCTTTTGTGGGAGAAAAGGACCTGTCTCCTGCCCGGAACACTGCTCAAGTCGGGTAAGGGAGAACGGGTAGCTGCCCATATTCTGCCCATATCCTCCAGAAAAGCCAGAGATGATCAGGATTTAGTGAAATTCCCTGTTGGTGGTGGTGCTGCCATTTCCTTTTGTATAGTATTCTACTAGGACTAACACTTCTTTAGGAGGAAGAGGGAGCATGGAGGTGTAGGCCTTAGTCTGGGGGAGTTTGAACTCACATCTCCACATCCCAGCAGATTCACAATGCTGTAGTGTATGCTGGGCAAGAGTCTCCTTTACTCTTTCTGTTGAACCTGAGCCACTGTACACCCAGGAATGCAAATTTCACTCTCAGAACAAGAGCAGACTGGATCCCAAGTGGACAGAGGAGCCTGACATCCCTGCTTTTTTCTCTGTGCTGTCACTGGAACGAGGAATTCCTCGGTCTTCCTTTGCAAATCTTGAGAGGCCTCTGTCTCTCTGTTAAACAGACTGAATTGTCCACTTCCTTATGGAGATGCCTCAAGTTTTAGTGAAGGGTTGACCAAGTTAACTGTTTACGCTTCGTAGAAAAATTTTCATTGAGTATCTTTGTAGTAGACCCGTGAGAGTCCCTTTATTAACATGGAGCTCTGAAGAGATCAAGTGTGTTCAAATTCGTATAATAAGCTTAGCTTTTTAGCCTATCATAAAACTTGAGCAGTAGAAAAGTCTTTTAAGGCATTGCCTAGAGCTTCAGTTAAAACATATTCTAAATAGAGAGAGCAGTGAATGAAATACAGCAGAATCAAAAAGACAGAGTCATCAGAAAAACAGAATTCGGTCTCAGGTAGAGACTGTCTTGTCCTTCCAGTCCTCCCCCCACAGGAGAGCTCTGATTCTGATTTGGAATTTCTGCAGTGATAAATTGTCAATGAGAAGAGTCAAAGAATTTAAAAGGATAGTTGACTATATCTCAGGAATGGATTTATACGTAACTAGATGGAATTTAAAATGGATGTTGCACTTAAAAGGATACAGAAACATTCCTGTAAGAGGTTTTACTCCAAGCAACTGAATTAAAACCTTATGTCAAAAATTCTGTAATTCTTGACAGATTTTGTCTTGTGATAAATAAGAATAAATGAGCATCCTGTCACGTAACTGAATTACTTTTTATTCAGTTCCTCAGCTGGGAGAAAACCAAATTAAAAATGACTTTTATCATTTTGACAGGTATAGCTTTTTGACTCAAGTGCATATCTTTTGAAGATTCAGCTGGATTTGAAAATCCTATCAAGGTGCACTCCAGAAAACATTATTTTTCGCATTAAACCTGTCTATTAAATTTTTCTTGGTTAGATAAAATGATAGTAAGAGCATATACAGATGTCAGTCATTACTGGCTGATCAAAGGTAAAGAACAGAATACAAATTTCTGTTTGCATGACAACAGAGGCCTAAATCATGATGTTTCCTCATGGAACATCCACTGTGTATTTCAGTAATCAGCATATCTGCAGTTTCATGAGGTAATAAAAATACTTGAATTAGGACAAAATTCTTTGGACATGGTCCATAGATATTTTAAAAGACTCTCTGACTAATGTTATGAAAGGTTCTCAGAATATCTGTTGAAGTACATATAAACCAATATTTCATTGTATGGTACTTTCTTACCTCATTGGAGGATAAGAAGACAAAACCTTTGAGGAAAAACAGAAAATTAAGAACAAAAGGGTGGCAATTTTGGAACTGAAAGGGAACATTCAAACTTCAAAGCTTAGTATAGAAGTTTACTTGAAAAAAGAAGTTATGCTGCCTGTGAAGCTGAAATAAATTTGGTTGGACTTGGCTGAAGATACACAGGTCAGTGAAGTGAATACTTGACTAACTATTAGCTGAAATAACTTGTCTGACTGAGTCTGGGAATGGGACAGATCTTAACTCCTAGAGAAATAAACTTATCAACAGTAATGACAAAAAAGCTGTGAAAGGAAGCATAAAAAAGTGGTTAGTATTTCAGTTAGTTTTTCCATGAGCCATAGTGTCTGAGAAACAAAATAATGCAGCGTGTGTTTGTCATTGGCAACAGCACTGAAGTACTGAACACCTAAGTATTTTCCTGTATCAGGAATCCCAGTGGGGCTTACTTGATGTCTTCACCATATGAATTCTCACCAAATCTATCCAGTCAGTGATGCCATAGTTGCTGGCCACTTCAGTTCATCATCATCTCCAGAGCTAGGCTTGAGATTGCCTTTCAAACTGGGATAGTCGTTAATTTATGGTATTGATACTGAGAAATCAGTTTGGGTGTAGGGAACATTTCAGCACTAACAGGAAAGTGAGAAAAGAGGAGCTGGATACAGTAGCTTCTCCAGCCATTGTGTAGTCAAGCGGCAGGAAATGAAAAATCCAAGCTCTCAGATGTTTATGGAATTTTACTGAGTCACTAAATGGTCCCCTGTGACTAAGTGTGTAGATGAGCATTCTTACTGCCTTCAGTAATGATTTATTTTGCTCTGCATGTAGTAGGAGAATTCACGTGGGCAGTTACTGCGTCTCAGTTGCAAGGGTAGCCTTCAGCAGAGAGAGAAAACCTGGTAATTTTTTAGACTGTTCTAACATGATTTGCAAGAACATTTCTGCCCAGGCACTCACTGAAGGTCCTTCCATTATGTGTGTTATATTCAAAGTATTTTGGAGCAGTTAAAAATTGCTTTTGGATGTTCCTCCTCTTCCTCTGCTTTGCTTTGCACGACAGTTTTTCAGTGTTTTGAAGTGGCTTGTCTGTTTTGGGGTACTTGGGAAAATCAATCTATACAAGCCCAGTAATCATTCTGTGTACTTGATATTATTTACCATCTGGGGAATCTCTGCTTCTCCTTTTGTTTTTCTTTTTGCTAAGTATATGCTTGCCCTTATTGTTTCTCCACGTAAAACAGAGGACAATTATACCCCCAAGTAACTGTAGATAATCTCTTCTATAAACTGTTTGCATAGCTATTTGGTCCTGCCCAAAGATAAGCACATGCCAGAGGATCAGAATTTTATGAACTGTTCACAGACAACATGGTACAGAGAGTTTAGCAAATGAGTAATCAGAAAATTACTCCTTTCTGAGGGTGCTGTCCCATACAGGTAACCGTTATTCAGAGAGAATGGGTTTCTTTCTTTTTTGTTTGTGGAGTGGGAAAAGAGAAACAATGTTTTTGCCCCTTTGTTGAAGGATTGTGCTTTCCTTCTTCAGTAATTGAGATTTTAGGAAATTTATAGTGGTCTGATCTTTTATACAACCTCTTTCAGTCACTGGCTGATTTTGTCTGCAGTTACGAAGTACCATCCAGAGGTGAAAGTTCTGGAGCTTTATATTTCATACTGCATTAAACATAACTGCACGTGCAAAATATGTGCTGTAGAAAACTCTCCTCTTTTATCCTCTCACTTTCGAAAGTGCATGGTGATCAATCACTAGGCAGCTTTGGTTGGAGCCCTTCTATAAAGGTGCCATGGAAAAATTTTCCTCAGACACGTTTTGTTGGCTGTGATTCCCCTCAGCTCACACAAAGTCGTTGAAACTGCTAAAGTAAATGAAATCAGTGCAGGCTGCTGTTTGCTGTGTGGTGGAACAAGGCTTGTGGCAACCGGAGGAACTAAACGAATTAGCACTGATGGTTATATTTGATGATACATAACGCAGATTGACGAACAAGCACAAAGCACCCACAGGAATGCCTTAGGGAAAAGTCTCCCTCTTATCCCCAAACACCCCAAACGTTAACCATTTGGCTTTCAGGTTTTTTTTGGATCATATGATCTTACCCAAGTCATCATACACCAGAAATAAAATACAATGATAAGCATAGTGAGGGCGGTGAGTGTAAATGCAACAGACAGCAAGCGTTTTGTGAGAGCTACTGTTTTTCTAATCTGTTTTTTAATAAGAGAGGTAGTTGCAAGTCTGGCAAGAATTTGGTTTTCTGCCCAAAGGCATGCTGTCATATGAAAAGAACATACTGCACGTTAGCCGCTAAATAGATTAACCTTCGTAATTTGCAGTTGTTTTAAAGAGAAACAAATTCATTGCTAGATTAAGTAATCTACACAAAAATGTTTAATCCTACTGCATGTCTGAAAATTTGAAAGCTGCAGATCTGTTTTATGAGTGTCATTTTGCTGGCAGTTATGAATTTTTCAGAACAGCTTTAAGAATATTTCGGTTACTGAGTTTAAGCAGTCATTACACTTTTAAGTACGAATTTCAGAGAAATTTAAGAAAAAAGCTTTTTTTCTTTTTTTTTCTTTCTTTTTTTTTTTTTTTAAGAAAAAGATTCAGTGGTCAGATTCCCATCTTGCTTGCACTGATAAATTTCAAAGTATTTTCCACTGATATCAGTGAAGTTCCTAGGCTAAAACCACGGTGTAAATGGATGTAGTTCTTTTGAAAGAAATGAGACTGCTAGTCTATATTAGTCCATTTTATTCCTTACCTGTGTACATTTTAGAATAAACAACAGGAGGTGTAGGGTATTATATTCAGGAGATAAATTTAAGAGATAATTATGTCATAGTCTCTTCCCCTTTAGAAAGATAATCTTTATGTTTTAGTGACGTAGGGCCCAGTCCTGCCATCCCATTTGAGAGGTACTCTGTGCTGTGAGAGTTAGGCTGTACTAAAGCAATATGTTAAAAAAAGTTGTCATGACTGAGTCACTTTTCAGTTTTATATTATTTTCTGTTGTATATATTTCTTAGAGATTAGGTTTAGGGATTTTGCTGAGGCGGGCTCTTTTTTTGGTCAGAAAATGGATAGTAGTTCTTTGGTAAATAAATGATTTATTTTAGCTGTTTCTATAGTAACATAAGAATGCTTTAGAAATGAATGACCTCCTACAGGCAGAATAGTACAAATTCAAGTGACATTTTCTTACAATGAGGTTTTTAGCATATCACAGGGACTTTTCGTAATGTTCAGGCTGTTTCCGTCCTGACGGAAAAAAGGACTCAGTGTCCTCAGAAGATTTAACGCTGTTTCATGCATTTTTTAAATTATACATTCCAAGATTTTTGAGTCTGACATTTGAAATTGACTTTTGATAATCTGTGGAAAATTATCTTAGTTTTATATTGGAAATTAAATATATACCAGAAGAAAATTAACAAAGGGGAAGGTTGAATGAATAATAAAAAGATATTTCTAGACAGTTGAGAGTAGTGTTAACTGATTAACTGCTGGAAGAGACAGATTAAATATTAAAGGAACTGAGTATGTATTCCAGTTGGCTTTATCCCAGAGGAGGGACTCAGGAATGCTCTGGGCAAAGTCCCTCTGTTTTGGGTCAGAACTCTTCTGGTTTGCATCTTCTCACCTTTCTGCATTCCCAGTAGCATAAGAGCAAGAAACCTGCTCTACCAGAGCATTCCCTTTGTGTAGCAAGTCCTTGACTCTCCCCTGCACCATGTCCACATCCCCTCCCTAAATGCTTGAGGGCTGGTACTCCAGGAATAACCAACTACTTTGGGGCTCGCAGGGAAGGATATCAGCCGGCCAAAGTGACTGCCTACTACAATGCAGAGGGGAGTCTGACCATTAAGCTAAAATCTTAAAGTGATTCAGCTACCATCTCATCTGATGCGTGCACTTGGATCCTTGGCTGCAGCGGCCCAGCCTGCTGACTTAATGGGATACTCCTGATGTATCCCATTGTAAACAAGGCAGGACTGGGACCATACAATTTTGGTATACGCCTCTGCAAGAGAAGGCTCATTTATTTAGTTGATTCTGACCTTTTAGGATGTTGGCTTAGATCAATTCTATGTTTAACTTAAATGAAACATGACTCTGCATGAAATTTACCGCTGCAGATTGATTTTGAAAGCTGGTTTTAAGAGCATATGCAGAAAATTGTTTACTCTTTGGATCCAAACTGCATGAACAATTTCCACTGAAATCAGCTGGAGTTGTCTAAATGTTTCTGAAGGGGAAGGCCATTTGGATAAGGCCATTTGATTTTTATGAATGTCAACGTTTTAATTTTAGCTGATTCACAGTCTTGTGTTCAATAACAATAGTGATTGCTGGAGAGCTATGGGAAGGGTGCCAAGTGGACACAGGGAAACTGCTTTAATATTATATCATGTCTCTGGCATACTATAGTGGAAAAACTTAATATGGAAACTGGACATTGCAGAAGTCCAGAACTGGATGTAAAAGCACCTGACTGAAAGTTACCAAGTTAATTTCTGAGAGTGTGTCTGCACTACTGTACTACAAGATGCATCTTGTAGTAGAGATGTACTGTAGGCAGACTGCAGATCTGAGCTAAAGGCTGCTGAAGAGAATCTGATAGCCTGAAACTGGTGACTGGCTTGCTCACCCAGGTAGGGGTTTGACCTGTTTGTGCAAGCGCTTTGCTTTACTGAGCACGTACTCACTATGGGTTACAGCTGCGCTTACACCAGCTGGTTTGGTGCTCCAGAGCGTCATAGGACCTAATGCCTGCTAGGGGATAATTTTCAAAAACCAGCTGTTTCCTCACTTGCTGATGGCTTGGGGGCTGCATGAAGTGATAGGCGTACTCTAACTTCCATTTCAAGTCAGGAAAAAGCAGGAGTCTTTTGACTGTTAACCACTTGTGAGCCAGTCAGCCAGCCCTTTTCTTTCTTACAGCGTGCATTGTCTTTCCATGCTCCTTATCCGTCCTGTTTAAACAAGCGGGCAAGAAGCAGGTGTACAACAAGCATTTCTGAACATGTGGACCAAAGAACAGAATGACTGCTTAGATGTTACAGTTGTACTTTTTTTTTTTTGTGAAACATAGGCAAGGTAACTAGGTATTTTGTTTTAATCCAAGGGAAAAATATCTCGTAGGTCTAATTGTATGTTTGCTAGTCACTACATTATACCAGTGTTATAGTGGAGCTTAAATATGTTTCTTGACTCTGAATGTAGCAGCTTAAATAGTACTTGATGGAATCCTAATAATTTAGGACTTACAGTTGGACTGCATCTTAAACACAGCTGCTCCCCCAATACAAAAACACTTTTGGGAGAAACAGTGAGGCAGAAAAAAGCTGTCAGTGAACTTCCACCTCACACATGAGGTGCAAATCAAGTTAGTGTGTTATGTTAAAGAAATGTTCTCGGTTGCAGTGTAACATATAAAAAGTCCAATTTCCTTTAGTAGGTAAGTTGTCTTGTCAGCAGTTTCCAACTATTTGAAGTAAAAATTTTCCATTTAGTTCTAGTGGTTTGGTAGGAATCCCAGTCCCTTTTCCCTCTCTTACCTTGCCTTATAAAAAAGACATTTAGTTCCAAAGAATATTTCTTTCAGAACCAACATGTTACAGTAACTGGTGTTCATTACAGTCCATTCCAAACAAATTATTTTCCTCTGTTATTTAATGACCTCAATAATGACTTAATCAATAATGGTTTTAAATATGCAGTTATTTTTGCAGTGTTTCCAACATATATCATTAACTGTAGCGTCCAAGAGTAGACTTGCAAAAAATTGTGCTGTGGTAGCAGATACTTTAATACTGAAATCATGTTGTGGCAGAGCCATGTTTTAAAGTAGCCAAAATAAAGTGACTTGTATATTTATATTACATTAAAATATGGAAAGAAAGAGTTTTATTGTGAGACATCTGTGCATTCTATCAAGTTAGGTTTTCCATATTTTTTCCATTTGGATTGCCTTAATATTTTTTTTTATTGTATGAAAAAGCCAAGATTTGGGAGTAGAAGCTTAAGAGCAGACAGAAAAATTGGTGTAATTTACTTTTGAAGGCAAATCTTTTTTTCAGGCTTCCAGGAAAATTAGCCTTTGGAGTTTAGATTCTGCCCTGGTTTTTATTTAATGCAGTTGCTGAATTCAGTGAGATTGCATGAAGCATGAGCTGAATCAGGCCTTTTCACTATAACTTTTTCACTATATGCAACTGCTGTTGTTGTGAAATGATAAACAAGTAAACTTTACCAAAACCTCTGTATCTTAATATTTTTTTTTAGAAAAGATGGCATAAATTGTGATGATTTACATTGTGAGGCTAAAAATTTGTTTGAAGAGTAAAATTATAAGAACTGATGCAGAGTTGGGACGGCAAGAGAATTGCCGCTAGAAGAACGTGGTGGGATGTTCCAAGATTCTGAATTAGAATCAGAAAAACCCCACAATGCAAAGAAATTCTGCTACGTGCTCTATTTAGCTGTATTTGAGAGTCAGCTTTGTGATTGGAGTGGTACCCTCTGATTCTGTAATCTGTGTAGGTTTTGAATCTTTATTATACTGTAAGCATTGGTTTCATCAGATAGTTGATATTAATTTCCATTCATCGTTAAGCCAAGTAGGACTCATTGGCTCAGTTTTAATGAAGTTGTGCTGGCAATGAGATATTTCCAAAATGAAATATTTCTACAGGTAGTTAGTTCTTTTTGCTCCTGCAGAATTGTGTTTGGAAATGTTGCAGATTTGTGGTGGGAGTGAGAGATGAATACAAAAAGTGAAAACACAGTGTATGACTTTGAGCAACTGGTTGCTCAGTCTTGAACTGAAACTGCTTCAGGCATCTGAAAACAGTGAGGTCTGTTCTTGCAATGAGCCTAAGCAGTGGAAATTGGATAGGTACTGAATTTCTGTGTGTTCAAAGAATTTTGACTCTGGTCCTGTAGTTTCTATGGTATAATATAGGGATATATTTTTATCAGTGCAAGTAAAGCTTAACTGTGATGCCATGAGGCCACCTCAAGTGTTTAAGTCCTCTTGCTAAGCAGTCTCTCAGGAATGTCCTGTAGGCCACAGAGAATACATGCCAAAGAACCGAGCACTTCTGTGTGTATGTGGATCTGGTTTTGTAGATCCCTTTTGCAGATCTTGCTACAGTGAGGCTATTGCGTTAAACCCACCAGTCAGCGCTCCTTTCCTGCCATCAAAAGCCAGCTTCTGCAAAAGGAAAATTGAACATACGTTATAAATGTATGTTAAACATTAAACAGAGGCACTCCTTTCACTCCACCACTTAAGACCAATGAGCTCCATTTTTAAGCAGTGGAATTACTCTGGTGTGTTAGGTGAAACTCACGCATCCAGCTGACAACTGGGTTTCACAGACTAACGAGCTGTTTCCTTCATTCCAAGCTGGCTGGAACAAACTACAGGGAGGAAAGAGGTACAAGTCTTATGAGTGGAAAGATGGAAACTGTTTTCTACTGTAACGGTGGCATGAGGTAGACATACTGCAAATTAGTTGTAAACATGAAATAAAATAGCTGATAGATCTGGAGAGATAAGAACAGTACTATTAAATAAGAAGTTACGGTTGTCAGAGAAACGACTGTTTCACTCAGGCAAAAGTCTCCTTTGTTTAATCCCCGGGAAAAAAGTTACACACATAAGGATGAAGAAGAATGAATGAAATAAAATTGTTTACTTGAGAGTTAAATTCTACCTAAATGAGCCGCAGCACATTTAAGCACTGACTTCATGCCAAGTCTTTGATTAATGCCATTTTTATGTTGCATATTCTAAAGCATAACTGCTAAGTATCTTGCATGGTAAGAGATAGATAGGGTCATTCATAATCTAAAGTTAGCTTTAAGCATTTTGTTGAAAAATCCATTAATTTTCTCTTGGAACTACAAATGTATGTTATTGAAACTAATATCGATGGGAAAAGTTTGGTTTTGCTCTTACGATCATTTTACTTTGCCATTTGTACTTTGCTAACTTTTGCTATTTATATTTTAGAGGTAATTTGCTGTTTTCTTTCTTGCAGAACGCGGTTCACCACGTAATTTGGTTACCACAGATATAACTGACACTACAGTTGGATTATCATGGACACCAGCTCCAGGAACAGTTAATAATTACAGGATAGTGTGGAAATCACTTTATGATGATACAGTGGGAGAGAAGAGAGTCCCTGGAAATACAGTGGATGCTGTGCTAGAAGGCTTGGAGCCAGAGACTAAATATGGGATTTCAGTATATGCAATCTACAGCAGTGGAGAGGGAGACCCAGTAGAAGGAGAGGCTTTTACTGACGGTGAGTGTACTACAACGTTACCACCATTTGTAACATTCTGTTCTTGATGAAATTATCATATTTTAAAGAAAATGGACCTTATTTTTCATCACCTTTTTTTTCTAAAAAGTCCCCCCAAACCAAAATGCCACCTCAGATCAGTCAATTCTGGCTTTTTGTTTGACCATTAAAAAAAAAGGAAAATCTCTTCTATGTCATGTAGATTTGGATTCAGCAAGAATTACTTCCAACTTAAGACTTGATTTTGTCTGCAAATTACTCTGAAGCCAGCCTTCCATAGGTTTGGTGTGACTGCTGGAAATCAGCTGGAGGAAATGTTATGGATATAGTAAGGAGGAAAGGTGGGGTAAATTCCCGCAGAACCAATGAATTGCCTTTCCAAGTTATTGCCCTTTCCAGTCTTCACAGTCCTCAAACTGAGGCTCACTGGGTCATTTTGATGTTTGTTATTTACCTTTCCTGAGGGTCTTCTATTTTCTTATTTGATAAACATTATGTACTATTAGTCAAAGCAGGTCAAGCCTCTCTTGCAGCGTAGGCAAAGAAAAAAACCACGGAGAGGCCAGGGATAGCTTGTTGCTGTATAGGGAGAACTGGCAAGTAGAGGATACAGAATGAATGAAGGGATGCCCTGGATTAGCCTTGATGTTTCTGTTGTTTGCCTAAAGGGGCCACGTGAAGACAAAGCCTGAGGGAGTGATGTGGGAGTGCTTCATGTGTGTTTACATGTTCTTGTACTCTTTGCTAAGCATCTGTTTTGACTACTGTTGGAGACAGGATGCTGAACTGCGTTAACCTTTGTCCTTCATCCAGTGTAGTTACTCTTAAGGTCTCCCAAGTGTAGTGATTGCTGCCATTGGTAAGAGCTGACTCCCCAGAGTCAAAGCAGACTGCTGTCCCACGTCTTCCTTCTTTCTTCACGAACCGCAGCGTTAGCTGTCCAGCCTTTTCTAGGTTAAGTCGGCAGCTTAGCCATATCATTTGTTGCTTCTCTCAACGTGCTGCCTGAGGGAATTTGCTGTCAGGCCTATCAATAGACCCAGACCTGAGACTAACTAACATTGCATCTTTCTGTTGCAAATACAATTAGAAATTTTCAGTTCCTAGGACTGGGAGAGGATACTGTAGTCTGCAAAGCCTACCTTACCGTGTGATGAAATGCTGACTGATTCTAGCGGGCCAAGAAGGTTCTGTTTTGCCAAAACCTAGATGGCTTATTCCGGCTGACAGCCAGAATTACATACCTTTCAGTTCACTTCACATCATTTGTAACATTTGTACAGTCTGGAAAATATCTCTTAGAAGCCGAGTGCTGCAATTTGTAGAGAAAATGCTTTATTAGACCATGTGCTTATTTCAGCACATATAATATCCTGTAAATAGCGGTGAGTGATTTTTCCAAGCATTTGGAAAGTCACTCAGCGCTATTTGCAGGATAGTTTGTATGGAGCCTAACACCCAGCAGTTTAGATATTTACCAGTACCTTCTCAGATGTGTAAACTCGAAACTTAGAAAATCTTAATTCTATAGGACTTTGTGTTCATGAAAAAAAGGCTTTATAATTTATCAGTTTCACTTGAGAGTGCTGAATCCGTTACTTAACAGCTTACTGAAAAGTGTGAGTAAATAAAACTCCCAATTATGCTGTGTCATCGTGTAATTTATACCTCCCTCTTTTTTTTTTTTCTCTGTAGTGGAAAGCACACTTATGTTTCTTTAGTCCATTAAACTTAAAAATAATTTAACAATGGTCTGTGAGATTCCCCTGTGTCTTCCCCACAATCAAATACTGTAATTTTAAAGAGGGCAATTTTTTTTTTAATACAGCAGAATGAATTTTATAGACATGCATTTGAACATATCTTTATGTGACAAAGTAAATATTTATCCGTATTTTTACACTGAAAAGTGTCACCAAATGCCAGGACTGTGACAGTAGACAACGAGACAGAAAATACAATGAGGGTTACATGGCAGCCTTCACCTGGGAAAGTCTTGTCTTACCGTGTTTACTACCGACCACGCAGTGGAGGACGGCAGATGTTTGGAAGAGTAAATGCTCCTGCTACAAGCATAGTGTTAAAGCGACTTAAGCCGCGAACTACTTATGACCTCAGTGTTGTTCCAATTTATGATTTTGGACAAGGAAAATCAAGAAAAGCAGTAGGAACAACAGGTACGTATCACAAGCTTGAACAGGATTTGATAATTAAAATTTTGTGCTTGAAATTAATAATCACAATATGTAGAAAAGTATGGTGGAGTCTGACAAGATCATGAATTAAGAGGCAAATTGAAGAAAATGTTAGAGGTTGAGAAAAGTGTTTGATTTGTTGGAAACTTCACTATGGCGTAGCCTGAGCACAGCCTTTTGCTGTTGATATCAAGGCTGTAAATGTGGTGTAAAATCTGGTTGAAAATACTGGACTTGTTTTGAAACACTGTCATCAGAAGGTAAAACAAGGTGTTTTGTGAGGAACACGGTATATCAACAGACTACTTAATCATTTTGTTTTCAGTTGAAAGTTTCATAATTTGCCTTTTGGTCCTGGGTACTGATTAAATAGCTAACCAGTATCCTGTTACTTAGATTTGTCTTCTTTGGTCACATTTTTTCTGTGGAAAACCTGAGGTAATAAAAAGGGGGAGTAGATGATTTTGAAGCCTCATCAGTGGAAGTCTGACCTCAGAGATCATGGTCTTTTGGACAAGCCGTCTTCTCTCTCAGAAGCTGAAACTCTAAAACATTTACTAAGTCCTGGTGAGGGGATTTTTGTGGTAAAAGCAAAACTCATTTTCTGCTCTGTCTTTGGTATGAATCTGATGCTGGTCTTTCATTTTTTGTAAGGAAATGAAAAGATCTATCCAGGTCAAGTCAACCAGATTTCGAGTCAGTTTTTTCTTCCGTAGAGAGCCATTACCAAAAGAGAATTTTTTTCAAGATGTTTTTCCCTGTATGGGATTAGTGCCATTCACTGAGAGACACTATAAATACTTCATGCCATCCTCTGTTCTTGAGCATACGTCATATTGAATGATGACAGGAAGCAAGAAACAAGTCTCCTGACAGTGGAGATATTGGCACCTCAGTTACTGAAGGAAGACTTCTTTTTCAATTAAAATGCTGTTGATGTAGAGGAGTCATGAAAACTTGATCAGCTCTTGATCAACACCTACTTTTTAAATCTTGAAAATTATACTGAGATAAATCTCAGATCATCCAGCTGCTTTTGATTTTTGACCCATTCATCTTGATATGGATATGCCTCTGTGCTTTCACTGTGAATAATTGTGGTGGTAATCACTTTTTGCAAGCAAGTGGAGCCTGAGTGATCTTGTTAGTTGAAGCTGCCATGATAATTCAGGGAGCAGTATCATGGGGGATGAGACAGAGAAGAGGCATTTTTCCTTGTGAGTGAGAGTGTATCTACTGTTTCTCATCAGAATTCACAATCTGAGGACACTTATGATCTTTCAGCTATAGTTAGACAATTACGTAGACACAGGGATAAGACAAACTCACTGCTGCAGTATTTTCTATGGCTGCACTTCAGATACGCACAAAAGCAAAAGGGATGCAGAAGTTAGCATCAGGCTTGTTAAGCACTCTGTCTGTGTGTGAGTACTGACCTGCACTGGGTAGCCACTAGTCTTCAGAGGAAGTTGCTTTTGACCTAAAAACCTCAAGCCATTTGGCTGGCACTCCTCTGAAAAAATATTTTTTGATGTACTGCCACACCTGTGGTTGGTGAAGTTGCTTGAGCTGCCAGGCCCTGAGCACATCAAGGGAGAGGACTGTTGACAGGACCTTTTCTACAATGAGTCCTTGCTTTCAACCTCTCTCACCTGTGGGACCCAGAGCTCTGAGGAGGCAGCTTGAGAAGTGATACTGGTGATTGAGTACTGTCTAGGAGTCACTTTTGCCTGCAGTAAATTCTGATTTTTTCCAGTGTTGGTTTGAGAGGAAGCTGCTTCCATTTCTGTCTTTTGGCTCACCTACTTGTTGACATTTAAAAGAGAGAGGGCTAGTCTAAGCTGGCCATCTAGTCTTTCTCCATAATTAATAAAGAGAAAGACTGATGGTGGTTAGTCCACCTATTGTCAACATTTATTGTAAGATCAGATGGATGTTTAAGGTAGGTGAGATGAATTGCTATCTATCCCTCAGTTTGTTGGTAGAGGGAGCCTTGATGACAAACTTAGCCCCCATACCTATTGGTTAGGTAGATAAAATTAGGTGAAGTGAATCTCGCCTATCATCTCTTCGTATTTGTCTTTATGTCAAAGGAAAGGCACAAAGAGTTTAGGGCTGCTACTAATCCAGGATTTGCATATAGATTTTTACATAAAAGCGTACTTTTTGATTTTTTTTCCATAACCAGACCTGATTTAAATCCTTTTTTTTCCATCTTTGCAGCCTCTCCCTTTAAGCCACCTCGAAATTTGAGAACTTCTGATTCAACTATGTCAAGTTTCCGAGTAACCTGGGAGCCAGCCCCAGGGCGAGTGAAGGGGTACAAAGTAACTTTCCACCCTACCGAAGATGACGGGAGTCTTGGAGAATTAATAGTGGGGCCATACGACAGCACAGTGGTATTGGAGGAGCTTAGGTATGGATAATAATTCATGGTTTGGTTTTTTTTTTTAAATAACTTTAGATTAGGGTTTTGTTTACTTGTGACCTGTGATTGAAATGCCTGGCAAAATCTACTGTAAGTAAGAAAGTAATTGTGTCAATAAGCTACAAGGATCTTGTTATGCAGTCTCTGAAAGATACCTGGCAGGGCTCTTTCTGAGATTATTCACATCACTTGTGGTGAAGGACTGAAGGAGGCAAAGATGTGGGCAGAGGCTGCGTACTGCATTTTGTATATGAGAAAGCTAATGCAACACTGAAGAAAGTTGGGATTTCTAAAGTTTCCTCCCAAAAGTTCCTTACCTCACGTGAAAAAAACCTAGTTTAGTTCTTGATTTATTTTCTCAGAGGCCTGGATTTATAAAGTAGGCTTCAGTCCATGTCAAAATCTGTTATGCAAATGTATTAACTGTATTAAAAATAGGATAATTAATTATGATGTTAATTTTTATTAATCTTAAATTACTTGAAAAAAGTAGGCTATAAATTTAAGTATAGAATCTAGAATCAGCTTTTAATTTGCCAAAACTTCACCATCTTGTGGAAGAGCTAGTCTTTGGGCTTCACGTTTTAGCACCTTTGCTGTGGGGATTTTTTTCTGAGGATTTCATAAATGAAGTGTCAGCATTTAGCTAGCCAAGTGAATTTAGTTACAGTACATTTGTTTAACTATTGCAGGGCAGGAACTACGTATAAGGTAAATGTTTTTGGAATGTTTGAAGGAGGAGAGAGCAGCCCTCTGGTTGGACAAGAGATGACCACCCTTTCAGATACTACTTCGGAGCCATTTTTGTCTAGAGGTAAACATGATTGGATTGAAGAAAAGGCAGCCTTGGCTTATGGATAAAAGAAGACTAAAAGTTTACCAGCATTTCCTTATCATTTTTCTAATCATATAAATATTTATTTACAGGATTCAGTATACTCCCTGCCCTGATGGCATAGCCTCTGGTCTGAAACGACCACTAAGTGTGCCTCAGTTCACGATTCTAGTCCTCTGCACCCTTTAGATGATCTTACAAAGATGATAACTCAGACAACCCATGTTGTGCTGATTACCCAAAGCCATCTGCGTTGCATTTTAAAGCCATCCACATCTGTGTTAAATCACATAAGGTCAAATTCTTGAACAGAGATCATGGCTCATCTACAGGGGTGTTCACAGGAGTAGAACAAGGAATTTTAAGCAGATCTTTAGCCCTTTGCTTGTCCTTATATGGTGACTTTTTGTTTTAAGACTAAGATGGTATAATGAACAAAGATCTGATAGTTGGGAATGTCCCAGTGTTACTGTGTATTATTTAAGTTTGTATGCAACATAACCGTTATTTAGTCTTTTTTTTTTTTTTACTATAGAAGGAGGAGACTTAGTTCAGAAATGCAATTGTTGAGTGCTCTCCAGTATCTGTTTGGGACTTTCTCCCTGTGTAGCTAAACCTTCCAGTCGAAGTTTTATGAATGTTATGATAGCAGCTCCCTTGATGTGGTTAATGGGCCCCTGCATGCTAAGGGTTGTGCTTTGTGCCCACCATACTCTCAATTAATATTGGATGCAGAGTTTCAAGGCTCAGTCCTCCTTCATGGAAAGCATAAAGAAGCAGGTCTTTGCTTGGTAATAGCCAGATATACATGTAGAAGTAAAGACTTTTCTCTGCCATTTCAAGGCCTACATAACCATCAGAGAGAATTTGGTGAGGAGAAAGAACCTGGCTGCAAAGACCTTTCAGAGTTAAATAAAGAAAAAAAAGTTTCTGACGATAGACTTTATATTCTTTTTGCTTAACCTCTTTGGTGCCTTGTTTCCACACTGGGCTGCGTGAAAAATATTTGTCTCATGTAATTTTGTTGACATTTTTAGAAACTTCTAAATTAATTGCTGTCCCACTCTGTCTAATACAAGAGGGTAAAACTGAGCAAAAATACATAATAGTCCATCAGTGACATTAGAGTAAAGCTGTAATAAGTCTGGCAGGAAAAGAATTGCACCAAGAGAGGTTTGTTATTTTTTTATTATGGCAGCTGTCATTTCTGTCTTCAGTATTATATTCATTAAGTTAATTAGTTTTACTAATGCATGGATTTGAGTCATGGTTAATGTGAAAAATGAATTTTATACCTGGGACTGTAAATGCAATAGTATGTTATTTATTAATGGGGGAAAAAAAATATCACCCTAGGTCTGGTGCCTTTGCTAGAATTTTCCATGTGGGGAACTATGGTAGTTAGAAGAAAAACAAAAAGTCAAAATAGTTTAATTTTTATATTGTACATGAAGCTAACTTTAACTTCCATATTAAAGTTATGCATGCAATTTTTTGAACTAACATGGTTTTATTTAAACCCTACTCCCAACTGATTTTATTGTCCTGACTAAAGACTAGATCTATATTTTCTATGCAGAAGAGGATCATGCTTTTAACCCCCAGGTACATGGAATAGTTATATTCATGAGTCTACAGTGTTGGATCAATTATGTGGAACATATATGAAATCACAATATCTTTCAACTGTGATGAGTGTGGCTGATTTTTCTCAATGGGATTTCTTCCATATAAAGACCAGAAGCTCTGATGGCAGGAAGCCAGAAAATTTGCAGCTGGTAACACAATCTACAGGAAAAGAGAGAGAGCAAGGATTCTTTTTTTTTTTTTTTTTTTGCAAATGGCTGCGGATAAAATCATTGTGTCTGTCTGTTTTGTATAAATATTTGTTATTTTCCTTGTGATGAAAACAATATGATGCGTATTTTATTCTGTAATTTTTACAATGAAGATGTCTGAAATAACTTCCTGCCTTTTCAGAACATTGCAGCTTTATATAAATGTTTGTTCTTGTCCCCTCTCTATCTCTCGACCTACGTTTATGTTTGTGTATCTTCTTTAAATTTTGTTCTTTCTTTCCTGGATGTGCAAACTTCTATACCACCTGTAGTACTATGCCTTTTTCCCCTGAAAATTCAGAAATATGTATTTGAAAGTGGTTGTAATATATGCTATTAATTCCACTATCACATAATTGAAAATAAAGCGGTAGTTTAGCTAACCAAGACAGACTAAAATACTGTAAATTTGGATAATCTGATAACGTTCACTGCCATGTCAGTGGCTAGCTCAGTAGTCTTTTAAAAAACCACTGAAATAAAGTTATCAACCATCCTTAAAGACCAAAACAGATAATGTCGTGACGAGAGAGAAGAGCACTGGCCTTGACATTTGTGAGGGCTTATTTATAAAAGGAAACATACATGAAGAAATTTATGCAGCTCTTGCCATGGAACCAGTGACTAGTGTGAATAACGTTCACAAAGAGGTCATAGTTGACAGAGTGCCAGTGAATAAAACTAGAGCTATTTTGGAAGCTAACGCATGACATATGTCATATAAAAGGATGGGGAAAGAAAGCTATCATGCTAAGGCGATATTTTTCTGGTTGAAAGCTGTCATGGTAAGGTTATATTTTTCTGGTTGACACGGCAGGTTTAGAATGTAGAACGAGAGCAGAAGCTGATATCGTGCTGCTGGTGGACGGCTCATGGAGTATTGGGCGGCCAAATTTTAAAACTATCAGGAGCTTCATTTCCCGTATTGTTGAAGTTTTTGATATTGGTCCTGACAAAGTACAGATTGGTAAGTCCTTGTATGTTGGAGGGAAAATGAGGCGTAACTACTACACAGCCACATAATAACTGAGTAATGGTGTTTTTTTCCAGGTCTTGCACAGTATAGTGGAGATCCCAGGACAGAATGGAATCTCAACGCTTATCGAACCAAACAGGCATTGCTAGAGGCTGTAGCCAATTTACCGTACAAAGGAGGCAATACTCTAACAGGTTTGTCATGCTGCCAGGATTTTCCTTAAGCTCCAATAAAAATAATTATAGTAGCTGACCCCAGTATTGTTTAGTGAGCTCAAATTTGTCTATGATGAAAGGGCCTTACAGTTCAATTCAGTACATTTCAGAGAGACCAGGCATAGCATGTAGACATATAAAGTCGGTGGAAATCTGGAGAAAAGTGACGGAGGAGAGCTTAGGCGATGAAGAGCTTGGGTTGTTGTTGAGCATATGAGAAGAAAAAAAAGGGAGTTCCATGTCAGGGTTGGGATGAAGGCAACGTGAGGACCCAGAAGGGAGGCTAGAGGAGATCAGACAGGAGGGTGATGCATAAAAGAGATTAGAGACTTTGAGAGGGATGAAATAGTATCAGTTGCTGATAAGTCTAGATGATGAGCTGCAACTAGGTTCTGAGAGCTTCTAGAAGGAAGCATATCGTGGAATGATATTGTCAGAGTGAAATCACTAGGATGAAATACTGTCCTTTACCATGACTACTATATGGAAATAGTTTATAGTGAAGGTTACGTTCTTTATCATACTAGGCATGGCCTTGGATTTCATCTTAAAAAATAACTTCAAACAAGATGCAGGCTTAAGGCCCAGAGCTCGCAAAATTGGTGTTCTCATCACTGATGGCAAATCACAAGATGATGTAGTCAGCCCTTCAAGAAGACTCAGAGATGAGGGAGTGGAACTTTATGCAATTGGTAAGTATTATATGAAGAGGTAGCCTACGCCAGCCCCCTCTTGCCCATCTGCTACGTGCACAGAGAAGTGGCTACATACATAAGTACCTAAAAGGGTATTCAAAGAATGTGTTTAAGGACTTAAGTTCATGGCGTTATGTTCCTTGGCCATCATTTCTAAGAAGTTTTGTTTTCATATTTTCTCTGTAAGGTATTAAAAATGCAGATGAAAATGAATTGAAGCAGATTGCAACGGATCCAGATGACATCCATGCTTACAATGTTGCAGATTTCTCCTTCCTGGCTAGCATTGTTGATGATGTAACCACGAATCTGTGCAACAGTGTGAAAGGTCCAGGTACATCGCATTTTCAGTCTAATTCATCCTTTTTCCATTTATGTGCTTGCACTGCTAATTCCTTTCTACTACTTATTGGGAACACTGTGTAGCTCTGGGCTGTTTTTTCAGCTGCTGGTGTGAGGAAGTTGTGCAGACCACCTGGTCTACCCTGCAGGGGTTCTTCCTTTGCTTTCAACAATGACTGTGTTATACCTAACACAGCGTGACATGACTGGACGTGCCTTCTTTTCTTCCAGAGTCAGGAACTATGTGGCTCAGTGTGTCACCTTTTTGCTCATTGTGGCAGGTTCTTTGTCATGTAATAAGAAAAAGTACTTTTCAAGTATTAATGTCTGACAGTCCAAAAGCAAAGCTGAGCATGGAAAAACAGTAATGTTAGGTGATGGGTCTCCAGTGCAACACTGGAAGGAATGATAAGGAACTTGTTTGGCCTTGAGGGTGTGATGGTGAGCTATCTCTTCACAGAGTTGTTTGAAGAATTTCTGAGGAAACAGAAACATGAGCAAGTACCTAAAGTGTTGTTGGTTTTTTTTTCCCAAGTAATTTTTTTTGTCTCATGTTTTTATTCCGGATGATACAAGATAAATTAATAACTTTTTTATTTGCTTACACTTGTAGGTGATTTACCACCTCCTTCTAACCTAGTTATTTCAGAAGTGACACCTCGTTCTTTCAGACTGAGGTGGAGTCCACCTCCTGAGAGTGTTGATAGATACAGAGTTGAATATTACCCTACTTCTGGAGGTAGCCCTCAACAGGTTAGTACTGTATCTTCATCTCTGACATTGTCCATAATAACCTTAGACTTCCACATCATAGTAATATCATTCTGAAGTTTGTCCTGTGTATGGTATAACAGTAAATGAAAAAAGGCTCCCAAGGTCAAGAATATCATGCCTCAGTAAATGATACACAAAATTACAAAAAGTAGGAGCATAAAGATGACTTTTGTTGTTTTAAAATGTATTTCTTAAAAACGGTTGACTGATATTTCTAGTAAGTGCTTTGTGTTAATAATCCATTGTCATATATTTTTTTAAATGTCTGTAGTAGAAATTTTCTGAGCATGCTCATGGGTAGGCTCACTCTGCTTTTAGTACATTTTCTTGTTAATAGAAAAAAAGACAGTGGGTGATACAGGTTGTGAGGTAGTGCTTAGATTAACATTGTATGGCGGTACTTTGAATCTGTGCCTAAGCATATCCTCTAAAATGTTTAATGCACAGGGTCAAACTCGTCTTGTGGTTATTCTCTACACAGAGAGCCAGTAACTGGCAACCCTTGATTCTAGGCAATCTGAATTGCTCATCACTCTCTTCAACCAGACAGAATAGTATTTTGGAGAATTAAGTCAGGCACCTCTGTGTACCTAACTGTGAATTTCCCATCTCGGAATGTGGATTTTAAATCTTAACTCAGATTTGACTCATGGAGAATTTAATCTTAATAAATTATGACCTCAGGATATGGCCTTTGATTAGGGTTAGAGCAGCCATTACAGTGCACACTGACTTTACAGCTTGACAGCTTGCTGGCGTTTCTGTTCCACGAGGTGTTGCTAATGCCATGTGCTGTAACCATATAGATTATCCTGGGTGTTTAAAACTTTTTTCCAAAGTGGTAACATACATCTCTGGCACTTTCATTATGTTGCTGAGTAATATAAAAGTGTAAACCCATGCGTGAAAGCAGTGAGTGCTGCTAGATATATCCATCTCTATTGAAAACAAGTGCCTGTATGAGGTTTACTTATTGCTTGCATTGCAAAAATAATGGTATGCTGTAAGACAAAATACATCGAAGATTAAGACCATACTTATTTTGAGTTCCATACCATTGCTTTCTGAAGAGTTTCGCAAGGAATGATTTTTTTTGATAGAGATAAGATTACAAATGCATTTGTTGTACAGTGGTTAACATTGCTTCTCTTTTATGTAGTTTTATGTAAGTAGGATGGAAACAACGACAGTTCTGAAAGATCTGAAACCTGAAACAGAATATGTTGTTAGCGTGTTTTCTGTGGTAGAAGATGAAAGCAGTGAACCTCTAATCGGCAGGGAAACAACTTGTAAGTTAGAAATGCAACTTGAATAACATGTTAACAGACAGTTTGACATACGGGGACCTATCCAGTAGGACTTTTAGCACTATGGACTTTCTTCTTAGAAGAAACAAAATTTTTCATTTGAATGACCAAATTGTGTTGTGTTACACTGGTTGTTCAGATCTTGGCGGAAAAACTTTAGCAAAGTGAAACTGCATTGTGGTAAAAAATGCTTGTCCCAGCTTCATTCTAGGCTCATGAAGCATGGCTGTACAAGACTAGAGCAAAAGACATGAATTACAAGACAGAGTTTATAAATTTCTGGAATCTGATCATATACAAATGTGTACTTCATTTTTATGCTAGATAATTAATTCCTGCTACTAGCAGCCATAATTCTATAGAAATTCATTTTAATTTTATAAAGTCAACACAAATCCAGTTCAACACAATTACATCACTTCTATGAGACATAACTTAGCCATTATGTTTCCATTATTAGCTGTCTGCGTGATAGATTTTAGATATGTTTATGCTGAATGCAATATAGGGTGACTTTCCTGCCTCTTTAAGTGTATTGAATGTTAGGTGTTCATGTCACTTCTTTGATTGTTATATATTACGCTTGTCATAAGCCCTCAAAGTATGCGCCTGATTTTTATAAAGTCTGTGGTAATTTTTTGTGTTTATTTAATAATTTGAGACATACAGAAAAAAAGAAGAAAGTACAAAAAATCCTTTAATAAGTACAGATCCCAAACCAGTCATGTTCTGTTTCATATTAGAGCATTCATGTGAGTTAATGTTGCTTTCTAGAATATTCAAGTGTTCCATTGCAAGCTTGTAAGATAGTTTTAACTATGTTTAGCAAATCTGTAGCTCATTCAAAATGTGACGACCATTACCTCATTCTTAAACTAAGCAGAACTTAAAATACCACTGCTTTCAGGTATTCTACTACCCATAATGTACCCTAATACCCATATGCAATGTTCTCAGCAGCACTACCGCTACCATAAGTGAAATATGAGAGGTGAAGGTGGTAAAGGAAATAAATTAAAATACATATTTCATTTGGCAGTGCCAGTCTCTTCAGTTAGAAACCTGAATGTTTATGACATTGGATCAACTTCCATGCGAGTGAGATGGGAACCTCTCAACGGAGCTACTGGTTATTTGTTAACATATGAAGCTGTGAATGCCACAGTCCCAACCACAGAAAAAGAGGTAAGAGAATCTGTCTTCACTTCCTGTACTCTACCAAAAGTAAACTAAGGAAAACAGATAGATTTTCTTGATATATCATAGTAGTCAAAAGAGACTGGCATGTACTTCTCAAAGTGCAGTATACTTCCTGGGATATTGTATACAATGACATCAGTCAGGAAGCTGTAAATATACTGTGAATCTCACAAACAAAATTCCCTGGAAGTTAAATCATTGCTTGTTATTCTGCCATTGCTTTCTTCAGTTTTTAAACACAATGTGTTATTTTTCATGTGCAGATGCGTGTTGGACCATCAGTGAATGAAGTTCAGCTGGTGGATCTCATCCCCAATACTGCGTACACTTTAACAGCTTACGTATTGTTTGGTGATATCACCAGTGATCCACTCACCACCCAGGAAGTGACATGTATGGACATCTTGATTTTTGCTTTGTTCTTACTGCTTCAGCAACATCTTTACTTAATTTTATTTCATGCAAGAGTTTTCATATATTCTTGCTTGTTTAGAAGACCATCTTTTCCGTGTTTTATGCATTTTCTAACACCCATACATTTGCAAAAGATCTTAAAGGCAATTTCAATTAAAAGGGACCAGGTAATGAAAGAGGAACAAAAGGTTTTTTTCCTTGAATAATGAAGGGAGTTGGCTTGACAATCTCGAGGTTATGGTGTTTTTAAAAGGTCTCAGTTTTGCTTGCATTAACTTAGAAACCTTGTTCCTGAGTTCAGACATTCTCTTAAGTATAGAAAATCCAAAGAAAAATGCCATACCAAGAAAAAAAATGATCTAAACATGGCTTCCTCTTTTAAACCTTTCATTAAACATCTTTCCTTGAACATTTCCTACTGTCAGAGGCATGTTTCTTGGCTAGATGCACACAGTATGGTTATTATGTTCTTAAAAAATGTTAAACCCTTAATTGTACATGAAAAGTGACTGTTGTCACCAAAAGTTATGATCTTAAGCACCGATACTTCTGAAAGCATTGTGCTTATAATTTACAAAGGTGAAGCTACTGTGGTTTATAGCTGTCTTGCTCATTGCTGGAACAATAAGGTCTTAAGCCGTCTCATCTAATGGCCAGAGCAATGAACTTCCCAGAAAGTTATTGCCTCCATTTCAATGAAATACATGAAAATAATTTAATTTCTTCTGTGAAAGATCTGTACTTCTGCCCTGAATAGCATTTTCACTTACTATTGTCATTATTTTTACAGTACCTTTGCCTGGACCCAGAGGCTTAACAATTCAAGACGTTACTCACAGCAGCATGAATGTCCTTTGGGATCCTGCCCCAGGGAAAGTTCGAAAATATATCCTAAGATACAAAATAGCTGATGAAGCTGATGTAAAGGAGGTAAACGACAGGAATATTTTTGAAAGTACTAGAAGACAGTTTTATTTCGGGGAAGTAGGTTACTAAAATAATAGTAAAAGTAGCATTATAAACCACCATTGAGAATAAAGAACATCAGTCATAGTGATTGCAGTCAGGAAAGGGTACTGATTTCTTGGAAATTGAATAAGCACAAGATAGATTTCTTTGTGTACTCCCCTCTTCCTCCTCCTCCAGAGAGGAAAAATCCTCATACTGACTGGAGAATTTTCCTGTGCTTTGATAAATAGCCGTTCATACTCCCTGCCTAAGTGTTTTCTTGCCAAGCTCTAAGAACAGCTTACAATTAGGAGGACAGGATTGTGGAATAAAGGTATGTTAGCCCCCTTGCCCACTGTTAGAACACTTGTGAGCATTCTTAGAGATGCCTTTGAGTTATGTGCAAGCTTTCCATAATTGCACTGCTAGGCATGAATCAGCTCTTGGAGGATTAAGTGTGTTTTTGTAAGGGAATGAGAATTTCCTGGAGATGCACTCTGCATCCTCGTTTCCAAAAGAATGAAGCAGTGAAAGATCCACAAGTGGTACTAGTATCTGAGACAATCTTGCTTGCAAGGGAATTAGTAGATAGCACTCAATATTCAGGTGTAAATTTAGGGGTAAATGGAAAAATTTAGTGCAGAATACTTCTCTGTTTTTCAGTACAGGAATTTCTGCCATTTAATCAAATGCAGAGTCAGAGCAATTTACAGTTCTTAAGTCACTACTTTTATTCTTAGGTGGAAATCGACAGACTCAAAACCAGCACTACTCTCTCTGACCTGTCCTCCCAAACACTGTATAATGTAAAAATTGTTGCTGTATACGATGAAGGGGAATCCCTACCGATAAATGCAGAAGCTGTCACTCGTAAGTTTTCCTAATAACCCTTCTTGTGGTTATTTTAGCCTTACGTTCTATTTAAGTTGTGTGTGCTCCAATATATTACTGAGTTGAGGTGGAACTGTAATTTAATTTATCTGAGAAATATTTTGCTTGCATTTATAGCGTTATTTGCAACATAATAATCGCTGTGAATCTTAGAGGTCTGCAGTCTGTAGAGAGGTGACAGGTCAGCAACTGAAGCAAAATTATTTGTGTTTAGAGGCTGAAGGGGAGTTGTAGGGGTAGAATTACTAAGAAAATATGAGGGCAGAGGAAAGGTTTAACAAGTCTATGCAGAAATCTAGGAAAGTGACTGGGAAGCTGGGGCGTATGCTAGAGGATTAGAGAGACATGATCTTGCTTTTGATCAAAGAGAGTTTTTGAACCATGGTATGCTAAACCAGTCTGTACTTTTAGAGAATCATAAAGGCAGCATTTGCGTAATCTTGACAAACAGAGGCAAGAAAATGGTGTTGCACAAATGGTAAGAGCCAATCTCCACACAAGAGAGGTGACAGACTGAAAGGAGAAAGCCCTCATCCTGATCTAGGCTTATGATTTAAGAAGACAGACATCCAGAAGATCTAGAATAGAAATAAGTGATGTTACCTTATCACTGCCCCTCACTCTGGTGTGAAAAAAAAAAAAAGAAAAAGACAAAAAGCACGCACATGCTCTCTCTCTTTTTTTTTTTTTCTTTCGAATTTTTAATTGTGTAGCCCTGTGTATTTAAAAATGTTTGTGAGATTTTTTTCCTTGCTTTTGTGCTGACCTTTTCTCTATAGCTGTGGTTTTGTGGGAATGTGTTTAAGGAGAAAGAGGAAAGCTCTGCCAAAGAAATTATTTTTAGTTTAATTCTCTGGTTTTACCTATTTACTAATTTCTTCCCAGTGGTTGTAATATTTTGCCTCCTTAACCTACAGTTAACCTATGTGAATTCTTTCTAAATAAGTGGTATAATTCAGTCATGACTTATTTGGCTTATATAAAGAATTTTAAGATCTGGGAGAAACTCATGCAGGAGCTTGACCTCTGTGTGTGGGAGTTCATAATCACTCCTTCTAACTCCAAAATGTAAGAGCAAGGACTGCAGTTGTTGTGAGTAGGCATGTGAGTTGTGACCTCTGCTGAGGTCAGTGGTGCTATCAGTTGATAACCTGGTGATGTGACCTTATGAAGGACGATTTGCTTAGTGTAGGTGGGCTCTATTATACTGCAGCATTTTATTGTAGTCATTAGGGAGATCAATCTTCTATGTAATCTTCTAAATTCTTCGTCTGAGTAATTCCATGTATACAATAATTAATTGTATTTATTTTGTAGTTACATTTTGTGGAATACTTTTCCTTTTCTCATAATAGAGCCTGTGCCAGCACCAGTCAATCTCAGAATCACAGATGTAACCACCAATAGTTTCAGAGGAACTTGGGATCATGGAGCTCCAGATGTCTCTCTATATAGAATAACCTGGGGACCCTATGGAAGATCGGAAAAACAGGAGGTGAGGATAGATAGTCACCATAAGATTTTGTGGGTAGGCTCTCAGAGGATATATTTTTAAAATCAGAAGTGTAATTAATAAACGGCCTATACCTTGCAAGCCCTTCTGTTGCACTCAATGGAAATTCAGTGAGAAGATGTAGAACGCGTAGTTACAGCCACCTGTAGGGATGTTACTGTGTAAAAAGTTACTCAATTATATCCCATTGTCTTTTTGTTTGTTTTGTTTTGTTTGTTTTGCTTTTATTTATTTCTTTTTTCTTTTTAAATATTTCTCCACAAGACTATCTTAAATGGGGATGAGAATAGTGTGGTCTTTGAAAATTTGAATCCAGATACATTATATGACATCTCAGTTACTGCCATCTATCCGGATGAATCAGAAAGTGATGACCTCATTGGCAGTGAACGAACATGTAAGTAAATTTAGGGTTTCTGCATGTTGTTATTCATAGTTATTAAATCAGAAAGCATATACATACAAGAATTCTGAAAACTCTTTCTACTTTTTTCTAGTACCTTTGGTACCAATCACCACACAAGGTAAGAATCTGAATTTCCAGGTATGGTCTTTTTAAGTGAAACTTGTAGCTATCTTTTTCTAAACTGTGAGGAATGTTGACATTAAAAAGCTGAGATCATTTAATAAATATTATTGTGTATTTTGAAGAATACCAAACACTAGATTACCGCATGTTTATTATTTTACAAACATCACAGTTTATGTTGTCTTGTACTTAATACATTCTGCTCTTGGTCAGGCATTCATGCAGCCCTAAAAGTATGAATGAAGCATTTGTACCTGCTTTTTGCTTGAATTACATATTTATTCTTTCCTTTATTACGTTTCTCAGCCCCAAAGAGTGGCCCGCGAAATCTTCAGGTGTACAATGCAACTTCACACAGTTTGACTGTGAAGTGGGATCCTGCCAGTGGTCGAGTGCAGAGATACAGGATCATTTACCAGCCTATCAGTGGGGATGGCCCTGAACAGTCGGTAACTAATTTTGAAGTGATATAGTTATTCAACCTTAAATTATAGTTCCGCAAGTTAATCCATTAAAATAATTTATTTTCAAAGCACAACAGTGTATATATTAATCATCTTTTAGGTAAAGGTGAATATTTGTAGAGGATAAGTATATATTCCCACCTTTTTCTTTCTCCCCTTTCAAATACAAGATAGAATGCTCTTTATGGAGCAAAAATAACTTTGGATACAGCCTATTTTCTTGAAAATCAGGTAATCTATACATACAACTAGAATAAAATTAAAAAGTGTTGAGGACCAAATCAATCGGCACGTGAGACTACAAGTCACAGATACACAGTCATCACAACAAGCAATAAGATGAACTCCCATGACTACTTCCATAATCCAGAGTTTTCCATTGTTCTCATGGCATGGTTCATGTGCTATCAGAGGGACTTTGCTGTGGAACGTACTGTGGACAGTGGAGACTATTTCTTACCACCCTAGGGACAGAGTAGCCACCCAGAAGCAGCAGCTGCAAAAACGAATACGTGCAAAACATATGCTAGGGAAGTGTTTGAGGTACTTAAGTGTCTTTTAATACGATTGAGCAGCTGTAATGATAGGGAGAGCCAGTACCGTATGATCAGCCAGCTTTCCCCGCATCGTCAGCAAGAGCTGTGTTAACTACTGGAGGCCTACGCAAAACAGTCTGGGAATGGTAATTCAGTCAGCCTGTTTATCAGAAATGTGTGCTACTTAAAAATGCCTTATTCTGCAGTGGGAGGCTGTTGTGGTTACTGCCAAATGACTCAGAGGAACAATCTCAGATGAAAACCACGCTCATTAGCTTGTTCCTGTAGTCGGAGATCACACATGTTCAGAAACGTATCTAAGAATGTTTACTTTAGAATCAGTTGGATACTTACGCACCCATTTTTACTGTCTTCTGAACAACATGCATTTGAGTTGAGGTAATTGAACTGTTGAATGAATTGAGTAGTTGAGTGCAAGTTTAGTGAGAAACCACTAGAAGAATTAGGAACAACAGTAAGGTTAATTAATATCTGTAATTAATCGCTTGTACTGGAATGAAAAAAGAATTATGGACATTCTGTTGAAATTTGTGCAAAGAATACACTTAGACTTAATTATTCACAACTGGATAGAGTCCAGCAGTGTCAGTTGGAGAAGACACCTCTTTTTGAGGAAAGCACACAGAACACTCACGCTCTGTTCGTGGCAGACATTTTAATGTTTGTCTGCAAATAGTTCTCAGTCATACGACAGTAATTCCTTGTCTGCTTTTTTTTGTTACTATGATATTTTGTTAAACTGCAGGTGCTGGATAGGCAATACCAGTGTCCCCACTGAAATATTTTAAATAGAATTTCTAGAAGTTTTTTCTTGCTCCGTCTGACATTTTATGGCCTCAGCACCAAGAAAGATCATAGGTGATTTGAAGACAACTCCAGAGACCATCATGATCATTTAGGGTCAGGTTTTCAGAGGCAGATAGATACTAAAATATAGAGGCAGCCATGATGGGATGCTAAAAGCATTTCTGCTTTGAACTGAGCTTTTTACACTTGATTACAAATAAAAAGTTTCCTTGTAAATTAAAATAATCTACTTCTATCAAATGTGAAGATGTATAAATGCTCGCTCATTATCAGTTCATCATCAGAAGCTTTTAAGTGCTATGACAAACATATTGGATGAATAGGCCTTGAGACCGTGCAGATAGTCTTAAAAGTACAAAGGATGCACTTAAGCAAGTGTAGTTTCACACAAAACACAAAAAGCTCATGATTCACAAATGCTGAAGATCGAAGTATTATTCTCAATGCACTTTAAATCTTTTACTTGGTGATTATGATCACAGGATGATATGTAAAAGAAAAATCGAAATAAAAGACGTATAATGACTTTAGGCTCTTGACAAATATGTTTTAGAAGCTGAAGTATCATGCTGTACAATTTTTGAAATCAAGGAGAGACAATGTTGATGTTGTATCAAATGTACTTTAGAGATCTACACAGTGTTGTAATTTATTCTGTGCTTGCATCCTACCTGAGAGTGGAGCATAAAGAGCCCAATTCAAAGTCTGTCAAAATGAATAAAAGACTGTCATTGATTTCAGTATGATATAGTCAGAGGCAATGTGGAGAAACAGCTTTGTGCTGGCACAGAACTGGCAGTTGATATATAATTGTTGTTATATGCAAGTTTGGAGGTCTTAAAGAATACTGGCTTTGTGTCACGGGACTCTGTCTAAATTTGCTAAAATGAGCATGTACTAAATATTATTATTGTTCAATGTCTACCATCAGTGTCAGTCACAAGAGCATTGCAGCATATGATATATCATAGCAGTTTCCACTCTGCGTCAAATGCTTACATAAGAGAGGCAGCGGAAAAGGGATTTTCATCTTCTTTTGTTTTACTGCAGACTATGGTTGGAGGGCGACAGAACAGTGTGGTGATACAGAAGCTTCAGCCTGACACACCGTATGCTATTACTGTGTCATCAATGTACGCAGATGGTGAAGGGGGACGAATGACAGGACGAGGCAGAACCAGTAAGTAACTGCTTGAGATCTTCTTACTAGGTGTGAAACAATATGATGTATTGCTTTTCAAATTAGCTGAGAAAAATTTCTTGTGGTGAAATTCATCCCATCTGTATTTGTCATTTGTCCTTTGATGGGTTTCAAGTATCTAAAGCAAGAAGGCCTGTCAGTCTCCTGGCAGAGAGAAACCCTGGGTCACTACCTTAGACTGAATGCCCGGCTTTTAAGGCTGAGAAACCCTAATGTTACTATGGAACTTCTTCATTTTCATCTGTTTAATTGTCTTACGCCACAATTTAGTAAACACCTTAAAGCATCTGAAGGCATGTGACTCATATGTGTGCTGTTAAGTATAAGTTTACTATTTTCCTGTCAGCACCTTCAGTTCAGAGGCTGACCTTTACTGTGTGCACTTTGAGACTCTACCATTTTATGCTGATAGCATTGTTTTGATCCTGCTATAGAAAGCACTGAGTGATATGCTGCCAGAGGCACTTCAGGTATAAAAATCAATTAACTATTTTTAATTAATTATTTAACTATAAAATTATAAATAACTTCATTAATTCATTTGTACTTAGTTTACTTTTGACCCTGCAATGGTAAGTCAGACAGAGGAATGGAGAAAACAATCCTGATGAACTCATCATATAATTCTAAGATAGTGTCCAGAAAGAAATTTTTCTTACTATATATAGCATTCCGTATGCTGTTGGATGGGGCTGATGTGTTCTGATTAATGAAGACAAATAACATTTAATATGAACTATTAAACCTGCAGTTTTTTAAATTTCCTAATGATACATTACATAGGCATGATTTTACATTGCAGGCGAGAGAATGTGGTTGCATATTTCTGACAACTTGGTCTGTTTCAGAACCTCTTACTACTGTGAAGAACTTGCTAGTTTATGACCCAACCACCAGTACTCTGAATGTTCGATGGGATCATGCAGAAGGAAGTCCTCGCCAGTATAAAGTGTTTTATGGACCTACAGCTGGAGGTGCAGAAGAAATGGTAAATACTTTGTGTGGATCTCACTGTCTCAGATAAATTGCAGCTCATGGTGCTAGTGAGGGAAATGCTGCTTGTTTGCCTATGCACTGGCTTTTTTTCCTGTTCATAACTACCTGGAGAAAATGCAGAGCATCTCCATGAAAGTCACTTACTCCCATATGTATTACAGATTATTGATTTTATATAGTAGACCTTCAGTGGTTAATTCTTAGCACAGGGATTTAATAGCACACAAAATTTTTGTTTGTTTATTCTTAGAGCAGTATGTGTGTGAATGTAAAGCTGACTTCAGGGTGTACAAAAGGCTAGAAAGTCAGCAGACCTCATTTCTACACATTTTTACTGCTAAGAAGTCACGTGACTGTAGGGAGTCAGCCGGGATGATATTTGTGAAAGCAGAAAAACCCACATAGGTGTTTTATTCCAATCTCCTAAAATTACTCAATTGCTGAAGAGCTAAAACAGTCTTGAAAATGGGAACCCTTGTTGCAGACTAGGAAAATGCTATTCTTTCCCACTTTTGTTTCTTTATCCACATGTGTGCATTCGATAAGCCTGTGAAATGAGGAGTACATGAATTGACGCTGCTTCAATAGCATCTAGAGAGCTACTGATGATGAATATCCTTAAATGTTCTGGAATTAACACGAGCTGCTCACTACTTCTTCTCATTAGCATGTTGTAGTGTTATGTAATGTTTATTTTTTGATTTAGAAATTGACTTTTTAATGCTTCTGAGCTGCTAAATAGTAGTCATTAAAGAAATCACTGCCGATTTTGCTACTGTTACTAGTAGAACAGGATTTGGACCCAAAAGTGAACACAGCTGTAAGGAATTGTATTGGAGAGCATGGGACTTAACAACTGTTTTGGTTAAGTCCAAGGCAGAACTTTCTTGAAAGGCAATTCCAGAAGATACCATGAACCCTGTTACTTCAGGCTTCACCTTTTGTAAAATTTTTATCACAACCAGTCTAGAAATGAGATGTGGTGGAGGAGTAAGGGAGATACAAAAAAGCTTAAACTTTTTGCATACTTATGTAAATGTCATGCCCCTACCTTTCCTTTTAAATTTGTAGACCACAGTACCAGGAAACACAAACTATGTCATCTTGAGGACTCTTGAACCCAACACACCTTACACTGTAACTGTGGTTCCAGTCTTTCCAGAGGGGGATGGTGGACGTGTCTCTGACACTGGAAGAACTTGTAAGTAAAATAGCACTTTTCAAGAAAATGTTAGGATTTTTTGTGTGAGTGGCTCAGATCATTAGAAATTAGAAATCTGCATCAAATGTGGAAGTTTATATTCCCCAAAGTTTATATTCCACTTATGTCAGGCAAACTCAGCTCTCATGTTGTGCAGCAAACTTACTGTTTACTTCTACACAATAGCAAAATTTTAACTGTAGTGCCAGTAGCAATACTGGTGAACAAATGGCAAATATTGGTGTTAATCCATGCTAATGTCCATACCATATATTTAAAATTTTCCGGGGAGTTTGAGTTCCTAATGACAGCATGATCTAAAATGTGTAGTTTGTGGCTACTTTCCATACCTGTCTGGTCGACAATAGGGTAGCAAAGTGTTATGATCATACTTCCAATTTGCAGCATAAACATCTGTACTTTGCTGCCGGATGGGAATGTTTGTAACGTCTAATATCTGAGATTCTTAGATTTGTAGATTTTGGGGCAACAAAAGTAATGTATTTTTCTTGGGCTGATGCACTTTTCAGCTTCCTTTGAGCACTGTTATGAATTCAAGTAGAAGTAGAACTTACGTAAGCAACTTTGCAAAACTTAATTTAAATTATCCTTGATCCTAGTGGAGAGAGGAACACCAAGAAACATTCAAGTTTACAATCCCACACCAAACAGTATGAATGTCCGATGGGAACCCGCTCCAGGTCCAGTACAGCAATATAGAATTAATTACTCTCCACTGTCTGGCCCAAGGCCATCAGAATCTGTAAGTAATTTAGTTTTTATACTACTCCTTAACAGTGTGTGGAGGATATTGCTTTCTTCAATGAGTGTAAAACAATAATAATAAACTCAGGCCAACTGTCTGCCCAGGAGTGTCCCTGCTGAAAATAGCGTCTACAGGAATTTAGGCCGTTGTAAATAAATGCTTAATTTGGTGACACAATAGAAATAACAAATAAGATTCCCATTTAAAACTGAGTATTGAGGATTGAGTATCCTTCATCGTATTGCAGGTAAAGATGAGTTAAAATAAAACCTTTTTTTTTTTTGAAACAGACAGGAAAAACCAACAAATATTTATTAGGAAATGTTTAATTGTGAAACCAGATACCAAGTTTATGTGATTTTACCACTAAACCATCTGTTCACCCCAAATCATTAGTGTTTAAGAAGGTCTTGGTGAGTAGTGAAGTCTTGATATGGGTAAAGATTTACCCTCCAGATGTTAAGAGTTCTTGGATTTGTGTAGTTTTAGAGCTAAGCCTGTGAATGTTCTCACACAAAATGTACACCCATATTGTACATGTACAGGTGGATATGTTTTTATGTAAGGAAGCATAAGATTTTTAATGAATAATTTGCATCTGTAAAGTGAAACTGAATATTACTTCACACATGAGTGGGACCTGTGTATTAGTACCTGTTAGAAAATGTCCTTTATGTATGTCAGTAAACCATGACAGAATTTACTTTTTTGGTTTCTGTTCCTAAATGTTTCTTTTTTTTCTGAACTATTTTTATGTAAAATCTGGAAAATAACAATTCCATTTGCAGAATATGAGCTCCTTATGTATATATGCAATTTGTTTTGCACCTCCTCATGAATTTTTATCAACATTACTAAACTTGTATTATTTTTCTTGGAAAATGTGTGGTCTGGTCATGCTCCCAGCATTTTCTGTATTTCATTCAAATTGTTCATTTTAAAAAGACATGGTATAAACTGAAGATTTTTTTTATATAGGTGCCTTTTGTTTCTGTTTTAGATTGTGGTACCAGGCAACACTCGTGATGTGATGCTGGAGCGCTTGACCCCTGACACTGCTTACTCAATAAACGTTATAGCTCTGTATGCAGATGGAGAGGGAAATCCAAGCCAAGCTCAGGGAAGAACATGTAAGAGGCAGTCAGTACTTGCTTTGTGAAATATATGTGAAAACTGATGTGTGAAGAATTTATAAAATTGGTTGCAATCACAAATAGCATAAGCCATTCAGTGCAACTCTGAGATTAATGCATCTGAATTATGGCTGAAGCAATTGCAGGCCTCCATGGAGGGGAGCTTTTGCTATGTTGTCTATGTTGTGGTACATGCATAATCACCAAAGTAATTTTCACTGGTGAAATAAGCCTAATTTGAACATTTAAGAGTTTAAAAGCTGTTCTTTAAAATGTGATTACAGATAAATAGCAATTTGTCTTTTGGAAAAAAATAGCACGTTAAGATGGATAGAATTTGCTGTCCACAGAAAAAAACGTGCTTCGTGTTTTGTGTCTTACATGATAATTGTATATGTCAGCCTCCCCAGATGTTTGTTTTTTGCTGGAGATGCCTAAACACCAAAACCTCCTTGTTACAACTTAGCTTGTGGGATCTTCGTTGGCTTACACTTGGCTTCTTTAAAATTCATTTTAGAAATAACATGTAAAGAAATTGTCTATGGCAATAATAGGTCACCTCTCTTTTGCTGTTTCTATGCTTTCTCTATTAAATCCCCATATTCATCTAAAACTTGCAGATGTGACAGGCTATAGTTACACTTGTCTGCAAGAGTCTGAGAAGCAGAATTATGTCGGTGCTCACTTTGCATGTCACTCTGATGTTCTCTCCCATACTGCTCCAGTTCCTTCAGTTAAGACCCTATCTATTTAAGACCTTCAGGCACTGCTGTATTATCATTGACTAAATCTACCTGTATATGTTTATTCAGGGTTTCAAGAAGGGCCGTTAACTTTGGCTTCAGGGCAGCATTTGAATCAGTGAGAACAACACTGAACTGGAAGAATCATGCTCCATACAACCTTCTGTATTTTCTTTCTTTAGTGCCTCGCAGTGGTCCAAGGAATGTGAGAGTGTTCGATGAGACCACAAACAGCCTTTCTGTACAATGGGACCATGCTGATGGGCCAGTCCAGCAGTACAGAATCATTTATTCACCCACTGTGGGGGACCCGATTGATGAATATGTAAGTTCTGCAGTTCCTTAGTAAGCACTGAGATGTTCTTAGTTGATTCTTTAGACTACAGAATAACAAAGACACATATTTTACATGTAGTACACTTTGCATGCCCTATGGGTTCTTTGGTCAATGTTGTCAATGCTGAGAAGCCACGGTTTGTATGAAAGTTTCCTTTTTTTTTTCCCCCACAAAGTCACAGAACATACACAGTTTAATGAACAAACTTGTGTGTAAAATAATGTTAAATGTGTGAGTCACATATTAATCAGAAGATTCTGAGCAGAACCTTCTTCCTGACATTTAGTTTAAACATTGTGCTACAGTGAATAGCCATCTATTATTCCATACGCTATTCATTATGAAGTCAGTGAGCTAAGATACAGAATAAACATAAGTTTGCATTTTATAAATTGAAGAGTGTTGGCAGAGTTTAATAAGAAAGCAATGGTAACTTTGATTCAGCAACTAACTTGCTTTTGTAAGGTTCAGTCTGAATTGTAAGTGTTTGTGTTTAATTTCCTGCAGCTTAATGGTAGCACAAGTTAATCTGATGCTTATAAAATTCTCTGAGTGTTTATAGCAAAACCAAACTCAGATCCTATAGAGGTCAATGACAGAATTCCTGCTGGCTGCCACCAGCCAAAATTAAACATGTATAAGAGCACTATCTAAATGCTATTACTGTTTATATATCAGTGTATTGGGCATGCTGAAAATTCACTGTTTGAAAATTCCTTACCAGATCTGTTAATCGGGACACACATCTTTCAACATACATATGTGCTTTACAGAAAATATTGGACATTTCATAAAAATAGCAAGTCTCAAATGGCTGAACATTTTTATCAAGTAATAATGGAAAATGTTGACTGGGACTTGTTTTTGAGACAGATATCTCAAGTTATTTTCCGTTGTTTCAGTGCTGTCTGGTCACTTTATGGAGCAGTGTCACTTTTTGGATTATACCCGCCTTTTTGTTGGAAGGGAGCAATGGTGCATGGCTGCACCAGGAAGTTGAGGAGACTGAGGGATGCATAAATAGGCATGTTTTTACATAGCAAAATATTTAGAGCTTCCTTCTCAGACTAACTTGTTTCTTCCAAAAAAATGATATTCTAAGACGAGGATAATGAAAAGGTAGAAATGAAACTGATGGGTAGCATGAATGACTGACCTCCATCCCCATTTTAGGAGCTTTTTCCTCTCTTTCTCTGTCTCCAAACACATCATCATCATTTTTTCCTTTCTATGAGGAAACAATACTGAAATCTTGGCGAGGAACTGCAGCATCTCAGTCCAATGTGAGGGTAGGGACTGAAAAGCCAATTTGATTTATCTTTTTGTGCTGACCACGGTGTTCTATAATTTAAAATAACAGATACTAATAATTGTTTATAGGCTATAACCTTTAAGATATCCCGAATGACTTTATCTACAGTGGACATAAAAAAAGTGCACCAAGTGTTGAAAGAAATTTTTAGTTCTAGTTACTGCCATTATTGATCAGTTACAGGACTGTGAGTTTATTTACATCTGTTTCTTTTGTGTTCTAGACAACAGTTCCTGGAATAAGAAATAATGTGATACTACAACCACTGCAATCAGATACACCATACAAAATTACTGTTGTGGCTGTGTACGAAGATGGAGATGGTGGACAACTGACTGGGAATGGCAGAACTGGTAATTAGTTTTAATATTGTATATTCTTTTTTAAATTTAAGACACATATTCCGTGAGCACTCCAATGTTGTTAAGGTTTCATTATGTTAATTACATCTTACAATGTAAGTTTCTAGAGGTTGAAAAACAGTCACTAGTCTAATTGGAATGTTTTTCTTCATTTTTAGTTGGCCTGCTTCCTCCTCAAAATATGTATATAACTGATGAATGGTATACACGATTCAGAGTTTCCTGGGATCCTTCACCATCCCCTGTTCTTGGCTATAAAATTGTATACAAACCTGTAGGTAAGAAAACCTATTAATTCTGAGTATACCACTTTCAGAATAGTGAGTGGCTAATGGGAGATCAGGATAGAAATCATATGTATCATGAAATGTTTGTGTTAAAGGATTTATTTATTTCCTTTGTTTACTGATTTTGATGAAAGCTTAAGTCTTATCAGTATTTCATAAGAAGCACAAACTATCAAATACAGTGTTTCGTACATGCAGTTGTACAGTCAAAATTTAATACAGTGACTAGATAAAGTCCTGGACCAGACTTTGTTTTCATCTTTTTAATACCTCTTGTCCTTCTGAGGATATGAACTGGTGGTGTATGTGGAATAAGTATTGGACTGCTATTAGGTACTAATATCCTTCAGAACCTTTGTTTTATGTGGCAGTGAAACAATATACATACCTTTCTGTAAGTTAAATTAAACACAAACATTGCACAATAGCTTATAAAGCTATGTATATGTTCTATTTGCAACAGTCTAATATGCTAAAATTTAAGAAATTAGTATGTTTTGTTTCAGAAAAAATGAGATGATATGCAAAAAACCTTAATGATATGTAAAAGATGGCAGATAGTTTTGTAGCTCATCTAATCATTAATCTTTCTCTCTCTCTTTACCTCCTTAATATTTCCTTTCAATTCAAGGTTCAAATGAGCCCATGGAGGTTTTTGTGGGAGAAGTGACTTCCTACACCTTACATAATCTGTCTCCCAGTACTACCTATGATGTGAATGTTTATGCCCAATATGATTCTGGAATGAGCATACCTTTGACAGATCAAGGCACTACATGTAAGTCAAAATACGTTTGTTGTAATCATGCTAGATACGTATGATGATCTGATGTAACATGGATCAAGAGAGGATTTTTAAGGCTGGTTGTTAGAAAGTTTGAATATCCTCTCATGGAGAATACTTACCATCTGTCCATGACGTAGACCTTAAAAACACTAAGCTTGGGAACAGTAATGGAAATACAGTTTTAAGTAATGATTTGATGATATAAAGTTTTCCAGTCTGCTTCCTAAAATTTTATTCAGCAATAGTTGGAGTCAGTCTTTAACTGTCTCCAGGGTGCTACAGAATCTAACCGTGCTAAGCAGGTCTAGGGTTTTTTGCTACTCTGCTTATATCTCACGTTAGATCTCCAGTGATTGAAACTTCAGCTTTTCAGAAGGAGATCATTTTGTTGATAGCTTCAGATAAGAAACTTCTAAAATTTTCTTCAGTTAAGATGAATCAAGCATCCTGAGTTTTGTTGACTCAGTACATTCTTTTCATATTGCCATATATACGAGTCAGATTCTGATTTTTGGAAGTTTCTTATCTTCTAAAGAACTCAACTTACTTCATGTTAAAACTCATAAAATGGGCTGTTACCCACAAAGGGAAGGGTATCAAACTTTAGGTTTTTGTAAATAGGTAGGCTGGGATCTCTAGGGTGTAACAGAAAATGAAGAGCTTTGACTAGAACTGCTTGTTCTTTCTGTGAGCATTTAAAAAAATCAATTTCTGAACAATAATTTTCATTTGGATGTACTTTATCCATTACATACTATTTTCCAAAGAACAATTTCTTTCTTTCTCTGCTCACAGTATATTTGAATGTCACTGACCTAACAAGTTACAAAGTGGGTTGGGATACTTTCTGTATCCGATGGTCACCTCATCGGTCAGCAACTTCCTACAGACTGAAGTTAAACCCAGCTGATGGTAAGTGCATTTTCTGGAAACATAATTGTCTTATTTCAATGACAGCAACACTTACTTGGGATAGTGGCAAGCACCCACCAGAAACCATGATACATCTGGTTGAGCTTTAAAGCTCTGAATATAACCTGTTTTTCTAGAGTGCTGAAAAAGCTGCAAAGACTGAGTGCTGCTTATTGTCAAGTTAACTTTCACTAGTGGGTATCTGCTAGTTACCTGGGTTTTACGTGTACACTGCAATATATGCTTCAGGGTGCATAATCACCACATAATCTTGGTCTAGAAAAGCTTTTACGGGACAAGAATAAGACTGCTGTCCCCCCCACTCCAGCCTCCTCTCAAGAGGTCTCTAATTTCTGCAATTATTTGTACACATATTAAAAGGGAAATAGTGGGTTCTAACTTTCTTTCTATTGGGCTTTTTTTGACAGGTTCCAGAGGACAGGAAATCACAGTACGTGGATCAGAAACGAGCCATTGTTTTACTGGCCTCTCACCAGACACAGAGTACAATGCTACCGTCTTTGTTCAGACCCCTAACCTTGAGGGACCTCCAGTCTCTATGAGGGAGCATACAGGTAGGTAATAGGTACTGTGAACCTTAAGTTTTGGCTATAGAACTTGTCTTGTTTCAGCTGTAGAACTTGCTCCTAAATTGCTCAGAATACCTCTTTTAAATGATCTTTCCTCTTTCTCTCAGTATAATGTAAACTGGAGTTAACGAGGGAAAGAGAGATTCTTATGCTCTTCTTCAAATCAAGTATTTCCTAGTATTTAGATGAAAAATGCTAGGAAATTATGCACATTATCAGGTGCAGCATTACCAGTCTCATGTAAAAGTGTTCCTGTTATAATAAAATAATGTACCTTTGTTTTAACAATAGCTATAATCTCATTACTCTTGTAACAATAAATTTTTCCTTGCCAATTATACATTGTTTAGGTTAGTGAGAAAAGATTGCAATCTTTCTGTGTGGTAATATAATACATAATCTAGAGTTTGAATGAAATAATTTATGTGGAGTCAAAAAATTATTATTTCATTTCAGTCCTCAAACCTACGGAGGCACCAACTCCCCCACCTACACCTCCTCCACCTCCCACGATCCCTCCAGCTCGGGATGGTATGTTTATTTGTAGAATTATTCAGTATTTTTATGTAGTTGCTGCACTACTTCAGAGTTTAATTTTATTTTTCATAAATTTAAACAGATTTAAAACTAGCACAGCGTTTTAGGGAAATTAAGCTTGAGATCAGTTTCCTAATGCCATCCATTTGCTCTTGAGCTTTACTAGACTTCAGTGTTTCATGTTTTAGAACAGCAAGGTGCATACATTTTGGGAAAAAAATCATGATATTCTATAGCTCTGCGGCAAGTCTGAGAGTCTGCCTGCCCTCAGCGGACAATTTATATTTTATGGTAGCTGCTCAGAAAAAAATATTAAATAATTAATTTAAACCATTTACATTTGATTCTTAAGCTCATCCTCATTTCTTGAACTTTTATTTGAAAAATTTTAATAAATGTTTTAGTGTTGAGCATTAGCCCTCCGCCAGGTTGACTGTGTGGTAATAGAAGTTTGCTGAGTATTTGTCATTCTTGAGTTTTCCAATTTTGAAGCAATGCTCATTATTTCACAGTGATATGATTGATGTGTTTTAAGTGTGCCTTTTCTTGGTCTTTCAGTATGCAGAGGTGCCAAAGCTGATATAGTATTCTTGACTGATGCTTCCTGGAGTATTGGTGATGATAACTTCAACAAAGTAGTGAAATTTGTTTTTAATACAGTAGGAGCCTTTGACTTGATTAATCCTGCTGGAATCCAGGTAGGTTGTTATTTCTATTGGGTACATTTTGGAAGGAAACTGAAGATGAAGCAGAATTAATAAAGTTACATCTGATTTTTCCTTCCTTTCAGAATGCTGTCATTTTTTTGTGTTAGATTGTTGTACAACACATGTGTACGTGTGTGCATCCATAATTATTTATGAAATATATTGGTCATCCAAGGGAATCCAGTCTATCCTGAGAGGTTACTATTCTGAAAGACAAGTTTGTAGTGTGTGGGAATCCTCCAGGCAGAGAAACTGGGGTGATGTATGGTCAATGTGCAGTTAGTTTTACATTTTTTTTGTACAGGGCATCAACAGCTGGTACACTGCCTAGGTGTAGGTGCTAGGTTTTGCCTGTGTCATATCAGAAGTCTGTTTTGGGGACAGTCTGACTGTTGAGTGAGGGTTACATTTTAATTTCTCAGTGCAAGAAAGGAGTCTTATGCATGTAGAGTCCAGCTCGTTTGCCATTAGCCTTGTCTTGTCAAGCTGCCTAGAATCCCACTGCAGTAAGTAGGCAGAATTCCTTTGAGAGGGGCACTTGTAGAAGTATCTTCATCCCATCCTAAAGATAGATAACATGGGGCCACTCCACAGTGGGCAAAGTGAAAATATGAAAAGGTGAAAAGTTAGTCATCTTAATGAATTAATTCATCTTTAAAGAGTAAACAGTAATAGCTAATGAGGAATGGACTATCAGGATTTCTGGGCTCATCACAGTTGTGTCAAAAACATTTCCTGTCAGGCTTCTTACTGTAAGCCTTGCACCATTCCAGGTTTTCTTCTGCTTAAGGGAAGCTGGATGAGATCACTGCCTAGGTTCCCATAACCATTTCTCTTTCACTAGATGAAGCGAATGACATGATATGTGAGAGGGTTTCTTACAAGGTATTTCTGGAACATTGCAACGATGAGAAAAAAGTGCTGTGTGCACATTGCTGTGATGATATCTGTGTATGTAAATATGTGTGTGTGTGTATAATCATACATATATGAAAAAGATTTTACAATTATTTAATACTTACTAATATATCACAATATTTCAATGGAGAGAGCTGGTCTGGAACATGGAGGTATGAGACTGAACACTGCGATATATTGCGTTTCAGGTTTCATTTGTGCAGTACAGTGATGAGGCAAAATCTGAATTTAAACTGAATACATTTGATGACAAGGCCCAGGCCCTGGGAGCTCTTCAAAATATTCAGTACAGAGGAGGAAACACAAGGACAGGTAATTCTGAGCAGTAATCATATTTCTTTAAGATTAAATGTTGTCAGAAACTGCCTCATTATCCTAATATTGCATGGCTGAAAAATTAGGTTTTTTCGTTCTGTTTTAGCTGTGTGGCTGTTGCCCTTTCAGAGTAAAGTAAGGGATTTCTTCTCTTGCGGATAATATGGCTGACTCCTTGTTCATTGTGCACTTTGCAGGCAAAGCCCTAACATTTATCAAAGAAAAGGTTTTGACTTGGGAGAGTGGCATGAGGCGAGGTGTTCCCAAGGTACTTGTTGTTGTCACTGATGGTCGGTCTCAGGATGAGGTGAGGAAAGCAGCAACCGTCATACAGCACTCCGGTAAGCAGTTCACACTATCTTGCTGTATCATTTCCTTATGTGTTAAGCAATGCAATTATAAGTGGTGCTTCAATCAACTGGGAGTCCTTTACTCATCATTTATGGACTCAGAAACGTATTCTGAGTATTTGGGAAAAACTCAAAGCTATTTAAAGAATTTAGACTCTCTGGGCCAGACTTTGTCTTTCTCTAGCCTTCTCTCTGAGGAAGAATGTGATGTCCCAAGGCTTTCAAGTAATTCATCTTGCATACCATTTCATAGACATGACTTTTGCTTACTTCTTTCTCTCCTTGCTGGGGGGACCACAGGGATCATTGCGAAGTGTACTCCATTCTAGTGCTTTTGTTGTAATGGGCCTGGATTTTTGATCTTTATGTTTTATATGTTTTACCTGGTGTAAACCCGTGAATCTCCAGTGAAAGTAACTGCTTTTGGTGGAGCTGGGTCTGAACTGACTCCTTCATTGCCTTTTGAGCTGCGAAGTATTGCACTTCCTCTTCAGATTTGCTGAATGTGGCTTATGTGAGTCTAAAAATCTATTCCTGTCCCTGCACCCAGCAGTTTTGCATTTCAGTGCATGAACCACCTCGAGTCCTGTTCCCCGAGTAAGGAGATGTTGTACTTCATTACAAAAATCACTGGCATGTAAACCACAAGTGGTTGTCATCTCTGCCTCTGTGATCTGAAGGAATCAGCTCTGTCTAGATGGTTTCTAAAGATGTTTGGCTATCATAAAAATCTCTACAGTCTCCCTGGATAATCTGCTTCAGTGCTTTACTACTCTAATAGTTGGAAAGCTTTGCCTCACATTTCACCTAAGTGTTTCTTCAGGCTAATGAAACTATTGTCTTATTTTCATTTACCTAGTTAACTGGGAAGGCAGTTGATCACTGCCCACTGTAACGGGCCTTCATATTTGAAGTCTGTTGTCATTTCCTCTTTCTGTCTTCTCTTTTCTAGACTAAACAAAACCATTTCCTTCAACCTCCTCTTGATCATGTTTTCCAAACCCCTTATCATTTTTGCTCTCCTCTCTACTTGCTTTGGTTTCTTTGCATCTTAAGTGTCATGCTCAAAGCTGGACAGAGTATTCCAGCCAAAGCTTCACCAGAATCAGATACAAAGGAATTATTATCTTCTTTTTGAAAAATTAACAAATTAAATAAAGATCGATTTATCATTTGCAATAAAAGTGAATTCTTCTTTCAGCCTTCAACCAGCATTTCCAATGTCTGTGCAGGTTCTTGTCAATGAAATTTTGTGGGAGATTTTTTTCTATGTAGTGCTGAATTGTGTAGTGACATTTTTTTTCTTCCTTGTTTTCTGGTATGGCAAAGAGAGGTCAAATTATCACATGAAGGCATAGGTGGGAGAAGGGAAAGGAAGAAATGAGTCAGAAACAGAATTCTGTAAAGGCTGGAAGATAGCAGGAAACAAAAACTTAACATGGAAGGCAAGGAGGCACTAATTTAAGGATTTGAAGAAGAAAATCATCCTGATAAAGAAGCAGATTATGCCATTACACAATTCTAGGCTCTGGGTTCTTCTCATTTGTCTTCAGGCATCTAATAACTAAATGCCTAGTCTCAGGCCATCATGTAGGGGGTCCTTTTATGTCCAGTGAAGAGAGCAACATATAGGCATCTACATACCATGGCTTCTTCTGTCTTGAAGGGAGGTGAGATGAATTGCATTCTGAATCTGCCCATGTCTGTCTGTTGATTATAGAGACTAGACAACTAAGACTTGTTCCTAACTTGGAAAGTAAAAACTGGTGAGATGAATGCCACCCAAAGAAAGTGACACTGAGAAGCATGAAATGCAGCAGATGACAACAGATAGAAAACTGGATAACAAATAGTCTGCACAGAGATTTTGGACACAGAACAGACACAAGATACTGTAGAATTGAGAGGATTGTACATTTTGCATGAAAAAGTGAGGGGACTATGTAGGCAAAGCTATGTGAGATTGGATAATGCTCAAGAAAAATCAATGAAGGAAGGAGGAGAAAGCTTTGAAAGAAAGATGCAAAGTCCGTTTAATCCCTCCTGAGCTTTAATAGGGTGAAAGGATGTCCAGAATGTATGCCTATAATGAAGACCAGATAAAAGACTAGGTAGAGCCTGAGAAATCCATGATAGAGATGGTTTGTGAATATTGGCCTGAAAAATGGTAATGTATGTTTACTATATTTCAAGTAACAAGTGTTATTTTTACAGGCTTCAGTGTCTTTGTGGTCGGTGTGGCTGATGTAGATTACAATGAGCTGGCCAAGATTGCCAGCAAGCCCAGTGAGCGTCATGTATTTATTGTTGATGACTTCGATGCCTTTGAAAAGATTCAAGATAACCTTGTCACCTTTGTGTGTGAGACAGCTACCTCAAGTGAGTAGAAGACACCGTTTTCCCAAATGAATACATTTGTTTATATACTGCTACAGTTGCCAACCCATTTGAGGTATATCAAAAGAAATGTTCATATATAAAAGTTAGGTTTCATAATAACTGGACATAGTTAAAGGGAGCAAATTACCTTTTCAAAATTTTGAAGTAGGTATTATATTTTATATAATCTTGTCTCATGTTTCAAAAGTACTGGTACAACAAAAAGAGAGTAACAGTCAGTGAGAACTACTGCTCTTCTAGAAGTAGAAGGATGCCTAATATGAACTGGGGGGTACAGCAGGTCTCTTACCACTGCTCTAGGGGTGCTAAACAGGTGCAGCTATGGAGTGTGATGCTGTTTTAAAGTTATCTAAATAAAGTTCAGTTGTTTACTCAAGTAAAATCCTTCTATGGCAAAAATGAGAAATTCTCAGGCCTGTTATGTGCAACTGTGTACTCCCTAACTGCCTCATCCACTAGCTCCTGAGGAGCCATATAAATCTGCAGTTTTTTCTTGTGAATCTGACAGCTATTATGCAGCCTGACTCATGCCTTAAATATTCATGGAAAGACTGTGTCATTTGCTCCTTTCTTCTTATGAATTAGACTCAAAATATTTGGGGGGTTCATTTGTTATTCCATACAATTTGTCACAGTAGAAATATCCTACTAAAAGTAACGAGTACATCTACCACAGAGCAGAACACAGTATGACAAATGTAACAGAAGTTGGCTGATAATTAATAACGGCACAGACTTTTCGGTAATAAAACTTCCTGAAGTATACATATGCTCATATCCTGTTAGGTTTTATAGTTTTGAATTACATGTTGTTTCATGTCTTTTAGCTTGTCCTCTTATTTACTTGGAGGGGTACACTTCACCTGGTAAGTAACTGTCTAAAACTTTGGCATAGATGCATTTGTATCTTTTACAGCTCTACAGTGTTTTTATTTTTTATTTTCTCTCCGGATTTAAAGGTTTCAAGATGCTGGAATCATATAATCTAACAGAGAAGCATTTTGCTTCTGTACAAGGTGTATCACTGGAATCAGGCTCTTTCCCAAGCTATGTAGCATATAGACTCCACAAAAATGCCTTTGTCAGCCAGCCAATACGGTAAGTAAACCTGAAAGACTCATATTTAGGGCAAGCAGGTGAGGAAGGATTAATAGAGTTTATAGATGATAGCATTAGTATTTTATGGAAGATGCATTTGTTTGATGTTCTTTTTACTGAACTCCAAGAAATATACTCCGAAGGAACGTCTATCATTGTTATCATTAAAGGCTAAGCTCTTTCTTCCATTGTGATCTGTTCACTATTAATTGTTCTTTTTTGGAGATTATGCTTTTAACCGTTCGAGTTGCATATAATCCACAGTCTGTCTTTAGGCAGTTGTACAGCCTCTTTAGTACAACAAGCCCACGTCGCTGGAGGGAAACAGTTTCAATACGCAGGGATAAGCACCACTTTTTGCAGGGGCATCGTTCATAGTGCAGTAGGCAGTTCATTGATGCCATTGACTTAGGGTAGTTTCTTCTCTACTTGACTTGCTTTATTTGGCGAGTGGAGTTTTCAAGGGCCTGTGGTCTTAGAACTTGGATATGAAGGGCTAATATACGGTCTTTCTAACATTTTTTCACAAAAAAAAAAAAAAAATAGCAGTTAGTTTTACTAAGAGGAGAACAGTACCTCTGTTTTTCTTTTTACATTTGTTCCTCTGGTATCTGTTTAAGTAAGTTTCAAAAAAGTCATTTTGAGTCAGAGGAGATGCCTAAAGATAGCCCATTGTTCCTATAAAATTTAAGGAAATTTAACCTTCTTTTTATACAGGCCTTTGAAATCTTCTGCAGTCCTGACAGATCAGGTAAAGGTCAGATCACAGGCACAGGAGCTGAGGTGCATGAAGAAATAATTTCTTTTTGCCAAACTTCTCAGCTCACAACTTTAAAAGTTGAGGACTCGAGGACTTGAGTTCATTGACGTGCCATTATAGCTATGGGGGTGATAGATCTCTGACAGCCTGGATTTTTATGATCTAGGGAAGTACAGATAATCCCAGTCACTGGCATCTTGTTTTGCAACTCTCCTACATTAAGATTAAACTTGCATTTAGCAGGATAAAATGATAAACAGACTTTCTATTTATTTCATTTTTTTTAGAATGTTGTGATACATAGTCCGTTGTCTGCTGTAAGGGGTGGAGTAGACTTACCAGAGTATTCTGGGCATTTATTTTTCATGAGAAGCCAGAAAATAAAACTCAGTTTAGACTGAGTCAGCAAAGCAATACAAGCATCCTGATCCTGGTGGCATAGTTGTTTCCATATCTGAGATAACTTGGTATCCAAGTTATAAATATTATTGCTATATCTACTTTAATATTTCATTTCTTGCGCTGTGCTGTGTGGTGTTGTCTACTTAGTGATTGTGCTGTTATTGCAGAGTGTCCATAATTGTATGGGCGCAAAATCTTTGCCTAGAATACAGAGCAGCTTCTCTCTTCATTTTAAGGTTTCTATGTTTATGTTCAGGAGGCCAAATCCCCCTCTCAGCTCCATTAAAACAGAAACTACCTTCTTTCTTACAAATCCCTTCCCGGATTCCCTCCCTTCCCCTTCGAAAATGTTGGAGGCCATTTAATGCATGTTTTTATTTACTTTTGCCTTTCTGTTTTTTAATGTCTAACAGTCTGAACATTACAAATCTGAACCTCAGCCACTGATGAGGCCCAAATACATCACTAATTGCAGGGAATATGTTAAATACATCCTTCATTGTATCTGTGCCTGAAGGGCGGCAATAGTTAAGTGTTTTCTGTTGCCTGTCTAAACCAGGCCAGAAGAAAAAAGTATAAAGCTAGGGTCCTATTTTCTGTACTTATCACCAAGGAATTTGAAATATGTGTAGTTTATGCATAATCTTGCCACAAGAATACATCTCCAAGAGTTCTTGGTCATATTCTGGCTTCCTCCATAACCATGGTGCCTACATCAATTGAAGACAGGCCGTGAGTTCATTTTAACGAATCACACAATGATTTTTATCACAAAGTTCTATTCTATTTGAGAAAATGCTATTTTGTTAAAATGCTCAGTTCCATTAAACAATGTGGTTTCCCTGTTACTCTCATGTCTTTTCTTAGAAAAAGAGCAAATTATGAAGATCTTGTTTTCCTCGTGTGTTTCCATGTGAAATAATGTCCTCATATTGTCTTAACAGGGAGATTCACCCAGAGGGATTGCCACAGGCATACACTATCATTCTGTTATTCCGTCTTCTGCCCGAATCCCCCAACGAGCCTTTTGCAATTTGGCAGATTACAGACAGAGATTACAAACCACAAGTTGGAGTTGTGCTTGATCGTAAGGATGATTTTACTTAGTGTGCAGAGAATTTATATATTACATTACTTTGCATGCATTCTTCCCAAATATTTCCAAACCCAAAGCATTCTTACATGGTAAAAGGATTATATATTTTAGTTTTAAAAGATTTTTTTTTTTTTTTTTTTTTACTTTGTACATCAATTATTTTTTCAACTAACAATAATTCAGTTAAGCTATGTTTCAACTTTGGTATTACCTCTAAAACCCAAGGAATGTACATCTATGTACTTATGGGTCAATAAGACCCATATATACATGGTTACCCATTTGAGTGGGTGTCTTAGGTATCCGACGTGTATCTTAAGATAGTGGTTTTAATAGTACATATAAAATGAATTATTTTCATTTATTGCAGCTGCGAGCAAAGTGCTGTCATTCTTTAACAAGGATACAAGGGGAGAGGTTCAAACTGTAACTTTTGATAATGATGAAGTAAAGAAAATCTTTTACGGAAGCTTCCACAAGGTAAAGGATTTAAATTATGAATGTTGCTTTCTGAAGTGCTGTTCTTTGAAACAAAAGACAAGGAAGCATAAGTCACTGTCAGTTATATCCAGTCTTTGTATAGTACTGTAAGTTGACGTAGGGACTTACAGATCGTAGAAAACAGGATCTCTGAAGATACAGCTCTTTTTATTATTGAGTTAAAGGCTTACTTTGAACCAATGTAAGAGATTTGTAAAGAACTTGTCAAGGATTTGTCAAGATTGTGTAAGCGGAGGGATATATCTGAACAAGACATCATAGCCTGATTCCTGGCACATAAAAAAGGAAGAATAAAAGATAAACTGGAAAAAAAAAGGAAAAGAAGTTGTGATGAGAAAAGACTAGGGGGAGAGAGTAGTGATTTGGAATCATCCAAAGAAGAAGAAGATATAACTACAGAAAGTATGTAGCTATTGAGTTATAGAAAAAGGCAGGGAGCCAATTTTGGGAGGTGAATAGCATATTGAATAAGATTCATATGTTTAACAAATATAATAGATGCATATGTATATATTTTGTATGTATGCATGTGTATTGGTATATTTTGGGCTTAAATTCACTGAGCCTAAAATATTCCATAGTATTCCAAAGTAATATTAACTAAGCAACAATAATGACAGAGAGCCCATAAAAGATCATATAACCTATTTGCAATTTAGAATGAAACGCATGGTTTTTGAGCTGTTAAAATGGCTACTGAAATCCTTACATGTTACTGCATCTGCCTTCAACTGTGATAGTTGTGAGCTTGCTTTTCCAATTTTATACACTGAATTATGAAAACTCGATCCTGCCGGGCTTCCTTACCTCTAGTCATGGGGAGGTGTCTGACTGAGGCTACATATATGTCTAAAACACAATTTAAAAAATATTTTCATGCTGTGTTACGCATGTATGTTTAGGGCAAAAAAAGTGAGTTGCAATTGCAACATTTTTGGTCAGCTGAAATGCACATTCTCATGTTTTCATTTATCTCCCTTCTGTTTTTTTCTGATGACTAAATATGGCTGGAGTATAACATTTGTTTTCTTTATGATACCCTCTCCTGCATGACTAGTCACTACCAGCATTCCTTTGAGGATAGAGATAAGAGGTTGCCTCTGTCTGCTTGCTGATACTGGAGGCCACATTGTCAACCGATCTCTGCTAGGCTGAAACCAGGGCAAGCTAGCTGGTACCAGCACTATGTTTTCTGACTCAATCTGTTTAAAACACGGATGACTACAGGAATCACACAGTACTATAAAAGCTATCAGTTTCCTCAGAATTTGACAGAGGAAAATTTCCCAAGATGCTTCTATGTCATGTCCAATTATTCTTGTGTTTATAATTTATTTAATGGTTAATTATTTTTGCATATATGAATAGATGTTTATGTCACTGGCTTTGTGACTGATAATTATAAGTAGGCTTGAATCACACCTACATTAGGCAGCCTCTATTTTTGGCATTTGGCTTTTTGCCTTTCTTTTTTTTTTGGTATAGCTTAGTAGGACAACTGAGTTTTAAGGAAATTTAAAAGTTGAGTCAACTTATCACCGAGAAGTACTGTTAAAACACAGAACAGCAGGCAGTGTCCCTCATTTTAGATATCAGTGTGAGAACTGAGAATTCCCTTTTTCAGGTCAGTGGTGTGAAGCTTTCTACATGCTGTACTGCCAGCAGACTGTTTTAAGTGTCTGCTCCTAATTTAATTGACATACAGAGTCATATTTTCCCTTGCAGTTCCTCTAAATGTGATAGAGCTGAGTAGAATTATCTGATAGCACAGACAGTAAATCTGTGCTCATTTATCAGAGCAAATGGGGAACAACCTACAACCCCAGCAACACTAGCAGTTATGCATAGCTGTGTATTATACTTATTGGTGAAAAATAATTACAGGGGAAATAAAAATCCAGCATTTTGTATTATTTTAATAGTTAAATACACTCATACATGTGAACAGAAAGCAATCCTGTGATGCCAAACAATGTATCGGAGTAACAACCATTTGCAAATTTTCTTAAAGCTCTGGAACTATGAATTCTTGCTTGTAGGACTATTTCTTAAGCAAAAAGGAATCATGTACGAGCTATTTAGTGGAGGAAACAAAAGAAAACAAAAGTTCAGATTTTGATAGTATTTAAAGTAACTGGAGTAGCCTTGATTTAAAGAGCTGTATTTGGGATTTTTCACCATGTAACTGAGCTGACTCCTCTGGATTGTCTCCAGGATGATTACTGAGATTGCTATATGGGTCAGGTTGTTAATGATAGCATCATGGGATTCCCCAGCTCGTGTGCTGGGAAAGTCCTATGTATCAGTCATGTTGATTAGCTCCTAATAAAGGATAGTAGTAGTTTCAGCTTGATGAAGGAAGGAAAGTAAGATTAACACATTTCAGAAGGTACTTTGCAATTTCTCCTGCCATCCAGTTTCAAAGAAATAACAAATCTTTAGAACGCGAGAAGATGTTTTCCAAAATATCAAACATTTTTGTGGTTTTCATTCGATGACTTACTGGCTCATTCAGTGAAGCACAGTTAACTACACCTAACTGTGCAGGGAAATTTACTTTGGCATACTTGAATGCTTTGCGTAGCATAGCGATGGTGAAAGCTGTTGAATCTGGCAGGTCCCATAGGAAAAATCCTGACTGCCTGAGACAGTCATTAAATTTATAACTGAATGCTTTGGAGAGACAGATGACTTCTACTTTCTTATTCTTACCATGCTAGACTTCCTTGTAGATTGCAGTTTTGCAGTAGTCAGCCACAGGAAATTTGATAATGACTGTATGTCTTTCTGCTGATGTACATATGGGATAATAGTTTGCTTAGCTTATTGATGTGGTTCATTTAGCAGTACATCAGAACTCCATCAAACTTTGTCTTAGAAGGGGTCCAGAGAGAAAGATTAAACTATGTTTTCTTTCTTAAAACCTCAGTGCCTTCTGGCACTGGAAATGATCAAAAGTGATGCTTTATGTTGGTGTGTTAGAAATTGAAGAGAATGTTTCTGTTAACATTTTTGTTAAAAACAAAATGCAGCAGGATTGAATACAGAGATGTATTACTTACTGTAAACACTAGATGCATACTTTTATTGGATTTATGCTTGGGCCATGAGATTCAGGCTGGAATTCAGAGCTGGCATTAAATCAACAGTGAGCTGAGTCAATGGCTTGGAGGAGCTCTGCTTATTTTTGACTGCTGGGGTTGCTTCTTCTTTGGATAGATGTACGATGCTCAGCAGTCATTGCTGTTTGAACATTTTCAAATTGATGATCCCCATTCAGCATTCTGATGTAGATTCATCTCTCATAAGTTTTGTGTGCAAATGAGAATGCAGTAATATGTGTTCACTATGCAGATGTCATTTGCTTTTTCTAATTTGTGACAAATACTTAACATTCCACTGGAAGGATTTGCATGTTAGGTACCTTTAAGAGTTAGTAAATTACATCTGTGATAATTTTAAACTGTTTGATGCATTAGTTAACTATATGTATAAATGATAATGAATTTAAAATTTTGGCTTATTTTATTTTGTGGAAAGTTTGGTACGTAATACCAAAATATACTTTGGACGCACTCAGCTATCTTTCCACTAGTTTTTTATTCGGTCAATGAACAACGTTGGGAATGTTAATTATAAAAACATTTGTATACACAGCACTGAGAATTAAACTGTGATGCCAACTGAATTTCATATGACAAAAAAATGAGGACAGTTTCAAAATTCTTAATTCCAATTAAATAAAGCATAAGCACATCATGTTTTAAAAGTTTTAGATAAGCAGTGCTGATGCCTTGGAGACTGCTCCACATGGGAAAATATCTAATATGGAAAAAAAGAACAAATTCTCCGGAGATTGTTCAGGCACTTGTTGACTCAGGACATTTAAGGGAATCTCTGTTTCAACTTTATGCCAATTTTTTTAAGCACTCATCAAATAGCAATATGTTTCTGAAGGGTTATGTACTGTGATAACACAAGCTTTAAAATATAAATACATACTTGAAGGATTCTTTACTGCTGATCTTACTGTGTTGATATTTTAACAGATATATGTTATAATGTTCTGTATAAAATATATGCAGTATATATGCCACTGAAACCTTTATTTTGCTTTAGGATGTTCTTCCATCAAATGCATATTAGAGTTTTTAAAGTGTCAGACCCTTTTTTCTTTCTTGGAGATTCCTGAATGTCTTCTGTTCTCATAGATATGTAGGAAATTCACTTGCGTAACATTTGTCATATGTGCTATAAATTTTTGGAATGGTAACCTTTGCTTCAATTTTGTTTGTTCTTCTGTTTAAGGTTTACTGTGTGTTTAAGGTTTACCCCAAGCACTTCGTTCTCTTCTCCTGGTAAACTTACTCTCCCTTCGTTACAGTCATTCTTTTCTCCCTCCTAAGTTTCCCTTATTTCCAATAATTAATCTCTTCCTCTTCTTCCCTCTTTCCCCGTATTTTGGCATATGTTTTTGTAGCCAAATTTCTCTCACGGAAATTTCTCTCTTGCATCTTCGATTATTTAGTCTTTTTCTGGGCAGGCTTCTCTGCTCACTTCCTGTATCTCAATGCAACTACTGCCTCTGGTTGAGTCATCTGTGGAAACTGAATCCTGGATCTTTGGATCTGAAACAATCTAGTCTCTGAACTACAGACAGTCTATTAGCCACTGGGCAGTCACAGACTCATAAACCTCTTGTGTGGTCCCAGCCATCAGAAGAGGACAAGAAAAGCTTGTATTCCCTTCCTCTCAAAAATTCTTTTTATTTTTTACTTTTCTGCCATCTTAAAGCAATTCTCAGGCAAGGTTTTTAAAATAGATCATTGTTGTTCAACCATTATAGTAAATAGTACTTCTTAGCTGTGCTTGTGTGTTCATCTTATTGACCTTCAACACATTTTAAAGCGGTTACTAATGTCATAGACTGTCCTTGGGTTTAAATTTTTCCACCAGTTGAAAGTACAGCAGGATTACTAGGAAGAAAATTTAAAACAGTGCTACCTAAACAGTGAAATACTGTTAAAGTATTAAAGTAAATATGCCTATGTGCCTTTTCTAAATATTATGTTAAACTTTTTTTCAGGTCCATATTGTTGTAAGTTCATCAAATGTTAAGATTTACATTGACTGCAGTGAAATACTGGAAAAACCAATTAAGGAGGCTGGGAACATCACAACTGATGGCTATGAAATACTTGGGAAACTTCTGAAAGGTGACCGGAGATCAGCAACGGTAAGCAATAAACATTAATCCATTCATTAATGCAAATCATTGAAATTTTCTGAGGAAAGATGTTAGAGATTAAGGATTGCTAAGAAAACAGTATCTTAGCACCAAAGCTTTCAAGTGTCTGTGCTGCAAGACCCAGTATACTTAACTGAGAAGATTGGTCTTGATAGCTTTTCATTCTAGCAGAATTGCAAGAACAAAAATCTAATAGTTGAAAGTTGCAGTCAGGTAAATTCAAACAAAAGCAGAAATGTTTTTCTTTTAATAGGGAGAGCAGTTAGTCATTGGAACCATTTACTGTGGATTCTCTGTCATTGGAAATCCTTAAATGAAGATTGTTTTGTTTTTCTAAAAGACATACTCTAATGAACAGGTTGTAATTCTGACAAGTCCTATGGTCCGTCTTGTCTTGGGTGATCAGAGTAATCCCCATTGGCTTTATGATCTATAAACCTATAATGAAAAAGTGGCTGCTGCTATGAAGGGCACATCGATTATCTTGATGGATTAACTATACTTAATATGTAATCAATGGTATTACCTGGTCTTCATATTAGAAGATTCAAGTCTGCAATCTGACCCATGTGTGCAAACCCTAACACCTGAAGAAGATTCCTGGTGCTCAACACCAAATGTTTGGTTGGATGTATCAAACTACAGAGTCATAGCTCTTGGGGTGAAAGAAAGAGAGGAAACTCTTTTACTGTACACTCTACCCACCTACCTACCTACCAGCCTTTCTGCAGAACTCGTCCCTGATGCCAGTGAAAAGTTCCATACATGAATCTGAATTAATATACGACCCAAGGACCACAGTCCTTAGAGCTGGTCCAAAAGTTTTTCAGCCAGATTTCATGTTGAAGTGCACAGGCAGTCAGCCGATGTAGAAGTTCGTTGGTATTATTCATTAAGTATAGCAAAATATTTCTCGTGTCTCTCTATGTGGTTACCTTTTGCCCCAGAGCAAGAGCAAGCACCAGTGCTTGAAGTCCTTGTAGTCTTCTGTAGGGTTGGTTTTAAATTTTTTATTTTTAAATAATTTTTCTTTCAGTGTCAAAAAAAGAAGTGAAAGTCTTAATGACGTTAACTACATAAATTGCTTGAGGAGTCATTTTTAATGATAATGCCACTAGATTTCATAAATAACATCTCTAGTATTTTTCAAGAGTCCTCCTTTCTTTTACAGTTAGAAATCCAGAATTTTGACATTGTATGCAGTCCAGTTTGGACTAGCAGAGACAGATGCTGTGATCTTCCTTCTATGGTAAGTATAAATGAACCAATGGCCATTCAGAAAATTGTTACTAATAGCAAATTTAACATTATCAATATTAGCCTTGTATTATACCTCATAATGACAAAACATCTAAATCATAGTAGTCAGAGCAGCCAGTGAGCAACACTGGATTTCAAAGTTTTGTGTCTGAGGGAGAAAGATTGCACTGTGCTAGAATTGAGTCCCTTAGGAATGGTGGGAAACACGTCAGTTATAATTTGTATTTCAGTGGTATTTAAGATCCTAGGTATTATGAATGGAACAGCTATATTATTTTTTTATTTAATCTGTTCTTAGATTGGTGTTCAAAAAGTAGCTAGTTTATTCTTTGTCACTGCAAGCTGATTGTCTAATGGATCTAAGTATTAAAACAACAGAAATTGCATATGAATTTGATTTTGCTTGTACGTCTGTTGTTAGTGTCTTGTATAGCTCGCAGACAAAATTTCCTAAAAATGTGAAAGGTCCTGTAGAAACATTTGGAAAACACTGGTTAGCTGTGAATTTTACTTGTTCTTGAATATATATAGAGAATCCTGCTGTTATTGTTTTAGAAAAGTATACTGCCACCAAGTACTTTTTTTAAACAGGACAGTAATAGTTGTGATTAAATTTTCAGAGAGATGAAGCAAAATGCCCAGCTCTTCCAAATGCTTGTACCTGTACTCAAGACAGTGTGGGACCTCCAGGACCCCCTGGACCAGCTGTAAGAACTATTCACAATAGACAGATTTTCTGATTTTTAAATTTATGGAAGTAGTTATGTGTTGATCTGTGGTTTTGTGAAACAAAGGCCTGTCAGAGGGATAGTTTCTATCAACATGTCCATAACATCATGGTAATCTGTTCCCCTTTCATCTTAGTTTAAAACACAGTTGGGCAGCTCCTACCACCTCTACTTGTTTATATAATAATCCTTTTCCCATATTTCCAATGTGCTCACTGTGATTAGCTCCTCATCGTTTGATAGGTTGAAAGAATCTGGCCCAATCTCAGCTGTCTTGCACTTCATGTGCAAGATATTTTTAATGGACTGTGCAAATATTTTTCCTAAATACAGAGTCAGGATTTCACTCCAAGGAAAGATTCTTTACTCTGTCAGGGAAATAAATTAGTTACTCTCTTTTTTTTTTATGTGGAGAGATAGTAATCTATGGAATGGATAAGCTCCTACCGATTGCTTTGAGTATAAGGGAGTTATACTCAACCCAGTAGTCTGTCTACTTTGAAGCGATCAAAAATGCTGCATGAGGAATCTGAAGCCCAGTTAAGTTCTCTGGCAGTCTACTAGAGAGGTTATCCAGAGATTTTGATGAAGATAAATTGAAGAAATTTGTATCTGCAGAGAAAAAAATGACAATAATTTTTAATGGGCTGAATTGTCAAGGCCGAAGCTGATGTGGTTTACTTGAGTTTCTGATGCATCTTTTATTCTAGTACTCTTTTTAGCAGTGTGATCTGTACACTTCAGTACTTTGGGCTTTCACATAAGTATTTGATAAGAGGATTCATAATGCACACCAGTATGATGTACTCTTGATTTACCTGTATGAGATACATTTTCTGTCCAAATATTCAATTTAGGGCGGCCCAGGCGCTAAGGGTCCCAGAGGTGAAAGGGGTTTGACTGGATCATCTGTAAGTATCTTTCTGGAATGCATCTATGATGTTGCTACATGCTTACATATATGAAAATTTGTATGCTTAGTTCTATGCTGAGCTAAGAATGGAGATTAAAAATTTACTTGGAAATATGCCTATATGTTATTTATGTGCAGCCTGCCTATTCGAGACTATAAATACATAGCCTATGTATACACATAGCCTCAAAGGCATTGACTGCACGTTAGGAAACTAGAGTTCATGCACCAGGATGTTAATACACCCTCTGCAGCATTGTTCTTTCTTCTTTACAGAGGAGACAGCTATACTTCTAATTAACGTTGCCAGAAGGCATGTATTGGCCTGAGACTGACAACATGAATCAGAGAATAGTTTATGAAAGGATATGCCACTTGGATAACTGTTTCCACAGTTGTTCTGAAGTATTGAATGTGCCTCCGGGCTTCTGACCTTAAGTGTCTAACTCAAATGATTTTGCAGTTACAGATCTAAGAAGGGGTTGTCATTTACAATCTTGTTTTAATTTTCTGCTTTAAGGGGCCACCTGGTCCTCGTGGCGAGACAGGTCCTCCTGGTCCTCAAGGTCCCCCAGGTCCACAAGGCCCCAATGGGCTTTCAATTCCAGGTGAACCGGTGAGTGGCCATTCTGAATGTGGGTGGGAATGTGTGGAGTCAGATCTATCTGTGGGGGTGGTGGTCTTGGGAAGAGGGTGGCAGCTTTGCCCTAACATTTGTTTTTCCCTGTATTTTCCAAGTCATTTTCCGAAACAAGTCTCTCTCAATACAATAGCATTTTCTATCCTGAATGTTACATGTGCTTACGGGATGCCTATGAAGGGATAGAGTCTAAAGGTTGTAATGTACATCATGCTACTCTGTTTTTAGTCTTACAGCTTTTCTGTAGAGTTGCTAGGCCTTAAAGTTCTAGGACTCAAAACTATCAAACTGTCATGCAGGAAAATTAAGCATGCAATATTACTCTGAAGACTTTCTCACAGATTTACATGTCTAGCTTCTCTTTTCTGAGCTTAAATCAGTAGCTAGAAGTTCAGAGAGGCAATGGGTGCATAGATCTAGTCATGCAAAACAGCCCTTCATTCCTGGGAGGCTTTCTTGGAAACAGCATGTATATTTTAGTGAGCAGCGACTTCTGATTTCATGTACATGCCTTCAACGCCAGAGTAACTTTCTTAACACTGATGAAGTTTCACCAGATTCTGTTTTTTATAGCAGATAGCGTAGGTAACCCTTTGTCTACATTCTAAATTTATGAAGACTGCTTTTGCCATATTTGAATAAGTAATCACCCCAACAGCAGGAATATAATGTTGATGTTTCCTGTTTAGGATTAGCTTGAATTTTAATATAATCACGTCCTTTTTATATGAAGTCCTTGATTAAAATATAAAGTTTATGAAAAAAAATAGACTTGATGTCTGAATGCACAGTCTCATTTTGCATTTGAACTAGGTTACCTTCTCAGTCTGTAATGTAATATGGGAGATAGAAAATAAAATATGCTTTAAGATAAACACTAAGTACACCTTCTGTTTTGTAAGGACAAAGTAGAAAGATTTTATTAGCCAGTGTAGATGCTTTTCAGTTTTTTCTTGTATACTGGGAGGAAAAACTTCATCAAGGTGACCTAGAGGTGCCAAACAGCAAGAAGGGCCAAACAGCAAGAAGGGCCAAACACATTCCTTTTACATGTGGAATACAATAAATACATTTATTTGTCATATTAAGTTTGAAACCTCTGAAGAATGAAAACACCAACGTTGGTAGAACTTCTCATTAGTTATCAAAATCTGTGCCCCCTTCAAATGTCTGCCTGCCCGTGTTTTTAATATAATGTCAACCAGTCATCCTGCAGTTGCAAATGTTTGTGAAGTGATCAGTATTGCTTCAGTTAAGAGGTATATGTATCTTGATTTATTCCATAATACGTAGTTGGCTTATGGATTCCTTAATTTAGGTATCTTGCAGGAAATATTTTATGTCCATTTACACATTCTGTAATTCAGAATATCTAACAATCATTTGTGAAAATTATAGGGTCGTCAAGGAATGAAAGGTGATGCTGGCCAGCCTGGACTACCAGGGCGATCGGTAAGTCGACACTTAGACAAGACAATGTCATTTTACACTATGCGTGATGCAGGTTGGCTGCTGGACAGCTGTCTTTGACATCACTAGGAGTCATGGGCTCTTCTCATACCTTCCTAAGCAATAGTTTTGGAAACATAATTATCTCACACTTAGGAATTTGAAATGTGGGAAATAGTAAACCATTCAAAACAGCAAGAGTGAAAGAACAGCTGTACTGAGTCAAGCCAAATATCCATCTGGACAGTTGTGAATGCACAGGGACAGACCATTGGATTGGGAAAAGTACACTGATAACTCCCCAGGAAAAGTCCCTCAACTTCTGACCACCTGCAGTTAAATGTCTTCCTAAAATAAAGGTTGCAGAACCTTTGCTGAACCCCTCTTCAGCAATGTTGTCTAATTCCTTTCTACTTTTGGAAGTCAAATGGTCTTGGAACATTAATTGTATGCTTTCTGGAAGAAGAAAGCAATATTAAATTTCACTTATTTGCAGGTTTCTATATTGTAAAGTAGGATTAGGTTTTGTGGAGAAAAAATAAGGGGTTTTTTTGATAATCAGCCAGATATGGATAATCTAAGGTCATTCATCTGCACATGTGCTGATATAACTGAGCTTCCTTGGTTACTATGTTGTCCTTGATTTTATTGGGGATATAAAGACTATACAGGAGATATTTAAGTGGTTTTGTGGATTTAGTTTCATATATCAGATAAGGTCAGTCATAGACCAAGGCCCTTGTATTCTTTATCTGTTTTATTAGTCCCTATAACCCTGAGTAATATACATTTAGGCATTAGTAATGTCCTGTAGAAAGCAATGCTATATTTTAGTGTATGGTGATATTAGGCAGGAAAGGGGGAAGAACATGACAACACAATACAAAGCTGTTCGATATCCAGTTCCTACAATAGTGGTACAGATCCTACAGAAATTATTCCTGAGTGTTCTCTAATGTAGCCTGCCTGTTTAATTTTAGGGTTTGTTCTCTACCCAGAAGCTACAAGGAACAGAAACAGAGAATTTAGAATGTGCACAATAAAACAGCAGAATGTTAAAAAATAGGGCAATAGGGGGAAAAGAATAATAAAAGAAGAGTCTAATTTTTTTCTTTACATACACTCTAATTGATGACTGCAGCTAGGCTTTAGCACCAGGTGTTAAAGAATTAGCTGATATCTGTAAGTCATGCTTGTAAAGACAATAAACCAGATATATCTGTTTTATGGGAACAGTACTGAAAATTATTTTTGAAGTTGAATTATGAGCTCATAAGGAAATGGAAGTAAAAAGTAGAGTGAGAGTGAAGACTCTTGTATCGTGCATATGAAATAAATGGTTCTCCTAAAGGTTTGTTTTATTTTTGTAAATGACAAAAAGCAACATTGAAGACAGTTAAATATTTAAATGTGTGCATGTATACTGGAGTGATTATCATAGCAGTGATGTTTGTTCTGTCATGGATACAGTTTATCACGCCTTTTCCCTCTAGGGAACCCCAGGTTTACCTGGTCCACCTGGCCCAGTGGGACCTCCAGGAGAAAGGGTAAGGTTTCCTCAGTTTATCTTCTGAAAAGATGAAGTAATGTGGTTGCTTTTGTTTTGTTGTTTGTTTTTTTTTTCTTTTTCCATTGTTTATCATATCTTTCTATTTTCAAATGCTTTTTCAAAAGGAGTCCTTTTATCAGTATCCAACCTGCAGAGGTAAAAGTGGAAGGACTAGAAAAACCTAGAGGTGAAAACCTCCCCAGATAGCCATAGGGTAGCCAGACAGGTTCTGTAAAAATTGCATTGCTCACTCTCCTGACTAGGTTCTCAAATGCCTGCACCCATAGAGCAGGATGTCCCCTGAGCAGGGCCCTGCTGAGGTACTCAGCCCTGCTGTCTTCCACACACTGTTGCTACTGCAGGGCACCCCTTCAAAACTCTGCTTGTCTCAACATCTGGGAGATGTCATATCTGTAACGAATCTGTCTGTGCCATTCTTACTGTGAAGGTCAAGTTCGCTTCTTAATCTTTGACTATCTGGAGCTAAGAACTTTTCTTTGGATGGGGGATTATGAAGACAAATGTCTTCATGATGAAGGGCATGCACACAGGTATTTCGTTGTGGAGTTGTTGCAATCCCATTCTTCTAATTTCGGGTCAACTAAGCAAATCTCTTTTGTCTTCATAGTGGCATATCACCTTTGAGATGATTGAAGCAATGACTTTACAGTCAAAATTAATAGCTGATGTATGCATTTATAGTTATCCTTTAGTGGGAGCTGATAGCTGGAAATGAAAACAGACCACCATGTGATAGCCAGTTCCCAAAGAACATACCATTGGATTGGTGGGTCATTAGGGGGCTATGGACCATCAATGTTCATTTGTGAGTGCTATTTTAGATTACTGAAGTGGGATTTCTCAGCATCTCTTGTTGCAGGGGAAGTATCTGAGAGGGAAGTTTTTCTTCATTTAAGTAGAAACCTCAGATTTTCCAGCTAATCTGTGAGTGAGAGAACAGCAAAAAGGGAGATCTTGCTCCTATGGGATAGAACAACGATTCCTTTTCTTAAAAATGTTGAGAGACTCATTCCATCTTCAGTTAATCAACAGCAGCTGAACATCCTCTAAGCTGGCTGAAAATCATTGTTCCATAGCCTTCTCCAGCATTAGTTGTGATAGCTATTTTTATAACTTACATTACAGATAGGTTTTAAAATATATGCTAGTAGTAATCAGGAGTATTACATAACCTTAATCATAATCAATTACATAATCTTGAAGTCCATTTTAATCAGGCTAAAATCCTAAATTAATGTCTAATCATGCTTTTGTTTTTGAATAGGGTTTCACAGGAAAAGATGGTCCCACAGGTCCCAGAGGCCCACCAGGACCAGCGGTAAATATAATTTTGTCTTTGATACACTCTGAAATAAGAGACCTGAGCCCAGAAAGAGCCACATTGACATTTTCAGTTTCTATCAAATATGAAATGGATCCTTTGTTTAATATCCTAAATGGATCTGTGAAACTCTCAGTAAAAGGTGAGCAGACAGCTGCACAAAGCATGTCTTCACAAACATTCATAAGAGATGTTTTGAAACTGATTTCTGCCAGTGTAAATAAGGGAAGAAACATATTTCTTGGTTCTTTAGCCATGATCTTTAAATGCATAGCTAGGTCTACGGAAGCCAATCAGCTTATTACTTGTAGTCTGGTGAAAAAAAATGCTGTCAATGCATTTTTTTTTTCTTGACAAGAGTATTTGAGGATTGTTTTTTGCTGAAAAAGATACTTCATTGTAGCTATGTTCCCACATTGATTGTTCCCACATCATTTCTAACGTGATCCCACATTATTTTGTGGGATCACGTTAGAAAAGGTGCTGGTTGTTAGAGAAAAACATGTTATGCTGGATCAGACAGCCTGAGATAAGCAAGTTGCTGCAGCTCCATGTTACCAGTTCCAACCAGTAGTGAGTCAGAAGATGTATTGTCAGTAGGCACATGTACACAGAGCGCACATTTTTACCACGTATATTTATATAGACAGGAGTCGCTAGGGCACGGTATTATTTGGGCTGCCCCTGCTCCCCCATGTTTGTCTTTCTGGTGCTCTTTTGTGGGTGTGCAGATAAGCTTTTATCATATAACCTAACACCGGTCTTTTATTTGTTCATATTTATCTAGTATCACTAGAATGAATTTTATGGGCTTCTTGTGGACTTTTACACGGATCACAGACCTCCTAGATGAAGTTAGGAGGCCAAACTGTCTTGTACTGCTTTAGGAATCCGTCATTAGGAGCAATAGAAAAAACATACAGACACATTTTTAGATTCAGAAATGCCTGTTAAACTGGTGTTATGTAAAAGGACACATGTCTGTGAAGAAACAAACCATTTTTTCTGGAGGAAAGTTTTCAAGCCTGATCTGTATTTAACAGAAAAAAACACCCAAAACCTGACATTTTCAGTATTGCTTTGCACTCACTACAACAACACATTTCTTATTAGCACTTAGGCCATTGTGGATTTCCACAATTCAATTTACATGTCTTCTGCTGTAGGGTGCCCCAGGAGTTCCAGGAGTTGCTGGCCCAAGTGGAAAACCAGGGAAGCCAGGAGATCGTGGGACACCAGTAAGATAATGATACGCTTATAGTATCAAATTTAAAATTACAGTCTGTTGATGAATATGAGACTGCTCCTTGCTTTAAATACTTGTCTTGCACTTATGACAGTGGTTAATACAATGGAGCTGACCTAAGACCGCAAGCCTTTTTTTCTATCAGTTTTATTTTTACAGTATGCCATTTTGCTGAGTTTAATAGTTGGGGCTGGAAATTGTGGTCTGTGGTTTCCACTAAAAAGATCATGGACTATTACGTGCCAAGATATATATTCCTACACTGCATAAGCAGGAAGAACTGGGTCAGCAAAATGACTGGAAAGTCTTTATATTTGTGTATGTGTGTATATAGTATAAAAGTGGTTTACTGCTGAAAATGAACAATCTTTGATAATGTTACATAATCATTTCTGTTTTGCAAGTGTTTTGTGTTTTTTATAATGTGATTTCAAAATTACTTGGGGGGAGGGGGTGGTTTCTGTGGGTTCTATTCAAACCTTTAAAGTTAAAGTGCATCCTGAATAGGGAGAAAGAGCGGGAGGTGCTGCCTCCCACCAACAGTTTCAGCAGAAATTTGAATGGATTCATTTATAGGATGTTTGAGTCAGGAGTGGAGACAGCAATTGAAACAGGAAGTCATTCATTACTTGTACCTTAATGTCTGGCAATCAGCCAGAATTTTCCATCCCCCTTCAATGTCATTGTGTATACGATAGATAGATAATTTGGAAGAATATATAGTAGTCTGGACAGCTTGATGGTTATGAAGTGGAAGTTCCTAGGAACACCTGGAAACTGGGTCATTTTCTCATACATATGTTCTCATACCTATAAATCCCATTTCTCCTTTCAGTAGAGGACGTTGAGTGTCTTAGGAAAGCACTGAAGCTTTCCTGCCTTTAGACGTACATTGCTAATGTAAAATTCCTGCCAGGTCAGATGCTTGATAGACGTAGCTGGGGCACAAGGTGCTGTGGTTTGTTCACAAGTGAGCTTCAAACTACCAGGTGTACTCAACTTTTCCTTCACCTGGGACACTGGATAACTGACTCAGTTCAGAGCAAAGATTTTCTGCAGGTGCATAGAAAGAACTTTGTCTACAAGCCCAGTTTCAGTGATTTTGCAAAGCAAGGCAGTCAACTCCTGTCCAAGCATGATGTATAAGTTCTCCTACGCTCTAATCTGAAGAGTTCCTTTCAGTTAGAAATACATTTTTTTTTTCCAGTTATTGCACTTTCTTGTAATGTGACACTGTGCATCATATTTACCATTTCTTATGTTTCTAGAACAGATCCCAGCAGGAATTCTGGCTTGCACCTTGCACAGATGTTTTATCAGACTCCTGGTGGACAGAATTTCAACGCCTTTCCTTTGTGTTTAGTATTAGAATTGCCAAAGGTGCAGCCTAATGGCCAAATGCAACTTGTGGTGTCATAAATCATAGTTCAGGCTTGCCTGAATTTGTTACTTCCTGTCCTGGAGAAAGACAATAAAGCTTCACATTGCCTCTGGTAAATAAAAGGAGTAAATAATTTTCGACCAGATCCTGCCATTTTTTCCTCTACCTGAACAATCTGTATTGCTGGCACTATGCAGCGCAAGTCAGGTGAAAGACCCCTACAAAGCAAGGGACATTATACCCCAGGCAAAAGATACACAGCTACATGTAAATTATGAAGAGCCTTGGTGTTGTGAAGACATTCCCAGTGAATGCAGTCAATGGAATCTCTCTCCTGATGTGTTAAATAACACTAATGTGCTAAGCTGAGGCAGACCACACCACGAATGTGGCTGTAAACATTACTTTAATCTGTACTTATACTAGAACAAGTTGATACTTCAAGTGTTAACTGAATTTTCATGGAAATAGGAAATTTGACTTCATTATCTGCTTATAAGTACTTCCAATATTCCAAGTTTGAGAAAAGAAGGCTCCAAGGAGACCTTACAGTGGCATACCAGACCTTATAGTGGCCTACCAGTATCTTAAGGGGGCCTACAAGAAAGCTGGTGAGGGACTTTTTAGGATGTCAGGTAATGGTAGGACTAGAGGGAATGGATTAAAACTAGAGATGGGTTGATTCAGACTGGACATTAGGGAGAAGTTCTTCACCATGAGGGTGGTGAGACACTGGAACAGGTTGCCAAGTGAGGTGGTGGAAGACCCATCCCTGGAAGTTTTTAAGGCCCGGCTGGATGGGGCTCTGAGCAGCCCGGTCTAGTGGGAGGTGTCCCTGCCCATGGCAGGGGAGTTGGAACTAGATGATCTTTAAGGTCCCTTCCAATGCTAACAATTCTATGATTCTATAAGTTCCAAAACTCAGGTGTTTTTTTCATTGTAGTAACAAAATGACTGAAAAAGGAACAGTAAGAACACAAACGAGTCAGTAATCTATTAGGAATTGAGCACTGACTATCCTCAAGGAGACTAAAATATCTGTCCTCTGTCTATCTCGTCCAACAGAGAGTGAAAATTTCCGTAAATATAACATAGGGTAACAACCATCAAGGGTAAGAAAGAGTCATTAATCTAAAAGAGGATATTAGCTCAAGAAGAAACGGATATGTTTCCTGTGAAAAATTGTTATGGGAAATAGAAGATCTTGGACTATCAGAGAAGAAAAGTTCCAGTACTGTTTTATAGGTGTGAGGGTGAAAATGGTAATGCATGTGTAGGCACACTAAGTGGTCTTAGGGTAGAGGTGTCTTGTTTATGAACCAGACTCTGTGACAACAGGGTCTAGAAGGTCCCCAGGAAACAGTGCAAGGCATTCATGTTTTATATATAAGGTGCTATTAGACTGATGTCTCCAGGACCAAATAGACTGTGAAAACCTCTAGAGGTTAATCCCTAGCAGGGATGTTTGTTGCGAGTTAAATGCAGCTTTTGAGCATTTTCCATTCTCTGCTGCCATGTGTTTACTGATCTTGTATCCATCTGTGCAGACATCCTAGATGAAGTCTCAAAAAGACACTGCTTTGGGAGCAGTGAACTGGTGGTTCTTGTGGGGAGCAAAAAACATTCTTTTGGGGGAAACAATTGAGCACATTATCTTTCAAAGTAAAAATAGCAAAATTTCCTTTGTTTTGTCCTCCTTCAGCCATAGAACTTTGCTGTAGCCCCAGCCTTCATCCCACAGCTCAGAAAAATCCCACATGCAGCATAAACTAGCTTTTCCACACACTGACCCCAAGTGACTCCTTCATTGCAGGATATCAACAAAACAGAATGTCAGCAGCAGCTGCTGCTTCTCAAAATGCTGGCAAGCAGTTGGCTAAATTGCACGTTTTTGTCTATTAAAAGAAAATAAACTGAAATTCAAGAAGAATATAACCAAGTGGGAGGAAGATGCAAATAGCAACTCAGCAATTGCAGTTGTTATTATTTTTTGGAAATCATATTTCTAAAACATCCAGGTAGAAAATGAACTTTATTGTTAACATAGCTAGTCAGCCTCTAATCTTCAAATTTTAGAGTTAGTTTGGAATAGCCCATAGATTTCCAATCATCAAGCTGAATCATTGTATCTTTGCAAGGTCACAAATTGAAGATGAATTGTAAAGTTGACTATATATCACTTATAATTAAGGAATAGCCATAGCATTTTTCTAGCTGGGGGACCTTTGCTGTCAATACTTTGGAGCAATGTTGTGCGTTTGTTACCAGAGCGCCTTCCTGTCTTACCAACATGGCTTGTGGCTGAAGGCAGGAGGAACTTTTCTTGACTGGTCAGCAAAAATATTGCCAGAAACAGTATATAGGATTTGAACGTTTTAAGTTTGCTTAATTTCTCTTTTCTCTTCTGTGTATAGTTCTGTTGTATGAATGAGCTAGCAAGTGAATTCATCGGAACAGGGCATTTTAAGTAGTTATTAGAATATTGGTGGGATAGTAGACCAGAAATCTGATTTCTAGTGCTTGCACTTACCTACTGAATAATCAAGAAAACATACTGCATGATTTTCTTCCACTCAAAACAATACAAGGTTGTACCATGAAAGCCTTAGAAAGAATGAGAATTAGAATGAGCAGGCGTTATAATAAGCAGATAACGTCAAATGAATATGCTTTCAGAAAATAGCCAAAAGTTGCCAAGTTTCAAACACAAGGAGAAACACCAAATAATTTGTTAATATTTTTTCCCCCAGATTTTCATACTACAGACTAGAGCAACAGAAAAACCTGCAATTCTATTCAATTGATATTTCAGATAAAATGATAGTTTATGACTGAGGCATTAATGTCTGAATTGAGAGTCAAATTACATGTCTTTTAGAGCTTCAGTACATCAGTATTTATCACAATTTAATTAGAGAATGACAGGTAGAAATGTCATATTTTCCGGGTAGTTTTAATTGTTACAGCTTATTTATGTGGTTATGGCATTTACAAGTCCATGGTCTGTTTCAGCGTGTGGCTGTGCTAAGCTAAACTAAAAGACAGACCTTTTCCCTGTGGACTTCACAGAGTAAGAAAAGATACAGATGAAAGAGCGAAGGACAGAAGGGAGAGAATATTCAGCGGTTTGCTGGGTATATTGTTTACATATTAGTAACTGTCTCATTGGTGGCATAATTTATTCTAGTGTCACATCTTTCATTTGAGTCTGTACAACTAATTTTGTGTGAACGATCTGTTATGCCTGATGCAAATGTATGGTATTCCAACTGCTTAACTCACTGATGGATGAGCTGCCTCGTTTTTCCTGTGGCGTGTCATGGGGTAGGTGTATGCAGCACTGCTGCAGAGAAGCTCGGGTAGCGTACTGAGTTCACACCCCGACATACCCCATGGGAATTTGTTTTGCCGAAAACCTTGATGGAAGTCTATGAAGCAGTGCCACCGCATTCGAATTGCATCCGCTGTGACCTCAGTGGAATGATTTGTTGTCTTGTGTTGTTGAAATTAATTGTGGGTACTGTGGGAATGTTATGAGAAACAGCTGCGGCCCACACTTAGCCTTTGCTTTGTAAATGGTGATAAACAGGCTCCTTAAAGAAATACTACAATTTAAAAAGCAGTAATACCTAGGATGTATGTGTAACTATGTGGAGATCCATGCAGAGCAGAAGATGACCAAACTGGTCTTCACCTTTGAAATATACCTTATGTGCAAATAGTCATTTAGGCTACAAGTGAAAATCTATTTGAACTCATACTAGCCCCTTTTTGCTTGACTAACAAAGCTCTTGTGCTCTTTGGACACATTCTGGCAGGTGAATTTACCTGTGATTTTTAGGAGGACTCAGCTGTGGCCTAACTCTGCATCCACTGAAGTCACCTGTAAAACTCACACTGGGCACTTAAGGAGGCATAGTTTAGGGCAAAATTTTATTTGTACTACCCTGGAATTTGGCACACATGGTATTTGTTACAGTGAGTATTCAAGAGCATTGGAAGAGCTATTCGTAACAGCTTCCTAAGGAGGTCTTGCAGTAAATGCAATTTTCTTTTTTTTTCTTTTGTATTTTGATGTCACAATTGAAAGAATAATTTTTTAAAGAGTGACCTAGTGGCTAAACCAAATGACTGTGAATCTAATTTTTTACTTATTTTAAATGGGCATTTGCCATTTTTACTGTGGCCAAAATAATGTCAAATAGATCAAAGCAAGTGATAAACATCCTTCTGAGATCATTGCTGTCTGTTTTGAAAATCTTTAAAAATCCATCATACCCAGCATCGTAATTACATTTTCTTTGGAAAGTATGATTTGCTCTCTCTTGATGCTTTTCTTTGCTAGCAGTGGAATGCAAACATAAGGCTAAAATCTTGGAATGTTGTGTGAGAGGCGCACTCAAAATTTTGTTTGCAGAGTACATTGTGCTTGCATATCTCCAGTTCAGCATTTAAAAACATCTTTACAGCGTACCTGATGTTTTTCTGGCCATGGACACATACATACATAAAAACTAGAATCAGTCCTTCTGGTTGGCTTCTTACATAGTATTCTTGAAAACCAAAAAACCCATAAAACCCACTAGAATATTCAAAGGCCAATGGAAATTGCTGTTAGACAAAAGTTAGCTCTTGGAAAATGTCAATAATTATAAAGTAGCTCAAGCTAAGACTTCTATGAGGCTATCGTATGACCAGAAAAGGTTGAGAATTAGCAGGGAAGCTGTCGTTATAAATATAATAAGCGCTTAATGGCATCTGTCGATCTTATGTGTCATCTCTGCATAGCGCTTCTTTGCTTAACACAGGGTCTGTGTTAAGGAGACAGCTACCCTTCCTACACACGTGTTATTCTTCCTAGCTTACCTTCTTTAATGATGAGTTGGCTTAAGACTTAAAATTAAACAGTCATATATAATTCACACAAGACTATTCACCATTTACAGAAGTGGAATGCTAGAAATTCAACTTTCAAATTGCCAGTATGCTCCCAGTGTCAGAATACGTCAGTTTCTTTGGCTCTAGTTTGAATTTTTCCTTCAGATCTTTTTCTTCTGCATGTCAGTGTGTTTGATTATACGAAAAGATCACTGCTTGTCCAGTCTTTTTTGGCACCTGCTGTAGCATCTCTGAAATGTAAAGTTCAAGGAGGACCAGGTCTGTCTTCTTGAAGGAGTCAAAATGTTTTCTAAAATTGCATATATCAAACCTGTAGGTGGGGTGGAATGACATAATCCTTCAGTTGTTTTATTTTTACTGTATTTGTTTTAGGGTGCACCTGGAATGAAGGGAGAAAAAGGTGACAGAGTAAGTCTGCTTTAAAGTCAGTTTTTCTCAGATTCTTTTAATTAATCACTATGTCTTTAAAAGCACAGACACTTGCTAATAAAACACTTGGTTTGGTTTTGATTATTTAGGGTGACATTGCTTCTCAGAACATGATGCGAGCAGTCGCAAGACAAGTTTGTGAACAACTGATAAATGGTAAACAGTGTTGCTTGCTTTGTTGCTCATACTAATAATTTATTACTTTGTTTGTTCAAAGAGAAAACAGTGGTTTAAATTGAAGGTGAGAGATACTGGCCACAGAGCATAGCAAGAACATGAGTGATCTGATAGCTGTCCAATGCCAATGAGTTGGTGGAAAAAAATGTAGCACTAAATTTTTGCCAGATCCAGATGACTAGCTTGATCGTGAACTAATCTGTGACCTTTGGCAATACGCATGCAAGTCTAATGCTCTGTACAAGGAAAGTGACTTTCCTTTTGTCAATCTGGTCCAAAATTACTTCATCTTCGTCATAAAATCAAGATACGTTTTTTCATTAGACATGTCTTATCTTCAGGAGGAGGGAATCAGTGAGAAAAAGGATGCTCACTGCAGGTACTTTGCTAGCAGGAAAAGACAGATGAGTGTTGGGTAAATACTGTGCACAGAATCAGCTGTGTTATGGCAGTGAAAATGATACTTATTTGGATAAGGACTCCAAATTGAATTGCAGTCCTCTACTGCCACAGGGTGCAGCTCTGCAGTCCGTGAAAGCGTTCTCTACAGAGGCTTTCTTTGCCATCAGTAGATCTGCTGAGGGGGGCAGAGACAAATGTGCCCATAAATTGTTCTTAATATTATTTCTATGACAAGGGCAAGTGCCGATTGAGGTAAACAGATGTACCTTTTGGTTCGTTAGCAGTGCTTGTGTACAGGAATGGGGACAGCATGTCCTTTAAAATGTCTGGGGTGGCTGCTATTTGAAATGCATCTATTAGTTACCCATCACAGCGGAAGAAAAGTACATTCATGAACATGCTAGGCTTATGATGTGTTACCTGAGTTCTTTTAGCACCTCTTTTTTGAACATCCCTGCCTTATTTTTTTTTTCATATTCAGCTGATCTTTTCAGGGTTATGATAGGACTGACACATTACACTAATCAAGTAGGGTTAGATGTGGCGCACGCGCACACACACACACACACCCCCACACACCCACCATTAAGGGCTCATTTCTGCATAGCTACACAATACTGTTGCGTTTGTTCAGACACATTTATTTGGAAATGAAATTTGCCTATATGCAGAAGGCATATAGGTAGAAGCCTGTGCATCCTACAGGCTTAAGAAAGCAACTTCATAGGCTGTGCGCTGCTTGCTCTACCTGAGAAAAATTTATACTGTGTTTGTGGTAGCTTCAGAGCTCTGAAAGTACATAGAAATGTGATACTCCACCTTTTGAAGTGTAACAACTCATTTCTGTTCTTCAGAGTAGAAACTCTTAATAAGAGCTGTGATGGCAAGAATGTTGTAAACAAATGTGTATTTTGTGACTTTAATCCCTTTAAAATTAATTTTGATTAATGTTATTGGCTTCCAGAATCCCCCTTACCTTTCTTCCCTCCCTCCTCCATTTATGTTCAGCCTTTTTATCAGATATTCATCTTAAGTCTTTCTAATTCATCTGTACCAGTTCGCTGCTAATTTATTGAATGGCAACAAGGATAGGATTTAACGAAGAGAGATGATTTGTTATTCCTTTCCACTCTGATAAAAGACTTTCACTCATTTCACATAGTTTATTGAACTTTTTTTATTTTTCTTTATTTTTCTTTCCTTTTTGAAGGTCAAATGAGCCGGTTCAATCAAATGCTGAATCAGATCCCGAACGATTATTATTCAAATCGTAACCAGCCAGGGCCACCAGGACCACCTGGTCCCCCAGGAGCTGCTGGGACAAGAGGAGAGCCTGGACCTGGAGGAAGACCAGGATTCCCAGGGCCTCCTGGGGTCCAAGGACCACCCGGTGAAAGAGGTGAGTAAATTCCAAGGCAGCTGTATATTTCACAGTGGACATAGTGCAGAGGCTGCCAGAGGAGCAGTCTGATCCCTTTACCATGTCAGACTAGGAAGCCCACTGCTAGCATTCGCCTGTTAGGTCAGTTGCGATGCAACTGAGGGACACTGATGTTCTTGAGGACAAGGTTAATTACGGCAGTGTTTTCCTCTGTCTCTCCCCTGCTCGTGTTTCATGAATCACAAGTTGGTATAACATCTTGGCTGCTGTCTCAGGCTTCCACAGGATATCCCAGGAAAGTGAATGTTCTCAGAACTCTTCTGGCACTAAACAGCTACATCTTGAAAGGCTGTTTGGAGTAACACAACTCTTTGCAGAACAGAACTGTGATTAAGAGAGAAAATGAGTCATTACCAAGAATAAAAAGTAGGAGTTGAAAGAATTAGGTCTACATCCTTGGCTCTATGCAGTGTTCTGAGGGAGGGAAGCAACTCTGAATTGAGTTTGAGCATATGTGTAAACCCATTTTGTGGCTACCTTGGACCCCTGCAATGACATGGAGTGTCTGTACTGTCCTGCATTGTGGCCTTTGCTTATTGCAGCTACTCTACTGTAGCATAGACTCAGTGCTGTGTTTTCTGGCATATGTGTTAGTATAATCTTTAAAATAGACTTAAAAAAATCAAGGAAGAATGAATTTCTGAGTTCTGCTCTTTCTTAAACTTCATCATAACTGTTTCTAAGAAGGTCTAAAGCATCCTTTATAGCAGAAGTATGCAAGCTTGAAAATACCTTCCTGTTTGTAATTTAAAATAATAAGGTTCTGTGGTATTTTAAGTATATCAAAGACTTTTCTATGTTTGAGAAAGTTTATTCACACTAAATTACCTCTGCATACTACTTTATTTGTAGGTTAATATATATTTATATCCAAATTATTTTCCCAAATGCACATTTGGACATCTGTTCAAAATAAGGTTTGACCAGCCTTGTTACATTAAATAATGGGAACTAAATATTAATATCAATGAGAGCATAAAGAAATATTTGTTGATGTAGTTTCCTTCCTTTGGTTTTTATTGCTTTTTTAAATTTTATTTTATAGGAATGCCTGGAGAGAAAGGTGAAAGAGGGACTGGATCTCAAGGACCACGAGGTTTGCCGGGACCACCTGGTAAATATTTCTTGTTTTATCAGATTACAGAAAAGTAGGAGAAAAAGACAATGTTTCTTCATAGGCAACCAGACTACATGTAGTGAATGAACATGCTTTACTCTGTTCAGTTCATGTTTTTTATTAGAGTTTACTGGAAACCCCTACAAAAAAGGGCAATTCAGAAAGATTTTTGGATGTGGCTAATAGGTATTTATCTTTATCTTGTAATTTACTCTTCTAGTATGCTTGCTTGTGTGAAAATGTATTTAATGAAAATACATTGTCCAAATATTTGATGGATATTTTCGTAAGTGTTATCAGATGATACTTTTGCAGTATCTAGTTCCATTATTTACTTGTGATTACAGAACTACAAATAGTCCCTGGACTTCAAAATATTCCCACAAGCAGGGTTACCAGATGATAGAGTCAGATGATTTGACTATTCGTTTTGGTCTTTGTATCATGCAATTTTGTTCACTGACACCTTGGCAGAATTCAGCTACATCATTTGTTTCCTTGTAGTTTACTCAGCTCAACATGGTTTTTCATTACAGGACCCATCAGATGCTTGCAGCAAATTGTAGCCTCTGTTACTTGAAGCTTTACTTTTCTGCTAACCATAATAAGACCGGTTCCAAAAAAAACATTACCTCATCTATCCTGGGGCTAGAGGGTAGCAGAATTAATGTACTCCTATATTTTAATTGAAAACCAGTGTGCTTGTCTAATCTAGTAGTTTCCCTTGAGATCTTCGTATCTTACATGGAGGGGAAATAAACCAGAGAATTCATTGATGTTTCTTACTTGGCTGAAATTTTACTAAATCAGTTTCTGTGAATAAATCCGTAAGTAAGCCACACACAGGGAAGCAACTAATGATGAGTCACATTTCTAGTTTTCTTTTGTTTTTCTTTCTGCTGACCCCCATTTAGCAACTAAGTGCAAGTGTTTTCTCACCAAAGACATAGCCTAGACTGTGTAGTCTAGACAGCAGTAATGTTAGCTGTTTTATCAAGCTAGCTCTTAAAGAAAACAAGCCCCCAACCTTTCAATTCTAAAAATAGGTCCACAAGGAGAGTCTAGAACTGGTCCACCAGGCTCCACAGGATCACGAGGACCACCAGGGCCGCCCGGTCGTCCTGGAAATGCGGGTATTCGAGGTCCCCCAGGGCCACCAGGATATTGTGATTCATCCCAGTGTGCTAGCATCCCTTACAATGGCCAAGGATTCCCAGGTAGGTTATGAACAACTTGCCTTAAATAGCCTTTGCAGATGTGGCTGTTCATATTAAGCTGCTTTACATGAGACAGTCCTGCTAGCCTGGACATACTGAATCAGGAGGAAGTGGTTGCAGTGAGCAGGCCTGCCTCATTGTAATGTGCAGGTATATGAGCAGTCATTTGGACTTTGATGCAGATTCACTTGATGTTACATGCGGTTTACTTAAAATAGGAAGTAGTAATTAAATATTTTAGTCTTTTTTTTTTAAACATAGACAGTTAGTCGTTGATAATGTTGCTCATAGGATTTAAGTGACCATTTTCTTCTTCTTCTTTTTTCCCCTCCACCCCCACCCCTTCCAATCGTCTTCAGAACAAGGTTGAATTCTCCATGTTTCTCTTGAAAAATAAAAAGAATGCTGTGGTTGGCAATTTCCGTGTGTCTCTTTTTGAGCAATGTCAGGATTATTTATACAAAATTGATACCTGAAATAAAAATTTCCCACAAAGGAAATCCATTTGGTGATACAGTGCAGACAACTGAAAAACACCACTGTCCTACAATTTCTACTGAGTTAAACGCCATGGAGTCTCTGATTAGCCCTGGGTCATATCAGCCTTCCACTTTGTGATGTAGCTCAAAACAGTAGGCTGCTTCTGGAATCAAAATAAAGGGTCACAGCGGCCACCAATTTCTGACTGGAAAGATTCTAATATATTTTAACATGGGGATCCTGCAGGACCACGGTATTGTTAACAAATTAATATGTATGCATTGCAACATCTCAAAATTAGTGTATGTGATACTACTATTGGATATGGTTTGCTGTTAGTGTATTGTGCATGTACCCATGAAAAGAAAATAAAAGAAAAGAGATATATATATATATATGTACACACTTGCAGACTCAGTGCTGCTGGTTAAAGAGCCAGGTGGTTGTGCGGATCTCACACAAAATTCTTATTTAAATGAAAGAGAAAGAAAATTGTACCTGTGATTCAGCAGTGTTCTCCTTTCTAGTAAGCAGCTATGTATACATATATAAATATATGCCTATGACTTAACTGTTATGTATTTAGTTGAATGAAAGTATGTTTTTGCACATCAGATGGACTTTTTAAAAGACTAACATCATCTTTGACCTGTTTCAGGTTTCGGCTAACACATTTTCTAAGTCGCCAGTGCTGCTTACAGTTTGAATACATGAAAATCCTGTTTCTGAGATGTTTGCGCACGTGCTTATTAGAAAATGAGTCCGTATGGATATTTCACCACGGATATGGTTTTTGAACCATGTTGGCCTCATAGAATGGGGAGATTCTTTTTACTAACCCAACTCGTGAATGAGATAAAGGACAGTGATGTCAATTCATTAAGCCGGTTGCATTTCAATAATAAAATAGACAGTCTTTCTTTTTTAAAAAAAAAGACCCAGACTTTTAAAAAAGCCTCAGTGGTGAAGGAGGCTTATAAAACTACTAACCAGCAAAGGTAATGCCATTAGAAGAGACAGATTTAACCCGGTAAATGAGAAATGACTTATGTAAATAGTAAACTAATTGTGGCTTGTAAATGGTTTGTACGGGACCGTATCCACTAAAATCTGTTAACAACTCTACATGATGCTTTTGCATAAAAGCCTGCTGCTGCTTGCTGTATGCCGGAATAACATCTTTGACAACTTATGAAACCTACCTGTCTGTTGCTTGTTACCAACATGTCTGAATCGGGGCATGTGCCTTTTTTATATGTAATCTTGTTGGATTCTGTAACTGCAGTTATAAATACCAAAGTTTTATAATTATTTTTCTTCTGTTTTGCTGTAGTTTTTGGTGTTCCTGAAGCACCAGCTGTAACTCGGTTTGTTACGAGGAACAGCACGAGAAAATGACATGTACTGTATATTGCCGCTGGTGATGATAGTTATATCTACATTTACTTTCCCATTCTCAGAGAAAATTAGTATATGCCAACCCCCCCGTTCATTTTACCTGCTCCATGTCTTCTACTAATTACGCAGTCTAAAATAAAGTCCAGTGCTTGGATTTACTGAAGTAGCTGTAAAATAATATTTTTATTTGATTTGCTTTGGTGGTTTTTTTTTCCCCTTTTACAATAACTGGTCCCTTGCGTAATTTAAGACTCTTTCTGCAATGTTTTGTGTATTATAACTACAAAGCCTTTCAAAATTAATTTTAAACTTTTTATTATTTTACTGCCAAAAAGCATTCATGAAAAAAATGAAAAATACCCCCAGTGAACTATTAATTTATATATTTATTATATATGGAAATAAGATCGGACTAACATTATGTAGGCAAACTAACTTTCGTTGTATTTGTGGATTCACAAACATGCGATAACTATTATGTTCAATCGGACAACTATTTTCAACCAGAACCATACGTGCCTGAAAGTGGACCCTATCAGCCTGAAGGTGAACCCTTTATAGTACCTATGGAGTCAGAAAGGAGAGAGGACGAGTATGAGGACTATGGAGTTGAAATGCATTCACCAGAATACCCTGAGCACATGCGCTGGAAAAGATCACTGTCAAGAAAAGCAAAACCAGAACCATAAAAGATCTGGGTCTTGTTTTGGTTTTTTGGGTTGGCGGTATTTTGGTTTTGCTATACTTGCATTTGCAGATACACACAGGGAGAGCGCATCATTTCTTTAGCAAAGTAGCTTTCCAGTCTTTTCATATCAGATGCATCCCTGGTTTGTATCTTGCTTATGTGGGGATAGCAATGTGTGTACCTAGAGACTTCGTATTGCTCTGGAAACGCTTGTAAAATACTTTTGCTTATAGTGGCTGCGTACAGGTTAATATGTGCATTCAGTTATCCCAATGCTGCCTTTCATTAAAATAATGTAAAAACAAATAAATAAAAAAGAGAAAACCAAAAAACCAAAACAAAAATAACCACAGAGCTGCTGCAAATTTTCTACGGACCGTCTGCTTTAGCTCTACATTTTTCTTCTTTTTCAAATGCATGTTTGCAGTTCGGTCAGATCACAGGTCTGCATTATCTAGTTAAAAAAGAAAGAAACAAAAGGTTCCCTCTCCTTCCAATGTCATTGTCATTTTCTTCTATTCTTAGTTACACTTTGCAGAGCATATACTGCTCTTATACATCTCCTTTAAACACCACAGACATTAAGTAGCTGAAATCATTGTATCAACTGGATACGGTTTAATAATGCCTGAAATCTCCTTGTTTGTAGACACAGTAACTTTTATGCCAAATTGCAGTCAATCCTGCAGAGATGGAATTGCATGTTTATGTTGTATATTTAGTATGGAATTTTTTTTTCAGAATACAATGTTTCTTAGTTATCAAAAGCAGTTGGAAATTGTTTGCAAGACTATGGATATAGAATTGCTGCTTTTATATTTTAACTGCAAATTGTGAATTTCACTGCCTTATATTATTTATTTCTGAAATGAAAGAGGCATTTTTCAATAAAACTACTGAAAATTTATACGTGTCTGTTCATTTTTTGAAAGGCACGGTGAGACTGATCTGTGTGTATTCTATTAGTGTTATTCACTCAGTCGTTTGGAAATTCCAGGTACTCAAAATCAACTAGAGTGGGAACAGTCTTAAAATAGCTATTTGGGCTGTGGTGTCTAGAGGTGGGTGGATGAAAGAGGAGAGGCTTCCTCTGTCTGAGGTATAAGACTTAAAAAATTCAATCTGCAAGGCTTTTGGTGAAGAAAACAGAAGAGAGGCTTTGAGCTTCAGTTGCTGTCTTTTTTGGGCGTTCTGATGGGTGGCTGTTGCAGAGAGAGAGAGAGACTCTTTCCACCTGAGGAACTACTTGGCCTGCAGTGAGTACCTAAAGCCACACAAACTTTTAATTCCTCATGTGCTGTGGGCATTGTAGCCACGGCAGCGCTGAGTTCAGTGTGGGCAAAGAGCTCGCTTGAGGAAGTGGGTGTCTGGTGTTTGCTGAGCTACATCCTGATGGGACCATCCATGAACTGGCTACTGTCTTCTCAGGACGTCATCTGTGCCTGCACAAGCTTTGATCACAGTGATGCAGCTTTTCCTAGAGAGGGTGACAAGGATGATTTGGAAAAGAACAAAACTGCGTCGGACCAGAAGAGTCACTTGGTAACTGAGGAGGAGAGAGTGAACTGGTGGTGATCCTTCCTGTCCAGGGTATCTTAGCCAAGGTCTGTCTTAGAAGTAGAAATGGCTTTTGCAATAGGACCTGGAGCAAAGCTTTTTGACTTCATTGGGAAAGCTGGAATGCCGTTTATTAGTATCGTGCAAGACAGCTGCCACAGAAGTGAAGCTAAATGTGCAGGCTGGCTTCCCATTCACTGAATTTTACTCCGCGCTGGAAGCTATATGACAAATTTTAGTGTCCACAAAAGGAAATTATACTACAACTCCATAGAGTGCCTGACTGGTTATCAGTGAAATGAAATCCAAACAAAAGGCATTTCAAAGAGTGATCCTGATTACAGACATATGCCTTTTAGACTGTAAGAGAGTAATTCTGGGATGAACTGAGGAACATTTAAAGGAGAATCAAAGCCATTGATTCTTTATGTTTTCTTCTAATTACAGAGAGTTAATTATCAAAAACATATCCTGCAGCTTGATGTGCAATGAAGAAGTGCATGTGTCTGGCAGAAAAAAAGATACCGGTAGAAATTTGGAGTAGTAATTAAAATGTTTCTCTGAATTGTGTTTAAAAAAATCAGCATCTTGAATTGATCTCCCATCTGACTTTTTCTGGCATTAAGGTGTCCCTTGGACAAGCTTAACCAGATGCCCGTATCTTCATAAAAAAGATTCCCTTCTGTCCTCCAAGCAGAAAGTTTTACCTTATTTAAAGCATGTATTTTAAATTATTTTTCTATTTCTTCACACAACACACCCAATGCCTGTCAACCATGCCTTGTATTCTTTGTGTCCTTTATTAATATCAATCTTATTAGGGAAGCTGCTATTCAATTATCTGGTGGCCGGAAATATTTAAACATTCAATAAAACCTAAGCTTATTGTTAGTACGTTTTAACGACAAAATTCTGCTCACGGATGTGCAGGATGGATACCATCTCTAGGATGTGTACTTCCTACAGGCACAGAATTACAAAGTATGAGTCATGACCATCTCTGAACTTGAGATGAGTGTCGGTAAACATTTGGATTTCATCAAAAAATCTCCATAATCCCCAAACCTGGTTAACACTTCTTTCACCTGTGCCACGATATTTGACAGAGGCATCCTTCTTCTGACAGTGTATTTTGAAGTAAAAAGGACTTTCATCTGAAATCTGGAGAAAATACTTGAAACGTTTGCACAGCACATAAATGAGTGTTTACTGATGGAGGCCAACAAGGAAGAACAACTCATTTCCAGGAATTCTCAGGGGAATGAATGACTCTCGGGGGGCAGGGGGCTACTGATGACACTTCTGGGAAAGCTGTTGCAAAGCTGAGCCAAGCAAATCCTGGAGAAATACACATGCAAAGCAAATACAAACAAGTTTGAGTTCTTGAACATCTCATGCACAACTGAGCAGTTTACATAGGCTGGAAGTTTTAAAGAAGGAAATGGTTTAAAAGCTCAATTTTAATTGTATACGTATTTTCTCTCGTTTTGGAAAAAACTGTGTATGAACCACCAGGTGGGAAAGGGCTGCTGCTTGTTTGAAATCTGGGCTGAGCATTGCGGAGAGGACAGTCTTAATGAAGACAGTCTTTCTGTGTTTGGCAAACATTTGCTCGGAGAGCAAGTTCTTCACATTCCTGACAGAATGGATAGGAAAACTGCACAAATACCTGCACAGCGCTACTGTTTTATGAAGGCTAAATATTATGGTAATGCATCACTGCTGAGATCTCTGTACGATAATGGGCAAATTGGAGTGAAGGACACCATGTAAAGAGCCTTATTTGAAAACGTGCCTCCCTTCATTTTTATTTGTGTTGTGGTTTTGCAATAATCTTTCAAATGGCCTAGCACTGACTGCACAGAGATGCTTATAAAAGCAGAAGATAAAGGGACAGTGACTGATTTTGCCAGACATGAAGAGTTTCAACCAACAACATAAGCTCTTGATCTTTGTTCCCATGAAAGCCCCTTTTGATATATAAAAAAGGTATATTAGTGATAACTTGATCAATCTATATAGATCTTAAAGGCAGTAATTTATATTTGCAAGTTTCCAAAATAAATTCCACTATGGAAAACACATTAAAGGAGTCACATAAACCTGAAGGTTGTCCACTACCTTTATGAAGAGAAATATTGTGTTGGTATTTTTTTGACTGCAGCTCAGACCAAAGTTACAAATGGGAAAACTTTTTGGGAAGATGTTGTACTGTGAAAACACTAATTATTTTCATGTCAGCTTTTTAATATAAGAATGAATACCTTTTGTGTCCTTCTACTTTAGATGCCTCATTGAACATACTGATATGAAGGCAGTTGTATTCCTGGTCTTCAAAGTCAAAAAGATCAGACTGGCTTATAGCCATCAAGAAAACAAAGCTTCTAAGAAAAGTTTTTGTTCCTTCAATATTCTGCAGAAGGCCTCAAAACCTCAAACTTTTGCCTTGAACAGCTAGTTAAAAGATGCACAGCCATCAGTTTCATGCTCTATTAAAAGAGATGGGAATGAAAGGAAATTCTCTTGAAGGCTTTTTCACGTCTGAACACTTCTTCAATGACATTCAGTGAAAAAGGATAGACTCAGACAGGGATTTTAGTGCTGATACTCTATTGGCCTCTGAAGAGAAATGCTCGGTTGCATTTTCATTGAGTTATTTTCCTGTGCTGTTTAATACGACTCACATCTCATTGGTTTTGTTCTTTTGTGTCATGCATGAGATCATTGAGCTAATTATGACAAACTGCACCCCAGGGGGTGATTCTGAAATGCAAAGTGGAATCCTCCCTCCTGTAAGATCTGCTACATTTTGCCACTGAGTATAGTGAGGTTGAATTTATAGTCTTGCCTTCATTCAACAAATGTCTTCTGTAAGGTTGGAGATCTAGAAAGCCCTTAGCAATAAATTATTTGGGTTCTTTTTTGATGAGGAAATGCAACAAGACCATTTGGAGCTGTCACCCAGATGCTGCTCTCAGTTTCATTTCTGGGTCAACTTTGCTGCTGTGAATTTCTTCATTCTTGAAAATCACTGTTTCTGAACTGTTCTTACAGAATAGTGCCTAGTTTGACTTCTACTGTCTTTCATTTTGATATAGACAGTCCAGGATGTCTTGAAGGTTTAGTTCATGACCACTGTACCTTTTGTTTGTTCAACCCATATTTATATTTATATGGGTTGAGGGAAAGGGACTTTTTACGAGGACGAGGGGTAATGGCTTCAAACTGGAAGAGTTTGGACTGGAAGACTTAGGTTAGCTACCAGGAAGAAATTTTGGACTATGAGGGTGGTGAGGCACTGGAACAGGTTGCCCAGAGAAATTGTGGATGCCCCATCCCTGTAGGTGTTCAAGGCCAGGCTGGATGGGGCTTTGAGCAGCCTGGTCTAGTGGGAGGTGTCCCTGCCCATGGCAGGGGGGTTGGAACTAGATGATCTTGAAGGTCCCTTCCTACCCAAACCATTCTATGGTTCTATGATTCTTCCCTAGAGTGATGCAAGCTACTTACTGGATTTTTCAGGAGTTGCTAAAGGTTAGGGAACATGACATTTCTGGGTGCTCACTTTGACACACTCATTTATCTCTTAGTTTCTGAAGGCAACATGACTCTAATAACTCGACGTCTTTAATCAGCCTTGCGTTATCTTCTAAGTCACTACCAAGATTATTTGTATAATATTAAATATTGAAAAAAAACAATAAAAACAGGACAGAGAAGAAATATCCTCTGTCTCCCATTTTCATAGCATGTTATCCCTGCAAAGTTCTTAAGTTAAAAATACTGAAGGAGATGGATTTTATTCCTTCAGATGTAATGAAAGTAGAAAAGCTTCAGATGCTCAGGAAATACCAGAAAGGAGAAAACAAAAGCTGTATCTTTTTCCATTAGAGAGGGCACCTTTCCAGAGACTTCTGCCATAAAATTCACCAGAATTATTGGCCTCTGAGCAAAAGAAAGATATTTATAAGTTACCAGAACTCCAGTATTGATCATGACAAAAGTGTTCCTGTTTGGGTAAGCAGAAGTATATAAGACTAATAAATATTCAAGTAATACTGTTTTTACAGCTGCCAAACTGAAGCAAATGTGAGATGTTATCAGTTATAATGGCTTGCCGTTTGTGTCTCATAGCAACCACCACTGGAAAGTTGCAACACATCATTTAATGTTTGCAGTTTTGGGCCCCGTTCATGACAAAGAACAGAACAAATTAATTAAAATTACTGTACACTGTACAGTAATGGTTTTCTCTTTATCAGTTATGCCCCTGCACAGTCTTCCTTCCCTTCTTCCATGCCCTCTTTCCTTCCTGAAGCTTATGTGCTATTCCACTCTGTTCAGCCCTCCTGCCTGTGCAGCTCCAGGCTCCTCAGGCACAAGGACATGTTGGAGCTAGTCCAGTTGAGGATCACCAAGGTGGTCCAGGGGCTGGAGCGCCTGGTGATTGCAAGAGTTGGGCTTGTTTAGCCTGGCAAAGAAGTCTGTCAAGGAGGGATCCCTCTGCAGATAAGAGAAGGGTTGTTTTTTTTTCAAAGCCCAAGGTATTTTTTTTATAATTACTGAACTTTTTTTGATTTCAGTGTATTTAGGATTTGTCCCTAAAAAGCTGAAAAGGAATCCTGGCCCAATATCCATCCTTAGATGTTTATCCTTAAGTTTTGAGTTCTAAAAACTCTGCTGATGTGAGAAATGTCAGCATAACATCAAATAAAGTGCAATCTGCAGACTTGCTTTCTTTGGCAGTTCCTCAGAATACCGTGAATATTCTGTGTTGTTATTTGGCAATGCCTTTGTGTACAGTATATCTGACAGAAAACGCCTGTAGACTAAAATCCCAGCCAGTGCATCCTCCAAGGTAGTATCCGGAGGTTATATTTCTCAATCTCCCTAACTGATCTCTTTTCAGTAGCAACAGAAGTCAAAACAGCACCAAACATTTCATGTATCTGTCCCATTTCTCAAAGACATGTCTGAAAGACGTGTTTTCCCTCTACGGCACTTGATTCCCACCGAAAAAGCCAAGAAATTTGTGAGTGAAATAGGTGAACCTTTCAGAAATTTGAAAAGAAGTTTAAAATGTGTAGTAAAGATTAAAAGCTTTACTTCAGACAGTGACATGAAATGAAGCTGTTTCCATGATTCAGAACAGTGCTGGACCAACGTAAGTTCCCACCCACAGGTCACGAAAACCAGACAGAGAGACCATCTTGCACAAGAACTGTGTGCTACCACAGGGCCACAGGTCGCTCCCATTTCTTCCTGAATCTGAGACATCGGAGGTGATTAAAAAGACAGGAAGGGGAAAGCAGCACTAATGAGATTCCCAACAGTTTCCTCAATGCAATAGTTTATTTAGCATGGGCCCAAACGCTGAGTTATCATCAGTGCACTGACTGTGATCTCAGTGAGCCATGGCAATAAGGAATTTCAAGAAAAAGAGGTTTTCTAAAGACCATATCCATCTTACCTGGATTTTGCCTTTATTTAGTTTCTTTAAAATGCAGCTTCTTCCTCCAGTTGAAGTGGGAGCCAGTTCCGAACTACTTCTTGCTCATGTAGATGAAATTGGGGAAAGGAGGAAGAATTCGCCAGCTGTGATCCCAATGCCCCGATCAAACAATTTTCTAACCACTCCCTCAGCGTGTGTTACTGGCCTGTCATGTGTCTGTGAACCTGAAAGGTTCAGAATAACCTTCAGAATAAAACAAAGATCAATTGTGAAGGAGCAAAGGCGAAACATCCAATTGCAGTCACCAGCTGGTGTAGTGTGATGACTGTTTTCTCCTGGAGTAGGCTGGGAGGAAAGGCTAGTCTTCAAGGGTGGAAGAACGTCTTTACTGAGCCAGGAAAGAGAATATGACTTGCCATTCTTCCTTTGACAGACAAAGGTCTTAAGAGCTCTTGCATAGCAGGTGCCCTCATTCAGACTCCATCCACTTGTAGTCATCCCAGAAATCAAAGTAATTTGTTCATTTTCATAAGGATCATCATTGTCCTTGGCCAAAAGAATGTTTTCTGAACGCTGCTTCTTTTGTTCCACACACAGAGCGCAAGTTACACTGCCTGTGCTGGCAAAACGATGGAAAGTTCATCCTGTTAGTTTATACGCTAACAAACAAACGAAACTCAATGGGACCTAACCCATTTTATTAAGCACTTCATCTTTTAGCCCATGAACTAAAATTTTAGGTTTTTAGTGACACACTCTAAAATAAGTATCAGAGTTACCTGTAAAGGCATGGAAAGGCTCATGTTCTGTAGGAAGCATCCAGTTGGGGCAGTATAAGAACTTAAACTTGCGGATCTGCACACCTGAGAGGGGCCTCTTGGCTTGGAAGATCAGCGTATTAGAGTAACCACACTTGTCTCATGTTGTCCAGCATGAGCAAAAGGGCAAGAGCTCTGTGTTGTCCAGCAGGACATCACTCCATAAGTAACTGTCTTAACAGCTGGAGACCAGCACTTCTGCAGCATCACTGGGGCTGATGGCCCCAGGCTGGGCTGAAATGGCATCCTGGGACACAGGCATGGTGTGGAGGCCCCAGTGGGAGTTTGGCACGGACCGTCAGGCCTAGCACTGCCCTCAGGTCTCTGAAATACTATTTTCTGCTCATACACTATTTTACAATATTTATTTAGTTTGGGAAATCTTCAAATGGTCGTCATTGGGGCTACTGCTTCACCAGGATGGATGGTAAAATTGTGCAAAACATGTCCCTTATGAGCCCTATATGGGCTGTTCCTCCTGAGACTGGAGATATGCTGTGAGGGACAATGGCTGCTGACATTGGAAGATGACTCAATGCAACACGGTCTTGCTGGAGGGGATGGACAAGAGTGAGTGTTGTCACTAAATAAAAATGACAATGAAGCCTCTACTGAAAAAGAGAAGTGGAATAAATTAAAACCAAGGCATTAGGCCTGGTAATAGTTGGACTACAGACACTGGAACAGATGTAAAATTTAAGAAAATCCACAGTTTTGTTCACAAATCCTCATGCTCCTATTTAAGGCAACGCTATTTACTGCTGCTCTTTGAGATCTACTGGGGAAAAAATGATGAAAATTGTAGCTGATGATCTCCAGGAATATAAAAACAGAAAGTAAGAGGCCTACACTTTTAAATAGATGTAGTCATCATTCCTTTCTGGCAGAAGATACACAGATACAATTTCTGCATATGCTAAAAATGCAGCCATTTGAAGCCGAAGGTGATTGAAATTTTTTTCAAAAGGGTGTATGTTGAGAAATGTGAATAACAATTGCTGTGTCCTGCTTTATACACTAGTATACAGAAATAGTAACTAGAAATGGAGAATGAATAAGAGCTACAGACAGTTATTTATAAATAGATATTTTAGGCAATTCTCTCGGGAATTAAGCTCTAGATGGAAAGACACTTAAAGGAGACACAGACAATAATATTTCAGCCAAGCAGTGGCTTCGTCAGAGGCAATATTACATATTTGCTGAAAGAAAACTTTTCTTCAACAATCCTGCATGAGAGAATTCAATCAGATGTTTGACTCTGACTCAGTTCATCTGCGCTATGTCTCAACTTCAGTCTAACTGCATTACTCAGACTTTCAACTTATAATTTTAAATTCCTGCCTTAAACGAAAAGATTCTCCTTTCGCATTTCTGAATCTTACTATGACTCCTATTCAAAGCTGGATGGGTAATATTACAGCCATATATGGCTAGCTATCACAAGAACAGCTTTTCCTATTTTCTGCATAGTAATACCGTGCATTTTTAATGGATCTAGCTTGTGTTTTAGAGTAAATGAAGAGTTCATGATGTCTCAAAGAAAAGCATATTATCTGTCCCTTCTTAGAAGTACTTCTAAGATGGCCTTATAAAATATGGTTGGATTCAATGTTAAGTTAGAGATGGTAGAGAGGAAAAAGCATCTGTATGGGTATATGCAAGGACAGTTTCATTTCAGATCAAGGTATAGATCTTACCCAGAAGTGCTCAGCAAAGACAGAGCTCCTTTATTTTTATTCCCTTCTAACAGTCTTTATTAGAATTTCTGCATGCATTGTAATGCTTCACAAATGTAGGTAAGAAAGTCCAGTCAACTGTGCTTTCAGAACCCTAACAGATCAAAATAGCTTATATTTCCCATGTAGAATGACTTTTTTTCGCTCACTTTGCATTCTGTGTAAACAGAGTGAATAGAATGAAGTACATTATGATAAAATGTGTTTTGTGATTCATAAGATGTATATTCACTGTCATGTCTTGGTGTGATACGTATTTCATTTATTTAATCTATTTTGCTTTTGCAGTTTTAAGAATGGCTACAGCTAGATCATCTGGGAAGTTCTCACTGTAATACCAATAGAGTATGACATTTTGTTCCAGTTTAAACTTCACTCAGCTTTATCTGCTACATCTGATTTTATTCTTGCGATTCTTTCCCTGGGATCATCACTTACACAAAATGCTGCAAAATTATACATATTTCTAAAGCTGCATGAATCAATTCAGCTTTGGCAGTCAAAATTTACAACCAACTTTTCTCACTTTCTTAGCATGTAGTGTTTTGGCACATCCCATTGGGCTATGATTATCCTGTAACATTAGTAGCGCTGTGCGTTGTACTTTGGGAAAAGCCACATCGCAGTGTGGTGGAAATTCCACTGGAGGAAGAACTAGTTCCTTCCAAACCAATTGGGTTTTGCCTTTAATAAACTCTTTAGATATGGATCAGTATGGAATTTCATGAGTTGTGGCCAGATTTTCAATAAGTCTCAGTAATCTGAGTTAAGCCTTTTTTTTTTTTTTTTTTTTTTCCAGAAAGTTCAACTTCTGTTTAGGCACTGAGTCTAGTTCTAGTTCAGATGTAAACCATCTTTTTAAAGGAGGGTGGTTAGCCGCACTGTGAAGGTGCTGATCCCTAGCTAGCAAGATCTTCTGAAAGGATGCACTTTTTGCTGTGGTTCAATGCCACACTAGCGTATCCAGATAGCTCCTGAGTTGGAGGTGGCTTGTAACAACCCATCTTCAAATGCAGGTAGGGTTTACATTTGCTTGTCTTGAAACAACTACGTGGCCTTAATCTAAATGAGATGGTCATGTTTTCAAGAATGTCTAGTGTGTAAGAATTCATTGTCTGTCTGCAGTGAACATGAATATAGAAGATAGTGTCAGAGAAAAGTAGGAGGAAAAAAAATGTTAGCCGGTGTCCTTAGCACCCAAAGTGCATAGACTACAGGCCAGACGAGAGCATGGAACAGGTTCAGCGTGGCAGCTCAAGGGAGGTGGTGGGATGGCATTTCCAGGAGTAGGGGGAAGAAAAAGGAAACAGAAGGAAAACCAGAGCTGCACCCAGGTACTGCTCAGCTATAATGCAACCTGGGAATCCCTATGGGTTCCCTGTAGGATCAGCTATTTACCGTTCATAGATATAGTAAGTTCATTCACTTTAGACCATGAACCCATACTGTATAGTGACCCAGAGCTTTCCATGAGGAAGCAGTATGTACCTACTGAAAGGTAGACAGTCAAGTCAATATCATCTTTGGGTGGGTGAATTTGTATCTCACAACTAAATATGCTACTAATAGAGTATAAAAATAAAATGCAGAATGATTTTCTTGTGGGCTCTTTTTAGAGTAGAAACTAAATAATGCTCCAAGGAGAAAGAAAGTAGAGAAAAGTATTGTCTCTCCCATATTAAAAATATCCATCCATCTTTCCTAATAGGTAGGACACACAAAAGGCACATCTGCTAAAAATATCTGCCACTGAACAGAAGCATATGAGCTAGGTTATATAAAAGCCTAATTGTTTTAACAAATGATGAATAAAACAAAATTAGTTTTGTAATTCCTACAAGTCTTTCTGTCATCATATATATTTAAATGAAATGTAGGTAGTTGCACAAGGGCAAATGCCTTCTTTCTCTTGCACTTTAAAAACATTTAAATTTTCATAGGTTTCTTCCTATCCAACCATGACTTTATGGTTATTGAAAAATGAGTCAAATCTTGGTGGTGCTTTCTGCCAGCTTATTACAGATTGATCATTCTTCACTCACTCCTCACCTCCACATTTTTCTGGAGTAGACCAGTATGGGTGACATTGTAGCGAGTGTCTGCTATAGGCTGCCTGACTGGGAAAAACAAGTGGATGAGGTCTTCTACAGACAGCTAAAAGTAGCCTCATGTTTACAGGCCCTGGTCCTCATGGGAACCTTAACCATTGAGATAACTTTCGGGGGGACGACACTGCAGGACATAAGCAATCCAGGAGGTTCCTGGGTTGTATTGATAGAGAAGTCAACAAGAAGACACGGTCTGCTGGATCTCAGAAACAAGGAAGGGCTCATTGGAGATGTGAAGGCCAAAGGCAGCCTTGGCTGTAGTGACTGTAAGATGGTGGAGTTTAAGATTCTGATAGGAGGGAGGATGGTAAAAAGCAAGCTCATAACCATGGACTGCAGGAGAGCAGATTTTGACCTCTTCAGGAATCTGCATTCCATGGGATAAAGTGCTAGGGGCAAGAGGGGTCCAAGAAATCTGATTGATATTCAAGGATCACATCCTCCAAGCTTAGGAACAGTCCGTCCCAATGAGCAGGATGTCAAGCAAAGATGCCAGGAGGCCTGCATGGATGAACAAGGAGCTCTTGGCAAAACTCAGACATAAAAAGTGTGTTTTCACTGTGAAGGTGACTGAACACTGGTACAGGTTGTCCAGAGAGGCTGAGGAGTCTCCATCCTTGGAGACACATTCAAAAACTGTCTGGAGGTAGTCCTGGGCAGCTGGCTTTAGGTGGCCCTGACTGAGCAGGGAGATAGGACAAGATGACCTCCAGAGGTCCCTTCTAGCCTCAACAGTTCCGTGATTCTGTGACTCAGTAATTGGCTCTTCCTTAATTCCTTCAATGCAAAATGGATCGTACCTGCATGCAAAACACTTGGGCAAGTGTAATAAAATGAATGTAATTTGAATTTCTGGCACAATTTCTTATGCTGTAAAAATAGTTGTTGGGATGAAGCATGAAGATGTCATTAGCAGTGTTTTATGATCTCCTCAGATTTTGAGGTCTTGCCAGTCTAGCCTTCCCCCGCAGCTCCCACTGCAAACTTATCTCAAAGAAATGTTGAGTATCCATCATTAGCACAGCAAGTTTCCAAGTATTGTGACATGAGTCATGTAAATTTATGCAGTCACTGTCAAAGCATTTAAAATAGAGGCTTATTTTCAAAAGTGACTCCTTAGAGAGGGCAATATTTTTATGTAAACAAATGACAAAGCACTAAATAGAGGCTGCAGTTTTGGAAGAGGATGGGAGCCCGATGTGTGCAGAGGTGGCTTCTGAGCATCTCTGCTGTGTCCTCCATGACCTAGTGGTGTACTACGGCCAGCATAATTTCCCACCCCGGGTCACCCAGCACGTCATAGCTCTGATCCCACATATGGCAGAATTATGTGCTTTCTCTCAGAGGCCAACTCCTACCATGGTTTGAAAAACTGCAGTTCTGAGCTGCTTTCAGGCAGACCTGAATTTGGACCTGAACAGTCACTTGGTTTATGTGTAGAATTGAAAATTAAGGCAACTAATCCTATGGAAAAATTTTTAGGGAAAGAGCTGTCCCAGGACTGATGAAGGGCAATGCTACGGGAAGGTCATAATATAGCAGATTTCTGACTGTGCTCGTCTAATTCCTGCTCTTAACCTTTTCTTGGCATCTTGTAAAATAAATAATGGCAGTCAGCATGGGAAACAAGATTTTTATAAGACCTCTTTTTAGACTAAAAAAGTGAGGCAATAATGATTTCAGCTCTTTCTGTCCCATTTTGTTCTCCTCCCTCATTATAAGGGACTAAAAGCAATGGAGGACCAACCTTCTTGCTCGCTGAAATGCTCTGCTTTTAAATTAATTATTAGCTGCCACCCAGTGAAAGCTTTGGAACATGAACCATGGTGCTAACTGGAACACCAGTGACTGATCCAAGAGGGAACCTTATCCATTAAAAGAGGTGTTTGTTAGAGGAGTATCCTCTCAATGGCAACGATCTGGGGAAGATCACTGACAGCTGTCTTTCAGTGGTTTGTCACTCTGTGGCAGATTATTGTTCAGATGCAACCTACTATTTTGACATTATCGCTGACTTGTTCTTTCTGGAGAAGTAGCTTCAGGCTTGGTTTCAGTCAGAGCTTGGTTTATTGCCAGGATCTATCACAAACACAACCACAAAGCTTCAGGGAGGGATGAATTATATGTCTTTATTTAAATGGACCCCCTTAGTTCTGCTACATTCAACATACTGTCAACAAACCGTTCTTCCTTCAGAAGATAAACCAGCAGTTCACATCACTGCCAGGAGGACTATCCATGCCCCATAGCTCTTTCTAGCTATGCTGCTCTTCAGGAAAAATGCTGAAATACGTTGTGTCAGCTGGTGGGAAACACTGCCTTCAGATCTTTGATGAATAGAGGAGAGCCTTGATTCCTTGTTTTCATTTTTTCCCCTGGGGTTATTCAACATGCCAAGTCTAAAATTAATGCTCATGATGCTCTTAAAGCAGAATGAAACCCTGGCACTGAAGGCTTTTATGGGCTGTGATGTCATGCCTAGAGACAAGTTTGTTTATGTGGTTGAAAGTGGACTTACTGGGTTTTCCCATTGCTTTTTGCTTGCCCATGCCAGTACAGTCTGTTCTTGCAGAGGGCTGGATTCCTACAAAATACTTTTGAAAAGAAAAACAAACATTATCTTTTATATCTGTAGACATCTTCTCTTTCGATCTTTTACTTATCATCTTAACCTTTCTGATGTGATATCATAATCCTCCTTGGCACTAATCCAGTATTTCTCTGGATTGGTCAGTGGTCTGGATTGCTCAGTGTTGTAACTGCAACTGGAAAACCAGGTTGATTCTTGTATTTTCCTATCCTGTTCTTATTTTTGCATCCCTGAAGAGCTCAAAAAATTTGTTTTGGATGCGTTCAGATTTATGATAAACACTTTGATTACAAATTTGGATAGTTTAAAAATTTGATTTTGGGATGCTACTTCAGCTCATGTGTTTTGGAAATGCATGAACTGAAAGACTGCCCTACCTTCAAACGCAGCAGCAGACTCGTAAGAGGAAGGACACAATATGCTGGTTTCATGGCACAACCTTTGGCTGGAGGAGGACTTAGACCACTCTTATAGAAGGAGGATTTTGACATGTGTGTGGATATCAGTTTGCAGCTCAGCTGTTGTTCCTCACTGTACCTTTTCCCTAATTTGGTTAGGTGAGATGGATTTGTGTCTTTGAGCCTGTTTGAAGTATACCTTAGAATCATAGAATCAGAATCATTTAGGTTGGAAAAGACCCTTGGGATCATCGAGTCCAACCATCAACTCCACTCTACAAAGTTCTCCCTTACACCATATCCCTTAACACCACACCTAAACGAGTCTTAAACACATTCAGGGATGGTGACTCCACCACCTCCCTGGGCAGCCTATTCCAGTGTCTGACCACTCTTTCTGTGACGGATTTTTTCCTAATGTCCAGCCTAAACCTACCCTGCTGCAGCTTGAACCCATTCCCTCTTGTTCTATCACTAATTACCTGTGAGAAGAGACCAGCACCAACCTCTCTACAATGGCCTTTCAAGTAGTTGTAGAGAGCGATGAGGTCTCCCCTCAGCCTCCTCTTCCTCAAACTAAACAGTCCCAGCTCCTTCAATTGCTCCTCATAAGATTTATTCTCCAGGCCCTTCGCCAGCTTCGTTGCCCTCCTCTGCACTCGCTCCAGCCTTGCACAAAGGCACTGCAGTAAGTCATGTCGGTGTCGTGACCTGTGTTGTGGAAGGACATCCGCACTAACACTGTTCAGGGCCAGTCCAGAGAGGGGTAAAGTGGAAATAAATCTGGGCTCTAAAACTGCTTGCGAAGCATTGTAAGGTTAGCCAGAGCTCAACCAGGTCAGGCATAACCAAAGCAGTGCCAGGCTAGTGGGGCCAGCACATCGCAGACTTAAAGAACCTGCACACGTACACGCACACAGACACACAGATGTTTGTTTCGCAGTAGGATCTGCTCAATTTGTGTCTTACCTAGGCTGACTAGCAGAGAAACTCATCCTTGCCCTGAGTAACTGCTGACGTGTTCTGAGCCTCCATGCCCCACTCCTGCAGCGAGAGCCAGGTCTTCCTCAGCAGGGAGAGGTGGCAATGGCGAGAGGTGGCACAAGTGGCTGCGTGTCCAGTGCCCGGCTCCCAGGGCTTCGAAGTGTCCACATGGCTAGGCATGCAGGGAAGGGAGCTCATCTCCTCTGGTCCAGGTGTCCTGAGGTGCTATGTGGAGACTGGGTCTAGGCAAGCTCTTCTATCACTATTAAAAACCATGATAATTTTACAATTTTGGCAACCTAACAATAATTTTTATCAGGAAAAACAATCAATGACTCCCACTACAGATTGGCATAAATAATTTATTTTTTATACACAAACAAAAATATTGTGTTTGTGGCTTCTGGGGTAAAGTCTCATGCTAATTTCCCTGTCAATTCTGTTTGCTGCAAAGTTTCATAAATGGATCAGCATTTCTATAAACTCACATCTTCATAGTGGGAATCTTGTTTCAAAGCTTTTCTGTTTGTTTGTTCTGATGCACATTATAGATACTGTATTATATTTACTGAACATTTACTACTTACTGGTTTGTCATTTTGGGTGTGGTGACTCACAGTTGCTGTCTATGCTTCTTCGGAAGTTTGCTATGAAGAAGGAAACTGTGCTAAAGCACTTGGGTCTTTATTTTGGACCACGAATTGGAAAAGATTTGCAGAGGCAATATGTATGTGCTACTACGTGGAGAAAAAGCAGCAAAAGACAGCATGTATGTTCTAGACCCATGAAGTATTCTGGGTCCAGAGAGAATAGAAGTCAACCAGAAGTCTTTCCATTGACTGTACTGGATTTTGGATTAAGTTTTGTGTATGTAAGTGGCGTCCAAAGGTCTGAGCTGTTCACAAATGGTCCATGTCTGTTGTAGTTACTGGGAAATGCAGGGAATGGGCCAGAGCTCAAAGCTTCAGCTTTTTCAATTCCAAGTCACACAGACAAAAAGAAAGATGCCATTATCCAACCTGCTGCAGTCCTCCAGAGCGCTGAGTTTCCCTGTGATCCAACTCCTCAGCTATTAAAAAAGTAACAAAAATTTTGCTGGCTAGAAGTACGTTGGGCAGGAACTGGTGAATCTCAGCAAAGGGGACGAGTCATTCTGAAAATGGTCATAAATATAGTTGGGCTGGAAATTAGGAATACAGAGACTTTCTGAAGTTTCAGTATATAATATAATATAAGTAAACCCATAAATGCAGTGAGTTTTGAGATGAAGATTGCTAAGCGTAGGGAGGGGAATCTTATGGGAGCATTCCAATCCTGGCAAAGTTGCTAGCCACAGACTGCCTTAGGAAGAGATTACGTGGTACAGTGTCTGCCATTGTGGGGACTAGGTTCAATGAATAAATACACTACAATAAAAGCTCAGAAGACTAAAGTATGCAGGTATTGAGGGAGCTGCAAAAACTCACAGGATAGGTTTCTATGTACCCTGCATTAGCTACTGAAATAATCTATTCAAGTGCAACATAATATACTACACTGAAGAACTAGCATGGGTCTCAAATTAAGAGTTACGTCTCATGTTGACTTTATGTACAATATTTAAGAAATAGAGTGCTTTGAACTTGAATTTCCCATCTTCCCATAGGAAAAAAAAAAGACCTGGAGAATTCTGTTCACTGGAGCAAACCAGACTATTGGCAAAATATTTGCAGAGAACCTTTAAATCCACAGATGGAAAAGGCCTGCAGAAATCACTGCATAAAAAATAACCAAAAGAATTAAGAAGTTGTTGATCTTTTCTTGAGAAATGGTGGTCTAGAGGACAGCTGTTTGCTATACTTGAAACTAGTTCTATGTGCGTAATCCCGAGGAGGATACACTTCCAACTCCAGGTGAGCATAATCAATGGCACAGTTAAGTAGGATGTAAACTGCCTTCAGCATTTGTTACCTCTTACTCATGTTAGCTAAGAAAATAAAATCGCTTCTGCCAATGCTTCGGTTATTGCCAAGAGGTCTAGTGTGTATAAGAAACAGGAGGGAGAAGTTGGGAAACTTGTTGCTTCTTGCTTATAAGAGCCCCAAAAGAGATTATGAATTGCTTTCTTCAAAGGGAGTCCTATTATCTGACCTGGTTTATCAATCTCAGCTTCAGGAACACAGAAACAATTTCCAGCTTTACTGCACCTTTCCAAATATGACAGAAGAGTTTAAAGCATGGGTTGTGACCACTGTCTGTTGCTGCTGAGAGGAGTGCTAGACATTGTGTACAAACAGCTGGACACACCACAGAGGGCAATGTCTGTTTGACAATTATTCATTGTTCAGGGAATTGAAGGAGAACTCTCCAAAAGCGTAGCTGGCTGTCATCACTATTTGATTAAATCCTGCAAAGTAAAATTGGAGATAAACTAAATTATGTGGTTTTGTATTTGTGCTGGGTGCTCTTTATATCTAACAAGCACCCAGATTTTGAGAAAATATGGTAAAATAAGATCAGAATGAAACACTTTGACTTCAGATTTGCAAAACTGCCATGAGAAAAGTAGCACTGAAGGAGAATATGCCTTACAGTCACAGAAAATCTATTCATCCCTTCTTCCATCAGTGGTGACAACAACAGACAGACACTTACTGGTTAAAATAAAAGGTGACTCACACAGGCAGTGTGGGTGAGTAAAACTTTGCAAGACTGCCTTTCATATTTGACCAGTGTAATGATTATGTTGCAGACCTTTTATGGATGATTTGGAGTATATGTGAGCATAGAATGCATGTGGGGGTGAGAAACAGTTTTTTTTTCCCACATACAAACCCTAACCACATGAATCTCAAATGAGACTTAAAGCCATAGTTCAAAGCAAGCCCAGTTGCACTGGGCTGAGCCATTTTTAGTGTGCAGAAAGAGCAGGAAACAGGAGCTTGTGCCCTTTTCGGAGTCATTTTAGGACACCATAAGGCCTAAGAGAATGGAAGTAGAGGAACTGCTGTCTTTTCCTAATCAGAAAGGCTGTTGCCCATGATCAGGTTCTGCCCGTACACTCCAGCCCAGTAGGCACAATTGCACAAACCAGATAGATGGAGTTTGTACAAATTAACGTCCAGTAAATGGTAGTACTTTGAGTCTTCTTGCATGAGAGGCATAGTTTTCAACAGTGTGAAGTCAAATCCAATCTTGTGTTCTCAGCCTTGGATGTTGATTTTCAGTCAAGGCAGTCCCCTGGGGTCAGGATTTTCTTCCCATGTGTCATACAAAGAGTTAGAAGAGCTTCATTGGACACTGGCTAACTGCAGCGGTATGTGCAACCTTAGAGCTTTTCCTGGGAGTCGAGGGGCCAAATCAACTATGCAGAGGTCAGCTTGGTGGCATTTCTCATTCTGAAGCCCAACATGGTCTTCCCTCAGATGCATACTACAGTCCCTTGGCAGGGTCCTTTTACATTCTCACTCAGAAGAGCTTCTTTATTGCTCGAGTGTGACTCTTGCTGTACATCAGATTAAAATTTCCTATTTTCTTGAGCACAGCTATCATGAAACTTTTTTGCTACGTAGGCCAGGATATTGTTGTTGTTGTTGCTGCCCCTCGTCTCTATCAATTACACAACCAACTAAAAAAGTAGAGTTTAATATGTGCTCATGTGTTTGTCCCTTTCTGAATAATTGCTGAGACCTTGTGACGTGGTGAACAGGCAGGAAGCCCCTCTTCTCAACATGCAGCAGGCCGTGATGGGTGTGTGAGCTTTTCTTCCAGGTGTTAACATGCCTTGAGCACTATCCTGATTTCTGGGTGGTGCTGCCTCCTTTGGCACTGTCTAGAGGAGTTACCAAACCTGTAGAGACAGAGTGACCTTGTGACATGGCTGCTCAGGATGCAGCCTTGTTTTTGTGACCTTGGTTGAGCAGGTGGTGCAGCTAGGTCTGGCACACATTGACATTCCTGGGAGAAAACATCAGGCTTGCCTGAGACCTCCCTGTGGCTTTTCTGGTCCTGTGCTCTGCATGTGCTGCCACTGGACCTACAGAAAAAGTATGCTTCATAATAAGTCTGTCCTCCTTTTAACTTTCACATCTCTTGGTACACCTTCTGACTTGATTCTCTTCCCTACCACAGATTTTCTTGGGGCTATTTCTCCTGTCACTCCCCTTCCCCCTGCCTTTCCCTTTTCCTTGTGGATACAATCTAAATTTCTCCACAGCTTTAGGGACCGGAGGAAGTTTCTAATTCATCTGATCCCTGCACTCCTGTTGTCTAGCTGTTGTGAAAGAAGAGTTTGGTGTAGCCAGGGTTGAGTGTGGAGAGAGAGAAGGAGAGAACACCGCGGCTGATGCATGAGGCACTGGCTATGGGACAGAGAAAAGGCATACACTGATTTATTCCTGCCAGTAGTTATTGCCCTCTCTTTGGGTTCTCTATAGGTACCAGCACCTCCTTCTGCCATATGACCTGCCCTTCCACTTCTTCATGGGCAGGAGCAGCAGACAAATAGTTGTCCATTTGGGGTAAAAAATTATTTTTGCTTATTCTTCACAGCATTATTCTTTCTTTGATACATTCACGCCCCTGAGGTCCTAATCATGTGAAAACCAGAACAGAAGGAAGGCAAGGAGGTCTGGAGCACTAGCTTCAACCACCCCCAAACCTTGGGGATGTTTTTCTCTAACTATGCACAGACATGCAATTGGAGTTGCCTAAAATCACGATGACACTTTGAAATGAAGGGTATTTGGCTCCTAAATCTACATCTAACTCAATCTGCAGTGTTAAGTTCCTTTCAAAAATGTGTCCTGTTTAATAGTTAGATTTTGAATTTCCTGTTCTAGATGTATCACTTCCACAACCTATTAGTTACAGAATTACAATCCAAAGTGTATTTTTTAAACTTAATTGAATTTATTTTTGGAAGCTCTCTGGAGATATACCAACAAGAAAGAGGCAATTAGTCAGTAGAAGCAAAACTTCATACGCATGGCAGCATTTTCAGTAATTCCTTTCTGCTATACAAATCACATCATCACTGCTGGGGTTTTCCTGGCTATATTTCTTAATTTCTGAAACCATGTAGTTTAAGATACCTTTGGAATGGAAATAATTATAATATATTGTCCTTGTGACATTTTCTTATGTTGAAATGAGTTGGGGCCCTTGCAGGGATGATCCAGCTAATCCCTCTTTCCAAAGCAGGGCACCACTAGAAGTCACTTGACGGCATCTGGAGTGGATTGCCTGAAGGAAATGTAGGCAATCTTTGGATGTCTGGCTTTTGTCAATACCACTGTACACATTTAATGACGATATGATGCAAGAAAAGTCCTGCTTTCCTGCTCAGCCTTGTGATCTCAAGGTCTGCAAGCAAGTTTCTTAATGCTACTGTGAGACTGGACTGTTTAATCTGTCGTGTAAGCAATTTAAGGATTTCCATTGCCCTTCTCTCCTGCCAGCAACTGGAAGCATAGTCAGGACCACAGAGTCATAAAGAGTCTTAGGACATGTGCACTAAAACCCATCAATTCTAAGGTTGGCATGTGGCACTGGGTTTTTTGTACATGCCAGAACACTAATGCTTGCAGAGCAGGTGCTTACTATTCGATAATTTCCTGCACCTCCTTTTTTGCTACCCAAAACCAAAGGAATAAATAGGGCTGCTATTCTTGGCAAATCTGGGTCATATTAAACACAAACTTGTGGCTACTTTCAGCATGTAAGAGTCAAGACAACACACAGCAAAGGGGTTTTTCCTCCCCATTTTTAATATAAGCCTCAAATCAGAGCCACTAAGTAAGGACCCTGAGGCCTAGTTTTGTGTATTCAAAATTCTGCTTTGGTTAGTACATTAGTGCTTTTAAAATATTGGTTAGTTCTGCTGACAGCTGCAGACTGTGACTTCCATGAGGCTACTTTGAAGTTTGTTGCATGGATTTGTAGGACCTCATCAGATGTTCCTCCTTAGCTTGCAACAAGGCTGCTTCTCTGCAGGAGGGTGAGCCAGGGCTCAGCCCTCAGCCCGCTCCACTCCTTTGTTTGCTCCACTCCTCAGCCAGGAGCTCCACTCCTTTAGTTACTCCACTGTATTTTTGGCAGTCCAGTCGACTCTCCAGGTAGGGTAAACAGTTTTGAGGAATTGCTGCCCCAGGTGCAATTAAGCAATGCACCGGTGTCCTTGGGAGCAGAAAGGCCCAGCAGTCATTCTTCAATTCCTGCTACCTCTTGTCTCTAGACTGCCCACCAGCAAGGTCAGCTGTTGGGGGGGAATGTGTAGCTGGGAAGTCATGTAAGTTGGAAGAAGGGATCCATCAACTAAGCCTTTTTCTTAACAGAAATTTAAGCCATACAGAGCCATTATTCAAGATAGCTGGTGGGACACAGAAAAGGGTTAGATTTCCTCCTTTGTGATTTTAGCTTGGCTTCATATGAGCATACTACAGTATTTTAGCACCTAACCTAAAAGTGGCATGCCAAATATCCTGGCTTCTAATTTGGAATGCTTCTGCAAGTGTTATTTCCCTTGTCCTCTCTAATTGCACTGAGAAGCAGCTGTATCATCCATTTATTGCCAGCATGTCAGCTCTAAACAATACAGTATAAGTCATCGCCATCCTCCTATCACATATTTATGAGAAGCATCTTCATGCAATTTCCCAAGTTGCTCTTCTCACAAGAGAAGAATCTTCTCATATTTATTAAAAAATTCAATAACTACACATATGTTAACATATGCCTGTTCTATAGCACCTGAGAAGCTGAACACTAATTGGCGATATGCTGAGAGAGTTGCCTATCAGACTAAGTTATGCAGATCTAACTATTGTCTCTTTTTATACAAAAATTGGCTCAATTTTTGGTTCTGCAATTGTGCAGTGCACAAGGGTCCCGGACCACGACTGACACACAGAAGCATCACTGCAAAGCAAATAATCAATAAAGATCAATAGTGACAATTACGCCTATTCTGTGAGCCTAAGAGAGTTCTCCAGTGACAGGGAATGAGGTGTGTAACCCATCCTGGGCGCTGTGCAGGGTAGAAAAGGGAGATTAATCTAACATCTGGATTTAACATGGATTTATATAAGCTGTGGCAGATAGGGCACATGTTCTTTGGAAAAGGTGAGATAAAAGTGATGTGAAAATCCAGCAGGTGAGACATATTTCTGTTTAACAGAAACAGGTATCAAACAGGACCCTTGAGATATTTGGGGAATTTGTAGAATTGCATAGACATCTTTTAAATTAAAATTTCAGTCCTGTGTCTTAAAAAAAACTGTCATGTTCTCTCTCTCTCCACACTGAAATATACATACACACGTGCACACTATATTTTTTTATATGAGTATATATGTGTGTATACATATACACTGAAATGACCTTTTATTTTAAGACAAACAACAGATAATTAACAAAATCTTTTAGCTGCTGAGCTAAGGAATTCTTGTAAAATTGCAGTTATTGTTCAAACACAAAATTATCACAGGATGTGGTTTTCAAAAGGCAGCGAGGGATAAGGGTTGACCATCCTGAAGTAGGGTTCTCCTTTTGCATGGTACTTTACATTCTACTTTTAAAAAGTAGTCTCCCTGGGTTTCTGGCCAAAAGTTCATCACAAAAGCAACACAAAACTACATAAACTGTCACATTATCACCACCTGGCGCTGCTGTTTTGCGTGATTACGTAGGTTGAAACCTAGAAGCAGCTCACAGTGTTATTGTTCAGATCACCTCCTGCAGGCTAACGGATGTTACCCAGTAACTAACCTATGTTCATGACCCATCATTTATTGAAGTACTTCTCCATAGGCAGATCAATTTAATTAAAAAGCAAAGCAGCTTAAAAAAGAAAACAAAAGGTCCCAGCAGTTGGAAATTAAAGCCAAGTAAACCCAGGTGGCAGTACTGACAGTGAAGGTAAATTAACTATTAAAATGCTGTAACTAAGGATGTGAAATCTGTGACAATTTAAATCCTTAAATAAAAGCTGTTGTGCCCTTTGAAAAGATATCACCTGGTTCTGAGACTCACTCAATGAATACCCATGAGCAAAATAGATAGATAGTCATTAGAGAAGAAGGGGTAAATGGGTCTCTCTGTCCCAGCCCAGATTTTCCAAGTTCCTTGGTAAACTGCAAGGTAAGTTGGAGCTATTACATTTGCTATGAGTATTTTTTTCGCATCTCATGGCACCTAATCTGCACTTGCAGTCACCCATATGATCTAGGGATGGGGCACAGAGAGGAATGTGTGACATACAGTTAGTTAATATCTAATGCCTCCCACGTGATGTGCCCTGATGTGGAAGGATAATGGACTTGAGAGACCATCTGAGTGGGAAAAAAGTTCAAGCTCCTGCGTCAGAGAGAGAGAGAGAGACGGCTCACCATATCTTCTGCAAGGGTGGTAGGCTAGCCTGTTTTCTGCATGTGAATCCAGAGGGCTGCCCCAGGGGTCCCTCTGGAGTTTGTGCAGTTCCTTCACAAAGGCCTGAGATTACATCCAAAGGGCTGTGTTACACGTGGGGACTTGCTTTCCCCAAATGGTGATCTCTATAAGGAAGGAAGGGAGACCCCTTCCTCCAATGACCTCTTTGTTGCGTTTCACGTTACTACTTTCAGCCCCTCCTCTCCTGTACAGAAGGATTCTGGGGTTACTGGATGAAAACTAGCTTTTAGGAATACTTCTTTTGGCAACTCATTTCACTTCTAAGCAAATAGCTCGAGATGGCAGAGTTTTCCACTTTCATTAACTCTGCTCCCTCTCCAGCAGTGCGTTGCTGACAAGCGTAAGTGCTCTCATTGTTAAGAGCAATTGTTCGGTCTGCGTCCATATTGTTCAAACAATGTCTGTATTGTTAGGAGCAACATTGTTCAGAGCAAGCAAATATTGCATTGGCTCCAGAGGAAGTCTGGAAAACGCTATTGTGGAGAAAACTGCATTTTTACATGTGTCCAGTGTTTCTGTCTCATTTCAAGTTTGGTTTACCATGATGAGTCATCGTGGTGGCGTAAGGAAGTGGAGGAGCCAAATACATGCCTCTTGCTACAGACGTTTCTCTGTTAACATCCCCATTTGGACATTTGCTGCATACATGCAGGCTCTGAACCTTGTCCGCAGGGAGCGGCTGAGCAGCCTTACTCTCTGGCTACCGCAAAATCTCACCCAGTCAGACGTACGGCACGTCTGCCAGCACACCTACACACAGAAGGAAGGCCCAAAAAAGATGGATTCCCTTGGGTTTCCTTAGGAATGTAGTTGTAGAAGATTGATATAGGAAGCTGTGGCTTAAATAGAAGTGGTGTGAGGAGTAAAGGCAATGTTGTGGTTGTGGTTCAGCACTAATTTAGCTCCTCTGCTGCTCCCTGAGTAACTTCGAGCAAGTCACGTAGGATCTCCAGCCTTGGCTGTCCATCTGTACGTTGAGTCAATACTTCTCCTTTCTTAAACTTTGTCAAGACCTGGTGTCTGAAATAATGGGGCCTGATGTAAGACAGAAGTGATCTCACGTAATTATACAGATGTCTGCAAGTTATTTAACTGTGTGATTTAAAGGAATATGCTATTTGAATGTGTTTTAATCAGCTACAAAATGCTCTATTCAGCATGCTATATAAGCACAATGACATTCGGATGAAAAATGGGCCAATTTAAAATATACTAAAAATAACAATATATAAGCAAGTCACATAGCATGACTTTTAGAGGATCAAAATAGCAATGAACAGAATAACCATTGCATTTTTAAAACTACCACGTAAAATTTGGTCACTTTGGCTGTCTATCAGCAAATAACACAAAATGAGGTTTATATGTGAACATCCTCTTCTACAAGTTGCTTCAAAATGTTAAACTCTTAACGTCCTCAACTTGTTGAGCTGACTGGTGCAAAAGAAAATAATCGGCCTTTGGGTGTCTTCAACAGACCAGTAGATTTTGATCTGAAGTTAATATTAGCATGTTCTGTTGCTGTAGTCAATATACAAGTTACAGTAGGATCACTGGCCAAGGTAGGAACAGCCATGTCAACTCAAATCAGGTGTCTGCCTAGCCCAATATCCTTTTGCAACAGGCAAGGGGAAGCCTAGAGGGCAACCATGTGAGATATTTCCCCCAAGTGCTCTTCTGCCCTCCAGCTATTTCAGCTCAGGAAATTTCCTGAGACAGATATCATACTGAACCATAGTAATTTGAAGACTTTGTTCTGAAATAAGGCTGCCAACAGAGCAGGGTACATACATACAATGTGGATCCAGCAGTTTAGGGATTTTTGGAGGTGGATGTACATCTGCTCAATAGTCTTCTCTATGCTGTTCCAGATGTCTGCTTGGCTTCCAAACTCTCCATCCTCTATTGCTATGTGGGTTTTGCTCCCAGCTCATACTGGCATTAACAATGACGGTAGTTTAAGCAAATGTACATACACTGCAGATAACTCTAAGACTGACACTTATAAAAACCTGACCAACAACAACGCCTCAAGGATAAACCATCAGAATACCATACAGAACAGTAAAGAAAAAATCATTTCCTACTCTGAGAACAATTTGTAGTCCAAAAGTATCTGTTAGTGGATCTGCTGCCCTTGAATTTTTTTTTAATCCCCTTTTAAGCCTGTGGATACTGTCTGCCTCCACAAATTCACGTGTCAACAAGTTCCAGAACTTCACTACCCTTTGTGTAAAAAATGTACTTCTTTTTAGCTATTTCATACTAATCTCCTACTAATTCATCGAGGGCCTGCAGTGACAGTCTTGTGGATTATGATGAAAAACATGTGTTCTTTTTCTTTTTAACCATGACTATTATGACTTTGTAAACCTCATGAATATTTCATTCAACCTTCTTCTCATTGAAATGTCCCAGAGTTTTTTGTTTCTTACTGTATGGCAGCTGCTTCATCCTCTTGATCATTTTGAGTGCCTTTCTCTGTGTTTTGTTCATCTCCCCTCCATCCTTTGGACGTGAAAAACACGACTATGCACAGTATACCAAATGCAGGTGTAACAAAGTTTTCAATAGTGGCAAAATGATGCCCACCATGTTGTTCTCCACACCCTTTCTGGTGACACAGAGCACTCCAGTGGCTCTCTTCAGGCTGCCACTGCCCACTGAGCCAATGATTTCAGAGACCAGAGATGACTCCAAATGCTTGAGTTGCACATTGAGTTGCTGAACTCAGACCTGACAGCCGCATCTGTAGACGTGATATACATCATTTCTACTTATATGTGTCACCTTCTGTTTTTCTGCACTGGAGTTCACTTGTCACTTTTTGCCCGCTCACTCACCATTTGACTGCCTGAAAGGCCTTAGTGTCATTGCCAGACTTGGAGTTTCCACTAGATGTTCCTCTCATCAGGTCACTGATGAAGATGTTGACTGTAACCAGTCCCAGTAGCAACTGCCAAGGGACTCCACTAGTGAAACTGCTTTCTCTCCTCTAACCAATTTTAACTCCACAAAAGGACCTTCACTTCAGTCCTATGGTGACTTAATTTCTGTAATTGTCAGGACCTGAAGGCAAGAATAAGTCTTTATTGCCCTGATCAGCTTCACCTTTGGGCCACATCCACTCCACTGCCTGTGGGCCCAGGGGCTCCATTTCAGCCCTGGCCCTGAGACATGCTGAAGGTAATCTTGTTCTTGGCCTTTTGTCCTGCTGCCCTGACTTACTGGCTGAGATTTTATTGCTTTGCTGGTGTAGCCTAATCTCTATCCCTGTCTCGTTGTTGGACCTATGCTGTAGGTAATCTCCTGTTCTTCCTGGCAGGACTTTCTGGGTTGACCCTGGACCTGACTCAACACATGACTTCACCCTACCTGTTGATCTCTGGGCAGTTGATGACACCTGTTACACTCACCACCCTGGTCCTGCTCAGGTGCTGTGGGACAGTGCCCAAGCGTGATGGCATTGCTTGTGCTGGGGTCACCTTTGACTCCTGGCTTGCCCTCTCATGGAGTAGCCCTGCTCCTGCTGCTTTCTGGCAGTAGTAAGTGCAGCAGGATTTTCCTTTTGCAGAAGTCACACTGACACATTTTATGGTCTTGCTCTTCATTATCGATTCTACCATCTCACCAGGACTGGAAATCTGTCTCATTAGTCTGTCATGCCCAGGTTCCCTTGTAAAGCATCTTCAATAGATGGCAGTTATATCATCAGTCCTTTGACATCATGGCTGTTTGCACGACAGGTTGCATACCTTGTCCAGCAGCTGTGAAACTTCATGTTAGAGTTACTCAGAGCACTTGGGTGAGCACCAACCAGCCCTGTGTATTTTTTTACTATCTGTTTGAACGTCCTTTGCTCTAAATGCTTTTTAAAATTGGATGATTTTTATTTTCTTTCTGAATTTCTGCATTGAGGTTACCTGAGCATCCTGGTGGTTTCAAACAGCCTCCAGGTGGCTTGTAGGCTTTTTGCCTTTTTGTATTGCATTTTTTTGGGGGTTGTTTTTTTTGTGTGTGTTTTGTGGCTTGTGTTTTCTTTTTTTTTTTTCTTTTCTTATTATCTGATTTTAGAGAGTCCTTTTTCTTGGAATTCCTTGTGATGTGTTGATTTACCTTACTGTCAGCTATTACTGTCTGCTTTCCTCTTAATATCTTTTGAACTAAGGCTTATGGGCCTCTTAAGGCTACATCTGGAACAGCATCACTTCTTGTAGGTCCTGCAACTGGCTGGTTGACGAAACAGTCCTTTACTGGGCAGCTGAAATATCTCCTTGTTACTCAATCTTCAAAACTCATAGCTTGTCTAGTGTTGTTAAACTTTTCCTGATTGTTATCATTATTCCAAATGGGCTCAGTAGAACAGTTCTAGTATTACATTTTTGCTTTTAGAATATGGGATTTCTACCAACAGAGATTTCAGGGTGCTTCTATTTTCTTGTGGTACTTGAGCTGCTCTACTGCATGTACAGCACTACTCCTTTACCTAAGTATCTTGTCCCTCTAAAGCTGATAACCTACAAACAGTGATAACCTACAAACAGTGAACGTTGTCCTTCCAGGAGGCCTCTGATGTGCTGCTGTGTCAGAGTTATCACTCAGTGCCTGACCAGTGTTTCCCTTGTCCTAATTTTTAGGTATCTGTCATTGCAGTAGAAGCACTTCCAGGCTTTGTTTTTGCTCTGTTGCTCAATATCACAGTCTATCTCTTTTCTTTCTTGTCTATGTTATTTATTTTTCTCACTGACTTTTTCAGCATGTCTCAAGTGTGCCTAACTGAGCCTCTTGTCGTTGCTCTGAGCCCAGAGAACAACTTCACCCTAACATAAACATGCTGTTGGCAGCGTTTCAGTTACCTTTGGCTGTCTAAACTGATTCTAGATATTTAAGTTTATGAATTTGGGCCATTCTCAGTGGGCCAGAAGATGATACAGAGCTGGGGCAAAATCACGACCTTTGAGACCCGCTGCTGGAGGCTGGGTAGAGTACTCTAGAGCACCTCAAAGGGCATCAGATCCTTTTGTATGGAAAGCTGAATCAAGCTCCTGACACTAGCAGCCTGTTCAGTGCTAATCAAGGAAATAAAATGCATCTGATCTTCCCTGCCACCATGCAGTGCATATACATCTGTACCTGAACACAAGGGTATATGATAAACAAAAGTCTTTTTTTATAGAGACAATCTTAGCATGAGACTTTTTGGGGTATGCTTAGCTGAGTGTAAAACAGGAAAGACTGGGGGGGTGATTGTCAGACACTGAAAAATCTGAATACAAACCTCCAGGAAAAGAAAAAGGTAATGAAACCAGAATGGCAACTGAAGCATTTTTTAAATGTTTAGCTTTTGGGATAATTTTTGTCATTTCCCTAATGGTTGTTTACACTTCCAAAATTACTACTATCCACTACAGTACTACTTCCCACAGACAAACAAAAATTCTACGAAGACAGAGCTACATTAGTGCTTTGGTTAGGGTAAACCCTACTCTGAGTTTTTGCCTTATGGACACGTAAGTTGCTGTACTTTTTTTGGGAAGTGAATTATTAACATTTCCTTAGACATTAGACAGAAAATTTCATTGCCCTTACACCACAAGAGAAGTGATATAACCTAGAAGAATTATATGTTGTGGGTTTTTTCTTTTTAATTGTGGTAAATTTTTTCTTTTTTAATTGTGATATTTTGTAGCTTTGAGCTTTTCCCTCCTTTTCCCAATCCCCTAAATTGTCATTGATATTTCAGTCAGATAATTGAAATTAACACACCTTTCATCTTACATTCAGATTTGCTATATATTCTGAGTAGCCACTGATCTCAAGGAGGGATTTTTCTTTATAATTATTCAGGCTCTAATGGAAACCCTTTACACAGATTATATCCATAGCTCTTGCTCTCACATAGGTAGAATTGAAATTTAGGAAATGGAAGAAAGACTGTATGGCATATACAGGAACAGTGTTAGAGGTGAGTGTATGAGAGGTAGTTAGTGTACTTCATTAGTCGGGATAATAAACTCTCAAAGACTCAGTGAGGCGGGACTCATTCTACAGGGTGCCTGCTCCAATAACAGTTCAGTGTAAAACAGGGTACATGGAGTCTCAGTTGTGCAAGATGCTTATCTAACCTAGAAATGCCTGTGACCAAATGAATGCCCTGATTTGAAATCTTGTTATTTAGTGCCTATATGTTATGTGGGGTCAGGGTAACAGAATGTATTTAAAGGCTAGAATAAAAGATTCCATGTTTGTAACAGTCTGGACATCTTGGACAACCTACTAGCTCAAAGGGATTTTTGGAAAACAACATGTTTAGAAATGCCTCTTTCTTCCCTCTTGATATCAATGACATGCACTGATATAGACCTACTGACCTTGGAAAAGTATCCAAAATCCTCCCTAAATAAGATTTCAGGGGTAAAAATTACATTATTGCTGTCTCCATAAGCTCAGCATCCTGGCGCTATCGCTATTTCTTACTAGTTTGGTGTGAACAGCATAACTGGAAAAAATCTCATATACTAACTGGCTAGTGATAAAGCCATTAAAAGCCAAGTAATAATCAACAACATATTTGAAGGCTGACATCTTCTTCACTTGTCAAGTAATGCAAATGTAGCAGTTGGTAGATTATTCTATTTACAAAGAAACAGAACAGCAGCGGAAGATTAATTCTTGAGGTTATCATCCTTTGATCCTGATCAGAAGCTGAAGAATATTGTGCTTTTTGAAGTTAGCTGTTACTAGGGGTTACTAGCTGTTACTACAATTACTAGGGCTAGCATACGGTAAGTAAGGAAGCTGAATTCTTACATCCTATCATTTGTTCTAAGGTATTTAAGAACTCAATCCATTGTGGAAATACAGTGCAGTCTGCACTGGCTGACCTTAGGACTTTAATAGGTAGGACAGAGCGGATGAACAGAAATCGTCTCAAAGAAAGGGCCTTATTTCTCTCTGCTGCCTTCTGCAATGCATAAGGAACTGCACGGGAACAACCATCAGAAGCCTGGGCAGGTACTGGTGAGAAGTGTATGGTACTCCTGAAAAAGCACAATGAAAATTCTTAGTCACAGTCACAACAGCTGCACAGGGGGGCATCCTCCTAGGAGGGTGCCCCTGTGGGACCCTATCACTGCTCTTTTCTGCTGACCCCTGGGGAGAGTTTTCCTTTTTCCTTTTCTCTCTCTCCTTTTTTGTTTTTATTTTCCCCAGAAGTAACTTTCACCATTGGAGCCATTGCCTGTTGACAATTAGGGTCCTTGAGTTATGGGTCTCAGTAATAAAGCTTTGTGTATGTAAACCGGTTTCAACATCCTTTGTGCAACAGCGTGCATCTTGGTACTTCACCATGTGAACTGCCCAAAGCAATTGCTGTAGATCAGGAGGAATTTTTTTAACAAATGTTATGCATTTGCCCAAGACTGCACACGTTTAACTTGGAGATAAGATTGTTACTAGATAAGAATACTTAGTAATTGTTTTAAAACTGTGATAAGAATTAATCGTAGCGTCATATAATCATTTAGGTTGGAAAGGACCTTTAAAGTCATTGAGTGCAACTATTAACCTAGGACTGCCAAGTCCACCACTAAACCTTGTTTCTAAGCACCACATCTACATGTCTTTTAAATATCTGTAGGGATGGTCATTCAACCACTTCTCTGGGCAGCCTGTTCCAATGCTTGACAACCCTTTTGGTGAAGAAATTTTTCCAATCTAAACTTCCCCTCGTGTAACTTGAGGCCATTTCCTCTTGTCCTATCACTTGTTAGGAGAACAGACCGCCCCCTGCCTTGCTACAACCCCTTTTCAGGTAATTGTAGAGAGCAATAAAGTCTCCCCTCAGCCTCCTTTTCTCCAGGCTAAACAACCCCAGTTCCCTCAGCTGCTCCTCATAAGACTTGTTCTCTTGACCCTTCACCAGCTTTGTTGCTCTTCTTTGGACATGCTCCATCACCTCAATGTGGTGCTGGAGCACCACAGCACCACCTGATCAGCAGGTCAGAAAGACCTTCCAAAGATTAAATCTGTCCAAGATGAAGCATGAGCTTCTGTGCAAATGGCTGATGAACCCTGAGACATTGACGATGAATGAGACTATCGCAGTGTAAACTTATTCTAAGGTGCTTAACTTCCATTGACATATTAGATGTACGATTTTTAATAACAGGAATGATCATCACTCCGGGGAACTAAAGGGATTCAGAATAGACTGTATAATCAGTTAAGTCCAGATACATGTTTTTTTTGGTGATAAGATGTGCTCCAGTGCAGCCTTTGGAATGAAGTATAAAACAACTCTCGAGAACCTGTTAGTGTGTAGTGCCGTTGCTCACAAGGCTCCTAAGCACAGGGCTGAGACGCAGAAAGAGGAAGGATGTCTTCTGAAAAGACACTTCAGGGACACTGGAGGTTTATTTGCTGGTATGTAACCTGCCAGCCAAATCTTTTAAGCTGTTAGAAGCAAATAGGCAGCAAAAGAGCACCTGTATGAGGGAAGGTACAGCCTTTCAGTTCAACTACAGCAAGACTGGTGCACTACATGGTTCTTGTTGCACAACGGCTAATGTTATTTGCACTATGTTGTCCTGTTCATTCTCAGCTGCGAGTGACTTGTGATGATTAAGCAAGAAATAGTGTATTATCACATGTCTACATGATACTTTACAGGGAATTATAACTGTTTTCCTGTAATCAGAGTTGATCGTAGGGAAAAATTTGCAGAAGCAAAGGGCCTAGCACAGCTGTGGGAAGTGCGACACTGAAGGCAAAGTTCCTTGCACAAGAAATGAAGGGCCTGGGTCCTCAAATCAGACCAAGGGCAGGTTCATGCCTGGGTCAAAGAAGAAAAGAACCAGACAGGGAGAACAGCGTGATACAAAAAGCAGACAGAGAGACTCTCCTGGGGAGAGATAGAACGAGTGTGTGAAACTGTTATTTGCTAACTCCCTCGTTAATGCTTATGACTAATTATGGCAATTAGCAATAAATACACAGTGCCATATCTGCTAAGTAGTTATTTCACCACAAAATGCAAGTGCTGTTGTGCATATTTTCTTCCAATTCTTGGCCAGGATTAGCTAATCAGAGGAAGAAACTGATCAACATGACTGAAAAGTCATGTTGATCATGACTGAGGAAGGGGAACTCTACTCTCCATGGCAGCCTTGAAGTAGTGACACGTATTTGTGTTACTAAATTATTACTTTGTATTAATTTACTCTTGGGTCACTTTAGGAGAAATGGGGAACACTGAGAATAGAGCAGTGTTAAATTGATGAATGAATAATCAGCTGAATCATCACAAATGAGGAAAAAAGTTCATTAATCCAACTGTGAAAGGATTTTGTCTCTTTATTTTTGATAATGAATTCCGTGGTCCCTAGTAGAGAAGTAGAAGACAGCTTTCTAGCTTTTGCTTTAACCTACTTTGTTGTGTTAGTGCTTCCAGTGGAAAATCTTTTTAAGTTGTAAAGATTTTAGAAAAATCCTGTGTGGGAGAAATGACTGTGAAGATGATGAATTTTTGGTAATGAGGCATCCCGTAGGAGCTGTGCTGTATGTGTCAGGCTTGTGCAGAAGTCTTAAATACCCTAGAGCACCTATTTCTTTGCAACATAAGGTTAACAAATATGCTAGGTAAGGCATTCTTTGGATGTGGCAGCCAGAGGCCAGACAACGCCAGAAAGAGCAGTAGACACTAAAACTTGTGCAAGAAGTGGAATTCAGCTTATGATGACAACATCTACATTTAGGCACTCTGGGGGTTATTTAGGCAATACCTTTTGAGATGTCTTAGGCAATCTTTCCTGTCCTCTAGATGCTGCTCAGGGAGGGGATCAGTCCTCCATAATCCATGTGAAACATCCAGCCATCCCCTGTGGATGCCATGTGTACTCCTGGGCATTCAAAAGGCACTTGACACCAACTTGCGAGCAGCTGAATCAAACTTTAGATAGGTCTAGACTTGTTGGAGCTCCCTCTGTAGTCAGGGGACAGAAAAAGGCTTCACATTGACCAGGAAGGAAGCCTAAAAGACAGTGCTGTTGAATTTGGAGAGGGATTGTGAGAATAGGAGTGAGATGTTGGCCAGTTCTGTATGCATATTTATTTGCAGCATTTTGAATTGGTCCTGAAATTTAAAATAAAATAATTTGCTTCCATCTCCAAACATAAACAGGTCAATTTGTAAATACACACTGACTTTAGACTTAATACCAGAGACGGTGTGTCAGAAATTTAGAGTAAATTGAGACAGATAATTGTAAAGAAAAAAACCAGTTGCTTATCAGAAGTAACAAAGATAAAAACTTTGATGTATGTCAGGATGTGTATATGTCAAGAGATGATGAAGCAAAAAGAATCATTACATATAAGTGTCAAATCAAAGAAGTGTATGACTGTGTCAGAAAAAGACTGCAAGCTTTTCAACTGAGTTTAGAAAAGTCAGAGGAGTATCTGTGAACACATATCACAAAGGCAAGTAAACAAAAAACATTCCCCAGTTAAAAGGGAAGTTTGGAGAGAGAGGAGAGCCTTTTTCTCACTCAACAGAATTGTAATCTTTGAAGATAAGAGAAACTGAGGGCGGAAACACAGGAAAAAGGAAAGAGAATTAATGTGTTTGAACAGACTTTATTGTCTTTATGCAGGTAGGTGACTTAAAATTTTTACATATCTATGATATCAAAGTTTACCATTTTATGAAACTTATCTAAGCTTTCAGTTATGGAAAATCAGAAGATTTAGCCCTTTTGATGGGAAGCTTTGAACATAAAAACTGCATTTGACAGTCTGGCTACGCTTGGAGTCAAAAAGCCTAGGAAAAAACCCAAATCAAGCCTTGATCCTTTGAACAAAACCCAAAATAGGATACTGATAACAAATAGGTACCTACATGGAGTAATCTAGTTGAACACAAATCATCCATTTCCTCTGTCAATAATCAAAGGCTGACCTTGTTCCAAATACCTGTCAGCAAACAGGATGTAAAGAAGATAGGGAAGGAACTAGCAAACTTAAAAACTTCTTCCTATCATGTTTTCATGGGTTTTTTTTTTTTTTTATAGTACTTTCAATCGTGCTAGAAACTTGCTAGCAATAACCCATGAATGACAAAGAGAAAAAAGGTGATCCTCAGTTCCAGATGGTGATATTGAGACTTCTGCCACAGCTGGGAAGCTCCAAGGCAAGAGAGTTTTGAATTCATGTTGAAGGTGAGAAACAAAGAAACCAAACTGCAGCGAAACATGCAGGCAGTAGGCAACACTGCAGACTCTCTGGAAGTTGAAATCGTTACCTTGATCATAAGAAGCATTCCTCTGCTATGAGAATGATTGTGACTTTTCATGGAGGCAACACAACAGTGGTGGTGATAGATAGCACGTTCATTCGATGTGCTTACTACTTGCTGCAGATGTGGCTGGGCAGCAGGCAGGAGACCCCTGCTTGCCTTGTCCTGGATGCTGCTCTCTGCATCAGGTGAAGCTCCTGGGAGGCGGAGATTTCTCTTGGACTATCTAGGCATGCACATCTGGAGTAGAAGATGGGACAGTCAGTGTGAGAGCATGAGGGAGCCAGCAGGCAGGAGTCTGCAGTGTTCAGACACTGGGAGTTTTCTGAGAGGCCTAGGGAACAAATACACGTCTTGGAGGTGATGGGAAGAAGACCTTCCGAGTGGACCCCACGCAGGCTGCCCAGTGTTTGTTGCAACCCAGGGTGCCAGGAGAAAGCTGTTGGCCTGAGAGAAGACTGGTGAAAAGGACTTGCATGCCAAAGGGCAGTTTTGTTTTCTAACCTTTTATTTTAATCTGTCTCATCTGCTAGAGTTGACTCATTCTGATGTCAAAAATTACTGGGTTTTTGGTCTTTGTTTTCAGAAATCTTGGCTGTATAGATCTAAACCTTTGCTATTCTTGGCACTCTCCCTGTAAGTGCAGACAGATGCACCTCAAAGTAGTGGCTGGCTCGCGAGCCTTTCAGAGTCAGCAAGGCCTGGATACATCCCACTGAGCATTAGGCATAAAGCTGAAGTAATTAAGGGAAGGAATAACCTTTCCTAACTGCATTTTGCTGAAAAAGTGTCTGTTTAGTGGAAACTATTCCCTAGGAATGATTTGCCAGGCACATGAGAGGTTGGATGGAGGGCCAGAGCAGGGCAGGCCTGTCGCTCCTGCTGACCACACTGGTACCTCGTATGCCGTTAGTTAAATTCCTGGCACCTGAGCAGGTGAATCTGTGTCCAAGAGGGCAGATCTTCTCTGGAGATATTCAAAACCCATCTGGATGTGTTCCTGTCCAACCCGCTCACGGTGAACCTGCTTTGGCAGGGGGGTTGGACAAGATGATCTCTGAAGGTCCCTTCCAACCTCTACCATTCTGTGATTCTATGAAATTAAAACGCCTTGCTTAAAGTACACAAGCTTATAGCAGGCTGGAAAAGAAGGTGGTTGGTGATAAGATTTTTCTTATTGTGAATTGTATTAAATTGGTGCAACAAGGTGAATCCTTTGTTAGGATTACTGGATCCAGGACACTGGCTCTCATCCAGCATCCTTTATTTCTGCAACACGAATCAGGTATCTCTAATAAAGAACCACCTCTGTGAATGCCAGCTAACAGTGCAATGTTCTTTTTTTACAGCAGATAGAAGGCTGTTTATAACGGAAGGGAAACATTTCAGATATTAATAAGGGTGTAATATTCTCCTCATCCCTCATTTGAAAGTTATTGCTAAGGAACAGGAGAAAAGAGCTGAATGTGTGGAGTTCTGTGTGCGAGGGCAAGACTCCTGGGCTCCTCCCAGAAGTTTTGGGAGGCTGAGTTTCGTATATAAATACCATCGAAAGGAAAGAAGGATGGACTGGTAGCAGAGAACCCCATAAATTAGTCTCTTGGAAAAATGCTTGCTGTTGCTCTTTGTTAAAGAGCAACTATGATAATGCTGAGAGGAGAACTTGCTAGCTAATCTTAAGAACTACTTTGTGGACACTGCAATAGTAGGCTGGAGCTTGTCTTGGTTTTTGGAAGAGAGGTCAGCCTTTTAAGAAAGAAGGGGAGAGAGAGTCTCAGGCTGGAAGTGGCTGCTTCTAAACGGGTTGATGTATGAAGCAAGCAGTGCCATTTCCTTTTTGTCTGATAATTGTGGGGCACTCTGGGCCATGATTTTCTGAGCCATTTGTGTACTACTTGATATAAATGTTAAAGGTTACAGACAATGCTGAGAACAAGGCAGACACATTTTGTGTGGTTGCCTCAAGTCAAATCTAAGAGAAGATTAGACTTAATTTTCATCAGATCTTAGTAATACATATTTTTCATACCTCTGCCTACTTATACTTATTTTCTTATACAGCATTTACAAGTATGTCTCTATATAGACATCTATATATACCATAGACTGATGCATATTATTATATGTATTAGATTGCTATTAAGAGGTTTCTTCCATTAATCTCTGTTGTTCTGTTGTTTTTAGAGGCGAAGAATAAAAATGAAATGGATTTCTGCCAAACACTAACTAAAATAATACCAGGTCAGTCATAAAAAGTGTTCCTTTAGTGAAAAAATACAGATTTTGCAGACCTGTGACTTCAGCAAAGAAAGTTAGGTTGTGTTTGGTGGGTGAGAAGAACAGAGTTTTGCATCGTCCACAGAAATCAAAACCAACTGTGAGCCTTAGAAAGCACTGCAAGGAATCCCAGCAGGCACCCGTGAACATGATTAACAATAGCACTTTAAAGGACTACATTTTCAAAGTGATGTGTGAGGTTTTAGCCTCCTGACATCCACCAAATGTGATGAAAGTCATGTGGCTAAAAGTTGTGCAATGCTGTGAAAATTCAGAAGATTAGGATCATTTGATCAGACGACATGAGAACCATATGATTAAAGTGTCTGTAGTTCCAAGTTCCAAGACAATGGAAATTTATAAGGCTCTTTATATCATGAGAATTTAAATAGCTAGAGGAGTGCAGATGGCATGGTGCGAGTTCGCAAAACGCTGCAGTGCACGGGTAGATAGATGTACAGATATGTGAATGTAAGTGAAGGAGGCAAACCTGAGTACTTTTTTTCCCTTTCTCCCCACACAGGATTTTTATGCAACTACATTAAGTTCCCATATGTTGTAAAACAGTACTTGAATATCCAGTGTTTATCTACAAGTTGTAATAGTGGCTTTTATTACAATCAAGAGTTTCGATGAGGGTGTATCACTATTATAGAGGCCTATTATAAATATTCCATCAAAAAACTGTGATAAAAATTAGGATCCTTAAATACTACCAGTATTGCTGAACAATATAATTACTGATATATAAAAAAAGAATAAAGGTGATAAGAAGTAAATATTTTAGGTAACATTCACCTCAGCTTTAGCTGTCTGAACTGAGGTGTTCAGCCTAAGGCAGCTGTTCTGGATTCTAAGGCAAAACACAGATATCTTCCACTTAAATGCCCATCTTAGTCATTTATCTCCTTTTACATCTCCATAATTTACCTTCTGGAGGCAGCTCCCTGCATCCTATTGTCATATTTTATTTTTTTTTCCTCCAGGACTTTTTTTTGAATCTGTTCAAGGATCTTCTCATTCCACTTTTTAAAATTTCTGGACTTTTCTCCCTTCTTTGCTATTTTTCCCTCCCTTTAGAGGTCTTGCTTTGCTAGAAGGAAGAGGAATTAGTGACAAATGGGTGAATCCCAGAAGTTTGGTTCCTTATCTGATGTCTCTTAAATTATGAACTTTTGCATTTCCGAAATCGGCCTACAAAGTTCATGAGAACAGAAGACTCATGAGAAAAGACTGCCTTGCATGATTTTGAGTGTTTTCTCCTTTTCATTTGGCGAAGCATATGATTTGAATAGAGGACTTTGGCATTCTTACTCATAGACGTTGCCAGAAACCGGAAGCACAAAGGCATACAAAACTGAAGCAAAATGAAAATAAATTAGTCAAGGGTTTTGAAGCTAAAAATAATTTGGTTTGCAGAGTTCAAGTTTTAAGAAAAGGTTCAGGGTCAGGAGCTGGAAAATATCTAATTTGATATGGCTTAAATTTGCCCATTGATATAGTTTTTTGAAGTTTTACAATTTGGACCTTGTATCCAACATGGGTCTGAAAGAAAGAAGAGTTGTATTTATTCTGTCAAATTCCTGCCTGACTGGGGATCAGCAAGTTCTGTTTTATGCACTGGGTGCGTTCTTACACCATGGAAGAGACAGTCTCTGCCATAAAGAGGACAGATTGGAAGTAGGCAAACAAAAGAGCATTATTATCCAGAAAATACAGGTGAGGAACGTGACTTGCCTAGAGACCCAAGGAGTGTTGGTGGCAGATGCAGGAGCAGGACTCTCTTTACAATCAGCTCACATTAAGACCGTTTTTGGCCTTCAAGAACAAAGCTTTCTGACACTATTTGTTCTGACAGCAACCTTAACTCAGAAGCTGGAGGCTAGCTGTAAACCACACGTGGTCGAGTATCAAAGCATAATGAGGGTTACAGCTGTGAGATGAGGTTCGTAGTGATGGTAAATGCAGTGCTTCTAATAGAAGTTGCCTTCAGCCACCTCTAAAAAAGCAGAATGCCTTCTATTTTATGAGAAACTAAAAGGTGTTTTTTCACATGACGGAAACTACCATTTAGTTTTCTGTGAATGTTTTTGTGCATAAAATAGTCACTTTATGTAAATCTAAAAATATTTTGTATAAGATTGAATGGCACCTAATTTTTATTACTAGAAAGAATGGCTGATGAAGATAGTAATTTTTTTGTTGAAGTCATAATACTGTTTTTCAAACATGGAATGAAATAAAAGAAAATTGACGTCTCGATACAGCTGTGCTGTTACTATACTCTTTGAGCACCGAAGAAGAGTTAAATAGTGCACTCCGCTTACAGCTGAGCATTTATGTTTGGGTTGACGTCCAGATAATTGCTTATATTTGACTGAGGCATTAATGTGAATTTCTAGATGAACTCAGAAAAGAATTTAAAAAAATAAAAAAAAAAACAAGGATTCCAAACTCTATCTTATAATAAATTTATTGGTAAATGGATAGTGTGCCAGAGCAGAAACAAATAGGAATGATGGAGCACAGGACAATCTTTCAAAAATGAAGTCATAAAAACTTAATGTGTCTGGAAGAAAATGAAGTCCAAATGTTTTACATTACATCTAGGAAACCAGTGCATTTTAATATGACTTAAAATTTTTACTATAAAGCTTATTTTCTCAGCAGTTGTAATGGATAATATAATCACAGGAGGAAAACATAAATATTTTAAACCAAACTGAAAGCAACATTACGCTAGATGCTGCAAATAAAACTAGTAACTGTTTGTAAGATACTCAATACATGGATGGTCATAAAAATGCTTAGTGTAATTATCAATAATGTTTAATGCAAATGCAAAGAACCTGGCAGTTGAAAGAGCCACAGCAGGTAAAACAAAGAAAAGATGTAAATAAAGTGAATCTTACTCCAGTGTAAACTAGTAGAATTTAATAGAACAAGGACTTAAGATTGTGGTATGGCACTTCATCTGTTGCTTGCATGAATCTTAAAACTGTAGCACAAGGAATGCAACTCCTGAAGCCATGTTACAAATTCAAGGGTGAAGAGTACAAATCTACCTTTAAAATTCCAAGCTTAATTCCTTAATGTGCCTCTGCAGCTTAGATCAATATACAACTATGCAAATATCAGATGTTTTAGTAAAAATCCTGTTTGCTCCCAAGAATAATTGTGCGTAAGATATTCACTGATTACAACTTTTATATGCCTTGATTGAAATTTATGTATTTTGTGCAAATTGGTTCTTCCTGTTCTGTTTCCTGTATGGACTCCCTTTTAAGGGCTGATTTGCCCAAGGATATTTTTAGTGTTCTCCTTAGTCTATATTGCCTGATGAATCATTAGAATGGATACTGCTAATATGCTAGGATATTGCAAGCAATGAGATACAGTCCTGAGAGATTCAGAAAAAAGCACCAAACAATTTATTTATGTTTCACCAGAACATCTGAGTCAGTCCAACGGGCAGCACTGCCGGTGAGCAGATAAGTGTGCAATATCTGGCATGATTCACTGCCCTTGATGCATCGTTGCTTCTAGTGACCCCTCCTGATGAGCCAGGAAATCAAGAGTTGTAGATGCAAAAAGTGAGGCTAGTCTCTGTTGGGGGTGTTCACGTGGGACGGAGAACATGCTGGGAAGGGAATCCTTGGAGCAAACGGGCCATTGAGGAGTGTTATGCAGGGAAGATAAGGAGTGGGCCTTTCATATTAAGGATCTCCTTGGCTTCACAGAGCTCTATAGGGAGAAACTAGAGACATGCCTATTGGGAGCTTCTGCATCAACTTCAGAGGGGAAAGTAACGCTGGGTGGTACATCTTGGGAGTCCGCTACACACCTCCTGACTGATAGGAAATAGAGGAAGGGGTCTTCCCCCAAAAACTACTGAAAATCTCCCATCTGCAGGCACCTATCATTATGGATGGCCCCAACCATCCACAGACAACTGCTGTGAGGGCAATGTGGCTTCATGCAAATAACTCAAGGTTAGATTTTGTGGATGACACGTTTCCAATGCAACCATTAGAGAGACTGGCCAGGTGTGTTGCTCTGTTGGATTTACTAATCACGGACCGAGAAGGACTGATGAAAAATGCAGTCACTGGTGCCATCCTAGGGTGCAGGGAGAGCAAGGTAATGGAGTTCAGGATCTGGAGGAAGGCTGGAAATAAAACTGCAGAGCTGGGGCTCTAGACTCTCAGGGAACAGACATGGTTATTTAAGGAATTGCTAAGCAAAATCCTCTGGGAAGCAGCCATGCAAGGGCAGGGTGCCCAACAGAGCTGGATGACTCCTTCAAAGTGAACTCACTGAGGGATCAGGAACAAGCCATCCTTTTGTGTGGGAAAACTAGAAGTTTCAGCACAAAGCCAGCTTGACTGAAAGGGAGCTTCTTGATGAACTAAGATACAGTGAACATGTTTGAAGTGGAAACAAAACCAGGCAACAAAGGAAGAATATAAAAGGATTGCTAAGGTACTTAGGGACAAAATCAGGAAAGTCAAAACCCAGATAAAGCTAAAAGTACCTTCATTAAATTGAACAATAAGCACAAGTTGTAAAGGGAAGATGTGGGGCTGCTGATGTATAAGAGACAACACAGTGTGGATTATTTGGAAAAGGTTGAAGTTTTTACCTTGCTCATCACAGGCAGAACCTCCTCCCTGCAAGTATCAGAATAGCTTGGGAAGGAGCCAGCACTGGGTGAACAAGTTAGAAACTACTTCATCTGGACATATTCATATCCTTGGGACTGAACTAAAGGTGCTGAAAAAGTTGGCTGCTGTAGTTGCCTTGTTGGCTGCTGTGATTGCAAGGCTCCTCTGTATTGTCTGTGAAAAATAGTGATGAATGGAAAAAGCGAAAATTACAGTCATATTCAAGATGGCAAAAAAGAGGGTCTGGAACACTGAGCTGCTGGCTCACCTCTGTCCCTGTGAAGACCAATGTGCATGATCTTCTCTTGGAACCCATTTCTAAACTCAAACAGGACAAGGAGGTAATCAGAAACAGTCATCCTGATTGCCTTCTGTAGTGAAATGACTGGTTATGGGAATGAGGGGAGGGAGGTGGACGTGCCTTTAGTAAGGTTTCTGACCTCGGGCTCTCATCTGGAAGCTGAGAATGTATGGGCTGGTTGATCAGACCATTGGGTGAGTTGAAAATTGGCTTGGTTGCAAGGCCCAAAATGTAGTACTCGATGGCTCTGTGCCCAGCTGGCAGCCAGTAGCAAGCAAAGTACTCCAGGGTTGATAATAGAGCTGATGTTCTTCAGTATTTTTATCAGTAACTAGTATAATAAAACAGAAAGCACTGTCTGGCAAATTTGCAGGAGTCATTAAGTTAGGGAGGAGCTGCTGATACAGTAAAGGACACAGTTTCTATCCACATTGACCTTGATAAACTTGAGGATTGGGCCAGCATGAATTTCAAGAAAAAGAGTACGTATCCACACCTGGGAGACTGGAACAGGCTGGGTGAGTAGCAGCCTTGCTGCAGAGGATCTTGGGAATACAATAGAGGGCAAAGAGGTTCGTGTAGGTTGGAAAGGTCTCCGGAGGTTGTCTTGTTGAACATTCTGCCATCAGATCAGGTTGCTCCGAGCCTTTTCCAGTTGTGTTTTGAATACCTCCAAGGATGGAGACTCCACAACCTCAACCTGATATAGTGCTTATCTACCCTCATATCGTGAATTTTTCTGTATATTGAGTTGGGATTTCTTGTGTTCTAACTTGTGTTTGTTGCCTCTTGTCCTCTCTGCACCTCCGAGAAAAGTATCTCTGTCTTCTCTTACCCTCCCAGTACATCATTGTAGATAGCGGTAATATCTCCCACAGCCTTCTTTCTCTGTACTGACCAAACCCAGCTCCCTCAGTCCCTCCTTGAACATCCTGTGTTTCAGCCCCCTGAGTGCCTCGGTGACTCTCACACTGAAGTGACCCCAGAGGCCAATATCTATCTTGTACTGGAGTGAGCCCAAAACTGGATACAGAACGTGTGGTTTCACAAGAGCTGCAAAGAGGGAAGAGTCAATTCCCTTGACTGTTGGCTAAGCTCTTTTTAAATATAGCCCAAAAGCTGGTTGACTTTCTTTGCTGCATGTGTTCACTACTGACTCATTTTCAGCTTCTTTTCCACAAGGACACCAAGGGCTTTTCTGCAAAGCTGCTTGAATATGAGCCAAAAGTGCACTGCCATTATGAACGAGGAAAAGTGCATAATGGACTACCGGATACATTAGGAAAGTGTGGCCAGCAGGTTGGAGGAATTTATTATAACCCTCTGAATGGCTCTGGTGAGACCACATCTGGAACACTGCAACCTGTGTTAAGTCCTCTTTTCAAGTGGATTTTTAAAAATGGGGAGAGGCCAATGGAGGCTTTCTTCAGTGGTTAGAGATTTTGAACAGATGGCCTTTGCAGAGGGGTTGGGGAAGCTGGTCTCATTCAGCATGACAAAGAGGAAGTTAAGTCTGGCAGCAGCCTACAGATACTTGAATGGCAGTTGCAAAGGTTATGGAGCTTAGCTCTTTGCAGTAGTGGCAAATGGTATAATATGAGACAACAGCACAAAGTGCAATTTGAGAGGCTGGACATTAGGAGAAAATATTTTAATTGTGAGGGTAGAGAAGCACAGGATTTAGTCACCCAGAGAGCTGGTTGACTCTCCATTCTTGTAGGTTTTCAAGACTTGGTTAGACAAAGCTGTGGCAGACCTGATCTAGTACCTCTTTTGAGACCTGCAGATGTTCATTGCAGAAACATTTCTGTGATTCTGTGATCCAGTGCTGTTAGGCAGATAGCCCTCAGACGAATAAACTGTGCTGTTCACCAGAAATCATCACTCCTTTTCAACACTCAAGGAGGCACAGCTGGAATGAACAACGCTTTCCACTGATAACGGCCAAGAAGAATGGAATACTTCTTTTTTTTTAATTTGCACTTGGCTGTAGTGATTCAAATGATGATGACCTTCCTGTTTCATTTCTATAGTTCTCTTTAGCTAGAAATGAAACCACTTACCTTAGAGTAGCTAAAAATGAGTCAGGATTAGTAACCATTCTGTTCAGAGAAGGGAGAAAAGCTTGTTGATACTATTTCTTCACTGCATTGTGACTGCATTTCACAGAGGTTAGTTCTAAAATGAAAGATGGTCAGAAAAGTATATTTTCTTGGAAATGCTGATGAACATCAAGAAGTTGATAGTAAGGACTACTGACGTAGTGGCAACTACTATGAGAAATGAGATTCCTGGTGATTTGACCTCTCTTCTGGTGGATGCTGATGCAGTGGCATTAAACCCAGTTTCCCAATAAATGTCACTAGCAATTTAGTGCAGCAAGTGATAACTGTGAAAGAATTCAGAAGTTTCAAGCAATTATTCCTCATACTTTTTGTTAGTACGGATGGAAGTATCTTTAGATAGGCTATATTAGTTTATGTTAGCTTAGTTATGTTGTTAGTATACTTACATTAATCTATATTCAGTAGATTCATGCTTCACCTCAAATGTTACTTGAGGATGTGCTCCTTTATGCATCATATTTATATATGAATGCATTCTCCTGGCATTGGGAGCTCATTCACAACCAAGAAAAGTACATATAAGAAATAAAGGACTTTTTTTTTTTATTTTAATTTTTTTTTTCCACTCTGGTTCTGGCTCTCAGTACAAGTAGGGAAGACGACTTCATGCCCCGTATTCCTAATTTTGAATGAGCAGGAGGCATGACCTGGGCTACTTTGCTTATATGTGTTGGCCAATAATGCAGATTGGATAGCAGGGAAGAACTTAGCGTGGCTGACAGCATTAAACAGCTTGGTCTTTGCAGTGAAAAGTGGGCATTGAAGTCATCATTTGTGTTATTCCTGCAAAGACAAAGCAAAGGCATGGCTGCTTGCTCAGAGCTCTGACATAATAGCCGAATTTTAATTGTTCTCATTATGCAAGTTTTATTAGATGCATGTATTTCAATGAAGTTTTTGCCAGGAAACTGACAGATGTTTCAAGCTGATCAAATGGTTGGAATTTTTTGAAGTGTTATGGTCTTATGTTGTTTACTGGAGTCAGACAAAGGGATTGAGAGTTTCCAAAACGTTTAGTCCTCTTGTTCCAAACGGCAGGTTAATTTTTAAATCCTTCAATAGCACTCAGTTTTAAAACAAAAGCAATATCACATTACAATAAGAACAAATCAGAGTTCCTTTGCAAAGAGAAAGCTTAACTAAATAGTTGGAGGACTATGTCATTTGGAATGCAGATATAAATTTAATCACGAATATGTTTAGATTGGAGTAATTTAGGGAATGAGAAATTCCAAAATGTTTTGCATTAGCCAATGTTGTTGAAGAGGTGACCTGGCAAAGCACAAAGCCTGTGTGTCAATTGAATGTTTTCTGATAGCCAGAAAACTATTAGTTTGTGATTCTTCTTGAGCCTAGAAATGGCTCCCATTCTATAAATTATAATGATTTCTTTCTCTTTTTAAAATCAAATCTCCAGGTCTTTACTTCAGTATTTCCCCATAGTGATACCAAATGTTTGTGTATGTGTGACAGTGTACGAACCCCAGTTTTACGGATACATGTGCATTGCATATTCTGCTTGTGAAGAGTCCTAAATCAATGGGAATCTTTTTGCCTGTGTAATTAAGTATGCACATAAGTGGGAGATCAAGGCCTGAGCAGTGTGTTCACTTTCTTTCATCTGTATCATGTTAGACCCCTATCCTGGGGAAACCGTGAGATGTTTTTCAAGGAAATCTAGTTCAGAAAATAGTCCTGTTTCAAGGATTAAGATGATGTAAAACACAGGCTCTTGGGAATAAGACATAAAACTCTTGGGGAAAAAAAAATGTTCTTTACCTAGGGGTTAAGAAAGGAAGAAGCTGCTTGGAGAGATCTCAAACTAGGAACTGGGCCATCACGGTCCTTTTATAGCATAACTACCTGGATAGATGTCATTGGCTGCCTGCAACAACCAAGGTATGCAGAAGACAATCCAGGAATCGCAGAATGGTAGGTGTTGGAAGAGACCTTCAGAGATCAGCTACCCCAACCCCCCTGCCAAAGCAGATTCACCTAAAGCAGGCTGGACAGGAAGCATGCAGACTGATTTTGAGTATCTCCAGAGAAGGAGACTCCACAGCCTCTCTGAGCAGCCGGTCTGATTACAGACTGCCCAGAGAGAATGGGAAGAGTGTCTGATTACCTGATTTCTGCAGAACTTCTAATAAAGACAAATGGTGCAGAGCCTAGACTCTGACTTCTGCCTCAATTAAGGAACTGTGACAAATCGACTGAGGCTCTGGATGCAATTTTTAGCCTGAGTTCTGCACAGCCTCCATATTAGTGATGCCCAGAGGGTAAAACTTCCTTTCCCTTTATGGGATAGGCAGTACTAGTGCAGTTGTGAAAGTTTTTTGTTTTATTTTGCAAGTTAAGAATGTACCAATGAGTAGTTGCTTTTAGGTAGACAGAGTGTTGTCACTGGAGACTTTTAAAAGTGTTTTACATTAATTTGAAGAATGTTTTGAAGCAGGTAAGAAAAAGAAGCAACTGTATTTTTGCAACAGAACTTTACTTCATCCTTCTTATTACTATACACCTGGATAAAGAATAGAAATAGAATATTATATTCTGTTTCAGTTGAGTTGGAGGTGACCTACAATGATCATATAGTCCAACTGCCTGACCACTTCAGAGCTGACCAAAAGTTAAAGCGTATTATTAAGGACATTGTCCAAATTTCTCTTAAACACTGAGAGGCTTGGGGCATCGACCACCCCTTTAGGAAGCCTTGTCCAGTTTTTAACAACCCTCTCAGTAAAGAAATGCTTTCTAATTTTGCTACTGTATTCTAAAGCCCCCTGTCTCCTAGTTTTCTTCTAACTCTCCCTGCTTTAGGCTTTCCTCTTCCGCTATTGTGTACACAGCTTGACTAAAGCCCTTTGGAAATCTTTTGCACTAATGTTTGACTGTCTTGTCAGATACCCCACAAAACACCAGCTCAGTTTTTGATTCCAACATGGGAAATGCCCATATAAGAAAGGCAGTGCCTTCTGTCTGTGAATTCCTGTCATCCCAGAGGAAACAGAGAATTCAAGCGAACCCACTAGGACAGGCTTTTACTCTTTTCCTGGTTAACTTGCTTGTCATATTGCAGGCCCAATAAGAAAATCAGTGACAGTAAACATGGTAAGAATGACATTATTTTCTTCTCTAGGTTACAATGTTACTAAAATGACTAATGAATAAAAGCTTGCAATTTTTTTGAACAAAGAGCTACTACATGTTTTTTTACTTGAGCAAGCGGCATTCTTTCTATTGCTGTATTAGTCTGAACATCTAAACCCACTGCTCATTATATTGACTAAGCTACTGCACACTAGTACTTCTGGCACGATCTACTAAGTCTAAAGACTAAGCTGGTGGTATAAATTGCACCAAAACACATACAGAAGGGTCAAAAATATATACTTAGGAGTCTTCAGCTTCTTGCTTACAATACATCACACCATTTTATTGTGAGAAAAAAAAAAGGAATCTTGGCATCACAGTTCATTCTTAAATATAGGAAGGGAGCCTTTCTTTAATCTCAGTTCAATTGCAAATAAAATTAATAGTTTAGGAATTTTTTGTGTCATCTAGCAGCCAAAGCAAAGAAATAGGAGGAAGCTCAACTTCCTCTACTCTAAGTCAGCAGTAAAATAAAAGCAATAGTACTTCCTTGAATTTTTCTTAAGAAAAGCGAGGGATAGAAAGCAGCCCCCTGCCCCAGTTACTTACCCACAGGGTTTGTAACACCAGCACATAGAGGAATCAAACCTGCAATGGTTCATTGTGATGAGCCAACAGCAACCTCCAAAGAGGCCACCCTGACAAATCTAATTGCTGGCACCTGTGAGTCCTTCAGCATGAGTTCAGGGTGGAGTCGCCTGGTTACAGACCCCTACGGATTCCTGAAATTCTACTAGTAAAATGGATTAAAACTGGGAATTCTGATAGTGTTGTTTTCTCGGCAGACTGGGAATAATCTGCACAATGCAAGCAGTTCATCACTAGCTCTTTGTGAAAGAATGTTATTTCTTTGAATTTACTTACTGTGAAATAGCCCTGGTTTAGAGTTTGTTATTCAGTTTGCTAAGGTTGCCTGAGAAGTAAGTGGCTGTGTTCCAGAGAGTGGAACTCATATAAAGGTAATGTTGTGTCCTTTATTTACACTCCTGGTCTTGCTTTCTGATCAGCCTTTATGTCAGCTATTATGACCACTATATGAGTTAAACAGGTCAGAGCTTCACAGATTTTCTCATCTGGGTCCTGCCATTGTGCAGATGGTAGATGATATCAGTGATGGTGCCAGCAGCAGCTCCTGTCTCTGTAGTAGTCCATATGTGCATGATGAAAGGCTTACACTTTCACTCTTTCTCCTTCAGCCTTCTGGAACATATTCTGTCCTCCCTAAACTAACTTGGCTGATTTTTCTACAACTTGTTTCTCTCCTGCCATTTTAAAAGAAATCTGGAAAACTCTGCTGCATGTGGTACAGAAAGAAAAGGAAGCTGCAGAATGTTATAAGGATCAAAGTAACATCACGGTGGAAACTGAGAGTAATTTTTATTCTCATTCTGTTGTTTTATAGGATATTTTTGAGACTATAAATAGAATATTCCAATGAAGATCACAGATGCAATGTCTGATGGAGATAAAACTTTGAGTGTGAGTCTTGACAAAACTAAAATCAAGTTCTAATAAATTTCCTATTCCAGAAATTACTTGGCAGTCCGAAAAGGAAGTTGGGAAACATGTATTGCTTAACCTACTGTTGAAACAGAATGTTTCAGATTAGTGCATTTTGCCTGTGGCTATGCCAGACTGAAGACACCTCCAGCTTGTCACAGAAACTAATCCCAGCCTGGCGGGTAATTGGATGGAGAGACCACCTGGGATTCTCGGGTGCTATAAACACAAGCCAAGAAACTGTGGCTAAACATTTGGCAAATATCTGACAATGGAAACCCAGTGAGTGGAAAGACTTCACTTGGCCCTATTGTTGTTCCCTTGGCCCTATTGTTGTTCCTGAGCTAGCAGACCAGAGCAGAAGAAAGCTTTTGCTTTTTATTCATTAATTTGAACAATAAGGGAACAATAAGAGATTGTGAATTTTCTAGAAAAGGTAGCTTTAATTGAAGGTTGGTCTGAAGGTCCTGGAGACATACATATCGTCACAGAATATTGCTAAGCCACAATGCATTGTGTGAATTAGTTCTAGGGTGAGTGGTAATTATTAAAGTGGATTTCATACAGTTATGTCAATGAATTCTTATCTGAAGTTGTCGATTTACTGAAGGATAGGACTGCCATTAAAGGACCTTGATATGCAGGCTGACAAGTATCTCAAGAAATTTAACAAAGAAAAATGCAAAATCTTACACCTGGGAGGGAATGACCCCAGGGTGGGATCTGACTGGCTAGGGAGGAAATTTGTAGAAGACTTGGTCCTGGTGGACAAGTTGAACAAGAGTACACAGGGTGCCCTTGCAGTGACAAAGGGTCAGCACATTGTGGACTGCAGTAGCAAGCTGTAGCTAATTGGTTCAGAAAAGTGATTAGTCCACTGTACTCACCCCTTGTGAGTCCATATCTGTAATACCGTGCCTGGTTTTCAGCTCCCTACTAATAAAAGAGATATTAGCAAGAGACTGCATCCTGTGGAGGGCAACCAAGATAGTTAGGGGCTGGAGCATACAAGGAATGAAGAGTGGCTGAGATGTCTGGTTTGTTTAACTTGGAGAAATGCAGGCTAAAGACGGATCTAATTGTTGTCTCTAATTGCCCAATGTGTGGGTTAAGAGGGAGCCAGATTTTCCTTGGAGGTGCGTAATGAAAGAATGAGAGGCAATGATCACAAGTTGCAAGAAGGAAAATTCTTACATGAGAGTGGGTAAGTGGTAGAACATGTTTCCCAGAGATATTATGAAAACTGCATCATTGGGGGATTTTCAAAACTCTACTAGACCTGAGCAACCTGATCTAGCTTTGAAGTTGGCCTTGCTTTGTGCAGGGAAGCTGAACCAGCTGACCTCGAGAGGCTCCTTCCAATCTGAATTATTCTATGATTGTAAATACTGTAAATCCTGATTTATCAAATTCTTAATCAGAAGAATATATCAACTCCATTGTATTATGCTTAACATTTAGAACTGATATAGTCTGTATCAAGCTATTATTGTTAGAACATAATTTGTAGCTAGAGAGTTTCCCCCACTTTTCCCTTTGGAACAAGTATTTCTTGCAGGCCTTGACAAGCGTTGTGTTGGGGAATCTGATTGGCTCCAAAATGGGATTTTTGATCAGAGAAAGTCACAGTCCACAGGTACTAACAAAAAGCCAAGTGTCTGAAGCATCAGCCTGGCAAATGAACATTCAGTTTCTTCTTCTACCTTGGAACTACATGGAAAATGAGCACTTTACATACCACAAAAGCTATTTTTAGATTGGTCTCTCATATTTTGTAATATTATTACCTCATGCTTATAAATAAAAATGCTGAAGCAGTCATTCATAGACACCTCTTAAAAAAAAGCCTTCAGTCTTGAAAGAGTGGAGATATCTGAGCACCTTTCCCTAAAGGAACCTGTTCTCGTTCTTAACTGGTGTTGGATTCCATTGTAAGCATATTTTCAAATTTCAACCATAAACTTTAGATTTGAAAATGTAAGACTTCTTTCCTGGTTTTGATTCCTTGTCTAACTTTGCTCTTACAAATTCTCACTATTTTTACCTACTGTAGCATGAGAGAAAAAAAATCTACTTTATACTCCGACTTCTGTACAGAATCTAGATGGAATTTTTACTGATGGTAACTGGCAGGAACTGCGTCTCTCCAGGAGTGGAATTTCTGCTGCCATCAATTCTACTTGCTTGAACAATGAAAGACGAAAATCACCTAAAGTCTAAGCCATTTGCTTAATCATCTCTGGGTATTTGTAATCTTTTCTATTAGGTAACTCAAGACATGGAACTGTTTTTTCAATGTGAAATAATTTAAAGTAAGGCTTTTTGTGCTGTGGTATTTTCAAGATGCTGTCCCGTAGGAAGTCACCATACTCTTCACTGTGACTGAACAAATATATTTATATAATTATAGTGATTAAGATACACATTTATGGGGCAAGGAAGGAGATACCTTTCCTAAACTAGACAATGAGCAAATGTGACTCTGTTTATTTGCCTCTCGTTTTTATTAGGTAGCATAGAGATGGTGATGGACAGGGAAAGCACTATTCTCTTGCTTTCTCAGCCTTCTTCAATTTGTGGACGCCTAAAATTTTTCTTGGATTTTCTAGTTCAGTGTATAGGCTTAGGACAGGACATGGGATGTCCCAAGCACGATGCTAGACAAGAGAAGAAAGCCCCAGCTCTTTATAGGAGGGGCCTAGCCTACTTTCCCCATTCCTCCTACCATCCACAAAATAGCAGTTGAAGAGGGTCAGACCAAACTTTTGTCTAGCTCTTCTTCCCACCGTCCAGCCACAGATGGATGATGAAAGAAAGCCCTTAAGAGCAAAGTGCCTTGTCAGTGTTGGCTCTTTCATGCTGCTGGGACTCAGAGACTGGGAGGCTGCCAGAGCAGGAGACAGTTGGCATGCTGCCCATCATGTTTAACAGCTGCCAACACAACTGTGAATTTGTCTTATCCATTCTTGAAACCTACTTATAACTATGACCCTCAAAACATGCTTTAGAAATTAGTTTCACTATTCAGCTGTACCATGTGTGGAAATCTGTGTCCTTTTGTTTGCTTTCCATCGGCATTTGGTGCTAAATGATTTTCCCAGTAATAGATTTTGTTTGTCAGCTTCTCCAGCCCTAGATGATTGCCTAGGTATGATTCTTGGATACGTATTTCTATATGGTTCCTCTTAGAAAAACAATTATCAAAACTTCACTAAATATTACTTCACACGTTTCTTTATTTTCCAGTTTATTTGAGCAAAAATTAGTAAGATTCATACTGATACTGTGCAACTTTTAAATATCTGAGCCCTGAATTTGGTAGTGCCTGAAGTTCTTTGCAATTTATATGAACTTGCTGAGAGAAATGGATCTGATTCAGACCTCAATATGCCTATTTAAATGAAAAATTGATTTTACAGAAAGCCTGCAGAATTGACCTATGTATGAACAGCTGGATCAGTACATGGCCCATTATCTCCAGATAAAGACTGAGATGCACCCCCAAGAGATTTCAGGATGAGACACTTTAATCTGGAATTCTGATCAAAACTGAGGAGTTGCTATGTGAGATTAAATAACTTTAAGGATATTTCTAAAATATGATTCAATTCTGAACCACTTGGGAAAGCATTCCGCAGCAACACGAATGAAAGCAAAAGCATCATCATCTCCAACTAGTTCACTCTAATTATAAAGAAATTCTGGAAAAAAACCCAGATAAACTGGTTTCATGTCTAAAGTGTGCATAAAAGTGCATATATTTCTGTACAGCTACCTTAATTCATGGAGCTGAGAACAACTCCATGAATGGAATGTGTGGATGGGCCTTTGTAGGGAGTTAGCAGTCCCTTTTATTGGCATTTGCTCTGGGCCAGGAGTCTGGGGCGCTTTACAGGCTGTCACGAGGTATGGTAGACCAAATTTATTTAATCTAGGATGTAGAAAGCTAGGCAGAATTTTAAGACTAACAAAAAAAATATAAAAATCTACTATTCATTACAACAGCCAAGCACAACCTCTTTTTCATGCAGGGATATGAAAAATTGGCTCTAAAAAGTGGGTGTTCTACTTTAACCAACTTTAAAATTCAATCAAACCAACAAATGAAACCCTGATTCTGCATATTTTGGTCCACTCTAAAATATTGTGGGAAGATTGCAATAAACATCCTTATTAGTGAAAATTTAGCACAGCATGTGAAACTATTTAAATTTCAAAATTTACCAGAGACCAATTTCTGGCATCAATTCTGTCATTTCCTAACAGTCCACTCCAAGTGGTAAGCAGTCCCTGGCCACTACTCTTTCATCTGAACTCCTAGGTTACTTTTCAAATATGAAAAGTCCTACTGGTTTCGAGGTTGCTAAGAGCCTGAGTCGCAATGCAAACTGTACCCTGCTAGTGAGTCTGAGGGCACTGAGCTTGGGAAGGCTGATATAGCCCAGAGAGGTCTATATGGTCTGAAATCACTCTTCAAGACCATCTTTGCCAGCCCTGCCACTCATGAGCCTGTAAGTACAGCCTGAAGGCTGGGCAATGTGCACCCAATGGGGCAGATGGAATCACAGCACAAGGAAGTGTCCTTTGCTCACTGTGTGAAATGTGGCCAGAGAGCAGGTAGGAAGGATAGCTGTAGCTACAGCAACTCCAGATACTGCTTGATAGTCAAAAAGCACAAAAGATGATCTCTCAGTCTGATCGACTAGGCTTTGTCATGGGCTAAGCTCTCCAAAGGACACCTGTGGGGTGCACAACTTTTCTAGGCTCCTTGATGAAGAATGAAACCCCTACAGTCCTGTCATATTCTTTTGTAGCCCGGGTACGCACACACATACCCTGAATCCCAGCCAGATGGGATCCTGGTTTCACTGGTTACTTTTGCAGAGATGCATAATAAGTAGAGCATACAACATCTATAGATCAAGTTTGCAGGACAGCAAGGGAAGTAACTGATCTAGATGAAACATAAACTTCACAGGCTCTTACCCATCACCGCAAGGTATTCTTGTGGCTCAGATCAGCATCTTCTGTGCTATACAATACCCTTCCTCTTCAGTTCATGCACTTTCTTACGAATCATAGTCCTCCTTAACTGTGAGTAACTAGGTTTGACTGGACAGGTCCCACAGCTAAACAACTTTTCTCTAATATAAAAATGTGCTTCTCTCCTTCTCCAGTACCTTCGTTTGCCTTCTGACATACTGTGTTCTCTGTGTTTTAAGTGCCACCATTAGAACTTCTGCTTCAACATTCTGCAGATGGGGCTTTTTCACTGCCAAGTACCAGCTACGTTCAGGTTTATGGAAGGAAAGTTTATCCTCATTATCTCAGCAGCTGTCCCCAGACGCTGTTCCTGTATCAGCTGCCCTGTATCAGCTGCCAGCTGCCAAAAGAATGCTGTACCATTGCACCTGATTGGGGATGGGGGCAGGGGAAATGAGGACTTCTGTGCCATAGAGGTGCACTCCATCATTACAGCCATGAGGAGATCTGTAAGAAACTCCTCTTGCCATACTCATCCAGAGGCAGGTGCCCCCAAATCATAAGAGCAGTTCTTTGACATATGTACTGAGGTCCTTTAATAGAACATGGAGCAAAGAGCTGTAGAGCCCGAGTTGTTTCTTGCTTGCAGAGCAGTATATATCTGCTGGGTTGACTTCATGCCATGCTGGCACAAAATCAGAGCATGAATACTTTTTGCAAAACTGCTGTCAGAGACTCAGCAGAGCTTTACTGCTTGCTGATGAAGACAGAAAATAAGCTGGTGAGTTATCACTGAAAAGTGTGTATATACAGCCTAAGAGACAGATTTACTCCTCCTGAAATGAAAGAAAAAGCTCTTAGGTGAGCCTCATTGCAGTGTAGTTATCTTCTGTGACTGACGAACAAGGGTGAACAGGGGTGAGGTGCGTGTGAAAAGGCAGCTAGAAGGAGGCAGGGAGGTCCAGGTATGCCAGTGCCTTCCAGAGAGGGCTGAGCAATGACCCTCTGGGTACCTCTGAAGCCAACTCTTGATCAAACAAGCACAACTGCTCCAGCCATACTGCTCAATGCAGTAAAACTTTTCATTACATTCTCTAGGCAGGAAAGCACACTTTTTTCGCAAAGTTTCACATAATTATCCATGCACACACACCCATCACAATAATGACAGGTGTTTCTGGTTTACATGCCATTTGTGCTTAAGCACTTCTGGCATGGGTATGCCTGCAAGGAGAAGCTGGCGGGATGCCATCATCTTGAGGAGCTGCAAACTACAACCTCTTGTCTCTCTTTCCTTCCTTGGTTGAAAAAAAAAGTATGTGGTGACACCTCTTTGCAAAATTAACTTAATTAAATATCTTCTACTTCTCAGAGATCCCTGAATTGTGCCTGTGAAGACAGGACACCTATTTCTGTTTTGGAGAGAATTCTTTAGGACCTCATAGTGGGATTTTATGACAGCTATTTGAAGTAACTTTGTTTTAAAACCTCCGTTCTGGATAGGCTATATTTCCAAGGAAGATGGAGCCATCTCAGTTTACTTTGGGTTTTAACATTTTTGTATGCTCTTCTTTCCGTGCTCTTTTTTTTTCTTATCCCTCCCCCCGCCCCTGAGTCATATTAGAAAGGTTTATTTTTGGAAAGAGATTTAGGTTCTTAAACATAGAACAATTTTAGGTGCTCTGCAGTGTCTGAGTGAGGCCCATCTGCATGGGGCTGGGACATACAACACAGGACCTGCAGAAAGATGCCTCCTGATGGGGTGCGTCACATGGGCAGGACCCTCTAAGGCATCTGTGATGCCATTAGGCAGCTACTGAAATCCTGTCTTTGGTGTGAGGGGTAGGAGACATGAAAGCTGAGAGGCTTGACCAGGAAGCATGCGTGGGTTGGGTGGCTGTTGTAGCTTCCTTTTTTAATGGAACATGGAAGAAAAGGGGAAAGAAAAAGAACAAGGCAAGTATAAACATATAAACAAATATGGTTTTGCAAGCTGCCTGCGGCTCCTGTGCTGGAGACCAACAGTGTTTCCAGCTTGCTCTTCTGTTTTGTACTTGGCTTGCAGATGAAAGATTAAGAGTGCACAGGCCAGTAAGGAGTATCCATTACTGACACCCCCACAGACTGCCATCCTGAATCCCTGGGAAAAGCATTCCGTACAACCATATAAAATAGCAGTGACAAAGGCAAGCAAACAAAGAGAAGGCTTTTTTTCCACCCAGAATAAAAATAGCTGGAAAAACCCTCCCTGGCCCCAGAATGCAACAACCTATTCAGGAAAGCAAAGAAGATAATCATGATAATGGAAAAAACAACTTATAACTAGTTTACACTTTGTGCCATGGTATTGGTAAGGGATGTTTCTTCAGAGGCTGAGGGCCTACGTAAATAGCGTAAAAATAATTAAATCCATCAGTTCTCTCATAGCAGCTTCCAACCTGAATTGAAAGGTTCTTTTCCTGTTTTTATTTGCTTAGCCTCAGTTGGATGTTCTACAAAACACAGCAGCGCAGGAAGGAAGGACCTTGCTCTCAGGAGCTGAGAGACAAAAATACACGAATGTGTGAAGTAGCAGCTTGAAAATTCAAAGGGAGGAGTCATTCCATTGGATGTTCTTCGTAAAATTTGTTATGTCGGGTGGTGTTTTACCATTGCCCAATTAATTTTTAAGTGGACAGGTGCTCTTGGTTTTGGCTGTGAGCTGAAGATAGTTACGTGGTCTACAGGTAGGTCGGGCCATATAGCTATTGCAGTGTAATAGCACTCTGCAGTATCAAGCATCTAAGGTGTAAAAAAGGAAAAATCAAATTCTCTTCCAGCTTTCAGCTGCTTATTTATTAAGCAACTTCCTTCTACATCAAACTTTTTAAAGCTCTTGCATATCCTCAAGATTATGGGTGATTATCACCATCTGGGATGCACCCTCTTGGGTGCACTAGAGCTTTCCCTTTTCAATGGTGTGCAATATGGGCCAGTGATGTCTCAGCTGCATCCCAGGCAGCAGCGGGATCAGCTTGTTGCAAATACCAGCAAGGCATTCTTAGAAATGAAATGTCCTGCCTCCCTGCTGGAGCTTGCTGCTGGTGCTTTGATTTCTCCCCACCTCCTCGCACACTGTCTCCTGATGCAGCTCATTTTGGTGTCCTTTTTGCCTGTTCCAGTTGTAGGTATCACAGCCTCCAGAAGGCGATACAGCATGAGGCCTGACACTACCCTTTCAGGAGGTAAGAATGGTCTACGTAACCTGAAATACATTGTCCTCAATTATTCCTCTAATGTGGTTTTCCTCCTCTTCAGATTCCATTTTGGTAAAGGCTTCCCTGGAGATGTGTATTTATGACTTTTGCCCCATTTTTGCCATACTTTCCTTTCCTCAAGGCTCTGGATAAATGCTAAAACCTAACTATCCCTTCTTTTCTTCTGAAACCTGAAGTTAAACTAGTGAAAAATCTGTATGTACCGTATCTGTCTTCAGCTGTCACTGTCTCCTGTCACTATTTGGATGAAATATGTACAGTTGTCTTTTAATCAGATATAAACTTTAGTCAGAGCCTCAATAATTGTTTTTTTATCCTCAGAAGCTGTCTCTGAGTTTCTTCATCTGCTTTGATTTTTATTACCTTTTTTTTTTTTGGGGGGGGTGGGTGTGCTGATTCCTGAGAGAGGGAATAAGGTGTTAGTAATCTACAAGAGACTGGAGAACACAACTCCTCATCTGAGCACTGTGTGTGCTGTTGAGTCCAGGACATGTCAGAAAGATGGCTGCCATGTGCATCAGCCCTGCATTTTCAAACAGCAGGGCTTCTGCTGCCTCAGTGAAGTGTCTGCCTCCACAAGCGTAGTGTGTTTGCCAGCACCACTTCCAATAATATTAACATCAACCAGTCTTACCTCCTTGTGATCCCTCATCTATCTATTTCCGCTGTTCCCCCTCTCCTTAAAGAGCAATATGAAAGCTGACTTCCCATTTTTAAGGTGTTTACAAGCGCAATGAAGTTCTTGTTCATAGCGAAATACTACAGCAACCACAACAACACAAACTAGTTATTTGCTCTGCGAGCAGTTGTCGTGGCTTAACCCCAGCCAGCAGCTGGGCACCACGCAGCTGCTGTCTCGCTCCCCCGCAACAGGACGGGGGACAGAATTGGAAGGATAAAAGTGAGAAAACTTGTGGGTTGAGATAAAGACAGTTTAATAAGTAAAACAATAAAAAAAAACCCTCCCACCCCCTAAAAAACTCTAAGAAAAAACAAAGATGTGAAACAAAACCCCAAACACAGTAACGCACCACCAGGTGACCGATGCCCAGCCAGTTGTCAAGCAATGGCAGCCCTGGCAAACTGGCCCTCTGTTTTTTATCTCTGTTTTTTATTGCTGAGCACCATGTCATATTGTATGGAATATCTTTTTGTCAGTTGGGGGTCAGCTGTCTCAGCTGTGTGCCGTCCCAGCTTCTTGCCCACCCCAGCCTACTCGCTGTCAGGGCAGTGTGAGAAACCAAAAAGGCCTTGATGCTGTGTAAGCACTGCTTAGCAATACCTGAAACGTCCCTGTATTATCAACATAGTTTTCATCACAAATCCAAACCAACACTGTACCAGCTACTATGACGAAAATTATCTCAGCCAACTCCATTGGAACTACAATCTGTCTCAAAGGCAGAAGGGTAACTAAATGAACTGTGATGGTGAAAATAATACACATTTTCTGGCAGAATATGAGGTGTGAACAGATCACCCATATTTCATTATTGTGACCTTAAACTGCAGAGGAATAAAGGAACCAGACTTTTTAGTTGTTTTCTATTTTGTTAGTTTATCTTCTCAGGTGCTTTGGTTGGTATAGCTTTGGTCAACATTATATATATTACATGTTCACTGTATAAATGCATATTTAATATAATATATTACACATATAGTAGTATTCTAACCCATGACTGAGGACTGACCAGAACAGGTCACAGCTTTATAACTAGCATGGTCATAGCTTGTTTACGTGCCTGGAAATGCAAAATGGGGGTCTCCACCAAAAGAGAATTCAATGCCTAATTTGTCCACTTCACAATGTACTCCAGTAACTGGCCGAACGCGCCTTCAGTTCTGCACTTCAGGGTTCTACCACAAATGAAAATGTCTCCTTCAATAAATGGAAACCTTTTGGTGAATGAATCAGAGACCACATCAGGGCTGAAACTTCAAATAAATAAATTTCATTACAGATTTAATTGCATCCATGTGTTCAGTATCAACAGCTTCTAAGGAGGGTTTGTTACTGATGAAGAAGAACAGCCAGCAGGAAATAGTGGCATGCTGAATTAAACTTGAACGCTCTAATCAAGACAAGGCATGGGTGTAAATTCAGCTTCTTTGATGTATCACTCCCCAACGTTATTAGCTAACAACCATTTGTTTGCTCTACTTCTTTGAGGCAACAGATCGGGTTGGACGACATTTATTTTCTGTGTTATTGGTTAACAGGACAAGTAAAGATTTTCTAAAGCAATTTCAAGCAAAGGAATAACTCAACAAGCAAATTAGCAATGCCACTGAGGGCGGAGGAGAAAGAAAACCTATTTGATGCTGCTGATTATACAGTGTCTTTTATTGTGTCCAAAGAAAGAAATGCTAAGACTGCTGAGAATAATATATTTCACAGGAGAAAATCTTTATATTGTGGTGAAAAAAGAATGTGACGTCTGTGATGCTGAACTTAACCTGTGCTTTACCAAGGGACCCATGATTGCTCGGAGACATTAAAAATACGTCCTTTTCTCATTGTATTCACTGAGTGATGGTGATATACGAATGGTTATAGGAAGGTGGCAAACAGAAAGCTCCAGCCAAACAGAACTTAATTCTTCCTTTGTAGCTATTAATTGCTAAGACACAGTTGCTAATTATGCAAAGCTGTGTCCCTTTTTTCCTGCCTTATCAAAGGACAAAACTGCAGCACAACTCATTTAGACAAAATTTTATTTTTCTTTTGTGTAAACTCTTCAATTAGTAATCAAAACAGTAGATTGATCAAAGTCTCCTGCCATCTAAAATGGAAATATTTTGGAAACTCTTTTATGTTCATTTTTATAACCTGATGGATCTCCTGGTAGTGTAAAAACCAAATAATCTATTTTTTATGTGAATCTGTAATAACATGTGCTGCCTATTTTAGGGTATTGCATGAGATTTATAGGCAATTTTAAATCACTGAGACTGAATCAAAATTTTAAAGACTAGATTAACCACCAGATAATATTCCACCTAGTAGCCCTTGGTTAGTTCCATCCTGTAGGGTGCTCTCATCGAGTTCCCACCTTTCTTTTGGAGAGGACAGGAGCAGGTCTTTGAAGAGCAGATCTCCATGAAGATCTGAATAGCCCTTGTGTGCCTGTGGCTGTGTGTCTATCTGTGCGGAGACCAGAGGCTTGTCTTGCTCTGTGTGTACAAGCACGCGTAAAGGCCAACCTCCCAAGTGCAAAAGCAGAACTAGAAGTCTGCCCCAGGCTGTCACATTTCTTTAGGAGATTTGTCACATTTCTTTCCAGACAGAATCAGGAAATACAGAACATCTAAGTAATCTTTTCAATAAAACTGTAGTTTTATTTTGCATTCTGACTTATTCAGAGTCTACAGTATGCACACACTTGGTATTGCTCAGAGGACTGCCCAGGGATCCTCCCCTCTTGCTCTGCTCATTCAGTGGGTTACTCTGCGTATTCTCAAAGAAAAGAACTTCCAAAAGAAGTACGATAAACCAGCAAAGTCCGAGTACTGTGTTCAGCTAGAACTGAAAGAAGTTCATTCATTACCTGGTCTAGTGTGAGGTGTTCCTGGCCATGGCAGGGGGGATGCAACTAGATGATCGTTAAGGTTCCTTCCAACCCAAACCATTCTATGATTGCATGAGCTCAGCAAAGCACTTGGGTTAAAATTTGAAAATTCTGTGCCATTACTAAATATTCTTCTCAGTTCATTGCAATATATTCCTACATGTCATGCAGGCTCACTGCTTGAATTTAACAGACTGAGCCATGAGTCAAGGTGTGCAGATTTTGACCAACAAAACCAAAATGCTCCTCAGATGGTGTAGCCTTTCAGATTCAGGACCAAATATTAAAGAATCATCTACTGAATCCTCTAGTCCTCTATACAATTTTCAAAAGGCAATTCAAGTTTTTACAGCCAAATATCTTAGGGATTCTAAACTTTATGGGAAAATAAACTAGGTGTGTAAACGATTAATTGCACATGTTATATATCTGTATGTGTCTACTGCTATAGGTGGTCTTTCTATGAGATGAACTGTCACTGCTGTCCATGACTGTAAATACAAAATTTAGGACCTCCGTTACGATGATACCTTTCAAATATAAATGATTTGACTACTGAGAAGAAACACACTGGTTTAGAAAGAGTAGATGGCAATAACAAACGAGCCATTGTCCAAGAACCCTCTTTGCAGCACAAAATGATGCCAAGACTGTTCCAGTAATATTGCACCAGAATTCAAATCATTCCAATAATGAAGACTATGTTTTCAAAAGCAGCAGATGGTTTTGGCGTTAGAATCAAGAAAGTGTATCCTTTCTCAGCCAGGAGAGACCAAAGAGTAGCTCGGTTGTAAGGCTGAGATTATCCACTGTTTGTGAAACTTTGAGCACTGTGATTGCAGAAGAGCTTTAATTCTGGCCTGAGGTGACAGGGAGAGCTTTCAAGTGGTAACATGCTTATCTGAATGTTCAGAGAGCATTATTCAGGAAATCAAACTGGTAATCCCATCAGTTGAATCTTTTGAAAACTTTTTAATACTTATGCTTCTCGTTGGAGAAGAAAGCCATGGGTGGATCCGAAGCACAAAAACAATAATTGGGAACCACTGTTTGTGAATGACTTCAAAGGACTTTGGATCAAACTCATTGTGACAGCAGGCTTTCCCCTGATATTTTAATACTTCCATACTCAGCTTTATCCAAAGCAGGCAGTGAACTGAAAGGCAGAAGTAAAGCAAATGTTTTTGAATGGATCTTGAAGGGAAATGATCTTGAAGGGAATCTGAAGACGAGTGTAATTACCAAAGAGAATCAGTTCTGACATGAGTAGGCATGTGTAAGAAAAGAGAAGATGTAAAGGGAACTAATGCATGATCAGTAGAAAGTGAAGTATAAGAGTGAGGTGCCTATGCTGCAGGTCAAACTCCCAAGGCAATGGCCACGTCACATCTGTTCTGTGTCTGGAAGTAATTCTGAGAAGTGAACACATATGGGGCCATATGTTGTGCAAGTCCAGTTGTGTCTGTGCAATGGCTTAGTGTGATTCTCTGAAAAAAAATCAAAACCCAAAAAATCCCTCAAAACAACATTATTTATTTTAATTGTTTTTATAACCCTACCTGTCAGAGGTGTAAATTTAATTATTTACATGTAATACATGCAGTGTTCAGAGCAGCTGTGTCGTAGAAGGCTCATTTATAAATGTATTTCATGACTGTGATGCTGCCAGTTATTTATTTATGAAGGTCTCAAGAAAGACATTCTTTGTTGAAAATTCTTGGAATGAAATGAGGAACATATAGATAGTTATGATGGCATTTTTTCAGCAGAAACATTACATATCTTTTCCACAATTCACAAAATTTTAAAAACCACATAATGGGTTTCCTTTGCTTTCTAGCTATTCAGCACAAATGTGGTTGTCTATTCATTTCTAGTTAGCCACCTCCTTGGAAACCTCCTGTGGAAAGCTAAAAGAGGATGTAATCGATATCCCCATATTCTGAATCCTCAACCCTTACTGAGAAATACCCTTACTAATACACAATTGAAATATTTAAGATGTGTTTTGAAGCTGATTCTCTTTTGGAGTTGCAGTAGGAAGAGAAAACCCTTTGAGACTTAATTACTGTAAGGACTATTTATCTTTTCCATTTTCAAATAGATGCTTACCAACCACAGTTATGGTTCCTTGTCAGGAAAGAACTATTGCCATATATCATTATGAAACTGAGGTCCATTTTCAAGGTACCATTACAGTAGCACAAAGGCATGAGCATATACTGGAAAGGCAGTGAGATGGCATTTGCTTCAGACTGTAGGCAGCATCTCTCTTACCTTCTTTGTTACATTCCTGACACTACCCATCTATTTACACCAGATTATTCCCTGCTTGTGAGGTGGGGGAAAGGGAGACAGGAGCTTGTGCAGCACCCACCCACAGACTCTGAAAAATTAGAAATGGAAAAGGTTGGTCAGCTGATTAGCCACATCAAATGGTTGTGTTGAATTATGAGTGAGAATTTCATTACCAACACAGGTATTGTCCCAAAGGAACAGGCAGTGGGTCGTGCACCATGGAAGGGCAAGCTGTCATGTTCAAGCATCGCAGCCTGTCTGACCAAACTGGAGAGTCAGGCTGGTGGATTGAGAGCTAGACCCAGGTTTTTTCATTGCTGAAGGCAAAGTACACGCTGATGGCCATGGTAACTAGTCACTGCACAGAGCGGAGGTAATGTGCGTGTAATCCCAGTGAGCTCTGGATTTATTGACCCTTCAACTGATTCACAGGATGGGCCTAATAACACTGGGCCAAAAACTACATACGTACAGGGAAACAGCCAAGACTAGCTTTTTCCTGCTTCCTTTCATACATTTTTAGCACTGTATTTTTTTTTAAAGGAAGCAAAGAAAGAAGGGGGAGGTCAGAGCCAAGATCTGATCCAAGGAGACCTTCCCCTGAATCTGGTATCCGAATTTTGAGTCTTGCATGGTTAAAGTTGCTTTAATCAATGTTCTCCACATCACCTGACGATAATACACATAACAGAAATGTCTTGGTTACGTCTATGCCTGAGGGCTGGAGGAACCTGGGTTCCAAACCTGCCAAAGGCAAATCACTTAAACATTTTGTTTCTCCACTTGTGAGACAAGGATGATAATAGTGCCTCTGTGGAAAAAGATGGCTACAGGACTATATTTTTACTTCTGCAGATCCTGTAAATTTATTCAGTTCTTCTGCAGTCTCATCAGCTTCAGCTGGAATTATGATCTTCACCTCTTCGTCCTGCCGCCCCAGGCCTCCTCCTTGGTCTGCTGTGCTCCTCTCACGGCCCCTGTGTCTGTTCTCCTCCCTTGGGGCCAGGAGTTCTCATGTAAGCAGTGGCTGTATTTTTTGTTTCTTTCCCCCCTTTTTTTCCCATATACTCTGTGTATTTCATTTTGCATCCTGCTTTCCTTTAGCTACCTTTGGGGACCCCCAGGCTTGTCACTCATGGAAAACAGATTGCACTGAGAATAGAGAGCAGGCTGGGATAGGGCAGCAAAGGAAAGATACATCTGATGAGGTAAATGCTGGCCCAGAGTCCTGAAGAAACCACAGAGCAGCATTAACATTTCCAGGCAGCTGGCTCAGCAGTGATGTATTCTCCTACTGGTTAAGCAGCGATCGTTGTCAGTGCTCTCGGAGCACCACGCTCAGCAGGAATGAAAAGAGTAGCAGCTAGTGGCGCTGTGAAAAACATGTGCTTGCCCTGCTTGTGGTTGGGACGGGACACAGAAAACATGGCTCCAAAAATCTCCTCTGCAGCACCTTCTCCTGGTCCACCTAAAGAGAAACCGCAGGCAGCGTCTCGAGAGACTACCCGCCCTGTTGTCTCCCCAGAGGCAAAGAACGTAATTGCTGCTGTCAAGCCTGTATCGCCACCAGCATCTTTGTGGTGGTGAATGTTCAATGGTAATTGTGATATACATACCTCTTTAAACAAACCACATTGCCGTGACAAACACCAGCTGAATTCATGTTTACATGCGGACAGATGCAACCTGCAGCCACTTATGGTTTGTAGCCATGGGCAAATAATAGTGTAGACAAACTAGATCTGATTTTTCTCACTTGATCTGTTGGACTCAGCAGTGTTACGCTGCTATAAAGGAAAGAATAGCTAGACCTGTAGTGTCTTGGCAGGTTTAATTGAGGACAGTCTCTATCTAAAGGGCAGCAGGTCAGCCCATGGTTTGGGCTCTGTGCCTGCACAGGGGCAAAGAAGGATGGAAAAACGCTCCTTCCCCGCTTGCTGTGGTCTTTCCACATGCTTTCTCTCTCACCTCATGTCCAGGCACACAATGGCAAATGGGCAAAGGCAGCTTCCCAGTGTCCTGCCTCTCCCAGTTCAAAGGCCATTATGATGGATTCAGCCACAATAGCAATGGGAAACAGAGACTCCCTGTTGTACTTTACAAAATGTGCACTGTACCAGGCAATGGCAACAGGGGGCTGCAACTCATTTGTCCTCTTACTGCCAGCATGTAAAGTCACTGGACTTTTCTAGGGGGGGAGAGCATGGAGGGCAATAACACAAGACGTCACACAAGATGGAGCAGAGAAAGCTTGGGGATGTCTGTGAGCCAAGGCTGGCAGAGGACAGTGATGGATATCATGTGTCAGGTTGCAGCACACACACAGAAGCATGGCTGATGTCTTATACTACTTAAAGCCACTGCCTAAATATTATAGTGTTAAAAAATAAGATTCCCAGTGGTTCCATCCCATGGAGATCTTGTTCCATTGTAGAATATTTTGTACCATTTGTCATATTTCTTAGAGTTTAGCTCTTTTGCTGCAGCATGGGAAGTGACAAAGCACCTTCTGTGCTGCCTCATAATCCTGCCAGTAAGTTTCAAATGCAGCATTTGTTTAAAACAGAGTCGATACAGGATGAAAAGTAACACTCTAGCAGGGAAGAGGTTGAGTGTATTTGAACTTATTTGTTTCATGTTCCTTTTCGTTGCTTGAGCTTTTCCTACAAGCTTCTACACCCTCATTAATTGCAGCTGACCATAAAACCCTACAAGTTATTCAAAAGCTTTAATGGTAGGATTTTCAGGGATAGCATTTAATTGCTTATAAAACTCCATGAACACATTTAGCTCAGGGAGGATTCCTGCGGGCTTACCATCAAAAACCCATTTGATCTGTATTTGCCAACTTTCCCGGTAATATCACATGCTCACGTTAACTACTTCATTAGAGAACCAAACAAGAATTTACAAGAGAAGTGAATATATATTCTCTACACTGTTTAAATATGAGTCATTAATAGTGGAAAAGGACACAAACCAAAACGTGAACATGCAGGCATGCAATTAGTTATCTTACAGAAAAACACCTCTGATGTTTCACAGCTTCTATTTTCATAATATTTGTTTAGATTTCCTGTCTTTGAGGACAAACTATCCTCACACAGCTGTCAGCATCTGTGAAAAGTTTTCTTTAAAGGCCTAGTGAATATATGGCAATGTTTTTTATATTTTTGGTTCCTTTTTTTTTGCCCCAAATACCCTTTTCTTTTAAGAACCAAACAAACTTATGAAACAAGCTTATGAACCAGACAATACAACGCTGCAAGAAGACATAAGTTCATGATCTAAAGGAATGCTGAGGCAAACTATTTTAACCCTGTTTTCTGACCCTAAGTTCTCAAAAATTATGTTCAGAGATGCCAGGAATTATCTGTCAGTTGAAAAGGCTGATAAACAAATTACCGTCAAAATGATTTACTACTGGTGTAGAGAAAATACAGAAGTGAGATGTGCCCATCATCTTTGGAGTGAGTAGGTTCATAACTGGGAAGAAATTGTTACATTGTAGTGGAAGATAGATATGGGGATCAAACTTCTGTACCACTACAGCAAATCCTACCCTATAGGATAGAAAGCCAGAATATATTATTGTGTAGTGCTCTCTGGACTTTATTACAAGTTTGTGTAAATTAAAGGTACTTTAACCTACATTTGGAGATCAAACTGTCCCAAGGATTGCTTCTCAAGGTCCTGCAGTGAGTACAGCTCAGCTGAGCTTACAAAACCTCATCATGCTCAGGTCTGAGGTCTACTTGATGAAACCACCTATAGCTGAATAGCTAGAAATCACCTACATTCTTAATTTGTAAATCTGACTAAATACACTGGTTTCTTAGGTTTTTTGTTTTGTTTTCATTTTTGTTTTTAATATCTTTTTGCCCAGCAAAGAGAAGTGCCAATTTTAATAATCTGTAAAGCTGTGACATAGTATTGTACTGAAGCAGTACAGTACCTTAGAATTTTTGTCCAGATACACCTCTAAATTTCTGGAGTTTCTCATGACACTGTTGGATTTTGTGCAGGCTCCAGGCATAACTGGGGGCAATCAGCTATAAAACAAACAAGCAAACCAAACCAACCAAACAAACAATTAAAAAGAGGTGTTCATAATGTTTTGCTCCTTTTTTGCCCCTTTTAGGAGTTTTACTCGCAGCCACTTTGTGACTTTGGCACAGAACTGTATTCCCACACATTGCTTCTCACTTCTTGCTTTCCAACTTGCATCTTCTATCCAGGGTTTATCTGTAGGGACATCTCCAGATAAACCCTTGATAAGCAGAGGGATACGTCTCTCTGGAGGGACGTCTGCCTTATCTCCTGCTTCTGGGCCATGGCATCCGCATGAGAGGTCTAAGAACCTTCATACTGTCACTGTGTCTGCCGTGTCTGGAGGCAGTAGCCTTCAAATAAGGGGCAATAACTAGCAACTTAGGGCTTGATGAGCATATCTGCCCTTCCTCACGGGGCTTTGCTGACCTACACTGCCTAGTCATGGAGGCTTTCTCTGAAAGACTGCTTCAAATGCACAAGGCCCAGGAATTGTTGACATTTGTTCAACTTGCACGTTTTGCGTATGATTTCCAGATTAGTTTGTGGCAGAATCTTGAATGGCACAATTGGCAAATGCCTAATGCACTTTATTAGAGTAAATAATGATGTGAGAGGATGAAGAAGAGGTATTTCAAACAGCACTTTTACTGAGGGAGACACAAAAACGTGTTCCAAAGACTGAAGAAAAAGCTGTACTCAGAATGCTGCTGAAGCTGCAACACAAGAGAAACTTTTAAAAGCCAGAGACAGCAGGTTATGAGGAAATAGTGTATAGAAGCAGAGAAACGGAGAAAGAAGGAGATTTTAATTCCTATTTCAGTTAGAAAAATGTGCTTGGCAAAAGTGCTCCTCTCCAGACTGAAAATGGCAGTCCCATCAGTTTTCCCAACAGCCCCATTAGTTTTCACCGTGACCATAAACCAGCAAACGCAGTAAGGGTAGAAACCTTGATCAGAAAAGGGGGAAATATTTACCAAATGTCAGCACACTCATTTTCAGCGTTTGGAAACCTAACAGAGGCCCCTATCCAACTCTCAGTGATCCCAGTGGAAACCCTCTTCCCCAACTGATTTCACTGGGATCCAGACTGAGCCTGTAGAGCAAAACTGGTGAGACGAAGATGGAAAGTTAGGGTCAAGTCAAAATTCCTGTAATCTGCAGCATTTCTGGGAGGCTCGGTTTAAGTTTGTACCCTTCCACTCACATACGCACTGCACACCAGCCAGACAGGATACTCAGACTTACTGACTTTCTAAATATTTCTTGAAACCTCTGGAATGTTTTGGGCAAGATCCAGGAGCTGGAAAAATATAACCGTGGAGCTTCTTGAGAAAAAAAATATAAAATACTGGTAATTATTTGAAAGACCACTAATTTAGAGTGACTGAGGGAACCCAAAAGTTGCTGAACGGGTGGAACAGCTGGGTGAGGTTCCAGGCAGAGGGACTTGTGCTGGAAATCAAAGCCACGCAGCTGAGATTGAAGCTGCTGGGCTCACTCTAAACTTTGCCTCAAGTTTGGAAGGGCTGGTAATAGCCATACACAGTGCCATCTAGTGGGTCCGGGACAGCTTTTAACTATTTCTTGGGGCTCTCGGAGTAGCTCTGAGGTCGGCTGTCAGAACCTGGCATTGATGACTCTGTAGCTGAAGGGTCTGGTACATCGATTTTCTTGTTGGCATTGTGGAGCATGGCTGCAGCGATAGATATAGGGGAATGCACAAGATGTCAGCAAGATCAGAACGTACTGAGATCTGCATGAGACTGAAAAACAGCGTATGCCCTGTGCTGAGAAAGGAGAAATACCCCTGGGAACTGTAGGAAATGGCGTTAATAGGGTATGTGAGGTTTTTTCCCTCCAAAATGAAAAGCAAAGAGGCAAAAACCCTATCTCACTCTCACCTCCCACCAGCACCTGGTGGGTAAAAGGGCAGATGTCCTTATTTTCCCTCACCTTTCATCCTGTCACACTGATGTGGGACGGCTGGGGCTGAAGATGTTTCTCTCAGGCCTGTCTGCTGTCTGCTGCTCCTGTAACCAGAGTTAGACTGATCGTCGTGATGGGTTCAGGAAAGAGTTTTCCCCAAGCTCTGATTAGGAAGGATCTTTGAATTTTTATTGAAAGTACAAAATCTCTGATGTGGGGAGATGCCAAGAATATTGTCTACAGTTCTTTTTGTAGTGAAGGTCTGGATATTATTATAAGATGTTGGGAAATCCTCTGAGGGTTTTGCAGTGTGGGAAAGAGTAGAGCGCTTTGATCCAGCAGTATGTTACCTGGTTGTGGACAGGGGATGGACTCGATGATTCATGTAATCTCTTCTAGTCCTTGTTCCTCCCTGGGAGTTTGCTCTGCTCTTCTTTTCCTTCCAAGGAAAGAAGAGTGCAAGATTTCATCCCCTGGGTCAATTGCATGCTGCTTCCTCACTTTGTTTAGCAACATGAATAACTGCTGTCCATGAGATAATTCACCCCTGTGAATTCGTTGGGGGATGCAAAGCCTGGCCTCGCTCGCTGTGCAGAGTGGTGGCTTTCAAACCATCAGGGAAGGCTTGTTTGCACTATATAGCGGTCTCCCTCTTGAGACTGGTGGGGTGTAAATGTTCATGTTCCTTGAAATAGAAGTTGATCGGCAGATCAGAACATTGTTTCCTTAATATACGTGCAGAGGATCCTGCAAGGAGATGGAGCAACAAACAATGGCATATCAAAGGTACCCAGGAGAGACAAATGTGGAAAGAAAAAAGTGAAAACATCAAATTAGTGATGGAAAAGGCTTTTTTTTTTTAGCATTAAGGTGGCTTCAACTTTGCTTTGCAGAGTTATAGCCTGCATTTGCAGTTTCTTTCTTAAATATTGAAGGAATCAGACAAAGATTGTAATTGTGTATACTTGTGCTTAGATAGTGCTGTTTGTTTTCTGCCTTAGCACTCATACATTTAGTTCTTAATGTAGCTGCAAATAGAGGAACATCTTTCTTCCAAAGAAACAGTACAGACTTATCCAACTCAGAGTATCCATCTTGATTGGATTCCCATTATTCTGGTTTTAGGTTCCAATTTTGTTAGAGTGACATTGTGAATGGCATTAATTTGAATTGATTTTATGAACAAAATTGAATCAAGGACATAATAAATGCTGGAGAGAGGAAAAAATTGTGATTAAAATAAATAGGCCATATTTGTTCTTTATCAAGCTCTCCTTCTCTTATACCCACATGCACAGATTTTTTTCATTTAGCAAAAAAATATATAGCTATATAAAACCTAATAATGCTTACTACAATACTTAAAGCGTTGTAAAAGATAAAAATAATACCCCACACTCTTTGTCTTCTCATGGCAATGGTTCCCTATATACCAGTAGCAATTCTCTATAGGTCCTAAAAGAAGACTAAATTCTTCCAATGGGGACTTCAAGTGCAAATGGTTAAGCAGACATTATGACCTTACAGCAAGGATTTCAGCTAAGTCTGAATTACACAGTCTCAGCTGTGGAAAGAACAAATCCAAGAGTCACAAAGGGATGTTAATAGCACATAGGACTGAATATACCATGACTGTGCTTGTCAGTAAGTGAGCCAATAATTAAATAATACAGTACAGTAAAGCTATAAACACATATTAACCATTTAGCACTTTGGGTCCTGATCCAGGAAAACAATTCAGCCTTTGCCTAATTCCAAGCATGTGACTAGTCCCTTTGAAGTAAATGGAAAAAAGTTAATTGGGGTCAGAGCCTCAAAATGGGAGTTTGCCATTTATTCACTCGAGTGCCTCCTGCAGAGAGACAGCTCGTGGCTCTCTGCCAGGTCATGTGTATACTGAGCGGTGGGGTGATTTCAGCCTCTTTCGTTCTTTTGGGATCTTCCCCTCCCTGCCGTTAGCATGCCTGTTTTCTTCACTGCTCTGCCTCACACTCTGCTTTCGTAAACCAGAACTATCCTCACCTCCTCTCACCTCTTCCCTGAATTATCATGGGACTATCTCCACACAGGCAAATACCACCCATCGGTGACCTAGATGGCCAGTTGCTCTGTGGGTGTCATGCGTGCATCCACACAGGGAATTACTGATGATCAGTTGTTAAATTCTGGTGTGAACAAGTTCCCATGGACAGACAGGCTCGATACAGACAGAGCTAGACCGGCTCCCCTGGCTGCCACCAGCAAGCTGTAGTGATTCCATCTGAAGCACGGTTCCTAAATTTAATTGATTTGGGGATCATCATGCGCAGAATGGGTCTGAAATCATTCCAATACCACTAGCAGTACATACAGCACAGTCTGGGAACCTCTGCCTGGAAAGACACGTACTTTTGCTGGAGAAAACCACTATCCTTGAATATCGCATACCTTCCCTCATGAGCCATCAGACACATCTTTCATTTAAGCAGGCACAGAATCAATACTTATTCCAGTAATAGATATCTGACTAACAGCTTAGAAATGTCTGGTTTGAGTCATTCACTACTATCTTTGCGTCCGTTGCTTGGTGGTCCAAAAAACTGTGAAATACCCACCATAAAGGGGGAAAAAAAAAAGTAAATATCCACACCGTGTGTAGGAAATGTTTGCGTCTGAAAATCTTTATGTCCCTTTTCTACAACACAGCCCAAATGTTTCGTTGTTTTCAGTCTCAAGTGCATTCTTCTGCTCTAGAGCTATACATTTATTTATTTAACTTCTTGTTTTCCCTTGACTTCTTTCCATGTAATTTTCTTCTCTTTGCCTTTGGCTATGCATAGCTTTTTCTGAAAGAACATTTTGTACATAATCTCTAAGCAGGTTAGTTTCATGTACATGGTGACTGATGGGGCTGGGACTGGCAGCACCAGCTCATGGGATTTGTGGATCCCCTCATTCTGCTTTTTGAAAGCTGGGAGGGGGATACTTTTAGACTGAAAAGTAGAAAATCACATCCAACTTCTGTGAATATGAATCATGTTGCCAACTCATGCTTGCTGTGCTGGAAATGTATTTGGAGGAGAATCTTTTATTTTGTCGCTAGCAGCAAATAGATACTTTCAATCATTTGTCTTCCTTTTTTTTTTTTTTCTTCCTTCCTGGTTTCCATGCTACATCCTGAGCTACTTCTTGTTCAGACAGGTGCCCACTTCCTTTTTCCTTCTTCTTAACAAAACAATCACAGCCAAGCAAGGATCAGGGAATGGCTGATTTCTCTCACCAACGGCACATGCAATGGGAATGCCCTTGTGCATCCCTGAAAGCACCTCTTTACAAAGTGCAGGGTGTGCCAAACTGCCCCAGGACCCAGCCTGGGCTCTGATGGTGTTCCTAGGAGCACCGTCCGACTGCCTGGCTGTGAACAGGCTGATCTGCAATGGGAATAGAGGGCACGTGACCACAGATGTTCTTTCACTAATGATTCATTTTTCATTCTTCTCCACTTAATTTACCAACGGTGATCAAATGGCCTCTTTGATCATGAAATGCCCCAAAAGGGCTGAGACTTAGTACTTCTCACGCTTTTGTAGGAGAAATAGACTTATGTTATCTAGACGCTATTTCATATTGAAATATATGCAACATATTTCTGTCTATTATATGCCTTGTTTGTGTCTACCATACACTTTTCAGGTAAAGAGAAGTAGAAATATTTGTTAGTCTAAAATATTGAACAACAGATGAGAGTTAAAAAGAAAAAAAACAGCAAGGAAAAAGAAAAAGGGAAAACAAAGAAAAAGAAAAAGGAAAAGGAAAAGAAGAAGGAAAAGAAGAAAAAGAAAAAAGAGGAGAAAAAGAAGAAAAGAAGAAAAACCCAAAAACAAAATTGAGAAAAAGAAAAAGAAAGAGAAAAGTGAAAAAAAAAGAGAAAAATAAATAGAAAAAGTAAACGAAAAAGAATAAGAAAGAGGAAAAGCTCAACATCTTCATCTGAATGAATGCCAGGATCTGAGGAATTTCAGGTTTGTGACCACCTGAGGAACCTAAAGAAACTGAAGTGTATGGTACCTGACGACATGCATCCCAGAGTCCTGAGGGAATTCATTGATGTAGTTGCCAAACCACTCTCCATGATATTTGAAAAGTCGTGTCAGTCAGGTAAAGTCCCTGGTGACTGGAAAAAGGGAAACATTGTCCCCATTTTTAACAAGGGTAGAAAGGAGGACCCTGGGAACTACTGACCTGTCTGCCTCACCTCTGTGCCTGGAAACATGTAACAGATCCTCCTAGAAGCTATGCTAAGGCACATGAAGGACAGGAAGGTGACTTGAGACAGCCAGAATGGCTTCACCAAGGGCAAGTCCTGCCTGACCAACCTAGTGGCCTTCTATGATGAAGTCACTCCATCATGGACAAGGGAAGAGCTCTGGATGTTGTCTATCCGGAATTCTGCAAGGCCTATGACATGGCCGCCAACAACATCCTTTTCTCTAAATTGGAGAGAGATGGATTTGGTGGGTAGACTTTTTAGTGGATGAGGAACTAGTTGGATGGTCACATGCAGAAAGGGTAGTTGCCATTGGATCAATGTCCAGATGGAGATCGGTGACAAGTGGTGTACCTCAGGGAGTTGTATTGGGATGAGTACTGTTTAATATCTTCATCAATGACATAGTGAAATCGAGTGCACCCTCAGCAAGTTTGCAGATGACACCAAGCTGAGTGATGTGATTGATATGCCTGAGGGACAGGCTGTCATCCAGAGGGACCTGCACAGGCTTGAGAAGTGGGCCCATGTGAAACCTCATGAGGTTCAAAAAGGCCAAGTCCAGGGTCCTGCACCTGGGTCAGGGCAACCCTTGGTATCAGTACAGGCTGGGGGATGAAGGTATTGAGAGTAGCCCTGAGAAGAAGGATTTGGGGGTACTGGTGGATGAAAAGCTGGACATGAGCTGACAACGTGCCTACAGCCCAGAAGGCCAACCGTATCCTGGGATGCATCAAAAGAAGTGTGGCCAGCAGGTTGAGGGAAGTGTTTCTGCCCCTCTGCTCCATTTTCATGAGACCCCACATGGAGTACTGTGTCCAACTCTGGAGGCCTTCAGCACGGGAAAGACATGGACCTGTTGAAGCGAGTCCAGAGGAGGGCCACAAAAATGGTCAGAGGGCTGGAGCACCTCTCCTATGGGAAAAGGCTGAGAGAGTCGGGGTTGTTCAGTCTCCAGGGAGACCTTATTGTGGCCTTCCAGTACTTAAAGGGAGCTTATAAGAATGATGGGGAAGAACTTTTTAGTAGGGCCTGTTGTGATAGGACAAGGGGTAATGGCGTTAAACTAAAAGAGGGTAGATTTAGGCTAGATATAAGGAAGAAATTTTTATTGTGAGGGTGGTGAAACACTGGCATAGGTTGCCCAGAGAGGTGGTAGATGCCCCATCCCTGGAAACATTCAAGGTCAGGTTGGATGGGGCTCTGAGCAACCTGATCTAGTGGAAGAGGCCCCTGCTCACTGCAGAGGGTTTGGACTAGATGACCTTTAATGGTCCCTTCCAACCCAAACTATCCTATCATTCTATGAATTCACTCCCTAGAAGGAAAGGTATGTGCATTTCCACATGTGTAGAACAGTGCATTGAAACGCTCTCTCTATGTCTCAAAAGTATTGAGATAAATAATACTGTGATGTCGGGAAGGCAGGAAGAGCATTGTAATTGGTGCTCAAAATGATTTCTTCTTAAAACATACTTGGTTGCTCTGGAAGCTTCCACTCTTTGGATTGGACTTTTCCATTGTGGTGGCCTCCTCTTACTTGTACAAATACTGCTGTAAATTTGGGGAACGTAGAATCATAGAATAGTTTGGGTTGGAAGGCACCTTTAGAGGTCTAGTCCAACCCCCCTGCAATGAGCAGGGACATCTTCAATCACCAGGTCCATGATTTTTAGTAAAGCATATCTTCATGCAGAGCATCCAGTAAAAAACAGCTGATTTTGGCAACAATTAGCAAAGTGCTTCAGAGCTTTCAGTGCAGTCTAAGATGTTATATGCAAGGCCTATGCAAGAAGAAACAGTAGCAGCATAACTGCACAGCCCTTAACCTTGCTCTGCAGTCCCTGCAAAGTCATGTTGCTCTGCCTAAACTAGCCAGCTTTCTATCAATTCACAGGAATGTCAATGGGATATGCCAAGTGTTATCTGTGTACGTGTTGAATGATCACTAGTTAAAATGGTGGAAGTATTCCTGGGAAATTATTTAGAATAGTGTAAAGACGTATTTTCTTCCGCAGAAAAGGTCCTTGGGCATTTTCTAGAATAAAACAAACAAACAACAAACAAACAATCCTATCAGAGAAATCTTCTCCCTGCCCTTTTCTCTTCTACACCTGGGTCCTTTCTTCAGCAGGGGGATGGATGTCCTTACCATGCTAACCCCTTAATGTATTTTTGCCTCGCTCTTTCTATTTTCAGAACTCAGATTTGTTGACTTTTGCTGTTTTCCTACCTTTTTTTTTCCCCCTCCAAAGCTCTCTTTAATTATGGTCTTTTGATATTGCCACAGCTCACACTCAGTGTGTATCAGGGTTCAGCACTCTTGCTTAAATTGACTTTTTCACTCTCTCTTGTCACTTCTGTCACAGTCAAACAAATTGGCTAGTACGAAAGCCCTGACCTGACTGCATTATTCCTAGATAGAGATGGTAACCTCTTTGACATTAGAACATAGGCTAAAGAGGGTCCTGAGGGGCCTTGTCTTTGTCTAAGAGACCTGCCCAGACTCTTGAGCTGACAGCCCCAGAATAGGAAGTCAAGGGAAGAGTTTGGTCTAGGTACTGTCTGCCAAGGGTCACTTCCCACCGCCTGGGGGCTGGTAGCATCAGGGTTGCTGAAGCATGAGGCACAGGCCTCTGTAGTTAGAGGTAACGTATGAAGGAAAAACAGAAACAGCTTTATTTTGTGCCTCATCTTTATTTGGTATGAGCTCATATGTGGAAGTGCTTGGTACTTTGACTCATGTTAAAAATAATTGTTATGGTTATGAGAAATGCATTTTCTCATTCAATAAAACAAAAAAAAGCAAATATTTGATCCTGTGTACAGGGATATGATTGACTTTTAATGAACTCTATAGGGTCTCTTGTTAGTTTTTACGTTTAGACTTGTAACTTTTGACCTTTTTCTGGCATGCCAGCCATACCAAATGGTTTATAGAGCTATATTCACAAAATATGGGAGCTTTAAAATTTATGTCCCTGGATATACTTTCCAAAGCAGGATGCCTGAGCTGGTACAAAGTGCACTCATATTTGTTCCTCAACATTAACAAATTCCCCCAAATTGAATTTGAAAGGTGGAGGGTGTTTTATTTCCAGAAAATAACAGTATTTCTACAAGACATTTGGGATAATTTATGGCCTTGTCCTGTAACACCAACTGACTGTTAAATAATATAGGGGAGAAATGTATGATTGAAAGCAGAGAGTATAAAGACCTAGTAGATTATCTAATCTTTATCTTTTCCAGTATATTGATTTCTCTGGTAGGGACTGGATAAACACAATGCTTTCCTGACTAATCTCTACACTTATTTTTTTAAGGTGTATTTTTGAGAAAGATTTTTTCTGGAGACATTAAGAGGGCATCACAGAACAGGCAAACGGAGCATTTATTCTACAGAGCTCTCAGAACTGAGGCCTAATTTCTGCCACTATGTCTTTTATTTGCTCAGTGTCCTGTGTGCCTTATGATGTTACTGAGGTAAGAACTGCAAAAATACCGGTAATGTAGGGCATCATTTATCACTGAAAAAAATCAAGCTGTGTATTCATCAATGGATTGCTGTGACTTGCTTGCTAGATAAGTGGAAGTGTTTAACACAGTCAGGTGTTCAAATCCCGCTCTCTCTCTGAATTGCCTCATTGTTTGCTGATGGCTCACAAACAGAGTGATGGCATGAATGGGACTTGGGAAAGCACCTGTGCTTGAAGAGAATACATATGAAGATGAGAAAGCAGTGCCAGGTCCTGCTCCCATGAAAGAGCAATTGTGGCAGATATCCAAAGACTACTGAAAGAAGGGACCTGAGGAAATAAGATTTGTATATATCCGTCAGGTGAACAATGCCTTAGTTGAATTATGTATACCATGGAAAAGTTCAATAATCTCTAGGAAGGTAAAGTTGATTTTTTGATAATTAAAGCTACTCTCTGTCTGTCTTCTTGTTTGAGTACTTATTTCCTGCATTTAGAAAGTCAAAGGCATTAAGATCATTTTGTGAAATATATATATGACTAAGGAATAAATGCGAACATGACAATTTAGAGACATCCTACATGGTAGCTATTTGTCAACCTGTTGTTTCGTCCTCTCGAGAAAACAGCGAGAGAAAATGTTAAGGCAATTCATTTTCATTCTGTGCCCCTTTCTTCAGTTCCTCCTCTACTTCTCTTTTTTCTATTGCCTTTCCTTATCTTACCATGATTTTACTTAGATTCTAAGGTCTAAATAAATTTGACTAAGGGGCTGCTGCTTCAAACTAATGCAGTGTTTACGACTTTTTGGAAGATTGCTACAATGCATGCAATAAATAATTGAATGAAAATTTTGAATACAAAGATTCAAAGCCTAGAGAAGTATCATTACCTCATCTGTCTTATGTATGACACTTGTGTGACGCTTGTGATCCTTGTGTACTTTGGTTGCAACTGTCTCATTCATAAATGAATCTGGCTTGAATATCTGTCCTGTTATTCGAGCCACTCATGTAAATATTGAATATTTATATAGCAAAATATATTAGAAATAGCATAATAAATAATAACACACTAAATTTGAATTATATTTATATAATAAATTATAATATTTTGTGTAATGATAATGATTTTTTGAACCATGCTTCCTAAGTGCTTTTGGTTTGATAGTGAGCCCTTGATAACTACTATTTCAGTTTAGTTTTTTGACTGCTTATTCGCTTAATCTATAGTGACTTTGTTTTGGCTAGTGATGTACAAACTTATTCTGGTTGTGAAAGACTACTTACAGATTGATAATTCTGTGCAACCCAAATACTTGCTTAAACAACTGCATTTTGGTTGAGCTTGCAGTCTAATGACAGCCATGACCATATGTGGGGTTCTGAGCCTAGTTTGTGAACAACCACTCTAGACTGTATTTCCATTGTCTGTTTATGAGGATGTCATGTGAGGCACTATCACAAGCTTATTATAGCCAGGCATATCATATCATATCATATCATATCATATCATATCATATCATATCATATCATATCATATCATATCAATGTACTGCTTCCTGCCTACCCCATAAGTCAGTTATCCCCCCCTATTATAGTCAGTTATCCTGTCAAAGAAAGAAATTCGATTGAGCTGACAAACTCTGTTGGCTGGCACCCTACCAGGTACCAGTGGGGCCTGCCAAGATTTGTTTTGGCAGCCTCTCCCACCAGAGCTATGAAAGCTGGCGGGGCACAGAAAAACAGATGTTGTGCTTACGCTAAGGAATTATTTATAATGACATTGCTTATGATAAATCTATGCTGTCTGTTTCTTCCTGCCTTAGGAGTTTCCATATTAGCATTCTTGCACCAGGTGAGATCCTTGACTGTGGAGGCATTAATGATTTCCTTTGAAAAATTGTGAAAAGAGGTTGAAGTTATACAAAGCTTCAGAAAGGATCTTGTGATACCTTTCTTCAAGAAGAGAAATGTGGGGAAAAAACCCAAAGAACTTTTATTTCTGTGCATAAACACTTAGAAGATAAGAAGATGATGAATATGTGGTACCAGGTCGTAGTAAGCAATTTGGAGGCCCTGGCCGTGGTTTCTGCAGATGTGCAGTGCCGCACGTACCAGGAAAGATCAACGAGTCAGAATGACTGAGTAGTCACTGAGGAGACCTGTACCCTGTGAGCAGTGACTGTGTCTGCCCACAAGAGAGGACTGCTGGTGTGAGAAGCTACACTGTGCTGATCCCCCGATCTACAAGGCTGGGGTACCTACTGGACCACACTCCAGCCCCCTTCCAATCAGGATCCTGCCTTGCCTTTGGATGGAGGCAGGCATGGAGATGCAGGAAAAAAAATCTGGGGATATGATGGGTAGAAAGAGGTCGGCAGAGACACCAAGGTGGGAGGCCTCCAGGCTTCATAGTATAGGATACTGAATTCACAGCAAGTGAGATGCAGACACAGATGGGATGCATTTCATACCTGTAAGTTTGATATATCTAGTATTGGACCCCTTACAACAGTCGTGACCATTTCGAACTGGAAACACAAGGTATGGTGTCTCAGTTATTTAAGCCTTGAATCAACACTAGAGCCAAAATGGATTTATCAAGAACAAATTGTTTTAAATCCATTTAATTTCCTTCTGGGAAGGGATAACAGCCCCCGTGGACAGGAGACAAGAGGTAAGTATGATGTTACTTGGCTTTATTAACTGTTTTCACACTGTTTCATAATATTGTCTTAAGCAATGAAGGAAATGGGGTCAATAGGAAATAATCAAAAAGTGCTGCAAAACTGGCTGGAGAAACACACATGGAATAGCTGCCATTGGTCCAGTGCTGGAGTTTTTCCTATGCTCAAAGCTATTCACATTTTGTTACTTACTGAAAAGTTTTGTGTTTGAATAAGAGATATGTTTATTAAAACCAGAAATTACGACAAAATAAGAGAAGCTAAAGAATTCTGTAGGACAGAGTGAGAACTCAGAATTAACTGATGCTATTAGAGATACTTTCTGAAATAGGATGCAGTTCACTACAGATAGTTCCAAAGGGTTTAATTAGGTTCATCTCATCTGAACTTTATCTAAGAGTTTGGGATGCAGTCTAATCTAGTAGAAGAGAGTCAACATCCCCGAAATCAGCTAAAAGACTTTGCTGTTGTGGTTAGAAAAAGTGGGAAAAACTGAATTAAGAGTGTAATCCCTGCACAGTTTGAAGATGCCTTGACTATGAATCTGCAATATCATGCAGATCTGGAAAAAGCAAATGCCAAGCAGGATATCGCATATACTTACTGAGACGTGTCTTGCAGACCCAGGAACTGTGCCACTTACACTGAAAATGGACAGGGATATTTAGGGATAAATGGTATTTCATTTTCCTGAGACAGTAGGCTGAACTGACATGGACCTGTTGGAGTGAGTCCAGAGGAGGGCCCCAAAGATGATCAGAGGCTGGAGCACCTCTCTTACGAAGACAGGCTGAGAGTTGGGGTTGTTCAGCCTGGAGAAGAGAAGGCTCCAGGGAGACCTTATAACAGCCTTTCAGGGGGCCTACAGAAAAGGCAGGGAGGGATCTTTATCAGAGAGTGTAGCGATAGGACAAGGGGTAAGAGTTTTAAACTGAGAGAGGATAGATTTAGATTAGATATTAGGAATAAATTCTTTACTGTTAGGGTGGTGAGACACTGGAACAGGTTGCCCAGGGAAATTGTGGATGCCCCATCCCTGGAAGTGTTCAAGGCCAGGCTGGATGGGGCTTTGAGCAGCCTGGTCTAGCGGAGGTGTCCCTGCCCATGGCAGGGAGGTTGGAACTAGATGATCTCTAAGGTCCCATCCAACTCTATTCATTCTGTGATTCCATGAATTCTGTAAGCAATCCCAGACTGGTAAACATTATTGACCAGGCTTCCAGTAGCAATTCACCTATTGCGCTCAAATATCAATGTCAACTACATCAGTATCGACTCATCTTTGCCCTTTCACCAGCAAATCAAAAACTTAATGGTTTCTTGCGTACTAATGAGTGGTGTATTTTGCTTCCCTGCAGAAGCCACTCGGTTCAGTGCAGCTGATATCCCCACTTTTGAAGATTTTCACATGTGTTAAAAATAAGAGATAGATTGAATTAATTCTCTGTTAGGAGTTTCCTGGGTCTCTCTTGAGCTACCAACTTTGCCCCTTCTTGGCACTACATTTCAGCTCTCATTTCTTCCACTCACCTGGAAATCAGGGAGGGACTAGTGTATAGAGTTCAGTCTTTTGATGCCTCCACACTTGTCTGTCTTCAAATTGAAGATCTCAGAATTGCCCAGCTGAGGGTCATGCCAAAATGCATTAAAAAAGCCCAGGAGATGTGTGGACAGCATCTAGATATGGAAGGGCTATTACAACCTTTGGCAATGTCTGTGCCAGGGTAAGACATCTTGGAAAGTCTCATATCAATAAATCTCTGTCTTCTGACGCACGACTGCCTTGCAGACATCTAGTGCACACCTCATACAGCCTGCCTGGCTTCGCATACCTGGACATGTAGAGTCCCACATGCCCTCGAGGGCTCTCTGCGCTCAGCTGGAGTGAAGAAGATGGATTAATTTGATCTTGACAGCACTCTTGGAGCGCTCATAGTAGATAGAGTCTGATAGTTATTGAGATTTCTGTGGTTCCAGCAGATAAAGAAGACCTATTGCCAGAGAAGACATCCACTTCAGTTTGTTCGGTGACTTGGGCTTGTTATTTTTTTTTTCACATTGGTTTATTTATCTGTAAAATTACATTTTAAAATTTTGTTTTTCAGTTTTCTGAATATGTACACTGTGCTTAGTGCTGCTTTTCTAACTACACTGATCTGAAAAGATGCCAAGTTGCTGTACAAATTACAACCATCACAAAAACGAAGCCCTGCAGTGAAAAACATTGCCAACAGTCTATCTGTAGAAAAGAAGATAACTAAAGAATAGGATAACTGCAACCACAAAAATAAAGTACCTTTTGAGTAAAGAACACATGATAGCACCAATTTTTTCTGATGGGCCATTGCCATCAAGCATTTTGTCGAAAGTGAATTTTGAACACCTAAGAGCTATTTTCCCAAATGCAAATTAAATCTGAAATCTATATGTAGTAATTAACAAAAAGAAATAAATGAACACATCTTTAATAAAAAAGAAAGCACAACAAATTCCTACAAAACATAGTTCATTTGTTGTTGAGTCTACAAAACTGGTAATGTGGCAGCAGACGATTGGTGTAAAGTTAGTGCTACTGTCTCTTACATATTTTCTCTGTCAGCTCTATAGCTTTTAACATCTGCCTAGACACGTCTTAGCAGAAATGCTCCTGCTTCTTTCCATCATCCTTTCAAGGATATTAGAAATCAAGGATGTGATTGCAAGAGTTTCTGGAGTGAAATCTCAACCACTGGGAATGCTGGCATTTTTGAGCATGAGCCAGCTCTGCATAAGCTCAGCATCTCTGGATTTTTTAATTTGTCCTTTTTTTTTGTGACTTATTTCGTTCTTATGGTAGTATTTTATTTTTAAAACTCTATTAGAATAAATGAGTTCAGCGTACTTCTTCAAAACTCACTGCTGGGAACAGCAAGAGAGGCTCCTTGGACATATTAAAGAGACTCTCTGATCCCTGAAAATTAGCGCAAGCAATATAGCACATCCTCACAAAATAAGTCTGAAAAGATGTCTGTACATGTAAATTTCCACCAGTCTAAAATTACAATGTGCTTGTCATTTGTCCAAGCAGACGGATATCGCTGTCAGACCATGACCCAGTGCTGTGCCCAAGGGCTCCTTGAGGCACCCTGGGTAAACCACACTGAAATTCCCTTTGCCTCAACCACCCATTGGTTAAGTGATAATGATGGCACATATGGGTCTTGTCAGGTAAAAATTTGAGGGACACTGTAATACAATGCCAAACAGACTCTGTAAAATGGAAAAGTATCACTAAAAGAACCTGTTTTCTAAAATGTGCTGTAAGCTTTAAATACATACCAAGCTTTTGACAGAGTCGGTACGTATGGGGCAAATGCAATACTTTCTGATCGCTGATGTTCTTCTAGCAGAAATTAATCATGTTGCAAAAAATCCATAACCATCTAGTCAGTAGCAAATATCTTTGAAATTTTAATGAGAAGACTATTTTGGCGTATAAGCTTTCCCACCCACCCCCACTCCCCCCACACTAAAAAATGAGGATTTGTACATTTTTATTTTTTTTTTAATTTAAAGCAAATTTTAGCAGAAATTGATTATTTATTGGATATGGGATAACTCAGGGACAGGAGGAAGAAGGATAATGGTTTCCCACTTCAAAATGTAAAGGAATATACTTTGAAAATTATTGGCTTTAAAGAGGCATTAGACTTTTGGCCAGCCGAGAGAAACAATCACTTTGCTAAATCTGGATGTCTGGGTTCAGAGCCATGTATTTAGGTTCTAGTAGATTCAAATTTCACACATTATGGAAGTTTTTTAAGGTAGTTTAAAAAATTCTATGACTGTTTCTTCAATTAAGATCCTATTTTTGAGTACTTGTTGGTGGAAGTAATACACGTTCATCAGATGAGGCTATTTTTTCTTGGGTGCCTGCTCTCTCACTTGATGGAAATAGAACCAATCAAAATAAAAAAACATTGCTACAGAGTTATAAAATTAAGCTTTAGGAATTTTCTGATGTGCTATCATGTCACTCAGTGCCATAGCTGAATTGCTGAATAAATGGAAAAAAAAAACCCTGTGCAACCGAGGAAATTAAAGGTCACATGTAGCAGTAAAATGAAAGTAAAATTCTGCATTATATATGCACATAAAGACATTTTACTTCTCCATGTTATTTAAATTCTTCATTTGATACTCAAGTGGCCAGAATGAGAATGAAATGAATCCTGGACAATGCTCTTCTACCTCACACTTTGTGAAAATATGGTTTTTCGGGGAAACTATTCCTCAAATGCCTATAGCAGAAGCTCACCTTTGATGCATTCTGTCCTTTAAGACATCTTTAACAGTTTGAGGTCACTACTGGAGGACATATTCCCGCAAGTGAAAGAAAGGCAACAACCTCTGCTTTTCACATAAAGGTTTTGAATTTCTGACATTTTTTAAAACACATTGTGTCTCCTTCTCCTTCCCAGTGTTCTGAAGTGAGAAAATAGTATTATTTTATAAATTTAGGGTAGATTGCAGCCTCTGTAACTTAGGTGCTTATGCAGAGATACACAGTAGTAGTATTGTCCTTCAAGAGCTCTATCTATCTACCTCTATTGCCTGAATAGGAAATATAGGTATTTTCTGCCTAAATTAAGACATAAATTAGGTTCTCAGGTTAGACAGACTAGATGCCATGTTATAACTCTGCATGTTGTAACCACCAGGATTTCTTACCAGCAGTACTGCTGTAAGGAAGATGGAGCTAGCATCTACAACACAGAAGGGTAGAGGGGAGGTTTGTGCCCTTCTGGAGTGGAGCTGGTTGCTAGCAGGGACACTTCTGTTGGTCTAAAATGGCATTAGATGCAGATGTGGCATGGCTGAATCCTGTTTGTGTAATCTGACACCGAGAAGGAGGGCTCCAGCAAGAGATATTAGACTCTTCATCTATCTACATGTCTTTGCCTTTGGCTCAAGAGAAATTAAACACTAGGCAATAAGGAAAAGAATAAATTCAACTGGATTCCTACTTTCAAGATGTGGAGACTGATTTCTCATCTTTGTCTTAGAGGTTATCAGTCAGTTACATTTGAAGGTGTCTGAAGAAAAGCAGTGGTAACCCAGGAAAGGTGCTTTCCATTTTTGGCTGGTACCATCGTTTAGAATTTTACCAGATAGGCAGAGATGAAAAAACATTGTATAAAAATTGTGTGGAGTTACTAATGACCTTTATCTAATGAAATAATGGAATAAACTGACTTCAACAGCAAACACAGTTCAACAACAAGTACTCTGATTCATGGCCAAAATTTAGGGGAAGCTTATGGTATAAAAAGAATTTGTATCAACTGAGACTTGATCACGTGTACTTTTGTTTGAACGGAGAAAGGTTGCTTTTGTACAGAGAAAGAAAGAGGATTCATAATAAGTCCACTACTTTGGTTGAAAGAATAATCAACACATAAATGTTCGAATTTAACCCTGATGGGTTTCCTCCTGACCACAAGTAAGAACAAGTTGGAAGAAAATGTTGCCTGAATGCTTGCTGAGCAGGAAATTTAATCAACTTACCTTCAAGGGATAATTTTCACAGCATATCAGGATAAATGATCTGGAGGAACCTGTAATTATTGAAACCAAATTTAATTTGTTGTTGGATGAAAAGCACAAAATAGCTTAATAAAATGAACCGTCTATCATCTCAGCTGAGATGCAAGCAATCACATTTTTGCTGTATGGACTTGTCTTTGATCAGGAATTTCAAATTGCCAGTGAATTAGTAGATGTGATCATCATATCACGGGCACATTACTACCAACCTAAATACCAGCTGAAATGATTATTTTCTCCCCCAGACCTTCCTATCTTCCATTATTGTATTGCACCATGGTATTCCTACTTGTACAGGCTCACAACCTAACATCCTCAATTATTTGTGACAATAATAAATGAGAAATAGAAATTATATGATGGGCCACAGCTCTTCAAAATGAACCAACACTGGAATTGAATTTCACAAGAAACTTACACCATTTCCAAAATTAGCTTTGATTTTATTTATTTATTTATTTTGTTTTTTACGAGAATAGCATATACAAGGGCAGTGCCTTATGCTTCTTCAATATGCTATTATTTTGTTTAATTATAGAAAACATAAATAACTGAACTAAGTAATAAGTCTGCTAATGTGGTGATAGCTCGTGCAGGTGATTACTCCCAGAGGGTTCTGTTCTTGTCGCAGTCACTCTCATCCCCTCTTCTAAATCCTCCTCTACAACATTTACAATAAAATTTGCTGTGTTTCAATTTAGTCAATGTGCATTTTGGACAAGCAATTTTATAGATATGAGAGAAATGAAAAACCCAATAACATTTAAAGAACTGTCCAAGGCAATCTCTTAAGAATTAGAGGATGATCCTGAGAACTGAGGAGGGCAAATATAGGACTTTAGAAACAGGACGAGAAGAATCTGGTTGATTTTCTAAACTTCATTGTCCAGAGAGGCGTTGGTGCAGATGATTTCTGAACATTGAGATGATCTTACAATAGAACAAGATTGCAAGAAGCAGCAAGTATAGCTCTTGCTAGCAAGTCACACCCAAGTAAATGATCCTTTGACTAGTTCATTTGTACAGCATCTAAGGAAGAGGGTGGGACAATAGGATGGTCTAATAAAGCCTCATAAAATAATGACATCTCTCACACAAATTACTGTCTACATGACATTACTGTAAACTGGATGCCCAGTGTCGGCAAAAGCAATTATCGTTAGTGCATTGTGAAAGTTTAATTGGCTGGGAACGTTTTCTTACAGGAAAATCACAAACTATATTTATAGAGATGGATGCAAAGTAACTCCATCTATGTGTGGATAACACTTGCCTAGGAGGGGTTGAAGCTTTGTCAAGGACAGGATGAAGTGCTAGGTACAAAGAGGACACACTGCAGATACTGGGTTCGTCCCGTAGATGCAATTCATCATCATCATCAGTGGCATTTTGTATCTTGATAAATGGCATTTTTCCAAATTCTGGGACTTGTCAGGCACTGACAATTTGATCTTCAACAACTGAATTCTATGGGAGCTTCATGAATTTCACAGGAGCAGGAGGAGGGCTTTAACTATTCATATTATTCAAGAACAGAAAGAAGGACTCATCTTCATTTCAGTCTCTTAAAGTGAAAACATTAAGTGGAAAAGTTCCTGTTCACTCCTTTCCTCTCTTAATGACAGATATGCAGAGAAACCCTTTCTGTAACTACCTATCTCCTTTGTCCAAATTGCATTTTGGCATCTTTCACTTCAGGCTGATGCAGGTATGTAGCTCAAAGCTCTATTCCATGCCTTCTCCCTGGGAGCTGAAGCAGAGGAGATAGGAAGAGTATTGTGGCTCCACTCCTTTCTTCAGCTCTGGAACAATGACAGAAGGACTTATGCATGAGTCACACACTTGTCAAAAAGTTACTTTGAGATTGGACAATCGTATCAGGTTGAGGAATCAGGAGAGGAAATACAGTGTAAACTCCCAGAAGAACTACACTACAGTGTCACTTACTTGGCCCAAAAAACGGGCTAATATTTGGGGCTTTGTTTATTGTTTTTATTAAGACAAATTTATGTTAGAATTGTTAGTTTCTTTCATGTCATAATTTACCAAATCCCATAGACAAAATTCTGTCTTCCAGAACACAGTAAGAATAAGACACCCGGGGGGAATTCCTTTGTTTTGCTCTCTCAGCCTAACCTTCACCCAAGTGCTCTACCCAAGAAACTCCTTTTCCTGTTTTGCCTTAGTTTCTTTCAAGTTTACACTCTCACTGATTGTTTTGAAGCCTCCTCAGTTTCTTCCTGTCCACTGTCTGCTTCTCAGCTCCTTCTGACAAATGAATACAAATAGCTTCACTAATTAATTCCTGGCCCCTGTGTTTTCCTTCAGTTTGGTTTGGGCCATGGCTTTCATTACATCTTTTTTTTGCTCGACAAGGGGCATTTAATCATTCCTTCTTTTAGTGTTACTGGAAGGACGTGATTGTGGTCTCCAGCAGGCTTTTTAATTTGAAACAGTGAAATTCAGACTTGTTACGATGAAAGATTCTTTTCTGGCCTACTCTTAATTACCGTTTCCAGACATTCTCAAAAGAGAACTGTTGGTATGGATCCAGGAAATTTTTTATATGTTTCTTTCGCTTAGGTGTGGCAACCACATAACCACAGGCACAAATAGATTATCCTAGGGTCAGAGACTCGTTATGTGCAAGTGGAAAATGAAGTGTGGGAGAGATGGACGAAAAGCCTGTTTAAAAGAAGAGTCTTGCCGACAATATCAATTAACGTGGCTGTTTTATCAGTTTTTGTCATAACGTATGTACAGTAATGAATGATGACATAGTTCACCGGAGAGATGAAACTGAAGTTCATTTATTTACTTGGACAGACAAATTTGCATTTGAAGTATGGTAAAAGCTAGCTATGTAACACCATTTATATTCAAACATATTACCATTAACCTGGTTGCCACATAAACTAAAAATGGCATTGATTCCAAGCGAATAAACATTAATTTTCCTTTCTCCAGTAGTTATGCTGCTTTCTCAAATATGGTTTTATTGTTATATTTCCAGAGAAACCTTTTTTTGAGGGAAAGCTTGTGAAAATGGCACATGTGGTTTTGCAAGGTGGCATTGTGAAGACATGAAGTCTGGTGGTTATAGTGATATACAGAAATTCCTGAAACGAGAAGTGTCCCTAGGTGTTGTAATTTTTCTTCTATTGCCTGTCATGAATGAGGGGCCTAATTGCTACGCATAAGGAAATTATCCCCTTAATTTTTCTTGTGTTTTAGTGTGTCAGGTCAGCCACCCCCCCAAAATCCCAAAAGGGGTGTACCTGAAACTCATTTTTTATATGAACTTTGACATCTTAGCACAGCTACACTTTGGAGGTTGAAACCATTTATAGGATTTAGGTGACCAGATCCTGGTATCTAATTAAGACCTTTTCGACACTGGTCTGACAATTAGAGTACTTGTCCAGGAAGTGGGAGACCTGGCTTTCAGACCAGGAAATGCACCAATCACCCAACATTTTGCGTAGCAAGCAATCCTCACTCTGGGTGATGTTGGGCTATGGTACAGACAGGAATGCACAAGGAGAACAGACGGGCTTTGTAACACAGTGGTTAGAGAACTCTGCTTTTGGAAAAGCTTGGCTCCTGGGCCACGTGCCCAGAACTGTTTGTGCATTTTACTTCAGCTCATTGCTGGATAAAAACAGAAACACTGAAGAGAACAATGACTGGAACTGCACCTCTGTGCCTTTCCAGCAAAGTTCCTGAGTCATTACAGTATTAAGTCAAGCACCCATTGCCACTGTGGTTTTGACTGTCCATGGTTCCAGCATCAACAAGAGATATGGAAAGTGAGTGTTTTTTCCAGCACAATCAGTTGTTTAGTAGTTCAGGCAAAATAGAATGCACACAAAATAGAACATAGGTAAAAAAAGAGTCTTAAATGGAGATTTGCTCTCTGTGACACCTGAAAGGTGAAAACATAAGTTTCTGAAAAACATGGGTTTTTCAGCTGATCTCAGAGAAATATGTTATAAACACGCTTTACATTTAAGTATGCACAAGAGAGACAGTTGCAATAATGACTTTTTGGGTTGAAGCTTCATGTTGGAGAGGGAGTTTAAATCACGCAAAAAATGGTAATACATGATAAGTCAACTAGATAAGGCTGTAAGTGTGCAGCACACATCAAGTACATGAATGTGCTAGATGGACTAAAAGATAATTAAAAGATCACCTAAAAGACGAACTTTCAATTGACCAGTACTTTTAACTTATGCAACTAGGTTATTCTTGGAGCACTAAAATGCTCTCTAGATCTTCTTCCAGCTTCCCTGAATAGACAACCTTTCCTAAATTTATTTAGTTTTGAATAACCCTGACTGAGGCTCAGCACCTTTGCAAGTTCTTGGAGTGATTTCATTTAATTGCCATGAATCTTTGTTTTAGACTTCAGAGATGTCCTTCAGAGGATGGGCAGCTTCTTTTCATGTTAGCCATTTGTCTGACAAATTTCAGCCTAGCTGAGGACAGAACTCATGTTGGTCTTCTGTCATAGAAACACTGGAGGAAATAAAATCTCCATAATTTTTTCACCATTTTAAAATTTTCTTTACTGCCTCAAGATGAGCCTTTTAGCTCGTACGGGAACCCAACAGCCAGATACATATTCTCTAATTCATATTTTCATGAAATTCAAGATGATGGTTGTTTCTATTTGTGTAGACCTTTGTTTTTGTAGAAGCAACATTTTAGAAAAAATGTATCAAAAGTATATGAAAGAGGTAAGCATATGAAAAATGCTAAAAGCATTTTTTATTTAATAACATTTTACTTAGGATGACTGACCTGCTGGGAGAACTAAATAGAAGAATGTTCCCAACTTTCAACATTACACAATGCTATAATATCTTGGTTTTGGATTATTGTCTCTTCCTAAAAATGTATGGTCTCCAGATCCCAGTGACGATAACCTCAATAGCACAGCAGGCTTCAGAAAATGGCTCCAGTGGCTTCAACAGTGTATTCCTGATTTCCTCTGGTTCTCTGCTGTTTTAATTTTTTATTACAGCTTTAACTTCTCTTTCTTAAAAAGTTCTGGACTTTTAACCACATCTTGCCCTGAGCTACATTTAAAATTGCTGTAACTGAAAGTGCAATTTTATTTCTCTTATTTTTATGGAAATTTCCACTGGTGTATTAGATAGGAATCTGTTTATACTCAGCTTCACTGTCACTCTTTAGAAGAGCTATTTCCCTTTATCATCGATAAAGTGAATATTTCATATAGTCACAAGGGAGTGAAAAAATATTTCAGAACAGGAAAGTATAATTAGAAAAACCTCAGTGGGGAAAAAGCTTTAAAATATTTTTGAGTTGCTTCAAAAATCAATTAGATTTCAAGGGGTCTGTGTCTAATTCTGATTCTCAGAATGATTTCTTGGGAAATAAACTTCCCAATCAATTTAATTACACTATCTACATCTGTTCATATTTATCTAGAGTTTATGAGATGGATCAAGACTGTTGCCAACTCCTGTGATTTTATTACATGTCTTATGAGATTTGGTTGAGAGTTTTTCTAAATCTCATGTGACCTCACATTCATTGTTTCAAACCTAATGAAATCTTCCTCAAGTATAACGGTTCCTATTACTTTCTGCAGGGCTTAAATGAAACTACCTTTCTTTAGCTGTGGTACGATCATTCCCTACAATCTTTGTCTTTACAGTAAGAATTTGCCCATGAGAAGTAGGATGGCTGCCAGCAGCTTCTCAAGACCTTGTCGGATATAAGAAATATTTGTATCTGTGACTAATAGGGTATTTAGAAAACTGTAAGGAAAGAAGTTACTAAAAATAACTATATTTAAGAAGGATAAACTGTTTTCTGTTCTAGATCATATTTTGAAAGAAAGGATGAAGACCACAGGAAAATGGTTTTTAAAGCCACATGGATTGTGTGAAACTAATCCAAAAGCTTCTTTGACAATATAACAAACATTGAAGACACCATCCTCCCCGCCCCCCTACCCCCAACTATTAGTCTAATCTATCTGGACTTCATTAACACACATAATACAGTATTCAATTTCAAAGAATATTGGCACTGGGCCAGAGTTAGACAAAAATTGTCTTCAGGAGAACTCTTGAGGAGATGTGTTGCCTAGGGAAAAATTAGGCAGGATAGAAATCACAATGGACTTCCTCGGCAGTTTGTTCAGGGATTGTTTTCTGTAGTTTTGTCATTAGTGGTGTGTAAAAACCTAAGCTCTGTTGTTTACGGGTTCCATTACCAATATGAAAGAAAATTCAACTTTCACAGTGAAATGTCATAGTGAATTTGGGTAACCTTGAACTCATGTAAAAGTAGTGTATGGAAATAAATTGGTATAATGTACAATGCTGATTTTCTGTGGTTTGGTTTTTTAAAGGGGTTTTATTTGGTTGATGGCTTTGAATTTATTTTTTTAATAGCACCTATGTAGTGAATTTGACCTGGAATTTGTCAAAATTGGAAAGCTAATTTCAACTTGTTAGCTATACAAATTCAACCTTGCTGAATTCTTTACTTATCAATCTCTTACTGAAATTAATATGCCTTAGAAAGGGAAATATAGTTAATCATAGTGTGTTTCATCCCAGAAAAGATATTAACAAAAGTCAAACAAACACTGGTGTGCAGGAAGTCATGAAGAAAAATATTGTTTTTAAAGGTTTCAGTATTAGTGTTTGGGTTGTAATAGTCTTAGAAAAATTAGTATGTCTTTTTACTTTTGTATCTTTCTAATGGCAAGTTTTAAGAAATGTATTTAAAGGTAAATAAAAAAAAAAAAAGGAAAAAAGAAGAGAACTTGGCAGGCAACACAAAACTCCACATAACCCTGAATAAATTGTCTTCATGTTGCCAGCATTAATTGAAATAATTCATACTATTATAAGCAAAGGGCAGAAACACAACATGCATTTCACAGAAGCACCTATAGGTAGGCTGTATTTTATCTATCCAGAACCCTTTCATATAAGCACAATAGCCTAACTGTCTTCATATTGACATTCTACTATTTCAAAACACTGTCCCATTTGGCACAGATATTTTCTGCTAGCAGCTAAATGTAATTTGTCTCGGGGCACAAAATCTGTTAGTTTCAGTAAAGTCTTAGAAGGAAGCCAGCATCGGTAAGTAAATAAACCAACCTAGAGTTTCCCTTTGAAGATTACGGCTATTGACAAGTCACAGGATGTAAGAAAGAGGAGAGGCTGTGCCAGTATTTGTGTTGAATAACACTTCTTCTGTATATTAAAGCATAGGATTTTAGTATGTGCCTTGAGCATTGTACAACTTTGCGAAGTGATACTCTTCTGTTTTCCCTCTTAGTCTGCATACTTCATGATTTTTATTTACTGAGTCTTTGACGCAAAGCTCATGCCATAAAAATTCAGGAATTGCCAGAGAGTATTATCATCTTTGAGTACTCTTCTGTTTCCATTTTGTATCTCTGCTTCTTGCATACAATCTGTATTTATTTCCGCAGAGTGACACAGTTTCTGCAGTGGAGAGAGAGAGTCTCCCCGGACTCCAACTTCTTCACAGGCTATGCTACAGAAAAGTTTGATGAATTGGGCATTTTCCTAGAAATTAAGGCAATGTAAGGCTTTTAGGAGTCCTTTCCTGCAGGGGTTTAAAAATGAGAACTCCTGGCTCCTATATTTCAGCCACTGGAGAATTTTTCAGTATGAAAACTAGGGTCTGGCAGCCCTGGCTTGCAGGTAATGCTCTCTTGAGTTTGAATTCCAACTGTGTACTCCACTTCATTGTAGGTGCAGGACCTAGTCTGAATAGAGCCCAGAGTACCTCAAATAGTTTGGATTAAGCAGCCCCTGTTTTCTGGTGTCCAGCATGTATGCCTGTGATGGCTGTCTTGGAATTTGTGGTAGGAACTAGTGAATTTGCATGAAATGTCACAGAAGTATCATTTCAGAAGATGCTATGCCTTTCTTTTTTTTCATAATTTTGAAGCATGCTGTTTGGGTTTCAAAATTCTTCATCTAAGTTTGCGAAGTCAAATCAAGAAAAGAATTTTCCTTTTTGAATGCTAGCTATCACCTGTGGGATTATCCCACCTGTATGAAACCCCTCCAGCAATTCCCCTTTTGCTCTCTCTTGTGGAAATGGCTTGGCAGCCATCTCACTTCTAGCCTTTCTTCTGAAATAATTCTCACTTGTCTGACATTTCCTCTCTACTGCTCATGCGGCTCAAGGCCAATAAAATAAATCTGTAGCCAGCTCTGGGTTCCTTTGCACTCCTCTGTCATTTATCTCATTACGGATTCCTTGTCATGTTAAGTTGTGAAGAATGGAAGGAGTCATTAGTTGTTTTAAAACTTCCTTTCTTTTCTGAATCTTTCAGCACCAAACCCATCTGCTGTAAAAAGCTCTGGTTGCACTTTCATGTGCCGCTGAGTATCATATGTCTCTTCCATCTTCTTATCATGATTTGGTCCACAGCCAGGTTCTGAATAGCAAGTCATCTATCCCATTTGCTTATCAGATCATGGTAAAGACCTTCTTTCAGTGGGATGAAAATCTTGGACGTTTTGTCTTCCGGGCCATAAACTTGCAGTTGAAAATTTTGACATCCTGTTTCATCATGAAGCAGGCTCTTGCTGTAGTCTGAGTGGCTGATCATGCTTTAGGATTATCCTCTGGTGGTTTGATATGTATTTTTTGCAGCTGCATGTTTTTTTTTCAGAGCTGCATAAATCCTCACATGAATGCCATCATCTCACAACAGTGCAATAGTCACTATTAGCTAAACAGGTTGGGAACAGCAAATGAGAAAAAACAAATTTATAGTAGTACCAGGAGAAAAGGTTCCTATTATTTAGATCAAATTCTGACTCATTGACAGGCTGGGAGAAGAAGTGGTGAGGAACCAGAAAGACTGTGAAGGCTTGATGATGTTGTGCAGTATGTAAATGCAAAATAATGTTATGAAATTTCAACTAATTCAAAGAATGAAATCATATATTGATCTACAAGACAGAGAGAAGCATACGAGATCCACAGTGTCAATAAACTTGGTGGGAATTATTTAAACAAAAGATGGAAGTCTTTGTCTATGTATTTATACGTACACTTATATTAAATTCAAAATACTAAAAATATAATAAAGAATGGAAATCTTTGCAATAGACAAAGGAGTATGTATATCTAGCAAGATGGTCAGTGCCAAATATCTTTATCTGAGCTTTCTGAGAGCTGTTTTTAGGAAATTAGAATTTACTCTTTCCCAAAGATTCTACTGGAATTCCTTTTGGCCCTGGATTCTTTAATTAGAAAATACAACTTTTTTTTTTTTTTTTTGGTATAGAGTGTTATAATGTCTGAATGCATGACATTTTGATCAAGAGAAGAAGAGCAGACGGAAAGCAAAGCAGCTTAATCTGCTTTGATTAGTTTTGAAAGAGTTTAATCTGTCGAGCAATAATTCAAACAAACCTGTGAACTTGTAGAAGTAGCATAACTAGAGAAAAGCTAATACATAAAAGTGCACAATTGTTTACGTGAAGGTTTAGGCATGTCAAAACATGCCTCAGCAGAAAAGGAAGCAGTGAAAATATTTCTTTGAAATATAGGCAGACAAATTTAAGTGTCTCGTCTAGATGTCCAAACTGGCTGCACAGGCATTCAGATCTCAAGAACAGAAAAGATGTCCAGCTGGTGTGCTATGCAAATCTTGATAATGGGTCTAAGAAGGGTAAAAAGTTTTAGTTCAGAGGCATCAGTGCTGAGATATAGTGCAAGTACCAAGCAAATATAAAATAAAATTCTGTCTAGGAGAGTTTGTGTGGCTTACTGTTAATAACATAGTCAGTACAGGCAATATTTAGCCTATTTATCCCAGCCATTTATTCTAGACAGAAAGTAAAAGAAGCTGACTGTCAATCCACTTAAATAAAGAAGGAAGTTTTGTCCTGTGTCCAGGACTATACAACGTTTCTGGCACTAGTCAACATTTTCATTAATGACATGAATGATGGAAGAAAGAACATCTTTATTACATTAGCAGACAACAGCAAGCGGGAACAGCGCAGTAGAGGACAAGGTTAGAATTTAGCCAGGACCTTGACAAATTGGAGAGGAGATATGAGAAAAATAGGATGTGATTCCGTAAGGACAAGCAAGAGCTCTATATTTAGCCAGGAATTGTCAGCTACAGAAACGCAGGATGCAAAACAACTGGTTGCCTAGCGGTTCTGCAGAGAAGGATCCCAAGGTTGTAGTGGATCATAGCTGGACATGAATCGACAACATCACAGCATGTAGTAAGGAAGGCAGGACGAATACCAGACTATAGTCATGTTTTTTGTAAGACATATGAAGAATTTTTTCTGCTCAGCATAGTATTAGAACCACCTTAGCTGGAGCACTGTCTCCAGTTAGGGGACTATACTTTTAAGACAAGGTGTAGATCGGTTTGAAAGAGCAGAGCAGTGAGAATCGTTGGAGGCCAGAAAATATAATGGATGAGGAAAGTTGTAAACATTATAGTTGTTTGGTCTAGACAAGGGAAGATTGATATGAGACATGATAACAGACTTCAAATATTAAAAAAGAAACTGCACAATGGAAGGGAATGTATCAGTAGTGGATAGTATAAGACATAATTGGCTTAAACTACAGCAAAGGAGACTTAGGCTAGACATTAGGAAAAACTTCCTAAGGACAGTGAAATACCAAGATAGATTTCCTAAAAAGGTTGTGTAATACTTGTCTGCATTGTTAGAGGCTTTTAAGGATTGCTTAAACAGGTATCTGCCAGGAATATTTTAACTAAGCACTCTAAAAGTGAAGTGTACATGTAGATTAAGTTGTTCATAATAAAATAAAGTTGCATTGGTGGTACTGAAGTCACCTTGGTTCCAGAAACAGGTGTCAGGTACTCAGCCAGTGTTACCTATCATGGTGTAAGAAACTTTCATGATGATTAACAGAGATTTGGAGTATGACTGAGTATCCTTGTGGTTCGAGCAGCCATATGTGCTGGGTGTCGGACAATGCTTATCCTCCCTGTTGCCCTGCTACATTTAGCGAACTCTTTTATGACCCTGGGGATACTGTTGAGGATAGCCAGATGTTTTGGACCCATTCCTGGTCATCTCATTTCCACAGAATGATGTAATCCTGCCTGGAATACTTCTGTCTCTGACCCAAAATTGCAACCAATACCTGTGTGGGAAGATGAAATGTTGCTGCTTAGACAGTCCTGCCTCTTCTCAGTATATTGGTCAAGGATGGCTTGATTGCCTGGTTCCGTCAAGTACAAGTGACATGAGTGGTAACACAAGGTCCAAGTCTCATCATGCCCTGCACATGAGCCACACACAGAGTCTGTTCAGGTCACGTAGATCTCAGAGTTGCTGATGGATTTGGTTGAATTTGAACTGTAGTTGTGTAGTCACCTAAATTGAAGCAAAGAACATTACAGAGGGGGAAAACCATCTGGAATAGTTATCAATTGGCTGTGAGATCCTCTGGGCAGGTTGAATGGAGGCCATCAATACCCCTTAGCTTCACCAATGTAAGTGCCAGCTAACAGACTCCAGTCAGTGTTGGGACTCCCCATCAGAGTAGGGGCAGCCTTAGGTTCCCCCTTGTGTGTATTGCTGAGAAAGGCTCTAAAAAGCTGTCAATAGCACCAAACAGTAAATTTTTTAGGGAGAACAACTCTATATGGGCTGCTTATAGATTACAGCACAGCCTATGGCACAAACAACTGAGCTCATAAGGTTAAAATGGGGAAAAGGACGGAAAACCAAAATCTTTTCCATTTTGTCCTACCAAATACCCCAAAATGAAAACTACAAAAATTTACTTTGGGTGAGAAGCCATCCTTCTGAAAAGACAAAGGGAACATGAAGAATGTAAGACTAAAATTCAGAAATTTATACAAATTCACTCTAGCATTTATTATTGACTTGTAAAAACTGAATTGTTCCTTCTGCTTTCTTCTTTTGCTCTTTTTCTAGTTTCAAATGTTTTGTTTGTCCTGCTGTTTAATTAGCACATCCTGTTCTTTGTTACCTGCTGTTTACTGCAATTCCCCTCCATGTCACAAATCACTATAATCATATGGATGATGAGATCTCTGGTTTCTTCTTGGCATTTCCCTGTTCAACCCTTGTTACTCAAATACAGAATAATAAAGAGTTAATAACTAATATTGACATTTATGCCCAATGATTTTGAGACTGATCCAAAGCCTCTAATTCTTAATGGGCTGTTGGTTATGTCTCAAGTGAGGATATGCTTTCACAGAATTAAAAAAACCACCACCCACTATCATAGTGTAAACAGTATTTTATCACTATTTTTTCTGGCAAAGCTTTTCTTACAGAGTAGTGCTCACTTTGACCATCTGAGCTCACTTAAGTGAAACCAAGCAATCTCTTCTGATTTATATTCCAGGCTTCCCAATTTTTTTTATTTTCTGACATCAGAACCGTTGCCTATTTTTTCATCAAGCTTTTTAATTCTTTTACGATTTTAAGACTTATTAATGCTTTCATAGTAATTTTCACAAAAATTAGTATCAAGAGGAACTCCAAAGTTTCCTAAATTTAACCTGCATGTGACAAACCAGGGAATTTCACCCAAATGCACCTCTGTCTTCAGCAAAGCTTTGGTAGACATTAACAAAAACCAGAAGAGACCAATATTCCATCGATAGTGGCAAAATAGTTGAGACAAATGTAAATGGTGTCAGTGAGTCAGGCATGAGATTCCAGATTATCACTGAATGCTAAATTGCTAAGGAAAACAAGATCCTTCCAAAAAAAAGAAAAGAGAACCAGTGACCAGTATAAATTTTGTGCAGCATACTTCAGTCAGGCACCTGGGAGGCTTCTGCATGCACAACTGAATGCCAATCCATCTTTCTCAAGATGCTGCAGCCTTCAGCTCTCAGGCTAGCACTCTGTGATCAATGTCTGATGCTGTAGAGAAAGATAAAAAATATTTAATCAAAATTCTCTTCATTTATAAGTCATCTTATATAATTACTACTAACCCTCTGAACCTAAGAATTTATTAATAAGTATTATTGGGCTATAAAGACACAAAGGCTACATTGTAATGCAAGAAAGGCTTGTTCAAGCCAACCATCTCAACTCTGCCTTCACCTGATGCAGGCATAAAACAAACCATGTTTTTTAAAACCTTACACTCATTTTTCCTCAAAAGTTTCAACCAAATGTCCATCCACTATGACCCTTGGACAACTCTGTCAGTGTTTAATCCCACATCTGTGGTTGGGTTGCCCCAAGCACATATGGCAAAATATCTTTTACAGTTCTAGACCGTTTTTATGGCACTGTTGAAATCTCTGACAAAATCTGGGACAAAATGGCCTGATAACAATGCCTGGTATGGGAAAGTAACAGCGTATGTAATGGGACACCCAACACTGAGAGGGAGTTTGCCCCGAACTGGTTATGTAAAAGAGCAAGATGAAAATAAACCAACTAAAGAATACCCAGTGAATTACACAGACTTTGGAAACAAAGTCTTCCCAACTCAAGCAGCAGTGTCACAGGAACGTTAAAGCCTGTAATGGGGTGTTGGGAGAGGCCTTGGAATGGGAGGAGGAACAGTGACCCTGGTGGGCACAGCCAAGCTTTGCCCCACAGCATGAGGGGCGCAGGAACAGCCTGCACCCAGCCAGGGATGCACAGCAGAGGGGTGGCATGGGGGAACCCCTCCTTGGGGTGCACGTGTACTGGCTGAGTACCCTCCACATGAGGGTCTGGCGGTTTATGCTGTATATCTGGTACTGATACATAGTTCACTGATGACTGGCTAATTATGTGTCATTAATAAATCAATAAACTCCTTCCATCCTGCTTTGTTTAAAGTAGGCAAACTGAGCATTTTCCCATGCAGCAGTCCCAGACATTTGACTTTGCATCATTGTTTTTCTACTCTGAAAACAACGCACCCTGCTCCATAGCTCGCATGGTATGTTCCCAGAGATAATACATTTTGTTTAGTTGTATTGAACACATCTGGTTGCATTCTGACAATTTCAGAAAATGATCTAGAATGCTTTCTGTCAGTTACTTGTCCTCATTACTTATTGTCATGCCATTTAAAAAAAAAAATTACCATAAAGATTTTATAGGATAAAAATACTTGCTAGCACTGATCCAAGAACTTTTCTTATTAGTAATCCTTTCTCTTTTACATATTAGCTTTGAAAATTGTATGTTGAGCTCTGTCAACAAGATAGCTTTCAAGTAATTTATTTTTTGTCCTGCTATTAGTGTATAATGCAATATTGAAAATGTCATATAGTAATAAGTCAAGTACTGACTGTAAAACATCAGAATGTGCTATCTTCCAAATGTCAGCGACATTGCTTTTGGAAACCAGATTTGTACTGCTGTCAATAAAGACCACAAATTTATTTCTGACAAGACTTTTGTCTGTGAACAAGGTCGGCTTATTTAAATTCCAGGTTTTATCTTTATTTGCACGTATCTATGAATCTATTTAAATTGCTTTATTTTAGCCTTCCTATAAGTTAAGCTATTTAATTCACAGGATTATTCACTTTATCCTGTTTAAATACTGGAACCACATTTGTAGTTACCAAATCACTTGGAATTTCTTCAGTTTCCCAGGACTTGTTAAACATCGCATGAGTTGTTCTGAAAGCTCACAGCTGGCTTTCTTAGGGCTCTTGGGTGTCAGTTATCTCGGCCTGTTGATTTGCAAATGTTTAATTTCAACAGATGTTCCTTTACATCTTTCTTTGCTACACATGGTAAACTTGCTATTACAGCAGCAACAGCATCTGGGATACATACGACCTCATGTTTCTTTCCACATACAGCGCATAAATGACAGTGGTCATTTCTGCATTGTCATTCATTTTTTTGCCAGAGCCATCTAGATGGACGTGTACCTGTAATCCAGTCCTCTCAATATTAGCTTTCTTTCTGTTTTAGCAGGCCTTCAGTATCCCCTTTTAACTACGCTGGCCTGCTATCCAGAATAACCTTTTTTCATGTTCTTGGAATTGTGGTTTATGGGATGGATATTCATGAACAATTCATGAACAATTCCTGGCTTTTATTAAAACACTCCACATTGAACACATGTGCTTTGTCAGTTATCATCAGTTGCTTCAAATTTGGTAAAAGTGAACACTTCAGGGTTCAGGTATGCTGATAATGGGTTAGTGCTGTGTTCTGTTCTCGTAACTGAAATCTAGATTAAGATCACTGGCATCTTTTTCCAGGTAATTGCCGCATCTCTGCCAGTAGGAATAACGCCCAAATACCAAGTTACCTCATGCTGTTCGCTCTTGGCTACTCAACTTGTCCAGCAAAGACCCCTTGAGTTGAAGTCACTCTTGGCAACACTGGTTTTCTTCCTACTGCATCTGAGCTGTGGTTTAAGGAGCAGTTTGCATTGTGCATGAAAGATTAAGATTGTAACAGAAAGGTACCTTCTTTACTTTCATTAACTAGAACTTCTGTTCATAAACTTTCATAGTGCAGTATTTGGAGTCCTCTGTGGCTGCAGTGTCTCTGATGTGAGCTGTTACTTCCTCTCCCTCATGCTTCTTCCAGTCATTCTATTTTTCTAAAGGCAAATTACAGGGTTAGTTGCAATATTCATACAATAAGATTCATCTTGCCACTTTGCAGCACTACCTGCTCTGTAGTCCTTCTCACACAAGGACACCTCCATGCCACTCATCAGGGCGACAGCCTAGACTCCCAGCATTGTTATATAGATGTTAAAGAAGGGTGTCTTCCTTCTGTGCTTAGATTATTATGAGGTCACAAATTTCATGTACATAGCTTGGTGTACGTCCTATAATGACAGTGCTGTTATTCTGCTCTGTTTAGGTAGCTGCAAAACCTTTCTGGCTAATCTTTGCTGCTGAGAAAAGAACCATCTGATTTGTACCATGACCTCCTTACAGCAAATGATACCACCCTACCCAAATTACACATTTCTCTCTCCACTCACATAAAACACGTTTTCATTTGTAGTAGACACTGCCTTTTTTTCTTCCGTTACTCAAGAAACAGAAGGGATTTCTGAGAATGCCAGAAGGCTACTCCATCAGCTTCCTACCCAGTTTCTTGTCCGGGAGGTAACATAGGTAATTTTCAAATTTGGATGATGACTCTCTTAGATGTCAAATAGATAATCCAAAAAGTTTACCATAGAGAGCTTCTAAACGGACAGGCTTGTACAAGCTCACTTGTCCTATCTGATTAAGTACAGATACTCAAACCCAACAAAACTACTATAAGTATAAAACTTGCATAAGTCTATTAGTTCATTCTAGAACATTGTCTAACAGAACGACCTCTGCAGCTTGGCAGGTTCAATGGATATGCAGGCATAAATATCTGATGTTTATCACCCCTGACTCATGAAATAGTAACTTATTTGGGGCATGAAAAGTGCTTGTCATTGCATGACAAATGTGAAGAAAGTTATGGTAAAAATTTGGCTCTTTACAGCCAGGAGTTCACCTTAAGTGTGCACATATGAAGATCACGAACTAAATCTACATTCAGGCATCTAACCACAGACTATGTATACTTAGCAGAAATGCAAGCTCTTTTTTTTAAACTCCCAACTGGTTTGATTTTGGGAGTAAAAAGCTTTTACAAAATCGCTTCTCAGAAATATGTTATTTGGTACAATAATATCTTGAGGTTTGCATAATGATCTTAGTATGCCATCTTTACTCTTTCAGAATGAACAGATTGACATAATCACAAATGTAAACAAGAGTGCACTGATGATCTGACTTCATCTCAAAAAGAGTGAAAGGAACTGTAAAAGGAAGACCAGTGTTATTGCTGCATGGGGTGTCATTTGCCTAATTTTATTTTTGAGGCAGATATTGCAGGTGCGTGCAATACCATATGCACCCTGGTGCAATCCATATATAATGTAACAGAGGTTAGGAAAGAGAGTTCAGCTCGGTTTCTTTTTTATGACGTTTAGAACCCCTTTGGGAATGTTTTTTCTCCTTAGTGACAGGTAATGTGCACAGGTGCTGTTTAATAAGCAGCAGAAAATTATTAGCGATTTTTAAAAATCAAACATTTTATTAATTTCTGTATCAAGTAACTAAGAAAGTTTTTTTTCCCCTTGGTTTCCATATCAAACCACAAATTTTTATTCTTGAAAGAACTAAAAAACAACTTCTTAAAAAAGAATAGGCGAACTACTATTTAGAGCATGAAAATATATATAACATAATTACATGTTAAAGCACAGCTGCTTTAACACCTGTGATATTAATTTGAATGGGACAGAATATAATATTGAAAATAAGTGATCATCTAGCAATGAAACATGAGAAATCCCCAATGTGGGATATTCATCACGTTTTGAATAGCTTTTCAGTTACTGACACTGAAGGTGATATTCATATATCACATCTAACACAGACTAGCTCTTTTGACAGGATGCTCAGGAAAATTCCCATTGTCTCAAGGCACATTAGGAGAGAGAGAAGATATATGGTGGACAAAGGGAAGAAGGAATCTTATGAACTATGACCTTCAGAAAGGAAGACATATTATTTATATACACTGATAAAGTTTGCTCTGCCACTGAGGACTGTAAAGGTAACACAGCTAGGGGAGTGAATGATAGACACTATGGTTAATCCTGGGCCTCACAGGTCTCTCTGCCTGGCAGCAAAACAGGGGAGAGAGACACTACCTGTGGTACAGGAGGATAGTGTTGGCACAGCTTGAGTAAACTGAACATATTTGAGTCTGTAGGACCAGGTGTGGTGCAACATGGTGAAATGGCTGAGGTCCTTGCAAGGCTGATCTCCATTGCCGATGAACAACAGCATGGCAAACATTGCACCCATCTTCCAAAAGGGGTGAATCATCTTCAGAGAAGAACAACTCAGGAATTATAGACCAGTCAGCTTCACCTCAGCCCCTGTAACACGTTGTGGAGAAAGTCCTCCAGGAAGCCATGTCCAGGCATTGAAATCCCAATGGACAAGTGGTTTAATCTTGAGGAACTTTCGGATGCATACTGGAATTAAAAATGTACTCCCTTCTTCCTTCTTCAGGCCAATGCTCTGGTTTTGTTATCTTTTCATTGGCAAACACATAGCTGTGTTATGCTGGTGTATTCGTCTACAAACTAAACCTCATGGAAGTACTGGATTCAGCTTTTGTCTCACCTTTTCTCCAAGTATCCCCAACAGCAGACCCTCATTTTGTTACACTGACTGAGTTGCAGTATTCTATATTAATCAGTTCTATATTTAACCATTCCGGTTAGCTTATGATGAAACACTGAAGTTGAAGGCACTTAAAAGAACAAGTTTACTTATGCACTGTATTTATTGTTGTAAAAATTACTCTACCGGCCTAAGGAGAGCATAGATATTTCATGGATGGAGAAATTCCAACTATACGTTAGATGATTTTTCTCTTGGAAAGATTAAACGCACAATATTTCATTCCATCTTGATTTGCCTCATTTACAAAATTGGCAGCTGGGTCCCTTGATAAAATGTGTCTGTTCTTCAAAAATTTGCATGTGGTAAAAATGATAATGTTGTTTAGAGTTGGAATGGCTTCAGATTGCACATTTAGCTGTCACTGTTGCTTTTATTTATGTATTTGTTTAATTTAACTTTCTTTCTTCCTTTCTTCTTTTCTCTATTTGCAGTTGCAGAGGAATTCTATTACGTTGATTATATAGTTGGCTTTTGACAACTGCAAAATTATAAATGAGTAAAAGAATGTTTCACCCTCAAAAATCTGGATTAAATGCTTCAGAAAAAATGAAATTATTTTATGCTCATGTATGAGTTCAAAAATTGTCTTAACTTCATATATACCCGGTCACATTCTTCTGGGGGCTGCCTTTTTGCACTCTCTTGTCTGCACTTTAAATTTGACTTTGTGTGGTCTATCATGGTCACTTCTTATTTCCTGAGACACTGTGGTAGTGGAGATCAATTTAGATATTTGAACTGACAAATCCTTGGCTTAACACTTGGTCCAGCAAAGAACTTGAAACTGTGATTAACTTTAAGCACCACTGATTTTCATGGGACTGATCATATGCCTTAAAGTAATCACTTCTCTTGGGTCTGTGTCCAAGAACTGAGGGTTCTGCTTGGCTTGGGGAGGGGACTGCACTTTTCCCCTCGGTTAGGTGCTCAAAAGTGTCCACATGCCAGGAGTGCTCAGGCATTTGGAGAGGACATGGGAGAAGAAGCAAAAAAAGGGTAACACTTTGATAGTAATTTGCTATGCACTTTTATAAAGTCAAATGATGATTTTGGTTTGTTAATTTTGATGAAGAGGGGGTAGGGCAAGATCTAGAGCCTAGACCAGTATGCAGAACCTGTGTATAGAAACTTCAGTTTGTGAGACGAGTATGCTTGATTTACTAGCAAATGGTGACTACAGCTACATCACAGCCCCTTTGCAGTCATTATCATCTCCTAAACAGCTTCTGTTACCACCAAGTATTGGACAAAATTAACCCTGCTGCTAGCAGCCAGACGGTAATTTATAAGCATGCAAAATTTTTAATCCAAAATTCAGCTGAACCTTGCATCCCACATGGATCATCTCCCTTTTGACAAAAGATTATTACCATTATGTCAGAATGGAAGTAACGTCTACATACACGTCTGAAACTGCAAACTGCAACTCAGATGCTATTTTTAGTCTTAAAAGGCACTGTTATACCTATTTTGAGATTCAGTATGTGTACAATCCCTTCAGATTCCCTGGAATGAAGTCCCCAACATACACTTTTCACCTGAAGATCTCTCTTTGTCTTGCCTTGCCTTGCCTTTGCCTTGTCTTGTCTTCCCTTTTCTTGTTAACTAATTCCCCTTCTAATTCCCCTAACACATCTGGAGTTAACAAAGAAAAAGAGCTAATGCAGCTGTTTGTGTGCCATCACTGGGCTCAGTCTTCTGCATATTCTGTCCCTTTCCGTGCCCTTTGTCTCTTGTCTATTCAGTGGGAAAAGCCTGTTAAGAGAAGGAACTGCATTTGTACAAAACAAAGCACTGTGGAGACTATTTTTCAGTGAGCTCCCGAGGTTTACTGTAACATCTATAATAGCAAATACTTTAATGTAATGTGGCAACAGTTCAGTAAGGACAAGAAAAAAATAAATGGCATTTAGGTCACATTCCTAGTTTCTGAGAAAATACTGAGGGGTAAAAGAAGGAAAAGAAATAGACTTATGTCTGGAAAAAGCTAATGTACGTAGCTAAGTCCCCTAACATGAAAAAAGAACTGTGTCACAGACATAGCTGAGGTTAAGAATAGACATGTTACATCATCTTTTGCACAATGCAGTAGTGAGGAAAGGGAGGAAATGAGGCCTTAGGAAAAGACTAAATAAATTACAGACAGATTTTATAGAAAAATGGCTAGACTGGAAGCTGCTTAGGAAAAAATCTGAATTGTGATCTGTGTTAGATACAGGTAAGGAAAGAATGGAAAGAACTACTCTAACAAAAAGAATCGAATAGTTGGGATTACTGATGGCATGGTAGAAATGGTCAGAGGATCTCAGAACAGTCCATTTTTACTTTTTTTAAGAGATCCTGTAATTGCTTCTGGCATGTTAGCAATGGTGGCAGGCTGTGCAGCAGCCTTTCAAACTCTAAAGTCTCCCTAAGCCCAACAGGAAAAATGTATACAAAACTCTGAACAGGTTTTTTTCCCCACAATTGACTTTATCCAAGACTGCAAACAAATTAGTCAAGAGAAGGTTCTTTTGAGAGAAAATTCTAACTTCAGAACGATATCTCTGGCACCTCTTCTATAGCACACGGAAAATAAGGGAGTTTCATTAGTCCTGTGAGAACACAGAACCTCTGTAGGATGGGAGCTGTGCTCAGGGGTGGCAACATCCCATCCTCCTTGGAGAATAGCGGCACTTAGATGGAAGGATAGTTACTGCTTGGGGTGTGCAGAGGAGCTCCTAATAAACATAGCCCACAAGCCAACTGAAGGCTAGGCTTCTTTGCACAGACTGAACAAACCGTTCAAAAACTCTTTCTTTATTTCATTGATGGTTTTAATAATGAATAATCCAGAAAGCAATAGTTAACCTGTTAAACCATAGTGCAAGGAGCTGAGCTGGATGGCCTGTCAGCCTCTAAATTTTCAGCGAGGGCTTTATAGAAAGACCTGTTCTGTCCTTCCATTTCTAGCCTGAAGCAGAGAAGTGGAGGGAGGGAGAAAAAAAGTCTGCTTGGTGTTTCTTAGTTCATCTGGAAAAAAACCAACATCCCAGGTCTGAAAGTATAGACTAAAGGTCTGAAAGTATAGACTAAAAGTCTGAAAGCAATTTAAACTGTTTGGATAAAAGTTTGGAAAAATAAACAAAGTGCATATGGTTACATGAGAAAAATGCTGGATAGTAAATAATTAAGTTAGAAGCAGGTGTCAGGCAAAGATTGAAAAAGCTATCGCCTAGGGATAAAGGTAAACTGGGGATGATACAATGTGTCCACTGAAATCAACCATTAGTTCAATTCTGGAGCACTGCATGGATATGGGACAGGATGGGGTCTACTTCCTGGAAGCTAGCTTTTGGCTCTGGACACTAGGAAGATTGAACCATATCCTGGAACACCCTACAATTTAGTACCTCTTGTCACTCTGTGTTTTTTAGCAATTATACTTTCTGAAATTTTATTTAAAATTCTTTAGCATGGCAATATAATTTTACTTCAAATGAGCAAGCAGATTCAGGAAAGGTATGTGTCATGTAAAGGACAGTAGCTCTTGATTCCACTTTCACTTGGGGATTCCACTGTAGAAGAGTTTGTGTCCCAGAAACAGACAAAAGAGCAGTTTGTAATTGGTTTGTGTTCACAGCCCCATGTAAATCCAAATGTAAGCCAGTGACAACACAAGATGTGCTTACCTTGTAAAAGGGTCCATGCTGTTTCTATCTGACTCTTCTAAAGAAGGGAAGCATCTCTCAGATTATAACAGGTGTCACAAAGGTGTAATAAGTCTCTTGAAACCTGTAGCGGGACACTGTGAATCAGAGAATGTCAACCACAGCAACTTTTTTCAGGGCAGCGCTGGCTTTGTGCTGGCCTCCAGAAGACCAGGTAATGGATTCCTTCCATTGCTTCCATCTTCACAATGTCTTCTTGACCCTCCTGGCTTCATCTCACAAACTTACTACTGCAAAGCTCTTAGGAGACTTTGGGCAAGCTCTCATTAATGGAGACTAGACAGAAGATACTGCATACGTATATGACAGCAATAAGTTAAGGATGATTGAGTAAAATTAACTTTGGCATTTTTAAAATTTTGATGTTCAATTTGCAACTATAATACTTTTTTTTAAAGAGTGCTTTTAAAGAATTTCCTGCTGTGTATAAAATACAGTGAAAAAAAAATAATTGTCTGGTTTTATGCAAAGCTAAAACAGAAGACTGCCTTCTAATCATTGCATAATAAATGAGACACAACATTACAGGAACAGACAATGGAAATTTATGCACTTGGATCCATATTTAAAGAAGAAAACAAATAATATTTAGGGTTTAATATTTTTTTTTGCCAATGCAGAGGAATCTGTCTTATAAGTGTGCTTCCTGTTACAATTTCAGATGATCATTTCCTGATTCCAGATAGATTGCTTGTTCCCAGTCCTCCACAGTAAAGCAACTAAAAAAACCTCTCCAGAACTATAGGGGATTAAGCTGTCAGAAATGTAAATCTAAATGTAGGTAAAACCTGCTCTCGTTGCTATTTTAATCTGAACAGACACTAGCTCAGCCTACTCAGAAAATAAAAATAAATTTAAAACAGACATCAAGGAGTCACATACTTTACGGGAGCCCTGCCTCAAATGGCCTAACCAAGCAGGGTCACTATGGCTGAACACTGAGACTGTTTAAGAATAAATATCAGTTCCAAAGAGAATTGGCATACTGTGGCAGTCTTCATTGTTTCCATTATTACCATGGTTTTATAGGGTTTAGAACTCTCTTACAGTTTAAAATGTCATATCCCAACCAAATTCAGTGTGGTGTGATTATTGCAGTAAATCCCCTCAAAAATAATTCTTCTAGCTTTCATTTTGAGTTTGGCAAATGCAATAAAAGAGACAGCATCGTTTGGCTTGCAGTCACTAGGTGGTCCCACAGAAAACTGTCTTGCCAACAGAGCAGCTCAGAGCTTCTCAGCATTGGAAGCAAAATTAAAATTCTACCACCAAGAAGCTCCTGTTTTGGTGATGGGGGAGAGGGGTAAGTGACAGAGCTGAAATGGTAGAGCAGGAAGGGAGACAAATGCTGCTGCTATTCCAGGACTGCCATATACACTCCAGTCTGCCAACGACTGCAGCCAGCAACGTTTCCAGGTTTCTAGCACAGGCAAAAAGCCTCTGACAAATCTATTTTGCTACTGCTCTGTGTCACTGTATCTTTCCATATATGCCAGTATAAATGTCACCAGTCCCACAGGTGTAACCCACAAGGATAAGGTCAAGCACCAATGGGTAAAACCCCATCCCTGACTGCCTCGTACCCTGGTGTGACAGCCTCTGTCAGCTGCTACTGGCACCAATGCTGCTGGTTAATCTACAGTCCAACAACAAGCACCTCAACACCCTCATCAGTATACCCTTCCACACAAAACTTCACTTTAATAGAGGGCTGGAATGGGGCTTACTGGTCCTTGATTGCTCTGTGTACTAGAAAGGCCCAGGACCTCACTAGGGTAGGGGACAGAGAAGGAAGGGGGAACAGTAATGTGGAAGCATGTGTTGACTCAGGAATGAGCTGACACATCCTAGCAGTTTTTTGGACTAAAACCTTCACTGGCTTTACTTAACTTAGCTGGGAATATTGTCTAGAATTCTAAATAGTTGTTTTTGCACAATGCGTATAAACACTCAGTGTAAACCTACTTCTTTAACAACGTTCCTGAGTTATCCTGCTTGTTTATGCTTATCTTGATTGTCTGAGTGGAATATTTTAACACTGGAACTCTAAAGGCAACTGGTATGGTACCAATGGTATGTGATCTGACGTGTTCAAGTCAAATGCAGATATTTGTCTACATGCAATTTTATGCTGGATTTTTAAATTGTATTCCCTTCTGGAGAGATGTTGGCACACCAGAAGCAGGAGTGGGAGTGCAGATGGTGGGGAACTGTGTTAAGAACCAGTATCAACTTGATTTTCATGCTGGCATTTTGCCTTTCAGTCTGGAAGTCTTCTTCTGGAAGGCATTTTGCCTTACAGTCTGGTTTTTAGACACCTACTAGTAACGAATCTCCTTGCTGGCATTAAGCCTTGACATATTGGAAGTATATTGGAGTTTATGACTCCATAGATTCATATATTGATTGCTGATGACTTGCACGCACATAAACCACACAGTGAAAGAAACTTAACAGCCTGTAAAATAAGTATGAGAAAGAACTGACAAGGACTGTTCAGTTCATTATTATCTCATGAGATAATATGTATCTTACTCATTTTATATTACATGAAATTCTTTCAGAAGAGCTATTTAGCAGCTCAAATGCACATTCTTGTACAAAACTAAACACCTAGCTATGAAACTCAGGCTGTTTCTCTCTTGGATACATTTCTCTAAAGTCTAGCATGTTGTGGATGCCCCATCCCTGGAAGTGTTCAAGGCCAGGCTGGATGGGGCTTTGGGCAACCTGGTCTAGTGGGAGGTGTCCCTGCCCAGGGCAGGAGGGTTGGAACTAGGTGATCTTTAAAGTCCCTTCTAACCCAAACCATTCTATGATTCTATGATTCTATGTAATTTTGTAAAATCCTTTGGTCTTGATGTAACAAATGGAGGACAATATTTCAAGACAGACTACATAAATGGAGTCTTGAAATTTAGAGTTCTGGTTCTGAGGGGTTTTGGTTCTGACTTCTCTATGAGGTGATAGCTCAGTGTATGTAGATACAAATAAATGGAGAATCAAGTTCAGTAATAGTGTTCCCTTCTTCCCTTGCCTTCCCTTGCCTTCCCTTGCCTTCCCTTGCCTTCCCTTCCCTTCCCTTGCCTTCCCTTCCCTTCCCTTGCCTTCCCTTCCCTTCCCTTCCCTTCCCTTCCCTTCCCTTCCCTTCCCTTCCCTTCCCTTCCCTTCCCTTCCCTTCCCTTCCCTTCCCTTCCCTTCCCTTCCCTTCCCTTCCCTTCCCTTCCCTTCCCTTCCCTTCCCTTCCCTTCCCTTCCCTTCCCTTCCCTTCCCTTCCCTTCCCTTCCCTTCCCTTCCCTTCCCTTCCCTTCCCTTCCCTTCCCTTCCCTTCCCTTCCCTTCCCTTCCCTTCCCTTCCCTTTATTGGATAACTTCACTAAAGCAAGATGGCTTGAGTTGCTTATAATAATTTCCTTTATTAAGTGTAACTTTCCCTATTGCTTAAGAGAGCATTACAAGACTGATAGTTTTCTGCAAACAAACCATGAACCAATCTGTTGCATACTGAAAACGTCTGCACAAATTACAAAAAGAAAACCCAAGAAACTTAGATACCATAGAACTCTGCTATGACCACATTTTGAATTTATCTGTTTTCTATCTTTGGTATTGCTTTGCTTCATTTTCTGGTCTTTTTGCTTGTTTTTTTGGATGCATATGACAAACAGTGATGACTAAGACTATGATTGAAGGATTAATCCTCTATTTTCTTTTTGCTTGAGTGAACCAAATTAAACAAATGACCACAAAGTTTAACTTTCCTTAGTATCAAGAGGAGCATCTGGGACTGTTTGTTTTGAGCGTGTACCTTTTTGAAACATACATCCATAAAACATTTCCAGCTAGTCTCACGAGGCCCAGTTCTTCTCTCATTCAACTTGGATAAGCCAGGAATTACTCCACTCAGTGGAGAATGTTAGGTTGCTCAAGTAAATGAAAATTTCAAGTAAATGACAGCAGAAGCTTTCATCGGCTGCATTTATCTTTTTCTGTTTCAGCTTTTGAATTTACTTGTGTGCCAGACAAAATGGCAGCTTCCCAAGTCTCTGAGTAATAAGAGAATGATAAATGGTTCTTTTTGGTTACAATAGCTCTATGTGAATTGTAGGACTGAGGCATGTCTTCCTGCTCCTCTCTCTACTGCATGCCCCACTTGTTATCTGGGTGCATTGCGGGTAAACCTGGGGCTGGGCAGTAAAGGCACAGTGTAGTGACCCAGTGTCTGGACAGTGGGTGACTGGGCAGGACTATAAGTACCCTGTGAATTTATACACATGGGTCTTGTCAGTGAAGGTCACCAAAGGATTTCCTTTTAGGCAATTTTTAAGCAGCATGAGAATGTATAAACAGAGCACTTAGCTGGGATTACATTTTGAGGAGAACAATGATGTTTCAGTATAAAACTGCATCGATTTCTCTCACCGATGTCTGCTCCTGCTTAGCCAGAAACGGCTGCAGCCTACACATTCTCACTTTTGAATGTCATGGAGACTGCTCTCTACCACTGTTATGACACTCGTAAGTGGCGTGACCAAATTGTTTATGATCACAGAAGCTGTTCAGTTATTTCTTCTTTTTTATTGTTGTGTTCTAGGAAATTAATGGATTACAATTCGAAATGCAAAATGAAAGGATTAACGTGCTAATTGGTATGCCTTAATTCAGTGTTTATTTTATTTGCAATTTACATATTTAAAATATGAAGACTGGGCCCAATGGGTGGAGATGAAAGAGCTTTGCCTAATTGAAGGCATTGTTTCACTAATTTTCATAGTAATGAAGTTGTATCACAGGCTAATGCATTGTATTATTAGTAAACCAAAGTTAGGGAATAGAACACAATGGTCTGGAAAACAAAACAAAACAAAACAAAACAAAAAATGTTCCTCATATGTCTCCGAGAACTTCCATGAACTTGGACCCTACAGTAAAACATGAGGTGTACTGCTGGCTATGGGATAGTGGGAAAATCCTTAGAAATTTCTGTGCTTTTGGCAAACTTCCTGGGGAAAACTATGATTAACAATATCATTTCATTGAAAACCAAGTGGTGCACTTGAACTTCACGTTTTTTCAGTGACCAGAAAATCCAGAAATGATGGTTTAATAGTAAAATTTGGAGACTCTCTGATTTTTGTGACCATGTGGATAACAACAGATTTGAGGCTTCTTGTAATATAAAAAAGACCTGTATCACTCTTTCTGATAGTGCCCATGTAGCTCGCTCCCGTGAGGGAAGCCTTTCTTGTTCTTATACTCCAACTCTTCAACATCATACTGGTGGAACTATTGGGCAACTTCTTCCGTATTAGTACAATTTCCAATCATCCCATCTCCTCTATTCTTCCTCTTTTCAACACCATCTCATCTGACATCATTATCCATCATCTTTTCTTTCATGAATATTTCCTAAACGATTTTGCCTCTTGTCTCTCATTCTTCTTGTCCTAAGAATTTTCCGCCTCCCTGTTGAAAACACCTATTTCAAGTGATGACCTTTCTTAATATTTCCTCACTTTGCATCTTTTTTTAATCTGAAACATTGAATCAGCTCTCCCATTCAAATGGATTTTTCAGCTTCATGTCTCCATGTCTATTTAGAGAATAACATAAAGATATCCAAGCCTTACACTGACAAAGTTCAAGTAGATACTGCAGGCTAGCTACGGTAACACATATCTTAAAATTAGTTGCTAGAGCTGCTTGAGAAATAATAAATTATCTCAGAGCATGCTTGTGGACTGTAAATCACACATAATCCAATTAGTTTGATGCTATCTTATTTACAAGAGAGACACATAAACTTGGACTGCAGTGGCACCCCAGCCATTTATTCCATAAAACAAAGCTTTCTGGAGTGTGAGTGAGGCAAGGGGTTTAACCTGGGAGGCAGTCTTCAGACCCAGACAAAAAAAGGTATATCACAAGTTTAGCTGCTATGAGAGGCAAGAAGTACCATAAAGTAGACATCTGGATTGTTTTTTATGGCATAGCTGAGCATTTAGTGCCTAAATCAAAGAAGGACTGGCTTTGACTTTCAGTTATTAAAAACTGTCATTGCAAAACTCTGCCTTCAGTGTTATTGAAGATTACAAGTCTCTTGCACACAGTCTGAATCTCCTCTTTCTACAGACCATATTCCCTTTCCATATTGATGTTCTTGGGATACTTCTACTTTAAATATTCTGTTTTTCCCACTAGCATGGGCTTCCAAAGCATATAAACTAGATGAAAAAATACCAATAAACAATGAATGAGAAATTTTATAACTGATAGATCAGTGGTCATAGCAAAGAACAGATGCCCTCCTTGCAAGTGCATAAGCTTGGCTCCTAGAAGGTCCAAATTCCAGACCCACCTCAGTTGATTATTGGTTAAATTGCTTGTTTGCTTCTGTGCTTTGACTAGTGCTTTTTGTCTACATCTTAACTCCTTTGTTGAGCACAGCAAATGAAAACAGCACTATCAACTAGAATGGTTTCTTCTTTCTCATCATTATAATGCCTGGTTATTATAATACAGTACCAAGCCATGTAGTTTTGACTTCAGTTATTTGCATGTTTGTGTTGCATTCCTTTGACTCTTAAAGAAAATATGTTAATTTTCTTATGGGAATGCCACACAGAGTCTGCTGGTATGGTTAAGAGGGTATTTTGACATCACCATTTAATTATCTCGGGTCATTCCTAAAATAAAATTTGTTCTGTTATTTGAAATGAATTTGTCTCACTTCAGTAAAATGAATAAGGTTTTAGTTCCTTTTCCCACTGAGGTTAAGAAGGAACAGATATATGAATTTTCCCTTCAGGTAAGACTGAATAAATCTTGAAGTTCATTCAGAAGGTGAGTGGGTACTTATGAAATAGGATGCAATTCATGGTCACTGCTATTGAAATTTGTACTTCCACTTTGTATTCTGCTTGAACAGAAAACAATTTCTTCTCTTGTAAAATGATCTGACATGATAGATCTGTGGGTTTTTATGGTATCCAATTTTAAGTAGTTCCTTTCTCTGCATTGACAATGACCTATGGATACTTGAAGCCGGAACAAGAGATTTCTCAGCAACCTTCCTGAATATTGTACCTTTTTCCACTGGAGGGTGTCTTCAATGTTGGCTGGTCTCTCGTGGAACTGTCAGTTCCTTATTTGGGTATAAATATCTAGCTGGCACTGGGACATCTTTGTGATGGTACTTGCTGCATCTGGAAAAAATAAAATACAAAAATGCCTTTCACCACTTTTTGGTTGTTTCTTAACTTCAATCTTAAGCAAGGCCAACAGGAAAGGCCCATGTAGAAAACAGAGACATTTTAGGAAGTGGACCAATTGTCCTCTATCAATCTACACGTCTTGCTGAAAAATGTGGTTGAAAGTGCTGCAGTGTTTCACTGTCTGCTCCTGATAATATGTCTCCACAATTGCTCTGCTCTTCTGATATGACTGATTTCAGGAAAACCCATAGGAGTTCTGTATTTTCTTTTAAGATACATCACAATGAAGAGACATCTCTTATCTCTTATCTCATCTCTTGAGAGCGCATGCCATATTCTCTGATGCTTCATCCAATGCTGAAATTTTCTTTTTATTTTACAACCTGTGAGCTAGAAATATTTGCTGTAAGCGTAAACAGCAAATGTTTTTGTCAGTTGTCTCCAAATAAAATTTTATGGATCTGATAAGACCTTTAAAAGGGCAAAGAACATTTACTGCTTGTTGTTCCTCCTGTGGATATTGGTGTGCTGCTCCTTCCATAGCTATTATATATCTCATGTTATGCTGAGGAGCACTGATCACCAATATACCGGAAGAAAGAGAGGAAGAAACAAACATGGGAAGAAACTTCAGAGTTTTTATCAGCCTCTGAAAGAGACTGGAGATATTTATTATTTATATAATTTTGAAGGTAAAAATTTAAATTAAACTCAAACTTTATTCTGTTAAAAATAATGTAATCTGTTTTCATGTGGGGGTAGTTACTGGTATTGTATATATAAGAAAAAAAAGATGGTATTTCTTATGAAAGCTGCTGACGTGAAAATCTTGGAAAATTAAGTTTTTTTCTTTACAGTACATGTTTTACACTGATATGGTCAATGTGAAAAACAAGCATTTACATTATGAATCGCACAAAGTATAACAATGATGTATCAGGGAAAGGAAAACCTTACAACAAAAGTGTTCTTTATCCAAAAAGCGACCATATGAGGTTACCTCTTATATGTAGCTTGTCTGGTTTTGTCTGAATGACAAAAATCAATGTGTAATACTCGGGTCTCAAAAGCATCTTGGGAAATCTTACTGGGTTCCTTTATTATATTTACTGCACTGAAAAACTACTAAGCTCCCAAAGGGCCACATTCTTCTTGGCTGCACTTGTGGAGCTCATTGGAACCAGGTGTCACAAAACCCTGACAAAAGGCTGAATTTGAAAATAACAGGGCTGGTACACGAAGCCAGCGGCACAATATGTCCTGCTGGATCTTTCCCCCCTGGTTCAATGATGCACAAGTCAGAAAATTTTTGTTTTGGAGATATTAGGTGTGACTGCTCAGAGTGATCATTTAATGTGACGAGGTATGTAATAAAAATGTGATAGGACATGTAATTGGAAGGCAAGAGTGTGGTAATATCATATTTCTTTGACCCTGGTATACTTACCCATCTCTTTTTTAGTGGTTTTGGACTATTTCATCTGAGCTGGTGTTAGGCTTTGTCTCAGCCAAGAGACTGCGGTTCTGTAACCTCAGGCACTTAAATATTTCATTTGAATAAAAATCCAATAAACTAGGATAATCCTTGCAAAAATGGGAAAGAAGGGCAAGCAGACAAGCAAGTCATTTGACCCTGCTAGAAAACTGACAAAACTTGCTCAGAGCAAGCAGCAAAATAATGTGAAACCTGGTTTCAGAACACAAATGACCCAAAGAGAAGCACTGTGGAAATTCAGGAGCGCAACAGGTTTGCAGGTAGTTGATTAACATAAGTCATAAGGAAACTCAGGTTAAGTCCATAGCAGCAACGCCCTGTTTGCTTGAAGGGCCATATTTAACACAAAACAACAAAAAGCTCGTGTGGACAAGGGTGTGGGAAACATCAGAAGCAAAAGGTAGAAGTAGCTCCATCTGATCATTCTCAGCAGGATCTGGTTTCCAGCATCTTTTATATGGTGTAAGCAGATTTTTGGTTAGAGCAATGTGTAGAGGTAAAAACTCTGGTTACAAAATTTATACAACAGTGAAAACATTATCCCCACTTCATCATCTTTTCAGATTAATCACTTCTGTAGAGTTAAAAAGGAACTACATAGATATATCATGTCAGAAGTCTAATGTGATTTTGAGGAGATACAACTGTGCTCAGACAAGCAAGAAGTGTGGTAAGGCAGTATGTGTGACAAAAATAATAGAAATATTTTTTCCTCCTAAATGTTTATAGGCTTGTCATTTGTTACTGGTAAATTGATGAATACCTCAAGAGACTAGGCTCAATTCTTCCAACAGTGCACTGTAAATAGTGCGAAGTTTGTTACCTCAAGCACTTCTTCCCATCTAGGACCTTTTATTCCTAACTGGCAAGGCTTCCTGAATTAGGAAGACTGGAACTGAGATTTTTACTGGAATCACAGAGCCAAACTACCAAAGTACTGAACATAGGAGAGCCCGTAGAGATCACTTGATCCCATCCATGTGATACTGAAAGACATGGACTGAGATTTGAATCAGAAACTTTCAAAAGTATTCTGGCAATATAAGACCAGGAATTACCTCTTAAATGGACTTTATCTTGTTAGCTCAAGAGGTGGATCTTTTATAAATGCTGTCTTTCATAAAAACCAAACATCTGAATGTAAGAATCACCAATGTTTCCATCAGATTCTCTCTCTGTAGAAAAATGAAAGCTAAGGAAGACAGCCTCCTGCATTCCTGAAGGATTACATGTGATCTTGCTAATTCAAGAAAGCTGAAGACTGGCTGCTGAATGTCTAAAAAGGGCAGAACAGATTTTTGTCAGAGGCAACACTTCCTATTCTTTATATGGTCATTTATATTTATTTTGTACTGATATTTCATCCTGTCGTACGTTCTTCGTTAATGGAAGTCTTGACTCGGGTTTTGTCACCACAACCTTTTTAGAAGTGTTCAGTGGCCACAAGGGCACTCTTAAGCAGGAGGTAAGAAGCTTTGGAAAAAGGAAAGAAAGTGAATCTTTTCAATATGCTAGCCACAGTATGTCTGCAATAGCCTCAGTTTTCAGTTCCTATACTGTTTGCCATCCTAGCAACTGGAAAAATATTTTTTACTCGCAAAGTGAGTATGTTTGTGCGGGAAGACAACTGGGATCCAGTGATGCAGAGCCAAAAATGCCATCTTACAGAGCAAAAATTTAGAGCAAAGTCACAGTTTAATGTAAAAGTATGAATGGGACTGTATTTTACAGAATTGGAGGCATCTCTTAAAGCACAGGAACTCTGGACTATGTTCTTTTTTTAAAGGCCACCTGAAATAAGTGATGTCTATTTAGTTCCTCTTGTCATACATTCACTATACTCCTGTGCCTGCTGCAATAGGAATAAGGACTGAGAAAGTATAGGTAGAACACTACTGTGGCCTTAGCCCACAGCTTCATCAGCCTATGGGAGGGATTAGGTGGCCCAACTACCTGCAATAACATGGGATGCGACTTAGTAACAAAGTCAATCTCTTCAACATTGTGTTCTTTAAATACCATAATAAAGAAACTGGGACTAATATAATGACTAATTCCTTCATTTCAGCACACACACAAAAGTAGTCTCTCCACATGCGTAGTGTCCACAAATTCCTTCTTCAGATTTTATTTTCTGTGAGTAAACTGCACATAGAGTTGGGCAAATGGTTAATTATGCATGCAGTTAAAATTATGCAAAACAGTTTTTATCTGAAGAAGTTGGGAAAAAAATAAAATATAAACTTTGAAAAGAAGAAATCTTATTACCTTATTAAATGTGTCAAACAGTAATTCTAAATTATGTTATATATCAAAATTAACACTATATTAAACAGAGCATAAAAGAAATAGACTATAAGCCAATTTTGTGAAAACATGAATGATGTTAAGAAGCGTATGTGCAACTTTGGACTGTGATTTTTCTGTAAACGTAGTCCCTTGTAGATTGTATAGTTAACATCTGGAAATTTTTCTATGTTAGTTTCACGTGTAACTATATTAATAAAAATTCTGACCCATCATTTACCATCAAATGAGTGATGATGAAGTAGGTTAGAATTAGGTTAAAGTGTAGAGTTATCCTTGTGGCACACTTCCAATACTCCAATAATGTTCATTCCTTGCATCCTGGATGTGATGTTGACTCAGCTCCATGGTACTGTCTGGACCTGAGAGACACAGCAAAACACAAAGTGATTCTTCTACTTCTTCAGTTAGAAATCTGGAGCTGGATATAGTTTCTCAGACTCACCGAAAACATGCTAGGCAACTCCCATGACTAACTAGGTTATCACAAATAGCTTCATCCAAGTATGGAAAATTAGTTGATCCTTTTTTTACCTCAGAGACCAAATGGATGGTTGTACAAAACACTATAATGTGCCAGATGAGACAGCCTGTTATTTGCTGTGACCCTGGGCAAAATGAAACTAAAAATACAGTAGAAAAAGGAAAAAATCCACATTTTTTTCTTTTACCTTTTGTTTGCTTTGTGCTCCTTATCTAATTATTTTCCTATTTTCAGCATTCTTATGAGAGATATAAGACAAGCTTACCTTTACGTTTTTTCTCACTTTACATCTGCTATTTCAACTTCAAACAAATGTAGCTGCATGGGTAGGAAGAAAATTTTATTAATTGTCTTTGAGACGCTTTCAACAGAAAAAGCAATTATTTCTCAGCATTTATATAAACAAAAAAAAGATTAGTTAGGTGGCAGTGTAGTGCATTTATGAGTTTATCTGTAAAGATAACATCAAATGTTTGTGTCATGGTTAGTTTTGGGATCTGCAAGACCAAGTCATCAGAGTCAAAGTTCAGATGAAGAAATGCACGTCAGCTGATATCTTGCCAAAATGCACAGCATTTGGAACAAGGATTTTAGTTTGGACAGAACACTTCTCAGTTTATCAGTCTTGATAAATTATTTTTGCACATACTAATAACAAACCGTATTGGTTTATTTTTACGCAAATGGAATCAAGTTGGAAGAGCAAACAAACACAAAGCTTTTATAGGGAGAGGGGAAAAATATGACTTGCCACTTATACTGTGAATGTAATTTTCACTCACAGCAGTGACTCACATTCAACTGCTTTTTTTAAAAAGATAGAAAGAATGGAATGGTACCTCTATGATTTAAACAATATGACACAGGTCACTTTCTGAGTCCAACAGAGAGCTTGCTATGGCCTGTGCCTTGAACATTTCTCCTGAGATGTTAGTGTCACTTTTCACTTTGAGATGTTCTCAGGTCCCTGACTAGCTCACAAACATTTAGGAAAAAGGGAGTGACCAAGAGAATCTATATCTCATTGCATAAATAAATAGAAATCAAAGGAGCACGTAAGATCAACTGTCAGCTTTCCTGTATTTTATAGGCTGTCAAATTATTATCAGTCTGAAAATGATCACTTGTTCAAACTTTTCTGTAGTACAGTCTTTAATATGTGGGGCATGGGAGTGAAGCAGAAGAGATCAAAACACCTATTGCCATCTTGCCCTGTACTGGGTTTGCCTGGCAAGGGTTTGGTAGCAGGGGGCTAAAGGGGTGGCTTCTGTGAGAAGCTGCTAGAAGCTTCCCCTACATCTGATAGAGCCAATGCTCCAAGACAGACCTGCCGCTGGCCAAGGCTGAGCCCATCAGTGGCAGAGGTAGCAACTCTGTCATAACATATTTAAGAAGGGAAAAAAAATACAAAAAACCAAACAGCAACCAGGAGAGAGGAGTGAGAGAAATAACTCTGCCGACACCAAGGTCAGTGAAGAAGGAGGGGCAGGGGGTGGTCCAAGCACCACAGCAGAGATTCCCCTGCAGCCCACGGTAAAGACCATGATGAGGCAAGCTGTCCCCCTGCAGCTCATGGAGGTTAATGGTGGAGCAGATATCCCCCTTCATCACCCCACGCTGGAGCAAGTGGATGCTTGAAGGAGGCTGTGGCCCCATGGGAAGCCTGCACTGGAGCAGGCTCCTGGCAGAACTTGGGAGAGTAGCCCATGCTGGAGCAGGTTTCTTGGCAGGCCTTGTGACCCCATGGGGGACCCACACTGGAGAAGTTTGTAAAGAACTGCAGCCTGTGGGAAGGATTCACGTTGGAGAGTTCATGGAGAACTGTCTCCTGTGGGAGGGACCTCATGCTGGAGCAGGTAAAGAGTGTGAGGACTCCTCCCCGTGAGGAGGAAGGAGCAGCAGTGACAATGTCTGATGAACTGACTGCAATCCACGTTCACTGTCCCCCCACACTGCTGAGGGGGAAGGAGGTAGAGAAATCGGGAGCCAAGTTGAGCCCGGGAAGAAGGGAGGGGTGGGGGGAAGGTGTTATAAGATTTGGTTTCTATTTGTCATTGCCCTACTCTGACTCCTAATTGGAAATAAATTGGTGAACAATGTCTCCCTGTCCGTATCTCAACCTATGAGCCTTTTGTTATATTTTCTCTCCCCTGTCCAGCTGAGGAGGGGAGTGATAGAGTGGCTTGGGGGGCATCTTTATGCTTGCAGTATTTAAGTCTTCTGTGCAGGGGATACACTTAAGCATCTTCAACAACTTGGTGCTGAATGTGAGTTACTGTATGAATAATAGAATGTAATACTTAACTATTTTCCATGGAAATCCCTCCTGAGCTTGTAATTTGCATCCTTGGTGCTGCTTTTCATCTCCAGACTTAATGCAGCTGATGTCCTATATACCAAAGGAGAACACTTCCCTATCTCACTCCATTAGAATAGAATAGAATAGAATAGAATAGAATAGAATAGAATAGAATAGAATAGAACAGAACAGAATATTTCAGTCCAACTGCCTGACCAGTTCAGGGCTGACCAAAAGTTAAAGCATATTATTAAGGGCATTGTCCAAATGCCTCAAACACTGACAGGCTTGGGGTATCCTTGGGGTACCCTACCCCAACCTTGGGGTAGGTTGTTTGTTTGTGGTGGTTTGTGGTGGGTTTTTTTTTTGGTATGTGTATGGTTGGACTCGATGATCTCAAAGGTCCTTTTCAACCATGAAGATTCCATGATTCTAAGAGTTCAAATAAGAGTATAAATAAATAGCTCAGCAATATTTTGTGCTTTTGAAGGCTTGCAAAATGGTGATCAGGGTTGAGGTTCATCTCACTAAACACAAGCCATCTAAAAGCTAGGGCATGCAGCCTTAGCTGGTTGCTAGTTCTTCCTGTTGTGAAGGGAGAGACAGCCACGTCCACCAGATGGCTTAGCCTGCAGGCTCTTCGCATCTGTCTCAAGACAGGGTACGTTTCCATTTGAAGATGGCTGTGTCTATCCATTGATCAGGAATGCTGAGCATTTTAGTCACATTTAGAATAACATCAGTTTAACTCCTTTGTAAGAAATAAGGGTTTAGGCAAGTCCTTGGCCCCATCATTTGCTCCACTCAGTACCACTGTTCTCTACTGTGAGCTCCTTGACTGACTATAATCCTTTGTATGTGCTCATAAAGATTTCTAAACATCCAAATGGTTATACACCGAGAGGTACTTGCCATTTTTATGATGGATTTGGGGAAGAAATATCTTTGCCCCATTGTTTGCCTTTGTTGTTGTTCATGGGGGATTGATTGTTTAGAAGTTGTAGGTTTTAAGTGTGATCCTCTTTATAAGGAAGAGCTTTTCCTTCCTGGTTTCCACATGGTCCTATCCAGCCTCAGGGGAATTTATTCTCCCAGCACCACAGTAGGAGATAGGAATTGAGAAAAGGACCTGAGACTCCAAGTTTTCCATAGTTTAAAGAAATATTGGTTAAGCCAGGAACTAAACCCTCTCCTTTTAATTTTCATGTCATGCCCTTTGTACTAGCCTCTTGTTCATTCGTCCACAAATGAAAAAGCAGGTAATTTCTCTGGCTTTCACTCACTCTCTTGCTCTCTCATTCTCTCACTGTCTCACTCCTATTTAAGTCCAAAGAGAAGTACATTTTTTATTTAGGAACTGGGGTCACCATGGATCACTAAAGCCAAAAATACTTTTGTTCATGAATTCAGTGTGAGGAAGATCACTCTCTAAAACTACTGTTTTTAGCAGTAAGCAGAAAAATTTCATGATGTGTGTGTTGGCATTGGGAAAGTTACCGAAATAGGTTTTCAGATTCTTCACCTGAAATATGATATGAAGAATCCAGCTTTCATGCAGTCATGCACCATTAGCTAAGTTTAACAAATGCTTTAAACTCTCAGACTGAAGCAATAATTTTGATTATGATTATAGTGATATAAACCAGGCCTGAAATATAACAACAGGATTCCCTGGAGAGCAGAATGAGAGTTAGAAATGAAAACCCATGTTCAGTGAGGTGTTCCAGTACAAGTGTGGAGGGCCTTTTGTGAAAGAGATTCAACACGTGTCACTTTTCACATGTGCTTGGACAGGGTTGTGGGTACCAGGGAGGCATCTGGAAGAAGAAGAATCCAGACATTTGTTTTAGGATAGCCTGTGTGAGAAGCTGGCAATGTTAATGCATAAATGGGAGCAGTTGGTAATTCTCTGTTGAAACACCATGTACCCTAAATACTGCTGGCTCTTGTTCAATGGTGCAGATGATTTCTTTTCTGAATATCACTAAAAGTATTCTACTTGCATTAAATCATGTACAGTTTTCCTTTAAGGCAGTAAAAAGCATCTTTGACTTATGGCTGTATTTAAACTAGACAGACAAATGCAGCCAACTAAATCAAACACACACAACTGTTTTGACAAATTACTTGCAAATTATGGTTTTAATTTGTGCTAATGGATGTGAATGTGAGCCCCTGATCCCACTAAGTAGATAAGGTAAAGTGCAGGTTGATTTGTCAATGTAATCTGACAAACAATATCCATACAGTTAATTCTGGCATGTAGTTCTCATTGATTGACTCTTATGAATAGTGTGGTGGGTTTTTAGAGTGATCACAAAGAAACATGAATTAATCAAACCAGTTCAGTTTGTAACCTGAACTAGTCTTGACTCATCAGATGGAAAAACTGAGTAAAAGCGAAGGCGACTTCAGTTTTCTTTCAAAATAAATCTAACTTGGAAAAAATGGTAGGAAGACGTATAATTCAGTTTTCAGTTTCAAGGCAATTTTGTCTGGCCTGACTGAAAAAAGAAAGTTTCTGGAAAAGTCACATGACTTCCTAGGTTTACTAATTTAAACCCCCAAATATTTGGAATCAACTTGAGAAATGTTTTCAAGGGAAAATTTAATGGCAGTTTGTGTTCCCCCTCTTCCTGGGCTAGACAAACTATGTTATCACTGAATTAAAAGCAGCCAAGTTTCACATTTCTGCAGTGTTCAGTCCTATTTTTTTCAGTTCAGCATTACTTGCAGGCCATCCTGCAAGTAACATCCTGATTTGATACCACTGTTGCAGTAATTGACACCTTTAATGAGGCTGATTATGGCTTGAATTTCCATTTATCACTGGAGTCTCAGTTGCTTAAGCAGCACCAGAACACACACATACTAGTTTAGAGGACAAGGATCACAGATCTTTGACAGAAGGCTTTTGTTCGCGTAATTTCCCCAAAATATCATTTGTGTACCCTTTTCCACCTGAACTCCATGACAGAATGATGGGATCTTCTGTCAGATCTAAGAAGATAAACCACCCTATTTATGTCCCCAGTGAAGCCACATGAACGTTAACAGGATGGTGAGACTAGATCAGGAGCAACAGACAAAGTATGGAAAGGTGAAGGCGGAGGACAGTAAGGGCAGACAGCAAGGGGAGGCACAGAGGGAAAGATGAAATAAAGGCGATACTGAATCCAGCATTGAGTCATATAATCCTAAAAAGAATAATTATTCATGAGGGAGAGCTTGCCAAATGGAAACTGGAGACTACAACAATAGAGGTTACTTGACCAGGGCCAAATGGAGGTGAGTAGCATCCTTACTGAGCGAATATTGACTGAAGCAAGATAGTAAGTGTGATTTGTAATACTGCCGGTACGCTCATGCCTTCTCAGATGTACTAGAGGTCCTAGAATTCCCTGTGTATTTCACCCAGTCAAAATCTTGCAGTTTATCTAAACTGGCAAAGAAGTGCAACTCTTCTTATTAGTTTGCTAGTGTCTGCAAATATCAGCTTCATGTTTGTTACAATCTTCAAGACTATCACATCCCTTTTTATTTTCCCTTTTCCAGTTGAGTTTTGGCAAGAGTAAACATGCAATTTTAGTAATCCAAAAAGAAAGTGGTTCAAAGCAGGGAGAATTATATTACACCTGGTGAGAAAGAAACCTAATCTTTAATTTTCACCAGCTCGCCAAAGTTCATGGTACAGAATTGGATTCAGATGGTAGAATCTACTTGCGGCATGTACAAAAGTGCTGTTCGAGAGAAATCTGAAAGGTGATAACAGGGTACATTGTTAGTGAGAAATGGTCAGGTGGAAATGTGTATGTATAGTCAAACATTTGTCTTCAGTTAATACAGAACTGGTGGCAATTACGTGAGACTAAAGTCTGAGTTACACTCTTGTTAACTAAATGTAAAACTATTTTTTCCTCACAGAAAAATCATAATTCTCAGGGTAAGATTCATTGGCAATTCAATGCATTCAAATGTCAGCATGTGCAAATAAAATTCAAATAGGCAAGACATCAAAAAGCAAAAATATAATTGTATTAATCCTCTGTAAAATACGGACACTTCATTTTCATATTTTCATTAGAATATTCTTGAAAGATCATGAAATGAGATACTCATGATCTCTTAATCACACAACACCCCTAACCATATAAAACTTCAATTTCCTAAATATTTTTCTAGAACCTGAAAGTCAGTACAGTTTATGCAGCTTTCTCTTTCCTGTAAATTAAACAATATGCATGGAATGTGTATGTTGAGACAGAATAGTTGGAAGTGGTGGATCTAATGGATCTCCACAGTACCTCCACTCTACGCAAGAGTCATAGCTACAATGATTAATTTGAAAATAAAATACTGGAAAGCTAAGAAATTTAAAATAGATTTATTTTAATGTCATTAGTCATGTTATTCATAGTATTTTTAACAAGAACAGCAGGTTATTATACTTGTATTCATTATGAAAATTAAATTTAAAATATTTCTTTTCTTTGACTGCATCACATAAGCAGAGCAAAAGTCATGAAACTTTCACCAGGACTGGAAAATGAGTAAGACTGAAGAATAAATATTTAGATTATAATTATCTAATAAATGTGTCCAATCTGTCAGCTATGTACTATTTGTATAGTGTCATGGACGGTGAGGTAAATAACATTCTATGCCTTTAAAATAGGTGGGGGAGTTAAATGCTTAGCTGAACTTCTGAGATTAGCACATGCTTTAAAAAGAGTCTTAATCGGATCCTGTTTGCTTTCCTTTTTCCTCTGTGGGTCCCCATTCCTGCCATCAGTCTAGCACAAGACAGGCAATGGTGGCATGTCTTATATTCAGACTGACACCAGAAGCAATCAGCCTATGGAATTGAGTACTGGAAACACTGCAGAGAATGAGACTGGTGAATAAAGTTAATGAAATTCCTCCTTGCACGGCCTTGAGTCACAAAGAAAAGATATTGGAGGAAGCCCATAGAAAACAAATTCTAGACAGGTTACTTGAGACTTTCGATGTCAGGAAGTGGGAAAAATAACTCCACAGAAAGACACTCTCAGATGGAACTTCTGAGGAACAGGTAACTTCTATGCAGTTTGTAAGAGAACACCTCGTTCCTTGACAGGGTTGGCAAGCCAAGGGAATGGTTCTTCATATGATTAAGCTCAAAATAGCTACAAGAAAAATGAACAAACACTGGCAATTTGACTTTGGGAAAACTGTTAGCTAGGGTGTATGTGACATCTGAAGAGTGATGAATGTTGTGCTAGGCATGTGATAAAACAAAGAAGTGTGATCAAAAATTAGGTTGATGTTCATTGGGAGTTTGGACTCAACAGCAGAAGAACAAACATACATAGCTTCAGAAGGGAGGTATTTAGCAAAAGCTGCATTTATTGGAAAGGTAACGTGCCTGGGAGAGGAGAGAATAAGTGCAGAGCAGACAAGTACAGTGCAACTGCGAAACAGCTGCTGGGAGAGCAAATTGGTATATTCTTTTCTACTGTAATATGGAATAAGAAGGAGAGAAATGTGTCCACTTTATTTTAATAACTTTAGAAATGTTCATAAAAGTCAAAACTGTCATTAAGATATAAGAATATAAAAAAAACAACAGAGGAAGCAAGTTGTTCATGTGATAACTTTAGCAGTACTTGTGGTAATGACACAGTGTTCAAACTTTCACACATTGCAATAACAAATGGCAAATTAAAGGACATTTGCTATTGCACAGAAGCAACAGAAATAAACATAACAGCAGTCTAGAGATAAAAATTCTTGAAGTCATTCATCTGGGTAAAAATCTCTCATGAGTATCATAGAAAAAAGGACAAGTCACAGTAAGGGAAAATAAATATATTTTATGAAGATATTTGATGTCGTTTAAGGTACTGAGGGTAGGATTTATCTTATTGCAGTATTATTTTAGTTTATTCCTAGAGCCAAGTGTCTTTACAACTAAACAGAAAAAAATCCAGTCAATTCTATGCCATAATTTGTTCAATTTATTTTAGAAGTCTATTTTACAGTCAGATGCATCACTTAGTAGATGCACTTATTTTTCTCCACTACGTAGAATGGTAGTCTATAAAATCAGTTTGAATGTAGTCACCTAAACTGTAGACATCTAAACCTGACTGCCACAAATCTTGATGGACTGTCTACCCGATCATTTCAAAAAATCCTGTTCTCTGCAACTCTGGTGCAGAGAAGCGGACGCATTAAGTACCTTCAACAAGGCCGTGCTGCGTGGGGAGGGAATGCTGAAAAGTTAGAAGAGCATTTGGATTAGGGAATGCTGAAAAATTGGAAGAGCACTTGGATTACCCTTCTGTGCACAACGGAAATCCAAACATTGGTATTATGTGGTTATGCAGAGGCATACAAGTAGGAACGCTGCAACTTCCCCACAGCGCTATCCTCACTTAGACTGTCTGTAGCAAAAGTATTGTATATATAAGGTTTCACAGCCTTTGGAGGCGCAGTCAGCACTACAGACTTCTTTTTTTCCCTCATCGCCCTCTTCTCTCAGTTGCTGCCTTCTTCTCATCCTTAGATTAGCACTGATGTGTCTTTGGCCCTTTCATCCCACAAATGCATCCTCACTTTTCTATCTCTGGAAGCCATGATTAATCTTAAGGTGTAGCAAGTAGGTAGATGCAGTGGGCAAAATCCTCTTTACATAGCAGTTTTCTTATAGGAACTTTTACTTTCTTGATGGGAGAACAGGCGATGTTTCCAGCTGGACAGGTTAAAAAATAAAATGAAAGAGGAAGGTATCTGCCAGAGTCCATGTACACAGTAAAGCAGAATATCACAAAGAAAACATTTCCAAACACCTCATATTTTGTCTTCTAGGGGAACATTTTGGCCCATCATGTTAGAGTAATGCAAACCCACTGTGTTCCATTTGAAAATTAAAAAATATCTTGAAATGAAGGCTGAGAATCTGGGTTATAAGCAGTCGTAGAAATAACATATTGAAGATAATTCTAAATCTAAATACTCACGCATAAACACATGTTCAAGGTGGAAAAATGTTTTGGAGCACTTTTTCCACCTTCCAAGGACAGTATAAATTTGTCTTTTACACTGCATTCTACCTTTTTGGAAATTATTATTTTAAATGATTTGTCCAAGATGTAAGTGTTTTGTTTTTTTTTCCCAGCTATGACTCTCATTTTCTTTAATTTGTATTATTGCAGCTTTTTTTATTGGATCTCTCCTGTAACCGGCCTCGGACTCGGTTTACCCAGGGCCTGGCTCTTGGATCCTCCCATCCCTCGTTGCCTCACACACAGACATACTCAAGCAAATGGGTGGGTCTCTCAACCAACCCACCTAAACACAAGACCTCCTCAGTCGTTGGCTTGGACCTCTTTGTCCCTCCAGTAGCCAACTCTCAGGTCCTCTGGTCTCTCCGGTATCCAGCACAGGCTTATGGTTGCTTCAGTAGCTGTCTCCCAAATCTCATGTATGCCTGCAGAATAAAGAGTCCTTCTACCCAGGAAAGTAGAAATGGAGCTTGACAGGGCAGGCTGCAGTGATCAGGCACATGTCTGTACAAGCACATGGCCAGGCAAGTGTCCTGACCAGCACCTATTTACATGTGACTGTCCCCTTTTAGCCCCTCATCTATTTTCCCATGCTTGTTCCTCCAAAAACCACCGTGAACTCTCCTTTTCCCAACCCTTGATTTTTCTCCCAGATATCCCATAATAAGGCTTGTACAGTCCCAAGATTCTCTTCTGCACCCACAATAAGTCCCATATGTGGGTATATGGGGCAGTGAGGTGACCCAGAGTGCCTCCTGACTCATCATGATGGATTTCACTCTAGACCACAGATTTCCTGGGGCATTCCTGGGAAGGACTGGGTCAGCGGCTCATGTCTCTGATGGGGTTATTGGTGATCCCCTGCCCAACATTGTACCTCTGTGCCTTGTATCTGAGTGGAGATGAACCTTTTATCACATAACCGACACAGAATTCTGGACTCTATTAGTAGTAATCAATTTTAGTATAGATAAAAGAAGTTTGTAAAGTGTGAGAACTAAGATTTCACTTACTGTACTGAAAATGGACTTCAAAATAGAAGTTTCACTATAATGTAAATTACTTTAGTGTTGAATATAGTATCATGCTGTGCCAAGATTTATGAACCTATAAATATAAAAAGAGAGCATGAAGTCTCTGAAGTTTAATTTAACTAAAATTGTCATCTCATGTCCTCTGTTGTCTTAGAAAAAGATATTTAATGAGAGCTTTTATAAGACATGAAAGAGAAAACTAGGGATATGGAACATAAAGAGCGAAGATGGAGACTGCTTGATATTGGTTTCTATAATTAGTTTGACAGCACTGTTTAATCTAATATCTGTTACAAATGTTTAAAGCTACGATACTTGGAAAAAATTGAGAGCCACTTAATTTTTCACCCAGTCACCTGTACAGCTCACTTAAAAGGGGATCTTCAGGACACAGACTGAAAGCACATCAAGGGGGAAAGGATATACTTCTACCCCAGCAAGGAATAAACTGAAGCAATTCTAATTCTGTTGAGTTGATTGAGTTCTATCCAGCATGCACCAGTTAAATTTAGTAGACTACAATCTGGGATCTGTAAATCAGCCAAAGCCCATTTTATCCATAATGATAAATAAAGACTTGGTTGCTTTTATTCATTAAAAGCTTTTGTGTACTTTCCTAAGTCCGTACATTTTTTTGTAATTATTCATTGCCCTGAGAAGAACACAGCTCCTCTACAGAATTGTGGCCAGGTTTGAACTGTATTACATTTTCAATTAGTAGTCTTTTACTGTCTGCTTTTATTAAGTCTGTAGAAGAGGAATAGTGCAAAACACAGGTTTGTTCACTTCCTTTTTCAACTACAGCAACTGTATTACCTTGTCTATGACTATCTAATGAATTTTTTACAATCTGGACTTTCAGGGTTATTAATAGAAAATACTGCATAAAAATGCAGTTACCTGTTATCATTAATAAACAAGCATGGGGTCAGAAAAAAACACTGGTAACATACTAAACCGTAGAGATTTAGATTTAATCAAAACCCTCATAAAAGATTCAGCTAAAGCTTAAAAGCATTTATTTAAAGAAATAGAGACAGAGCCACACAGCTGGGTTTGTAATATAATTTGTTTGTAATTTATGTCATTTCAGGACAGAAAAAAATCAAAGACGTTAATCAAATAATGAAAATGTAACCAGGTCATATGTGATGTAAGTAGAATTAAGGGAACTGGAAAACGGTGGACTATCATGACAGGAAATAAAAAACATTAATACTTTACCACACATGTCATATGGAAGCCAATAATAGAAAACAGCTCTCCTCATGCTGTGTGAGAAAGAAGACCAAAAAAGATTGACTATCTAATTACAATCACTGTTTATAAAAGGTATAAGTAGGAGAAAACTCAAATTAGTCTTTACTGACAGTATGGAAAAGTTTTATCTCAGGGTTTTAAAAGTACTATTTTTTATGCCTTCACAGACTATTTGGTGAGCTGAGGCATTTTCAAGAAATCTTGGTGTCCGAAAGATCCTGATTTGACAAAACAAGTGTTCCTGAGAAAAGTGAGTGTCACCAAATTTCTCAATTAAAAACAAAAAAAGTTTTAAAGATATCAATATTTTGATTAAACTTTTGATAAATAATGTATTCTGTTTTCCTCATTTGAAGTGGCATTTTCTTCTGAAAGTGAGGTAATCCATTACTATAGTTACAGATTAAATAAACTAAATAGTATGTAAAACTTTTGATTGCCCAAGTTGTTTTGAAAAGATTACTTTTATTGTGAAGGTTGGTCAAGATTTTTACATTTCATCGTGAACGAAGTTCTATTGACAGCAAATAAGCATCTACTATTCTTGACATGAAAATATTGGACTATAATTTCACATTTAAAAGATGCCTATTATTTATATTTCAGACTTAATTTCTTAATTTTCGGACATGCATTTCCATTTTTAATTCGTTCTCTAAGAAGGGAAGTTATATATTTCAAAACTTCATTAATCCACCTAATCATCTTGAAGAAAGAAATGGGCTTTGTAGTGCAGCCCCAGGGGATGTATATTGCAGTGCAGTGGGCCTTTTGCTGAGAAAACGAACCATCAGGCTAAATATTTAATTCTGTTGACATTTAGCTTGACATCTGCAGCTGGAACAAACTGTCAGAGGGACTCATGAAAAGAAAGATGGTGTCACTAATAGCCAGGTAGGTTACAAGAGATACGAACATGATCTCTGAACATCGCCATGGGAGACCAAATCTTGTCTGAGTACCAGTGGTAACGTAATTCCTTAGTTTGCCACCCCAGATAGATTAACACATGGAGCTGGGAGAGAATCTTGTGGCATTCATTTTGCACAGAAACGCTCACACAGCTTTATAAATCTAAGCCTATAGCTCAAGCCACACATGTGAAGGTTGGGAAGGCCTGGTGACTATTCAGTGTGAATGGCCTTCACGAATAGCCTCATGCAGGGCTTTAGAAAGCCTGGGCCTGAGTGTGAAAGAAAAATGTGAGTATGCCTGCTTTGCTGTACAGGAAAAAAGCACATTCAGCAGCAATGTCACCCCTTTTTCCAATTGTAGGGGAAGAATAAGACAGAGAACTAAGAACATACCTGAAATGCAAATATTTGTATATTAAATCTGGACTACGAAATTATTAGTAGGACAAGAGAGTACTCTATTTTTTACCAGTACCTTCTCTACTAGCTTTGCTTACACCTTGTCCAGACAGAACCTTGAACACTGTTCCCTTAATCCTTATCTTTCAAAATTAGTATGAAACCTCAAGCATCCTTCTGTATGGGCTAGGCTAAAAGACCAGCCATCGGTTGGGTACCTTTCGCACATTTGTAGCTCTACAGCCGGAATCATCTTCCTGTCTTTGTGCCGTTTCATCCGTGCTGAGTGTCAAGGATGACACATACAAATGCTTCAGGACCTCACACAAGATCACATTCTTGTGGTCCTTAGTACCATGGTGGAGAATGTCTGGGGCTGCCTTTTTAAATGATCCAAAGTCTATTCTTTAACTGAGTTTGGAAGGTATTATGGGTATTTCAGATAACAAAGTCTGTGATTTTATATGGTTCATCAAGCTCATTGTATTTATGTCCTAGTCATTCTTTCCACTTTGTATCATATAGAGAAAGGAATGCTATAATACTGCACAGAAACCTGGAAAAAAACTGATTATTTTTCAGATATTTCTGTTTGTCTGGGTTTAGAATTATGAATTTCACATTCTAGGTTAAACTTAAGAAATCCTTATCTTGAGTTTTTTAGTATGGGATTTAACTCACCTACTCTGAAATAGCCAAAAGGTAATGATTTCCAGCCACGTTATTCTAAACTCCCTTTGTAGCCAATGTTTAATTAATTCGTGTCATACGAAGGTGAAATGAATAGCCCTCTGAAATATTTTATCTCTTGACTAGAAAGACAGCTAGATAAGCACTTTAGGGTTAGACAAATAATTTCTAGATGCCAGCATCAATAGGAATGTAACCCTCTTTAAGTCGCTTTAGGATCTATAAAAGCTAGTCTCATACTTCTCCAAATCAGTAGATTTTTTTAAAGAGGTACTGGGCATAGATGCATTTGTTAAAGCCATTGCTTTTCGTGATGCAGCTAACAAAGATGAGCGATGTGGTTACCATGCATGTCTCTGGATTTAGCTGGAAATTTCATCCTGGCACTGAGAAACTTGCTCCACCCAAGGTCTACTTGAAACTTCTCTGAAACCTTACAATTTTTTTTGCATTAGTATTTTATGAAGAACAAGTCCTGACCACATCTGTTTTAGAGTGTCCAAGTAACTTTCGTAGACTCCTGAAGTGCTTCAGAGATGCATTTAGACAATTGCACTTAGATTCTGGTCTAGGCAGATTTCAGTCTCCTATTCCTTAAAACCCAGCTCAGTCACCTCCATTGACGTATTGCCAGAGGTCATAGTATACGACAGCCAGTCAATCTGCCAATCAGTCTGTGCTTTTTGTGGTGGGTTAATCTTGACTGGATGCCAGGATCAGATGATTGGTAAATCAATAGAAAAGCAGACAGTTCTGTGCAAAATTAATCTGGTGTAATGACCTGGTTTCATCTGGAATTGAGCAGAGACTCATTACAAGTTCCATGGAAGTGCAATTGGCACTGAACGCCATGACAAGCTGAGCTAAGGATATCAAAAAGCTAAAGGTACACCCACAACTAATTTTCAGCTTTTTGCCCACCTCATAGACATTACTCTAACCTGTAGATAGAAAACTAAGAAAATGAGCTGAAAAGCATTTTATCTCAGTGCGTCAAGATTTGGGATAGGTGGTATACAACACAGCTATTCAGGTCTTAACATGAGTTTTATATATTTTCCTGACAGCAATCTCGTTTATATTACAGGTGAATTGAAAAGAACTGGTGCATTTTAAACTCTGCTCTGATCTACCTGTACATTACGTTAATTATTCTTTTGTTTTATTTCACATATTAGTATCACCCGAAATCCATGGTTTTCCTCTTCACGTGCATGGGAAAGGCCACAGGGAAATTCCAATTTTTTTGTGTTAGTGGAATTACATCTACCCTCACTTTGAGTAAAATTCTGCAGGTCATGCTGGAGTAAATCATTGACCTCCCAAAAATATGATTTATTTTCCATAACAGTTTGACATTTGCAAGTTTCTCTTTGGCCGTTCCTTTCACTTTAAGGAAGAGACAGTGAAGAGAGTGTTTAAAATGAAAAGCAGTAGCTAACTGCTGTGAGAGGAGACTAAAAGACAGAGACTTGCCTTGCTATGCTACTTGACTTGTAACAACATGCAAATTGCAAGACTTGCTTTTGTCAGTTTAGTAGTATCTAAAATCATGGGCTCCTCCGCTCCCTTAAGCCTTCTCTGCTTCATCTTTCCAAGGAAGGGTGGGACAGAGGTGAGGACAATTAGATACAATTTTTCTTCCCACTGCGTCAAATCACACGAAAACTGATTTTTCAATCCTTTCTCTTCTTTCCTTCTGAAAATTCTGTGAGAAGAGAAACAGTTTGTAGCACACCCGGAAAGTTAGTACATCTGTTGAAAGCGTTTCAGAAACATATACCAAAACAGAGACTATCTCATAAAGAACGTCCATCCAGCAGCTCCGCCATATAAAATGAAGGTCTCTTAGCTCCTGCATGTCCAGTAAATCTATAAACCAGTTATCTTTAAGCATTCAGGCATAAACTATGTGGTGTGTTCTTGTGCAAAACAGCCCCTTAACACTCCTCCCTCCACCCCACCAATAATCAGAATCCTACAGTGGGCTGTTGGTAGGTACAGCTTCACCCGCATTAACTTCGGTTCCCAAATATGAACATCTAAGTATACTCTCTTTCAGAAGAACTGATATAAAACCAAAACTAATGGACCTTGTTCTCTGCCTAAAGATAATTTTCCTCCATCAATGGGTAAGATGAGGTAGAGATACAGGCCAGTGAAGGTACATCCAACCTGTCTTTCTGTTCTTGCAAACACATTGGGCAGGAGGAAAGAGAGGAGAGAAACTTACACTTAGTGTCTTCCACACAGACCAGCCATTTCTCAGTACTGAACTCCAAAACATTCGTGAAGACAGGAGTTGTTTCAAAATAGTGCTCTGAACCTTGTTTAGCATCTGTAGGTTAATCTCTAAATCCATGTGTTTCAAAATAGGAATTGTAAAATAGTACTCTTAATCACCAGGAAACCTGTAACTGATGTAAATATGGCAATTTCAGCTCTAAACCTGTCTCTAAATTAGAAAACGGCCAGCTCTGGTGAAGAACTCCAGTATTACCTTAGCACACTGTATTGCAACCACCCTTTACAAGAGTTTTAGCAGGAAAGGGAGATACAGCTGAGGAAGATGCCTGTGTAAACAGATTGTTATTTTCTTTTTTTAAGTAAGAAATGAAATATTGCTTTTTTCTTCTATTATTCTATTGCTGGAACACTCCTCTTCCATGGGGAGCTAGCAATCATTCTCCACCTGAAACAGCAAAAATTCTTTGAATTTTTACCTAGAATATTTCATGAAGAAAACAACATTAAGTGATCATCTATGCTAATCTCTTCAAACACTTGCTGAAACTTTGGTAACTGGGAACGTACGATTATGGTTCCCTTGTGTCTTCAATGGAAAATGAATCATTCCATGAATATTGTTGCTTTAATTTTTTCCATCCATAACCTTTCTAATTATGGGAGAGAATAAGGAAGGAAAGGAAGGGAAGAAGCTAGAGAGCCCTCTGGCAAGATGCAAATAATGGCTGACATGTACAAAATTTAAGCATTTCTATTTGAAACTCTTAACAGAAAGTTTGCCATTTTTCAAAACAACTTTGAAAATAAACCTCAAATCTTCGTCTCCTCACAATGAACTGTTAATGAATTTAGGTGGCTGTGGCTTCTCAGATACTCAAGCAAATTGACAATGTTATCCCTCAGTCGGCATTTATGAGCTGCTTCCTGAATGGGAACTCCCCACACTGCCACCAGCTGTCTTAAAATGAAGAGCATTTTGTCACTGAGCTCCAGGAGGAGGGCATGGAGAATATCCCCAGCTCCACTATAGCACAAATCCTCCTCCTTTGCCAGCGCTTTCCTTGTCCTCTGTCAGCCTCCACTAACCTCAAAAATGTCTGTGGCCTTTGGGTTTTTTTTCTGATCCCACCAACAGAACAAAATGCATGTGCACGATAAACATTAGCAAAAATTGTTCTGCAGAAGTTGGAATATCTGCCACAGCTCTTCAGTTACAGACGCGCTTGCAATGCCTGAAGTAGGCTAGAGCCTGCATGCAGAAGTACAGCTGCAACCTCGCAGCACGGCAACTGTGGATTGGCATGGCAGCGAAAGGAATCATGTGCTGATTCACATACATCAAGTTGATATTTCAGTGTCTTGTAAAATCTGTGTCAGGTGGAAGTAGTTAGGAAAAGATACTGGAATTTGTTGTGCATGGCAAGGAGGCATGTTTTATCCTGGCACTAGAAAATTTCCTGCTTCATGTTTGTAGCATAGGTGAATCTTCCTGCTTGACAGAGATTTGTGTCTGGGTGCCAGGCAGTCATATTTTATGTGATGTATAGGCAAACACAAGCTTAGGTGTTTGAATGTATTTCCATGTAGAAATACCTGTGTCACTAATGCAGTAAGTTATTCTGAAAATAGTTAGTAAAAATATCCATAAAACCAACACTGAAATTTATATTTAAACATACCTCCACCGAGAAAATTCCCTTGTTAACTGTATCCAGTTAGTTAGATAACTTTCTGATTAGGCATAGGCACATCTAACAGACTGCAGATGACACTGGTCACCAAAATGGGAAGATTTAATCATCACAGGGAAGAAACAACTTTCTTTACGCCATCTGGCATAGCTAGAGCAAACTGAACAGAAATCAGGGCTGGCATTTTAGAATACTTCTTTTTTTTTAAAGAAAGTATCAACATTTTTGTGGATTGTCTTTTATCCAAAAGAAAACAGAAGGAGAGTTGGCTTGGTGTATAGTTTTCAGCTTCTTGACTGTGGGAGGAGAACAACTAATTTAGGCACTCTAATATCTTAAAGGGTTGTTGATCATCCCTTAGAACTTCATGACAGTAGTCAGTAATAGAGGAATTATCAAAGATTTTCAGGTCCTCTGGTTTGCAAAGTCTTTCTCCAAAGGTGGACATATGTGACCGAAAGATGAACAAAATTGTTTAATGAAAAAAGATAGCTACCATTACAAATCCTGAAAATTTACCGGAGAAACTTTGCTCCCTTCAGGTTTTCTTCCCTGAGGCCCTTTCCTATATCCATTGTTACAAATGACTATACTTCATACTGTATATGGATTCCTGAAAGTAACCGAAAATCTGAAAATCCAGTATTTTCTAAGCAATGATTTCAATTAGAAGATAATAAATACCCATATATGTCGTTAAACATCCTACATCTCTGTACCAGTGGAAAGCTCTATTAAAAGCTTGGAGCTATTTGCAAATTAATTATTTTCTTACCCCAGGCATCTTGTAAGAGCATAACATTAACTTAATGGATTTTTGTTCCTTTCCACAGTTTTGTTTACATTATAATGTTCAGTAAGCATTTCCTTACTGAAAAGCGTGAGTTGAAAATGACGAGGAAAGAGAATATGACAGAAGAGAAGCTGAATAACGGCTTATCCATGGAATAAAAGCAGAAAGAATATAATTAGGATTAGGAGGGCAACAGAATTGAAACCTCTGGGCTTTAATACCCTCACTGCCACTGATCCTGTCACTGATTTGAGAGCCATCAATTATTTCTGATTTACTTCTGCCATGTATAAATATAAGGTGACGATGACCTACCAAACATTAGTGAAAAACTTATTTGAAAACTATTATTGAAAACTATCTGAAAATTATTTGAAAACTATTTTGAGGCCCTCACTTCTGTACTATGCCGTTACATATTTATTTAACAGAGGTTTCAAGCAACAGTCCCAATAGTTAGGGGTGGGTGAGTACACAGGCTAAATTAACAATGGAATTGAATCTTTCTTAAAACTTGAATTGGACCTCTGATGCTTTGGTTAAATTTCTCGAGGTGATTTTTCATTTTTATGTGCTCTAAACTCCCTGGCTCCAGTGGGCCATAAAAACAGATGTGCTGAAATACAAACACTACCGGAAGGTTGCTTTTGTGGTATTTCCAGCCTGAAGGGAAGCCAAAGATGTTAGAAATCCCTTGAGAATGCTTATTTCCAGCCTATTTTTGCAGGCAGATTTGTCTATCATTCATTTATTTTATGACGGTAACCCAGGATGGACAGGAAATAGCAGAACTCAAACACGCTCTGTCTGTTATTGGGTCGCATTCCTACAAGGTGCTGAGCAGAACTGCATGGAGAAAGGTAATTGTGATTCCTGAACAGTTTCCGTATTTTGAAGCTTGGTTGCAGTTTGATTTTTTTTATGGAATCAAATGATATCAACACTCTCAAGTGAGAAGTGAGGGCTCCTCTCCCTGTGCTGTGAGAGTGCATGAGGGATCCTGGAAGTGGAGACTGCTGGCAGAAAATTGAGAGGAATTTTATCTGAATTTGATCTGGTTCCAGTTAGAATTTTATTGGAATCAAATAAACTTTGTGAATCACTGTGTCCTGAATGAACTTGTAAATTCTGCAGGAAACATATTCTGAAATTTCTTTCATCCTTTTGAGCTTCAGAGACTTCTGAGAAGATACAAATTTCATGCTCACTGGGGTTTCAAGCATCAGCTGACCCAGGACACCTTAAAAGAAGCATATAGATCTGGTTCAGCTACCTAAAACCAGAAGCCTTGTGCTGTTTAAGTTGTGCATCTGATGTTGTGAGATCTATGACACAGGACCCATAGCACACTGAGTCCTTCCAGCTTGGCAGCTAGAACTCGTGTGAGATATGCAGGGGCATCACAAATACCTATACTTAAGCAACCAACTTGAGACTCTGGGGCATGATTCAGTTCCAAACTAGGACGCTTAAATCTAAGGGTCTACCCTTAGGTGTACCACTGATGCCATAAGTGCCTAAGATCCCATTAAAGAAAATGAAGGTTGGTGATAGGTAATGACAGAGATTATGCCATGATGGAGCAGAGAGAGCTATTAGTGGACTAGCCACTGAGTGTCTACTTTAGGGTGAGTTGAATTTCCTTCTAAGCTCCACTAACTGTCTTGACTAGACTCCAGTGACAATAACGGGAAATCTGACATTTGCTATGGCAGTATATACTTGCATGTAGACTAGACACTTAATTTACGTGTCTTGACACTGGATTAGATTCTGCTCCTAATGGCTTATCAACTGAATTGTTCCACTTACATTTACTGTACTGACTCGACACTTGGTTCAGTCCAGACTGAGGTAGCTGGTAACAGTTTAGGTATTCCACATAACCCCAGTATCACACCTGCCTACGCTGTGCAGATGACATGTGCTTTATGGAGCGTCAAATGGTAATACCTGTCTAAGTTTAGGCATCTGAGTACCATGCTAGGTCTCCAGCGACTGTAAAGTAATCTTGTAATTTCACTTTAACCTAAGCTTCTGGAATAATTTCAGATGCTGTGTGAAAAACGTCTGATGCATCCATGTTGGACTGCCAGATGCGCATCTATGAGAGATGTGGGGCAGCCAAATGCCAGTCAATAATCTCTATGTCTTGGGAATTTCTAGGGCTCTGGAACATCTCTAGCACACATGTAGATACCTACACATAGAACACCCGCAGTTCTGTCCCACCCTACATCTTTAAGGTGAATCACAAAAAAAGAAGCTACCACTGAATATTCTTTGATTCAGAGGCAAGTTTGGGTTATATTTACATCTTGGGATGGAACATAGCTTCTGTTGCCTTAAAAATTAGGGCACTTAAACTATTATTTGATTCAGCAGTTTTTACTGCTGTCACTACTGTTATAAAAATCTGCATCCCTGATTTGGACTTAAAACTCCAATACAGAATATAATAAAGAAAAACATTATAGCTGGCTTTAGAAGCTTCGCATCCTTTTTGGTTTTACAATGCAGTCTAAGCAGATCAGAAAAGTGGGATATAGCTTTTGTTATTGCATTTAAAGCATATTATTTCCTTTCTGTGTTCTTTCTTGAGCAGGTTTTGCATTACAGCTTGCAGTTGTTATTTTGAATTCTTTTTTAAATAGCTAGAAATATTATTGATCTCCTGATAGGCAAAATTTTCTACAGGAAGGTCTTTTTAGATGTTCACACACTAACAAATAAAAAACTCCTAAAAGTACGTGCTGTGCAGGTGTTCATGTCTGCCTCTGGCTCATGAACAAAGCATAGGAGAGTCACAGCAATGTGTTCTTTGGCTCTGGATTGTAAAGTTGCAGGTAACTTAGATTTTCATATTTTCTTTTTTAATGTTGATATTAGACACTTTTGAAACTTCAGCTGTAGAAAGATTGAATCTAAGATGGCACTTCCAGAATGCCAGAAGGGATCACTTTGATAATTTAATTTGACCTCCTATATCACTTGAGCCATAGGCCTTCTCTACTTTGAACTAGGGCATGGCTTTCAGCAATATATCTTATCTTCTCCACATGGGCTTTTATAGTTGTTAGCAAAACATTACTCCAATAAATTAGCTTCAAAGAAAAAAAAAGTCCCTTAAACAAGCCTCCAACTTCTTCCTAAGCTTAATTTTTCTAACTTTATCATCCAAAGACTGTTCTGGTGCTGCAGGTTTCTTTGACAGAGAATCCTCTATTGAAAAATGTTGTTCCATAACAATGCTTTTATGACTGTAACTGGGACACTATCTTAAAATAAGTATATTGGGCTCTTCAAGTTCTTAATTGTAAAATATTGTTTCCAATCCTCCAGTCATTCTTCTGTCTCTTCCCTGACTAATTTGAGTTATCAGCAGCTTTTCTTAAATGTGCGTACTGATTTTGGCTGAGACGATAGAGTTAATTTTCTTCATAGTAGCTGGTACGGGGCTGTGTTTTGGATTTGAGATGAAAACAGTGTTGATTACACCAGGATATTTCAGTTATTGCTGACCAGTGTTTAAACAGCATCAAGGTCTTCTCTGCTTCTCACGCCACCCCACCAGCGAGCAGGCTGGGGGGGCACGAGAAGTTGGGAGGGGACACAGCTGGGACAGCTCACCCTGACTGACCAAAGGGCTATCCCATACTATATGATGGTATTGGTTGTTGGTGATGTCAGCCCTACCATGAAGTAACAATTCTGTGAAGGAGAAAAAGAAATTATATACCGGTTCTGGCTCTTTGTGTAGTTCCTCTTTCTTTCTGATGTATTCTGCTTCCTTTTTAATGAAGCAAAAATGTCCCTTTTAGAAAATAAACTGTTTCAGTTTGGTAGGATAGGGTTAGCATTTGTTGATATGGAAAAGTGAAGAATGATTTCATGTTTTCAGTTTATGGCCTGTCCATGAAAAACCTTGTGACTTACATTTATCTTCAGAAAAGGAGATCCTGTGGTTCATAGAGCAGACATAATTTTTAAGGAACTGGGTGATAGTACAGTATCAATAGTATCAATACCAAACAAATTTTACTAAGGAAGCAGTGGAGAAAAAAAATTAGCTGAACAATGTAATGAGATTTAAGTGCCTGAAGGAATATTGTGATAGACAACTACTTTAATAGCAATGGTTCATGGCCAGACTCAACTTAAAACTGTATCAGTCAAGCGGCATGCAGTTTTACCTCATAATTTTGTCTATTTTTGTAAAAAAGTAGGTAATTTACCAAATGCAGAGTGCCTGCAGATGTTCAGGCCACCTCTGGGGTGAAGCACTGCAACCACTTCTTAATGCACTCCAGCACTTGTCAGGAGTTCTTCAGAGGGTAGGATGTGCAGAAAAATATTACATGCAGTTGAAACTGAGCCAAGAAAACAGAATTTACTTATTTGAACTAAAATCTCTCTCCTTCAGATGTTACCAACTCAGCATGATGGCACATAACACACTGAGAGACCTTGTGTCCTTATAGATTCAAAGGGAAAACAGCCACTGACTGACTTGTCAGCATTGCTTCATGCTGTATGTAAGATTCCCCTTTGAGATTTCTGATTCTTTTGCTAACCAGACCCTACCCTGCTGAACTTATGAGATCTGACAGAAAAGTAGTGTGAGTGGCATATGTGCAAGTTATTACTATAAATTGCAGGAAATTCATGTGTCTAATTTCCAACAGCGTGGGTAATTCCTTCATTTCACTGTAACACCTATTTCATAAAGTTTCCAATAAGCCACGTGGATGTTTCTGTGGTATGTTTTGCTCCTGAATCTGAAATAAGTACTGCTTTATTAATCCTCGCCATAGGGCATTCAGATCATGATTTTACCTGCCATGTTCTACCTGCCGCTAACAGAAAGACTAGTGTTTTGAAAGGGCTGGATCACCATCAGTCTTGGATGTTATGATGCTAAGTAGCTCTACTTATTTGAAACAAGATGTTGAATTACTGTCCAAATTCTCGAGCTGAACAATCTTATGATTTACATCTCATAAAATTTAGCTTGGCTAAGCCGGTCCACTGAGTCGTGCAGGTATGATAACTCCATTGCTGGTGACTTGGAAAGAATGTCTAGATCTCAAGTTAGCTCAGTCCTACCATCAGTCATCTCATCAACTCTAGTAATATCAATGTGAAACTAGGATATTTTCCTCTATAACCTGAACCTTTTCAATGCTACAGCAGGAGAGTCTGTTTAAAAAGCAAATCCTTTAAATGATTGGGGCAGTTTTGCTTTCAAATAAGAAGGAAAACAATGTTGAAAATAAGCATATGTCTATTTTGTAAAATCATGTATTTTTCTTTCAGTGTGGAAGAACATATTTCAACACCTTAGAAACAGGCGTGTTTTGTTATTATAATATTGAAGTCACTAGTGTTAGAAATTGATAAATGTGTTGTGACAGAATAACAGAATTTTTTTTCCTTACTCCTTAATTTTTGTTTCTCTGAAATGTGTTAAGAAATATTTTTCGGTTGGCCTTGTTCGTCTGTAAATCTATATAAATGTGCATTGTTTTTTCATACTGTTTTTACAAACCTGGTACAAACCCTGGGTAAGGAGAGTAATCTAAAAATTAATTTTAGAAGCTGATGCAAATTTAGTGGAAATAAACCAGTCTCAAACTAATGAGGTGTTTGAATTCATCCTATCTTACTTTTGCGAATTAATAGAAAGACCTAGATAGATGTCTAATTACCTCCTTCAACCACCAGGGAGAGATCAACATCATGAGACAGTGATTCAGCACATGCAAGAACTGTAAAGATAGGCAGGAGGAATCTGAGTCCGGCTTGCAGGTACATGGACATGAGTAAAATTATTTTAACTCCTACTGTAGTTTAAGCTGTGCAACTCATCGTGAAGGCAAGGCCTCTGGTAATTTCAAATATAGGTTAAATTGTAAGATGATACCAGTGGTTATGCATCTAAAATAATGGACAACTCTGGTGATCAAAAGAAAATGACAGGTAATGAATGTAATAATAAGAAGAATACTTCAGCCGATATATTAGCAGTAGGAAGAGAGAGGGTCCTGGACTGAACCTCTGTAATGGGAAAACATTTTGCATTGGCTGTCCCTGGAAAACTCAAATGTGGAGAGAAGAGGTTAGATCCTGTTTTCCTTCTTTAAAACCATATTTGGAGCAGAAGTATGCATGTGATGAAAGCTTGCTGTTGAAGCTGCAACCACTGAAAGTAAAGGAACCGGAAAGTCTGAGAAAACTGTAAGAAATAAACCTCAAGTAGTTCAAAGTATGAAGGGCAAATGACAGAACTAGATGGGTTACATGGAATTTGCTCTTTGAAAATGTTGGTGTCATCCCTTTTCCAATCTAATTGTCTCACTGTCTTCTCTACGACATCCGTCTATAATTATGGCAACTTGCTGTTGTGATGGAGCACTACATAACCTCTCAACTTTGAAGGAAAAGGAGAGACAGAGAAACAGAAAGATAGGGGCCATATATGTAAATGCTTAATTGCTCTGAATGATACTTTTAGGGATCGTTCTTAACAGGTACGTTGCAGGAAAGATGACCAGACATACAGTTTGTGACACATAAGTCCTTACAATTGGCACGCATAAAATTTTTTGGAGTGTTCATGCTTAGATGAAGCTTAGTTGTTTCATATGTGTTCATACAATGAAGGATGGCTAGCTTTTTGTTTGTTTGTTTTCATAACTTCCATGCAACCTGATAAAATAGTTATAAAACTTCCGTGTTTACTAAAGAGGAAAAAGCACACGTGCTATGGTTTGGCATACATTTCATTCATCCATTCCAGCTGGAAAAGGTTATCAAGCTTATTTCAGCTGGTTTGATATGTTGTCCTGACTGGTGATTCATTTTAAGTTGAAAACATGTGCTTATGTGGCACTCAAATAGAACAGTCTTAAAAGACAAGTTTATGAGTGATGGGAGTGGGTGACCAGTGATCAGTTACCCTGTCCTTGAATATTGCCATGTGGTATGACAGTGGTTAAAAAGACCTAACTCTATGCTGCACTTAATGAACTTCAACTTATCAAGAGGCCTGCTCTATATGAAAATGTTCTTTATGAGGGAAAAATATACAAGAGCAATGTACTGTGAGTAATTTCCCTTTAATGTTTTTCCATAGAGAAAATTCAACACATCAAATGTCAAACTATTGGAAGGGTAAATAAACAAGCACATTTAGAGCAATGAAAAACAGTCTTGATGGCCCAAAGCATACATGAATGTTAAAAGCCATACAACTATGTTATAAACAGAAAAAAAAATGCTTTTAATAAAAACTTGGAGAGTTTTATACTTGTCTGCTTGGTGAGCAAAAGGAAAATGAATATGTCCAATTCAGAAGCTGATTTAAGCCAAAAAGATTCTTATAAAATTAAAGCTTACAAAGCTGGAAATGAACCTTTTGTAAAAGGAAATGGAAAGAAATTCTTTTAAGTTCAAAAGGTATCTTCAAAGTGACAAAATTGGATTGGAAAGGAACATGAAACATTCTTTTGCACAATGTCTGTCTTTTATTTGCTGATGTATATGCCTCCTAATCAATGAGTGCCAGTCCTTCAGGTTCATCAAACAGATAGAAATATAGTAAACAAGTATATTTCTTTGCATTCAATAATTTAATTTTTTCTTCTAGACTGTGATATCAACATCTGCTTGGTGAATGAGTAGTGTTTTGTATTCAGTTTAGGATTTCTGTTATAAGCAAAACAATAGTGTCACAGTTTAAAGTACAAGTATGCATGGAAGAAATGACATCACTGTGCTTTGTACTTAATTCCTCTCCTTTTCCATATTCCACTTTTTTCCATATTAAGCTACCTCAGTTTACAAGCTAGAAGATGAACATTCTGTGATGCCATGATTTCAAACTGTACAACCCAAGAAGCTAGCATCTCTTCTCTCTCTTTTGTTCTCCCCTGTTATAAAAATTTTGCCGTTGGTTGGGGCACAGATAGCAAATTGTTTGATGCAGGAGCAGAAGGAACTATAGGTTCCTTTTTCTGTAAACAGGCTCATCAGTGGTATTGAAAACTTTGCTTATTGCAGAAAAGTGAATGTGGAAAATGAATGGGCATACGGGGTATTGCAGGTAGCCAGTAGTACTTTATTATGGGTTAGCCTAAAACGACTGTAGCCTGTGCTTAACAAGTTCAATAAATGCTGCCTGGAAAATCAACACAGTTAAGGGTGTTAGAAGTTATAGACAGATGAATAACAGAATGAGAATTAATATTTGGCAGAAGATGTCCGTATCTACTTGAAAATATTATTGGAAAAAGAAACAGGAACAGTTAATTAACAAATAGCTTTCTGGAAAGAAACTTAACAGACATAGCCTTCTCAGTGCGAGTGCTAATATTCTTTGTTTCAAATAGTGTATCATCAAGTTACTATTTGTATGAATATTTCTTTTTGACTGGGTTTTAGCATGTATGAAAGATGCCAGACTGGGAGCTTTGGAAACCGAGTTTATTTACCCAAAGAAAGCCTACAGCCTCAGCAACAGCAGTAAGAACCAGTGTTCACCTCCTCACACTGAGAAGCCTGTTCTGCAGAACTACTAAGCCAGAGAATAGGTCAGCTTCCACGTACATTAGCCTTTGGCCTCTCTGCAGAGGCTGCCAACAAGAATGCCAATTAATGACAGCTGCGTTGGACATCTGTTGACTGGGAACTAAACTGAGACTGCAGATTCCTTTCACACAGCCTACCAAACACCCATCAAATGGCAATTTCTTTTTGACCTTGGTCAGCATTAGAAGTATTTTCCAATGAGGAAAATTTCTCAAAAGTGGTAGGTTGATCAGGATAAAGAAAAAAATAGGTTTTTTTCCCCTTTGGCAGGGCAAATTCCTTTTATAAAGCTTAACAAAAAATACATACAGTTACAGAAAATTTATGTGGATGTGTCAGAGAAATCCCTTTTGAAGGGATTATGTGACTGCAGAGATATTTGCTTAAGATTATTTGATACTTTGTTAATGAAAATGTTATTAAAAATGAGGTTTCTTTAGAAAGGGAACATTTTCCCAGAGTATTTTGTGAAACAATTTTTTTTGTTGGGTTGAAAAGTTTACTTTGAAAATATTAAAATTTTGTTACATCAGAATGCACTAGAACCCCTACAGAGACCTTGAAAGATCCTTTTCTGAAAAGACAGGCAACAGTTTATTGCCTGGAGGACTTTCAGGGCCCTTCAAAACGTGTACTCAACAGAGTACTATCTAGGCTAAATTTTAAGTACAGAGTTTTAAAAAGATTTACTTTAAACTACGTTTAAAGGTATTTGTGATTAAATAGATTGTACAAAAATCCTGCTGCCTTAAGGCAGTGTTTGGCATGGTCAGCATCCATTCACACCCTCCACAAAACTGGATCTCTGATGCTATGGACAGTACTCGACACGCGAATTCCCTCTGGTGCACAGACATGAGAGCAGTTATTATTGGTGCTTTTGAATCAGATTTGTCTTACTTTTGGTTTGAGCTTACATTTGCGTTTTTACATGACACTTCACTAAAACATGGCCTAACAGTATGATGTTTCCAAAATCTAAGAAGCAGAAGGCTATGAATACACAGATGAGCATATTACAAAGAAACCTTTTAGGGGAGAGAAAGTAAATGGCAAATAAAGCAGCTGACTGTTTCAGAAGTGCACTTCCGACTACTTGGCAGCTTTTCAGTTCGGTTCCATGTCTAAGACTGTAGGTTATATTCAGTCACTTGCTGGAGAGCCAAACCCTTATGCCTTAAATCAGGGGCACGATCAACACCGTTCCCTGGGGAGAAAGTACAGATACGGCCAAGAGAAAGGAGGTCCTCACAGGCTTGCGTCATGAAGTTTCGTCATCCACTTACCCTCTGGGCCAATGCAGATCAGTTCCCAGAGTGTTCCCTGAGACTCTGCAGATTCATGAGGTCTCAACAGTCCCTGTGGTATACAGAAGATTGTAAAAATCACTTGCTGTTCTTGTAGTCAACTCCATCTGACTAAAGAAGAGCACAAGTGTCAGGAGGTTACCTTATTTTTACAGATACATCTATTCATTATAAATGTCTTCCTTTTCCAGTTCCTTATATCTGCTGGCCAATCCAGGCAGAGGGAAACTGTTGCATGGAAAAAGACTCTTTCTAGGCTAAAGGACTGTTACCATTAATGTAGAAGAATTCTTTCATACAAGTCGGGGAGAAGTATTAAGTCCATAATTCTTATTATGCCAGTTGCATCCACTCATTAACATCAGCGTATCTCATGTTTCAAAAAGGTCCTAAAAATTCATAATGCGCTGTGCTACGGACTGTAAATATGCTAGTACGGGAAAGTTGTTCCTCTTTCCTAGTGACATGAATTAGCAGAAAACTTTTTAGCATGTGTTGCATTCCTGTGAAGATGGACAGAAAGCAATACATCTTAACACTGAAGGAGGAAATTTCCAGGAAGCCAAATTCCAAGAACATGACGTATGCCTCTGGAATCTGCTCACTGGAACATTAGGTAAATTTGTGCTGAAACTTTTCTGGCTCGAAATTTGATTCTGCATCTACAGGAGAAGGTCCTTTGCTAACATCGTGACTATGCAATAAATAGCTTTCTGTTTCTTTTCCTGCATTTGTGCTACATTTATCTGAATTCTTTTCTCTGTATCAAAAAAAAAAAAAGCAGCATCTATTTCACCAGTTCATTTTTTTCTTTGTCTACAGTTTAATCAACAGGGAGAGAGAAGGAAAGATAGAAAAACAAGCTTATGCTATTTTATGATGGGAATGAAATGATAACTAGCTGACAGATACCATAAAGTCTTTTTGATGATTTTGGTTCATGTTATGATTTTAAACTGTATCAGAACTCCATATGACAACCAAATAATGAATAACATGAAAAGGTATCCTCAGTTACAAGGAGGAAAGACATTCATTTGTGTATTGCTCTAAAATGTTGTGGTGGATCAGAATTGAGTGCATATTAAATTCAGGATAAAAGCCTGACGATAACAGCTGTTTAATTGGTTTTAAACTGATAAAAAATTCTTTGTGGCTTTACTAGGATAGAAGTTATTGATCACTTATTATCTGATGCTGGATTTTTTGAAATTACTGGGTAATTTTACAATTTTCAAAATGAGATTACTAGTTTCTTCTGGCTCTTTCAAGGAATGTGTCTGTCATCTTTTAAAATTTATCTCTTTAATGACAATTTCAAATTTTAGCTGTATGTAAAACACAAAAGGGAAACAAATAATAGAAGTACATAATAGCTTTCACAAACCACATTGCATTTTATGGTTTAGCTGGCAACTACACTTGTAATGATATTCAAGACTGAGAGACAATTAACGATTAATAGATTTTTACATGTATTGAGTTACATAATTAAAAACTAAAAAGCAGTCAAAGTCAGAGGGCATTTTCTTAAATATTCGTATTGTCTTGGGGCAAGGAAAATTTTGATACTGCCATGAAACACTGGGCTAAATTAAAAGAGTTGGTGAATTTGGAGAGAGTCTGTGTCAATGTAACTACATGTTCTCCTGACCACCCGTTTTGTTTACAAAGTGCTGCTGGCTTAGACTTGGATTCTTTTCAGTACATTGCCTTGTTAAGAACCCTTTGACTTTTGCCTCTTGACTAAATGCATGAGAGACTCTAAATGAGTCTAGTGGAATTTTAAATTGCTTTTATTCATTCCTTCCTATATCAAACTGTACTACGGTGACAGTATCTTTAAGGATTTATTTAATTTTTTAGAGCACACCTGCACAGACTTTTCCAAAATATTCTTGAAGTCCTCATCAGAAACTAATTAACTCTGCATGCTGCTTCACATCCTATAGGTCTCATGCCTTCTCATCAGAAAATGCCATAAATTCTTTTGGAACTACAAATTGTTGTTGACTCGTTTTACACATACTGGAAGCTGAAGGTGCCTCCAAGCTCAAAGTGCTGTAGCACAGAACTGAGACAGTAAGTTTATATATTATTTCAGAGGAAAAGATGTCTGCATCATTTCTACCACTTCCGGTGACATGTTGAGCATCCTGGAATTCTTCCAACTCTTTGCTATGTAAATGCAAATGTATTTAGCTGGAAAGTTTGTATAGAACTTTTTCTAATGAAAATACTACTAAGAATGCAAATTAATCTTGAGCACATACATGTTTCATCTATCACCATATGCTATATATTTATAGAATATTGGGTCTTAGACTGAGATTCCAAAGCAATAGTTTTTGCGGAAGAGACTAGTCTGATATTTCACGTTTCCTACTTTTTTTCCCTCTCCTCTTATTTAGGATCTTTGCACCACTTAGCAGGTAAGGCTGCAGCAAGATGAGGAGAGTTTTATTTTTAGTTCACTGCACTACAATCAGTTTTCTAGGTCAAAGTTTTCCTTAGTGTATATGACTCAATATCAAGCCAAAAATTCTTTGTGAGTTTTCGGCAGAGGAGTGATGTCAGCCATTTAGTTTTTGGAGTGATTTTCCATGGATTCAAGCCATTGGTGGATATGGGAAAATTATTTGGAAAGATGAGCCATTTCTCCATAGACTACATCCAACTTTTCAAAATTTCTAATAGTTAATTGAGCGTAAGTCATCAGATGGAATTTGTGATTGAGCAGATCAATGTTTTCTAGTCTGTACGGAGGAGCCTTTGTCAGCTGTGGTGTGTATTCAACTGAGATTCTTTTTCAAATAGGTTTGGTGAAAGGGATTCATCAGGTCCCCTTAACTACCACTGCTAGTCACTAACTGACATCAACACTAAAAACTGGCACAAGTATTAAGAAAGGGAATTCTCTGCAAGGGAATGTGCAGTGGTGTCTTAAGCCACTAGCCTGTAGCTGCCCCAAAACCAACAGAGGTTGAGTACCTTTATTTCCAAGTGCATGTAGCATGTAGCAAATACCTTGAAAAGTGTTTTAATATTTTAACTGTTTTTTGAAATAGTGCAGAGTTGATAGTAAGTGCATGATAGTGAATGCAGGCTTCTAATTGCTAATGTTAATCATGTGTCTAAATCTTTGCAAAGCCGAGGCCCACAAAGTGAAAATGAGGAGACTGCAGGATTAAACTGTAACTTGTTTGTAAATACATTAATATAAAGATGGACATGTTAAGCTATGCCTACTTATGTTAATTTCCAGAAAAATGTGAATATTAACATGCTTTTTAATAACAGCTCTAGAGAAATAAGCAGGAAAGCATCACACTATATACCTAAGGCATAGTCCAGCAAATACTTCAGGGGCTATAACCTGAAGTCATGAAGGGTTAGCTTCCAAGTGACAGCTCAGTAACTTTTCAATACAGTTCAGAATGTTGAGATAAAAAAAGAAAAAATAACAGATTTTTAGCTGATGTAAACTACTCTTTGAGAAGAAGACACCAGCAGAGGCAGAAACTGCAGTGATTCTGTAAGTAGCTTGCTGTCCAGCGAAGACAGCTGTGTTGAATGGAGTCTGTTTTAATTTGCAAGAAAAGATTTAGGTTATACTGACATATGTAGTATGTTTTAATAGATTTCTCTGACCGTGGTAAACCTTTGAAAAAATCAATAAGGCATTAGTTTCAGAGAAGCTGTTTTCCCTTTTAGTCTTTGGCCAGAAGTGGAAGGACAGGACAAAATGTTGAGTGTGAATGGAGGGAGGGATACTCTGCCTCTGTCGATACTGCGGGCAGGTCTGCTCCGCAGTGTGCCCCGCAGCCACTTGTTACCTAGCCTGGCAGGCTTATAGCAGTGCGTTACAGCCCCCTTGCTATGAGCCAGTGTTTCCTTCTAGCAGAAGCTGGCATGTACGGGGTGGATGCTGCACGCCCACACCACATCCTGACCTGCAGCCAGGGCACTGCCGAAGCACTCACCCACGCCTGGCAGGCAGGGAGCATTCTCATTAGCTGAGTTTAGACTTCCCCAGGGTAATTACGCTCTGGAGAGAGAAAGAACAATGGCCTTTTAATACGGGGAGAGGAGAGAAAGGTCATATCGAAGGCAAGGTTTCTATCATTTTGATCATGGAGATTATTTGCAAGGAAGTTAATTTGTATTTTCTCATCATGGTTTATTTCTATCTCCACATCTTTTAATCCATCTGCTTCATCCTGTTACAGTGCCAGTCTGCCGGAAAGTTGTTTTCATTTACTGTTTTGATTTCTACTAAACAATGTATCCTGACCCCTACTGCTTATGTCCTTCTCATGAGTTTGCTGGCAAACAGATATTATATATAATGCCTTTAATGTAAAAGATGCCACAGCAGGACCCAGAAGCATGGACTCGTTCAGCTAGTGTGAAAATGAATGAGGTGGAATGAAAGCCTTCCCAAGGAAAAACTGAATGAAGGGAAAGGTTTTGGGGTTTTTTTTGCTGCAGTCAGCTGGTCTTTTTTTTAAGCTCACTTTGAAAGCCATTGAATTCTTTCTGAGGTGCTCATTAGCTACACTTAGCGGATAACAGTGCATTTATTTTGGCACAAAGTTGGTGGGCAGAGAGAGTCAGAAGGCAACTTAAAGGACTTAAATAGTTTTAATGCCAGTGGAGGGAGTGCATGGTCTGAGCAAGGAGAAAGAAAGGAGAAAACAAACACTGAAGAAATTAGCAGTTTATTTCCCTTCTGAATTGCAGGTGAAAGGGGTGAACCAGAGCCTACAGGAAAACAAGTTTTCATCTCATATGTACATTTGTTGCAGGGCTAGTTCTCATTTTTTATGAGTTTGCTATGAATAGTCAAAAATTCTGGCTTGCATAGTTGAAGGCATATGTATTGTGAACAAAGGAGGATGGTGAGTGGAAGATCTTCATACTGGTGTCCCTTGCAGATACTCAATCTTAGGCAACGTGCCTTAATGATCTTCTTGAAACAAGCAACATGGCCCCATATTACGTAATCTTTCTATGGAAATAAGCTTTTCCAAAGCTTAGAAACATTTTTAAGCAATGTTTGCATATCTGTGATATTACAAAACCTTGTTAAGAGTGAACATAGGAACTAAGACGTAAGAAACAAACCTGCCAAGCAACCTCTAAGTCCTTGTTGTGTATATACAAGAGGAACATTTTATTTTATGGTTAATAAGCTGGATTCAAAGTTCACTGAAGTCAAAGAGAATCTTTCCATTGACTTAACTGGAATCTGGGCCCAACCCAACATCCTTTAGGCTTGAGCTGCAATTGTAGCCAGCAAATCGTTAGCACTGTGAAGGTAACTTCAATCAACAACTGGTCTTCTGGTCCATTGCAGTCTCTTGCTAAAGGCATTTGGGAAGAGCTGCAGAGGTTAATGGAGAATTAACATGACTGCCAGTGTCACGTTTAAAAAAAAAAATTAAAAAAAATGGAAGACATTTGTATGTCCTGAGCATGTGGGTGCCAGGCTGACCCTTTCGGGGAGTGTGAAGTAGAGAGAAGGAACAGAGCTATAGCATAATTGAATGTTTGATATAAGCGTCCATGGAATCAAAAGAATGTATCCAGCTTTATGTCTGAGGTCCAAGGTGAGACCAAAAGTTTTAACTGAGTGCAGACTGATAGCCAGATAGCCGGCACTGCAATGCTCCTGTTAAACTGCAATTAAACATTCATGGGGTTCTGGCTGTGGTTCATGCTGTGGGAGCATTGGTATGAAAACCGGAGTTCAGATATTCATCTCCATCAAGCATATACTGAACTGTGTGAGTAGAGTGACAGGAAATGCAAAATTTGGTCAGTTGAGGTGCAATATTGAAATGAGCCTGAGAGGTGAAGGAGAGCTGTGAGTTGTGTAGGTAGGGCCAGCAGTATTATTTTGGGAAAGGCTGTAACTTTCACTTGGTTTTCTTGGCAGTTTTCCTAGCTTTTACTGAAACCTTTTACAAGGTCTGACATACATGACACACTTAGCTAAAAAAGAGCCAAACCAGAGCAGCTGCCCTATATCCAAGCACAAGTACGGGTTCATTTTCGTTGGTAGCAGGTC